>NC_083241.1:8545301-9274997 GCF_032191835.1 Heteronotia binoei | reverse complement strand
TCGGTTTCTGAGATCCCCTTTGTCAGGACGGGGGGAGGCCTGTAATTGGTCGAGTATTGCTATCCCGTCTGAGGAGGGTGACCTTTCACACCCTATGCCAAAAGAGCCCCATAGAAAGCGAGGAGGCGTAATCTGGGTTAAAGGCTTCTTACTAACATGTCGAGGGCTTGTTTTGCGCACACACAAACAGCCGGGGGAAAGGCCCAGGGTCTGGGCGAGAAGTTGTCTCCCAGTTCCATGTTGCTCTTGAGACAGCTCCTCTCCTTGGAGAATAAAGACGGGCCTCTTCGTTGAAATGCAGACCCCGAGTTCTTCAGAGCCGCCGCTAACAGGCAATGGTTAGGGGGGGCAAAGAATAGAGAGTGAAAAGTGATTATGGGAGAAGTGGCCTCCTCAGTTACCAGGACCCAGTCTTTTTCTTAACCTTTGCAAACACACACACAACACACCAATTATGGAGGATACCCCAGCCCCCAGACTATAAAGCTATAGTTTGGCTCATCAGATAACTGAGATTTGGTTAATCCTTTTGCGCCAGTTCAGACTAGCCAAACAAGTTGGCTTGTTTGTGTCTGTTGTGGGGGGAGAAGATATAGGAGATTTGTAAGCCGCTCTGAGTTTCTAATTCAGAGAGAAGGGCGGGATATAAATTTGCAATTCTTCTTCATTATGATACATCTATTAGGAGAGCCAGTTCGGTGTAGTGGTTAAGTGTGTGGACTCTTATCTGGGAGAACCGGGTTTGATTCCCCACTCCTCCACTTGCACCTGCTGGAATTGCCTTGGGTCAGCCATAGCTGTGGCAGAGGTTGTTCTTGAAAGGGCAGCTGGTGTAAGAGCCCTCTCCAGCCCCACCCCACCTCACAGGTGTCTGTTGTGGGGGAGGAAGGGAAAGGAGATTGTGAGCTGCTCTGAGACTCTTCGGAGTGGAGGGTGGGATATAAATCCAATATTTCATCTACCTCACAGGGTGTCTGTTGTGGGGGAGGAAGGTAAAGGAGATTGTGAGCCGCTCTGAGACTCTTCGGAGTGGAGGGCGGGATATAAATCCAATAACTTCACTCTACCTCACAGGGTGTCTGTTGTGGGGGAGGAAGGGAAAGGAGATTGTGAGCCACTCTGAGACTCTTCAGAGTGGAGGGCGGGATATAAATCCAATATCTTCTTCTTCTTCTTCTCATCAAATATTGTGTTTATATAATGATATAATTTTGTAATTTGTAAGAGCCCTGTGTTGCAGAGTGGTAAGCTGTAGTCCTCAGGGCTTTGGGGGGAAGAAAATACTCAGCAGGAACTCATTTGCATATTAGGCACACACCCCTGGCATCACCATTGTTTCACACAGGGCTTTTTTGTATAAAAGACCCAGCAGGAATTCATTTGCTCATTAGGCCACACCCCCTGGCACCACCATTGTTCCACACAGGGCTTTTTTTGTATAAAAGACCCGGCAGGAATTCATTTGCATATTAGGCACACCCCCTGGCACCACCATTGTTTCACACAGGGCTTTTTTGTATAAAAAGACCCAGCAGGAATTCATTTGCTCATTAGGCCACACCCCCTGGCACCACCATTGTTCCACACAGGGCTTTTTTGTATAAAAGACCCGGCAGGAATTCATTTGCATATTAGGCCACACCCCCTGGCACCACCATTGTTTCACACAGGGCTTTTTTGTATAAAAAGACCCAGCAGGAATTCATTTGCTCATTAGGCCACACCCCCTGGCATCACCATTGTTTCACACAGGGCTTTTTTGTATAAAAAGACCCAGCAGGAATTCATTTGCTCATTAGGCCACACCCCCTGGCATCACCATTGTTCCACACAGGGCTTTTTTGTATAAAAAGACCCAGCAGGAATTCATTTGCTCATTAGGTCACACCCCCTGGCATCACCATTGTTCCACACAGGGCTTTTTTGTATAAAAGACCCGACAGGAATTCATTTGCATATTAGGCCACACCTCCAGATGCCAAGCCAGTCAGAACTGTGTTCCTGTGCGTCCCTGCTCAAAAACAGCACTGGCAGTGCTGCAGTCCATGTTCTGCTCGCAAATGAAATTAACAAACTGAAAGAACAGTAACTTTGGTTTGGACAGCCCCAGTTGTCTCCAAAAAACAGCGAAGGCAATAAATATGGCAGAATTGGAGACTGATGGCAAGAGTCCACCATCCCAAGGCAATGAATGTAGAGTCTGTTAGTTGCTCTATTTCTCCTCAAGCATGGGTTAAACTGAGAACATCATTTTCTTAGAAAGATCACTCTACCTCACAGGTTGTCTGTTGTGGGGAGAGGAAGTGAAGAAGATTATAAGCTGCTTTGAGACTCTAAGTGGAGGGTGGGGTATAAATCCAATTCCTCCTCCTCCTCTTCCTTCTCCCATCCAAATACTAACTTTGCTAAAGAAAGAAAAGGAAAAAAAAAGAAAATAAAAGAAGGTAAAGGTAGTCCACTGTGCAAGCATCAGTCGTTTCCAACTCTGGGGTGTTTCCAACATTTGCATGGCAGACTTTTTACAGGGAGGTTTGCCATTGCCTTCCCCAGTCATCTCTACTTCTCCCCCCGAGCAAGACATTTTCACGGCAGCCTTTTTTACGAGGTGGTTTGCCACTGCTTTCCCCAGTCATCTTCACCTTCCCCCCGATCAAGCTGGGTACTCATTTCACTGACCTCAGAAGGATGGAAGACTGAGTCAACCTGGAGCCAGCTGCCTGAACCCAGCTGCCACCGGGATCGAACTCAAGTTGTGATCAGAGAGTTCGAACTGCACGATGCAGCTTTACCACTTTCTGCCACGGGGCTAACCTTGCTAGACCCTGCTTATCTCCTGAGATCTGATGCGATTGGGTTAGCCCGAGCCCTGTAGACCAAGGCCAAGCATCCCACTACCTAGCTATTATTTTAAACAACAACAACTGGGGATTCCAGGGATTGAACTTGGGACCTTCTGCCCGCGAAGCCGACGCTCTACCAGCACTGAACAAAACCGAGCCGAGCACAAATAAAAGGCAGTGGGAATCCTGCCGCCTCTTCAAGGTTAGAGTTGGAGGAGACCGTACTTCAAAGAGCAGTTAAAAATACAGATCTCTGCGCCCAGGATGCACGCTTTATTTATGCGGGCCCAGCAGGGACCAAGCTGAACCCCATGGCCACAGATCCACCTGGACTCTGCGTACCGAGTTCTATTTATGTCATCCTTTAAAAGCTGTGACATTGCAAACATTTCTGTTTTCTTTCTTTTTTGAAATATCGCCACCGGATGCTCCTCCACAACCTCTGCCGAAGGACCTTGAGCGCAAATCCCACAAAAGGCTTTGCCTGCCACGGCCTCCTCCGAGTTTCTCTTCACATATGAAATTTCATAATTCAGAGTGGCATTTATAGCCACCAGCCTTCAGCAACCTGTGGCAACGGATGACATTGCGCGCTCAAAGAGGCCACGAGAGGTCTTTTTTCCCCGATGGTTTTGTGTTTCCGACAACAGCTCTGGCTGCCAGCTAGGATTCGGTCCAACTGCACAGCCTTGCGCTGTTGGTGAGGGCTGGATTGGAAAAGGAGAGCCAGAGTGTGTGGCCAAAATGCAGCTGATTTATGCAGCTCTCCTCCCCCCACCCCTCCAGTGCAAATATCTACTGAGAAAACATGCCCGGCAACAATTTATGGAGACAATTAGACACTCTGAGTTATGCAGAAAAGGAATCTGCCGTACGACAACCACAGCAAATGCGATCGAGGCCTGAGCCCCTTCATGAGGTCTAGGAACACACTAACTTTTGAATGCAAGCGGAGGATGCAAACGCACACAAACCAAAAACTCATGATAAGATAGAACATAAGAACGTAAGAGAAGCCCTGTTGGATCAGGCCAATGGCCCATCCAGTCCAACTCTCTGTGTTAAATAAGAACATAAGAGAAGCCCTGTTGGATCAGATCAATGGTCCATCCAGTCCAAATCTCTGTGTCACATAAGAGAAGCCATGTTGGATCAGGCCAATGGCCCATCCAGTCCAACTCTCTGTGTCACATAAGAACATAAGAGAAGCCCTGTTGGATCAGGCCAATGGCCCATCCAGTCCAACTCTCTGTGTTAAATAAGAACATAAGAGAAGCCCTGTTGGATCAGATCAATGGCCCATCCAGTCCAAATCTCTGTGTCACATAAGAGAAGCCATGTTGGATCAGGCCAATGGCCCATCCAGTCCAACTCTCTGTGTCACATAAGAACATAAGAGAAGCCATGTTGGATCAGGCCAATGGCCCATCCAGTCCAACTCTCTGTGTCACATAAGAACATAAGAGAAGCCCTGTTGGATCAGGCCAATGGCCCATCCAGTCCAACTCTCTGTGTTAAATAAGAACATAAGAGAAGCCCTGTTGGATCAGATCAATGGCCCATCCAGTCCAAATCTCTGTGTCACATAAGAGAAGCCATGTTGGATCAGGCCAATGGCCCATCCAGTCCAACTCTCTGTGTCACATAAGAACATAAGAGAAGCCATGTTGGATCAGGCCAATGGCCCATCCAGTCCATCTCTCTGTGTCACATAAGAACATAAGAGAAGCCATGTTGGATCAGGCCAGTGGCCCATCCAGTCCAACTCTCTGTGTCACACAATGGCCCAAAACTCAGATGCCATCAGGAGGTCCATCACTGGGGCCAGGACACTAGAAGCCCTCCAACTGTTGCCCCCCAAGCGCCAAGAATACAGAGCATCACTACCCTAGACATAAGAACATAAGAGAAGCTGTTTTGAGATAGGCCAGTGGCCCATCCAGTCCAACACTCTGTGTCATACAGTGGCCAAAAAAATCAGGTGCCATCAGGAGGTCTATCAATGGGGCTAGAAGCCCTTGCACTGTGCCCCCAGAATACAGAGCATCCCTGCCCCAGACAGAGAATTCCAACAATAGGGTTGCCAGGTGCAACTCAGGAAATATCTGGGCATTTTGAGGGTGGAGCCAAGAGCCAGGTGGTGACAAGCATGACTGAACTCCAAAAGGAGTTCTGGTCATCACATTTAAAGGGACCGCACTCCTTTTAAATGCCTTCCCTTCTTAAGAACGTAAGAGCAGCCATGTTGGATCAGACCAATGGCCCATGCAGTCCAACACTCTGTGTCACGCATAAGAACATAAAAGAAGCCATGTTGGATCAGGCCAATGGCCCATCCAGTCCAACTCTCTGTGTCATACGGGGGCCAACAAACAAACAAACCCAGGAGCCATCAGGAGGTCCATCCGTGGGGCCAGGACACTAGAAGTCCTCCCACTGTTTTCCCCCCAAGCACCAAGAATACAGAGCATCACTTACCCCAGACAGGGAGTTCCATCAAACATTTCTTTGGAAATAATTCAGCAGCTCATAGAATTGGACCCCCTGGTCCAATCTTCTTGAAACTTGGGGTGTTTTTTTGAGGAGGGTATACTGAAAATTTAGGAGGCTGAAGTTGGTTCCTTATTCGCAGATCCTTATTCATTCCTTATTTGTGAATTCAACCAAAAGCACTGAAGAGAGTTTTAAAGCTCTGAAGCCCAAAATAAGGCTTGGACCCCCATACATCATACACCCCCTTGTTCAGGGGACTCTGCCCTTCGAGAAGGCATGTGCTGCCTTATGGTCCAATGAGCGGTTTTCGTGCCAGCAGCTCCAAAACAAGATGCCCCCAGAACACTTAGACAGACACTGGGGACAGACTGTACCCCGAAACAATATTTGGACCACCCCAAGTGACACATCCCCATGCTCGGGACACTGTCCCCTTCAAGAAGACATGCAGTACTGCCCGGTCCAAACACTGGTTCTGGCACCACAAGCTTCTCTTTGGAGTGCCACCTAGAAGCCTGCATTTCAAAGGAGATTTGAATAAGGAACTCTACACCCCAAAAAGCAATTCTCCATTATACCTTATGGGGACGTGTCTCCACAGGGTATAATGGAATGCCCAGTGGACATTTCCTCCTGTCGCCACCACTTTCTGATAACTCTGGAGCAGGCGGAGGGCCTCCAAACCAGGGGATTCCCTGCCCCCCAACTGAGAACTGGCAACCCTAAAAGAACCTTAACGAACCAAAAAGAACCTTAAAGAACACAGAACATTAGCCTAGAACCTCAGAGTTGAAAACAGGGACGTAATTATGGGCCAAACGATAAGTGAGGAAGAAATTCTGGCTTTGGAACATTCAGGCTGGGTACAGACAGACCGCTTGGGGCGGGAGCATTCCATCCCGGTAGTGAGCTGGCATAAAAAGAAGCACCCCATACTGAGAACTGGCAACCCTAAAAGAACCTTAACGAACCAAAAAGAACCTTAACGGACACAGAACATTAGCCTAGAACCTCAGAGTTGAAACAGGGACGTAATTATGGGCCAAACGATAAGTGAGGAAGAAATTCTGGCTTTGGAACATTCAGGCTGGGTACAGACAGACCTCTTGGGGTGGTAGCATTCCATCCCGGAAGTGAGCTGGCATAAAAAGAAGCACCCCATAGTGATCAGATGGTGTGCAGCCCACCTCGGGAACAGGGATGGGCTGTGGGCGCCCCGGAGGAGCGTTTACAGTGCTCAAACGCCTTACCGCCACTCTCCAGGCCAGGGGTGGAATTCTAGCAGGAGCTCCTTTGCCTATTAGGCCACACCACCTGATGTAGCCAATCCTCCTGGAGCTTACAAAAAAAGAGCCTCGTAAGCTCTTGGAGGATTGGCTACATCAGGGAGGTGTGGCCTAATATGCAAAGGAGCTCCTGCTAGGATTCCACCCCTGCTCCAGGCACTTCCCAGGCATTCAGACAGCTGGGAAAGGCACCTTGGAAACATCTCATCGCTTTTGAGGGTGGCAGAATGACAGGTAAGGATTGGATGAGAGCGGGAGCAGGACATGACCCAGATGTGCTCGTTTGAATGCACTTTTTGGCCAATTGTGGGGCATCCATGAGGCAGCTTATACTGCCCATCTGGACCCAGCCTTAGTGACTATATATATATCAGTCATTTTCAGGGTTTGCTTTGTAGGTGGTGGAGCTCATCCAGGGATTGTTATGCAGCTGCACCTGCTATTCAATGGACAAGATGGGGAGGAGGGGGGGGGACCCTCAGAAAGGTTCAGAAGCTGCGCTCCTGTGAGCTCCTGCTGAATTCAAGGTCTGTATATATAGCCCCAAGCCACTGCTGCCCTTTTTTGTTAAAAAAAATTGAATTCAAGCGCATAGGCGCATGGGCATATGAGTGCACGTGCGCTTAACCAAAATTGAGTTTTAAAAAGAAGAAGAAGAAGAAAGTGGCTTTATATCTCGCCCTCCACTCTGAATCTCAGAGTCTCAGAGTGGCTCACACTCTCCTTTATCTTCCTCCCCCACAACAGCCACCCTGTGAGGTAGGTGGGGCTGAGAGAGCTCTGGCAGAAGTTGCCCTTTCAAGGACAGCTCTGTGAGAGCTATGGCTGACCTAAGGCTATTCCAGCAGCTGCAGGTCGTGGAGTGGGGAATCAAACCCGGTTCTCCCAGATAAGAGTCTGCACACTTAACTACTACACCAAACTGGCTCTGTCAAAGAAGCTGTTGTGCATGTAGATGCTATGTTTAGAAAGTGGACTCTATATTTGAGGCAGTCCCTGCCAGGCTCGTTGGAGCCTTTTGGGATGGAGCTTGGGGGCGGAGAACAATGGGAAACAGGATCCAAATCCCTTCTTCTCCGGACCAATCGCCAGCCCCCCGCTGGTTCAAATGATCCAATGGCGTTCCAGTACGGGAACTTGTCTATGCATATATTTGGGCCCCTTGGCCCCGTTTAGCACTCTCTAGTTTAACCATTGCAATACTGTTATCGCAAGAAAGAGTTTTGATTACCTTCTCTATGCATTGAACCCACTATTCAGGGCCGGCACTGGGGGTTTTGCCGCCTGAGGCAGGCCCCGCCCCCCACCATCCAGTGGGGGAGGGCCCCCAGCACCGGCCCGAATCAGGCCCATTTGCATGGAGGGCTCCTCTTGAGGAGACCGCCATGCAATCCCCCCGTTCCCCTGCTCAACCTTCCTGCAGCGTGGGAAGGCCGAGTGGGGTCAGATGACCCAATTTGCATGAAGAACTCCTCTTGAGGAGCCCTCCATGCACCCCCCTCCCCATCACTCTTCAGAGGCTTCCTTGGAAGCGCTCGAAGAGCGTGGCATTTAGGTGCCCTGCTGCTTTTGGGATGAAAGGGGTGCCGTTCTCTCTTTTCGAGTTGAAAGCAGCCGGACGCTGCTAAAATGCCACGCTCTTCGGGGGCTCCCAAGTAAGCCTCCCAAGTAGGCTTCCCAACCCCCAGTTCCCAGCGGGGGATCCCCCGGTTTTACAGGCTTCCCCCCTCCCCCAGCCAGCTGGCCGGCAGGGGAAGCCCCACCCCCACAGCCATCATGCACCTCCATGAACAATTCCCATAGGGAATAATGGGGAATTGATCTGCGGGTATTGGGGGCTCGGGGGGGGCTGTTTTTTGAGGTAGAGGTGCCAAATTTTAGTATAGCATCTAGTGCCTCTCCCCAAAATATCTCCCATGTTTCAAAAGGATTGGGCCAGGGGGTCCAATTCTATGAGCCCCCAAAGAAGGTGCCCCTATCCTTCATTATTTTCTATGGAAAGAAGGCATTTTAAAAGGTGTGCTGTCTCTTTAAATATGATGGCCAGAACTCCCTTGGTGTTCAATTATGCTTGTCACACCCTTGCTCCTGGCTCCGCCCCATGTCTCCTGGCCCCACCCCCAAAGTCTCCTGGCTCCACCCCCAAAGTCCCCAGATATTTCTTGAGTTGGACTTGGCAACCCTAGTCCCAAGAGTGTAGGGGAGTAAGGGGGCAGACAGACAGGATTCTAGTAAGTGATGTGACTGTTTGTGTTAAAGAGAGTCCATTCAGGAACATAGGGGAGGGTGGTCTTAGAAACATGGCGTCCACAGCCATTTTTTGAAATATTTAAGCCCAATGTTCCTTCCCATCGCAACATGGAATGCTTTCACCACATCCTCGTCCTCTTGGATTGCCAAGGCCTGCCCTTGGCCCATGACTCATCAGGTTAAAAAAAAAAAAAAGGTAGGCTTGCAAAATGCTAATCATGAAAGTTCAAAACAAAAATTAGGGAATTAATGGGAACGAAATGACACCCCGTGGTAATCCCGACATGTGCAGCGCACGCTTCATTTTGTGGTTTCAGGGTAGTTTGTAGAGGGCTTCCGAGAAACCCCAAATGCGGTTAGTGGGTTGTACGCGTCTGTAGGGGAAGTAATCTTTGCTAAAGCTTTGTCTTTCATGTTCTAAGTGCAGGATTTCCTTTTGTGGTCTCATGAGGTAGGAAACTGGATAACAAATGCATGCAAGAAGGTTGACTTGAAGGGCAACACAGCATTTCTGATGGACTTTCTTTGGAGCCAGTTTGGTTGCATAGACTTGTCTTCCAAGGAGTCCATATTTTCAGGGCTTTTTTTTTGTGTGTGTAGTAGGAACTCCTTTGCATATTAAGCCACACACCCCTGATGTAGCCATTCCTCCTGGAGCTTACAGTAGGCCCTGTACTAAGAGCCCTGTAAGCTCTTGGAGGGTTGGCTCCATCAGGGGTGTGTGGCCTAATATGCAAAGGAGCCCCTGCTAGAATTCTATCTCTGGTCCCTGTACTAAGAGCCCTGTAAGCTCTTGGAGGGTTGGCTCCATCAGGGGTGTGTGGCCTAATATGCAAAGGAGCCCCTGCTAGAATTCTATCTCTGTTCCCTGTACTAAGAGCCCTGTAAGCTCTTGGAGGATTGGCTCCATCAGGGGTGTGTGGGCTAATATGCAAAGGAGCCCCTGCTAGAATTCTATCTCTGGTCCCTGTACTAAGAGCCCTGTAAGCTCTTGGAGGGTTGGCTCCATCAGGGGTGTGTGGCCTAATATGCAAAGGAGCCCCTGCTAGAATTCTATCTCTGGACCCTGTACTAAGAGCCCTGTAAGCTCTTGGAGGGTTGGCTCCATCAGGGGTGTGTGGCCTAATATGCAAAGGAGCCCCTGCTTGAATTCTATCTCTGGTCCCTGTGCTAAGAGCCCTGTAAGCTCTTGGAGGGTTGGCTCCATCAGGGGTGTGTGGCCTAATATGCAAAGGAGCCCCTGCTAGAATTCTATCTCTGAACCCTGTACTAAGAACCCTGTAAGCTCTTGGAGGGTTGGCTCCATCAGGGGTGTGTGGCCTAATATGCAAAGGAGCCCCTGCTACAAAAAAGGCCCTGCTCCAAAGCATCCATTGTCTCCTGGGGAACTGATCTCTGTAATTCGGAGATGAACTGCGAGGCTCACCATACAAGAGGGAACACAGCATGCAGAACCTAGCACAGCCCCTGTGAGATTTAGAAGACTGTTCTTCTCACTGGTGAGATTGTGAAATGTAATAGTTTTATGGGCTCCATGAATAAAACACTTGCAGAATATATTCTCTGTTGAGGAACTGAAATGAAGAACTACCTGGGATTTTCATCAGATTTTGTTTCTCCCACCCCAGGGAGAAACGCATGGTACGAATGAGGCTGTGGGATAAATGAAGTAACAATAATGAAAAGTTGACCCTCGAGATGGGCTACAACATACTGAAAAACAACACAAAATAATATCAGCATACCTGGCTCTGTTTCTCAACCTCAACAATCACATAATTAGAGATCCCGCTGAGCAGTCGTGTTGGTCTGAAGCAGTCAAAGAAATTTCAAGTCCAGTGGTCCTTTTAAGACCAACACAGTTGGATTCAAGTTATGAGCTTTTGTGTGCCCTCACACTTCTTCAGATGCAATGAAGTGGGAATTGACAATCCATATATATATATATATATATATATATATATATATATATATATATATATATATATATATATATATATATATATATATATATATATGGATGTGTGGATGTGTCCCTCTTGCTTGTGGAGTGCTAAAAATAATTAATTGAGACGCTGTTGTTACTCTCGATCTGTCTCCAGATACTGAAGAAATGATTAGTGATTCACAAAAACTCCTCCCCTGCCATAAATGTTGTTAGCCTTTAAGGCACTAAAGGTAAAGGCAGTCCCCTGTGCAAGCGCCAGTTGTTTCCAACTCTGGGGTGACATTGCGTCATGGCGTTTTCTTGGCAGACTTTTTGCTATGGGGTGGTTGCCTTCCCCAGTCATCTATACTTTCCCCCCAGCAAGCTGGGTACTCATTTTACCAACCTCGGAAGGTTGGAAGGCTGAGTCAACCTTGAGCTGGCTACCTGAACCCAGCTTCCGCCGGGATCGAACTCAGGTCGTGGGCAGAGCTTGGACTGCAGTACTGCAGCTAACCGTTCTACACCACGAGGCTCCTCCTTTAAGGCATTACTGGACTCTTATTCTTGTCTCTTCCAGTGGCTCTTGCTACAGAAATGAATATCCTCCAAAAAACCACAAGCGCATCAGCTTGAGAGCCAGTTTGGTGCAGTGCAAGGACTCTTATATGGGAGAACCGGGTTTGATTTCCCCACTCCTCCGCTTGCACCTGCTGGAATGGCCTTGGGTCAGCCGTAGCTTTCACAGGAGTTGTCGTTGAAAGGGCAGCTGCTGCAAAAAGCTTTCCCAGCCCCACCTACCTCACAGGGTGTCTGTTGTGTGTGTGGTGGGGGGGAGGGGGTAGAGGAGATTGTGACTGCTCTGAGACTCTGAGATTCAGAGTATAGATGGGATATAAATCCAATATCATCATTATCTTCTTCTCAGAGCCGGCTCACCCACTAGGCAAACTAGGCGGTTGCCTACAGCACCGGCAGGGTTGGGCGCTGAATTTGGCCTTCCCCCCTGGCAAACGCCTAGTTCCCTCCTCCATCCGCACCTCCTCCTCCCTCCCTTCTCCCTCCCAGGTCTATTTCAATGCCCGGAATCCATCCCATCCAGGAAGAGGGGGGAAGGTAGCAGCAGTGGCACCCTTTCAGGACGCCGGTCTGCCTGGGCACTGAATGAGCGCGCAGTGCAGTTTTACCCGCAGATCAGCTGATCGGGGGAGCTGTCTTCTGGGCATTGAAATAGACCTGGGGTGGGGAAGGGAGTGAGGAGGAGGCGCGGAGGGGGGATGGTGCTATATGGGGAGGCGTGGGGGGCGCTGAGGAGGGGAGCGTCTGCCTAGGGCACCATGCGCCCTCGGGCCGGTGCGGCTTCTTCTTCTTCTTCTTCTTCTTCCTTTATTTAAGAGATGTCTACCAAATCACACTCTGGGTATCTCACGAAGTTAAAGACCAACACGCAAGAAGACCACATTTCAATTTAAAACATAGACCTGTGGGGGGTGGGGAGTGCTTAAAAACAATACACTTTCAGAACTCATATATTTCCTGGATATTGCACCCCAGGATTCGACATTCTGTTCAATTGTTGGTACTGGATGGTTGTTGGCATGTAATGGTTTTTAGCTGTCGACAGCGTCTGATGGTTTGACGTGTATGCGGTTGTATTTAGGAACTGACAGCATTTGGTAAACAACAGGCAGTGAGGAAGATCTGCTTGAGTTTGACAGCTGTCATTCGATGCTTGATACCTACCAAGTGACCAAGAGATGCATTTGCCAAAAGCAGCCGGATTTGGAAGTCAAATTTTGCACTCCAAAGACAGATAGGCACAACTGGAAATTTGGGTTCCTTTTGAATATTCATTCCCAGCGTTTATTTCTGATTGCTCTCGCCTTTGAAATGGTAAAGAAGGAATGCGGACATGCAATGGGCCATAAGAAGGGATAGCAAATGGATTATTTGTTTAGATACCTTATGCCATGGGTGTCAAACATGTGGCCTGCGTTATAAAAAAAAAAATGTGGCCTGAGGGCCAGATCAGGCCCGCAGAGGGGTCCTAGCAGGTCACCGAGCAACTGGCTGTCATCTACTTCCATCTCCCTCTCTCTTGCTTCCTTCTGCGTAACAGCTTGCTTTGCCAGGCTTGCTCAATTGCACAGAAGCTACAGAGCAAAGCCTCTATTTTCTCCATTGGCTGAGGCTCCTCCCTTGGGGAGGAGGGAGAGCTTGCTTTGCCAGGCTCTCTCAATCGCACAGCAGAACTACTGAGCCTAGCCTCTCTTCCTTCTATTGGCTGAGGCTCCACGGACCAAAAGTTGTCAGTTATCAGAGACTGTTAAATAAAGACAATAGTGCAAGACTGCTAATGTTTTAAGCATGTTTTAATTGTGTTTGTCTGTGTCCTTTACAAATTTTATATCTCAACTACCTGGCATTACATTTTATGACACACATGGCCTGGCCCCACAATGTCCCATTTCTGTCAGATCCGATCCTTGTAAGAAATTAGTTTTAACACCCCTGTCTTATGCTTTTGTAGGGAAGGTGGCATGGTATTGAGTAATCTTGCCAGAACTCAAAAGATGGAGGAGGAGGTTGGATTTATACTCCACCCTTCACTACCTGAAAGAATCTCAGAGCACCTTACAGTCTCCTTTCCCTTCCCCTCCTCACAACAGACACCTTGTGAGGTAGGCAGAGTTGAGAGAGTTCTGACAGAAACTGCTCTTGAGAGGAACAACTCTGCGAGAACTTGTAGCTGACTCAAGACGGCTGATTCAAGGTCGCATCAGCAGCTGCATGTGGAGGAGTGGGGAATCAAATCCAGTTCTCCCAGATAAGAGTCAGCATACTTAACCACTACACCAAACTGGATCTCAGAGAAAGCTAAGCAGGGACACTACCTGGATGGGAGACCACCAAGGAAGACTCTGCAGAGGAAGGCAGTGGCCAACCACCTCTGCTACTCACTGGCCTTGAAAGCCCCTTGCTGGGGTCACCATAAGCCTTGGGCGAGCGACCAACAAGGAAGGCTCTGCAGAGGAAGGCAATGGCCAACCACCTCTGCTTCTGTCTTGCCTTGAAAGCCCCTTTCTGGGGTCACCATCAGCCTTGGATGAGCGACCACCAAGGAAGGCTCTGCAGAGGAAGGCAGTGGCCAACCACCTCTGCTTCTCATTTGCCCTGAAAGCCCCTTGCTGGGGTCACCATAAGCCTTGGATGAGCGACCACCAAGGAAGGCTCTGCAGAGGAAGGCAATGGCCAACCACCTCTGCTTCTGTCTTGCCTTGAAAGCCCCTTTCTGGGGTCACCATCAGCCTTGGATGAGCGACCACCAAGGAAGGCTCTGCAGAGGAAGGCAGTGGCCAACCACCTCTGCTTCTCATTTGCCCTGAAAGCCCCTTGCTGGGGTCACCATAAGCCTTGGATGAGCGACCACCAAGGAAGGCTCTGCAGCAGAAGCCAATGGCCAACCACCTCTGCTTCTCACTTACCTTGGAAGCCCCTTGCTTTAGTCTCCATAAGACTTCAATGGGAAACCACCAAGGAAGGCTCTGCAGAGGAAGGCAATAGCCAACCACCTCTGCTTCTCACTGGCCTTGGAAGCCCCTTGCTAGGGTCACCATAAGTTAGTTGTGACTTGACAGTACATACATGTGCTGCCCAAAGCAGTGTACATTGCCCTTCGTTTTATCTTTACAACAATGAAGAGAGATCCAGGTGGGTAGCCTTGCTGGTCTGAAGCAGGCTCCATTGTTCAAACCCCCTGTGAGAATTTTGCTGAACTCTTAACATTTGATAAACTTTCTAATATTTTCCCCCACAAAAAAAGGGAAAGGAACCAAAGCATATAAAGCAGACAGATGGCAATCTTCCTCATGCCATTGTGGCCCCAGAGGAAAAAAATAATGTTAGAAGTGTGATGGGAGTAAGTTTTTATTAGGACAATTCTAATTCAAAAAGCATTTTAAGGCCGCTGCTGAGCTGATATAATTTAATACACCTTCCGGTGATGTCAGGGGTGGGTGGCATATGCAAATGAGTTATGCAAATGAGTTGGGCTAATGAGCTCCGGCACCTCTTTCTCTACAAAATGACCCCTGGTCAGAAGCAACGGAACAAAGTTTTGAGTCCACTGGCCCCTTTAAGACCAATAAAGTTTTATCCAAGGCATGAGCTTTTGTGTGCATGCACACTTCTTCAGAAGGAGCCCCGTGGCGCAGAGTGGTAAAGCTGCAGTACTGCAGTCTGAACTCTCTGCTCACGACCTGAGTTTGATCCTGGAGGAAGTTGGTTTCAGGTAGCCGGCTCAAGGTTGACTCAGCCTTCCACCCTTCTGAGGTCGGTAAAATGAGTACCCAGCTTGCTGGGGGGGAAAGCGTAGAAGACTGGGGAAGGCAATGGCAAACCAACCCGTAAAAAGTGTGCCGTGAAAACATTGTGAAAGCAATGTCACCCCAGAGTTGGAAATGACTGGTGCTTGCATCTTTCACCTTTTACTCTTCTTCAGATACATGATGTAGCCGATGGATGCAAGGAAGTGAGAGGCAGTTTGGTGTAGTGGCTAAGTATGCGGACTCTTATCTGGGAGAACCGGGTTTGATTCCCCGCTCCTCCACTTGCAGCTGCCGGAATGGCCTTGGGTCAGCCACAGCTCCTGCAGAAGTTGTCCTTGAAAGGGCAGCTGCTATAAGAGCTCTCTCAGCCCCACCCACTTCACAGGGTGCCTGTTGTGGGTGGGAGGAGGTAAAGGAGATGATGACTGCTCTGAGACTTGAGATTCAGAGTATAGGATGGGATATAAATCCAATATCTTCTAAAAATTAATAAATAAATAAATAATAAATAAATAAGCCAGTGTGCTTCCACATGAAAGCTTATACCTTGAATCAAACTTTATTGGCAAAGGTGCCACGGGACTCAAACTCCGTTCAACAATGGATAGCGTGCAAATGGCTGAAGGTCATCTGGGGAACTTTGAAGGCAGCAGGTATTCCAACCGGGGTCTTCCAGATCTTAGGCTGACTCCCTAAGGATTGCACCACGCAGGTGTTATCTTGAGAAGAGCAAACAAACCAAGGCTAAAGCTCTGCCAGAGACGCTGTTTGTTCTGCTAGTAGAACTATTTGGACTCATCGCCCACATGCCAAAGGACTGGAGTGAAGAAAGGCATCACAACATTAGAAAAGTCCTGAAAACCACAGTTGTATTTAAACCGCTGAATGCTTTTGTCTGACCCTTTAAAGAATATTCTAGCAGGAGCTCCTTTGCGTATTAGGCTACACCCTCATGATATAGTCAATCCTACAAGAGTTTACAAGGCTCTTTTTTTGTAAGCTCCAGGAGGATTGGCCACATCTGGGGTGTGTGGCCTAATATGCAAAAGAGATCCTGCTAGAATTCCACCCCTGTCTGAAATATTCTAAAATGGTAGATTCTTACAGTGGAGAGATTGCAACCCTCTACATATATAGATGGGAGCACAATTCAGCTCCTGGAATTTAGAAAGGTGCAGGGCTTTTTTTTCATAGAAGCAGCCCAGCAGGAACTCTTTTGCATATTAGGCCACACCCCCTGACACCAAGCCAGCTAGAACTGTGTTCCTATGTGTTCCTGCACCCCCCCCCCCCAAAAAAAAAAGCCCTGGAGGGATACTTCATTTAGGATTGCACTGTTAGAAGAAGAAGATACTGGATTTATATCCCACCCTCCACTGCGAATCTCAGAGTCTCAGAGCAGCTCACAATCTCCTTTACCTTCCTCCCCCACAATAGACACCCTGTGAGGTGGGTGGGGCTGAGAGGGCTCTCACAGCAGCTGCCCTTTCAAGGACAACCTCTGCCAGAGCTCTGGCTGACCCAAGGCCATTCCAGCAGCTGCAAGTGGAGGAGTGGGGAATCAAACCCGGTTCTCCCAGATAAGAGTCCGCACACTTCACCACTACACCAAACTGGTTCTCGAGCCATTTTGGCTCCTCTTTGGAGAGGCAAGAAGGGTATTAGATGAAGTAAATCAAATCAATAAAAATAGCCAGTTTGGACTCATGGATTGCCTTTCCTCCCCTTCCACTTTTTTCTCTCTGTCTCTTCATCCTTTCCACTTTTGAAAAAGATTCCATTGCTCTCTCCCAGGTGGCCTTTCCGGCATGTCTCTCCAAAGATGCTATTGCACTTTGCACATGCTCGAGACCAAGAGGTGATGGCTATAGCTCCAGCTCAGCCCTTTTGCATTCTTGCCTTTCCACACTGCGGGCCCCAGGGAGTGCTGGGATTTCTACTGCCTTCACACCCACCTCCTCCCCTCTGGCTCTGACTGACAAGCTAATCAGTGTGTGGGGAGAGCCTGGAGCTATTGATTCCAGTGTAACTGAAGACCTCCCAGTCAATGGAACGGCAATGAAATGCTTCAGTGGTGAAGAAAAGGAGGCGGCAGACTGTTGAGTCACTCGGACAAAACTTTCTTGGCGGTTGCATGGCACCTATGAAGACAAGGCTCTTGCAACAAGAAGCTTGAAGAACCAGGTTGTTAAAGAACACAGTCCAGTGGCACCTTTAAAACCAGCGAAGTTTCATTCAAGGTATGGGTTTGTTGGTCTTAAACAGGGGTAGTCAAACTTGCTTCATGGAAGAGCCACGTAGAATAAATGTCAGGTGTTTGAGAGCTGTAAGACATAAATGTCTGAGAGCCACTGGGAGGGAGGAAAATATATGGAAGACGGAGAGGTGGAAATAAAGCAATTTTAACTTTACGTGCATTCTCCAAGATTAGGCTTGCCAAGTCCAATTCAAGAAATATCTGGGGACTTTGGGGGTGGAGCCAGGAGACTTTGGGGTGGAGCCAAGATCAAGGCTGTGACAAGCATCATTGAACTCCAAAGGGAGTTCTGGCCATCACATTTAAAGGGACGGCACACCTTTTCAATGCCTTCCTTCCAGAGGAAATCATGAAGGATAGGGGCACCTTCTTTTGGGGCTCATAGAATTGGACCCCATGGTCCAATCTTTTTGAAACTTAGGAGGTATTTTGGGGAAAGGCACTAGATGCTATTCTGAAAATTTGGTGCCTCTACCCCAAAAAACAGCCCCCCCCCCAGAGCCCCAGATACCCGCAGATCAATTCTCCATGATTTTCTATGGGGATACATCTCCATAGGGAATAATAGAGTTCCCAGAAGACATTTCCCTCCCCTCCCCCCCTCCCCGCTTTCTGATGACCCTGAAGCGGGGGGAGGGCCTCCAAACCGGGGAATCCCCTGCCCCCACCTGGGGATTGGCAACCCTATACAAGATGCTGGCTGGCTTGGAGAAGTGATTTAAAGGGCGCCTTTCCTGGCCGTCTGAATGGCTGGGGAGCACCTGGGAAGTAGCAGTAAAGCACATGAGCAGTGTGACTACTCCTCTGGGGCTGGCGTGGCCCATCCCCATTCCAGCGGTGGGCTGAGCACCATCTGACCACCCTGGGGTGCTTCTCTTTCCTCCAGCTTACTTCTGGGATGGGAGGCTGCTACTCCAAGATGGCCATCTGTACCCAGCCAGAGAGAGAGAGGGAGGCAGGGAGAGACAAAGAGACAGGGAGACAGAGACCGAGAGAGACCGAGACTAGCTTATGCTCCCCCAGCACCCTTCTGTTGCAGAGTGAAGACTCAAGCTCCGTCTCCCAGATCTTAGTCTGAGACTCCAACCACTATGCATCATTTCTGTCTGGAGATCTACAAAGTCTGATTTTGCTCAGCTTGTGTACATCCAGCTAGCCAGGCCTCTGTGCCCCCAGCTCTGGCCTACTCCGCCTTTCTCTCTACTGCTGATCATTTTTTGAGTTGAGTCGCAAATACAATTTTGCAAGACAAAGATTTTTTTTAAAAAAAAAAAGTAATGGAGAAAACGTTAGTCACGCAGGCAATTAACCATGCTGAAATGTTGGTTAATTTTTCAATGACACGCAAAGTGGCTGAGTTTGCACATAAAGTGGAACTGACAAAATTGGTCTTCTTGGGAAAGTTTAGAAAACAGTTCATCAATTATGACTTATTTGAGGTTCACAAATCTGCTTGGGAAGTGTAAGAATTTGTACCCCCATCTGTCTCTGTCGGGCCAGCGCAATTTCGGTTTTCTCCGTTCAGCATTCGTGGGTTGGATCCTTCCGTCATTTGTTGAGCCTGCAACTAACTTCTCCATTCAATGAAAAACTCTGGGTTTTACACATTTTTGTGCAAATCAGCCCACAGTGCAGGCTGCTAAGTTGCCAATTCCAAATATCTAAAGAGGTACATGGGTGTATTTCAGTATTTTCAACAACCAGCACAGTCCAGAATGTTGGACAAGAAGAAAATACTGGATTTATACCCTGCTTCCCCTCCAAATCTCAGAGATTCAGAGCGGCTCACAATCTCCTTTATCTTCTTCCCCCACAACAGACACCCTGTGAGGTGGATGGGGCTGAGAGGGCTCTCACAGAAGCTGCCCTTTCAAGGACAACTCTTATGATAATTATGGTTGACCCAAGGCCATTCCAGCAGCTGCAAGTGGAGGAGTGGGGAATCAAACTCAGTTCTCCCAGATAAGAGTCCTTGCACTTAACCACTACACCAAACTGGCACCCCACCCAACTGGTTCTAGGATCTCTGAGACCCAGATCTGAATCTCTCTCAGCCCTGGAAGCTCGCTAGGCGATCTTCGGCTTCTCAAATCTTTCACACCTTTCCTACCTCATAGAGTTGTTGTGAAGATAAAATGGAGGACGGCAGGATGATGTTTTGCTCTGCTTTGGCTCCCCATTGGAAGCAAAATGGAATGTAAATATTTAAAATATTTTAAAACGGAACACAAACATTTCCCTTCTCAAGGGTCCTATACATTCCCCCCACTCAGGGCTTTTTTTGTAGCAGGAACTCCTTTGCATATCAGGTCACACCCCCTATTGTAACCAATCCTCCTGGAGCTTACAGTGGTCCCTGTACGAAGAGCCCTGTAAGCTCTTGGAGGACTGGCTACATCTGGGAGGTGTGGCCTTATATGCAAAGTTGTTTCTGCTAACAAAAAAGCCCTGCCTCCAGGTAGGGTTGCCAAATCCAATTCAAGAAATATCTGGGGACTTTGGGGTGGAGCCAGGAGACTTTGGGGGTGGAGCCAAGATCAAGGCTGTGACAAGCATAATTGAACTCCAAAGGGAGTTCTGGCCATCACATTTAAAGGGACGGCACACTTTTTCAATGCCTTCTTTCCATAGGAAATAATGAAGGATAGGGGCACCTTCTTTTGGGGCTCATAGAATTGGACCCCCTGGTCCAATCTTTTTGAAACTTGGGGGGTATTTTGGGGAGAGGCACTAGATGCTATACTGAAAATTTGGTGCCTCTACCCCAAAAACAGCACCCCCAGAGCCCCAAATACCCCCAGATCAATTCTCCATGATTTTCTATGGGAATAAATCTCCCTAGGGAATAATAGAGTTCCCAGCAGACATTTCCCCCCCCCCCGCCCGCTTTCTGATGACCCTGAAGCGGGGGGAGGGTCTCCAAACCAGGGGATCCCCTGCCCCTACCTGGGGATTGGCAACCCTACCTCCAGGTGGGACCTGGGGATCCCCTGCAATCACAGCTCATCTCCAGACTACAGAGATGAGTTCCGCGGGAGAAAAGGGATGCTTTGAAGGGTGGGTTCTGTGGCATGGTACCCAACAGAGGTCCCTGTGCTCCCCAGGCTCCACCCCCAAATCTCCAAGAGCAGTGCTGGCCTGAGGGCACATAGCCTCCTAGGCAGGCTTCCTACCCACCGCCTGCGCCCCCCCCCCCCAGTCCTTGCAGCGCCGCAATATGCCACTATACTCCATCCTCGCCGAGGCTCAGCTCCCCCCGCCGCGCCCCCCACCCACCTTCCCTCTCTCCCCAGCGCTGAACTGGAAGTGAGGGGGAGCGAAGCCTTCTCCCGTGCGGGCTTCGAAGCATCAGATGGCGCACGAGCCACATCGAAACCGGTAGGGCCCAGCCTCGGCGTGGTGCATTCAAGGGGGTGACGGAGCACGGCTGCATCGCAGTGCTGGGGAGAGAGGGAAGGCAGGCGGTTGTGGGGGGGGGGGCTCAGTGGGGGAAGGCAGGCAGGCAAGTTAGGCACTGGGAGGGGGAAGCCCAATTTGGTGCCCCCTCCTCCTGGTGCCCAAGTTTGCCTAGTGGGCAAGTCAGCCCTGTCCAAGAGTTTCCCAAATTGGAGCGGGCAACGCTGCCGATTGCTGGGGCACACCTGGCAACCCTAGTTCAGAGCTGTGTTTGGATCACTCCAGAGCAGACCTGTTGAGATTCTGCTCCCATGGCAAGCAATCCTAGGCAAGTCTACACAAACACAAGTCTCATTCTAATCCATGGGCCTTGCTCCCAGGAAGGGTTGTCTTAAGAACATAAGCGAAGCCATGTTGGATCAGGCCAATGGCCCATCCAGTCCAACACTCTGTGTCACATAAGAGAAGCCCTGTTGGATCAGGCCAATGGCCCATCCAGTCCAACACCCTGTGTCACATAAGAACATAAGAGAAGCCATGTTGGATCAGGCCAATGGCCCATCCAGTCCAACACTCTGTGTCACATAAGAACATAAGAGAAGCCATGCTGGATCAGGCCACTGGCCCATCCAGTCCAACACTCTGGGTCACATAAGAACATAAGAGCAGCCATGTTGGATCAGGCCAGTGGCCCATCCAGTCCAACACTCTGTCACATAAGAACATAAGAGAAGCCATGTTGGATCAGGCCAGTGGCCCATCCAGTCCAACACCCTGTGTCACACAGTGGCCAAAAAACTCCACCAAGGCGCCATCAAGAGGTTCACCAGTGGAAGCCGCTAGAAGCCCTCCCACTGTGCCCCCCCCCCCAAGCACCAAGAATACAGAGCATCACTGCCCCAAACAGAGAGTTCCAACGATATGCTGTTGTTAATAGCCACTGATGGACCTCTGTTCCATATATTTATCCATTCCTCTCTTGAAGCTGTCTATGCTTGTAGCCGCCACTAACTCCTGTGGCAGTGAATTCTATGTGTTAATCTTCCTTTGGGTGAAGAAGTACTTCTTTTTATCAGTTCTAATTCAACTGCTCAGCAATTTCATCGAATGTCCACACATTCTTGTATTGTGAGAAAGGGAGAAAAGTACTTCTTTCTCTACCTTCTGTATACCATGCATAATCTTGTAGACCTCTATCTTGTCACCCCTCGGTCGACATTTCTCCAAGCTAAGGAGCCTCAAGCATTTTGATTTTTCTTCAAAGGGAAAGCGTTCCAACTCTTTAATAATTCTAGACCGTTTTCGCACACAGCTTACCTCGCAGTCACAATACTGTTCCCTCTGCAGCGTCTGGTCGGATTTCCCACCATCTGCGCCGAAGTTACAGGAAGTTCCGCAGCTTTTGCGTAGCAAACGTAAACCGCTAAAACCCAGGCTACGTTTGCTACGCAAAAGCCGCGGCACTTCCTGTAACTCCGGAGCAGATGGTGGGAAATCTGACAGACGCTGCGGAGGGAACAGGATTGTGACTGCGAGGTAAGCTGTGTGTGAAAACCGTACTAGTTAACCTTCTCTGGACTTTTTCCAATGTTATAATATCTTTTTTGAGGTGCGGTGACCAGAATTCTTAGGATTCTGAGCTTGGCCAGCACCTTGCACTGGAAAGCCCAGCAGAGATCCGGTCTTGAAGAAGGGAAAGAGCAACCTGCCTTTCTTCAGCTGACTGTAGACAAGGGCCTGTTCATGTTCTCGTGGAAGCAAAAGGGGCTTACTGTTAGCTTTAGCTTAGCGATGAAGTCAGCACCAGCCTGCAGCGCAGCAGCTGTTAATGCCTATCGCTTGCTGTTGACAGGCATTAATAAAAAGCTAATCTGAGGAAATTATGAAAAACCCTGTCCTGATGCAATCTGGTTTATGTTTTGGCGTGGGGCACGAATTGGCTGGGTTTTGCATCGGGAAACCATCAATTCAGACGTCTCCTTTCAGCTGGAAGCGGAAAGTTTTTTCAGCGCCGGCACCGAGGAACTGCCCATGGTTCTGTGATCCTTCTCAAGCCAAGATGGCCCTCTGAAGTAGTCTGTGACGGCTGCAAGCCCTTGGGAGACCAGGCCTCTAATGAATTGTCGAGAAATGCAACAAAGTCCTTATTGACTGCAAGCAGACATTCCAGAAACCTGTGGAATGGATCGTTTTCTTTATTTTACTTCATTCACGCCCCGCCTTTCGCCCCACTGGGGACTCAAAGCAGATCACATAATTCTCTCCTCCATTTTATTCTCACAACAACCTTGTGAGGTAGGTTAGGCATAGAGTATGTGACTAGCCTAAGATAACCCAGCCGGCTTGTATGGCAAAGTGGAGATTCCAACCTGGGTCTCCAAGATCCTAGTTTAGGGTTGCCAAGTCCAATTCAAGAAATATCTGGGGACATAAGAACATAAGAGAAGCCATGTTGGATCAGGCCAATGGCCCATTCAGTCCAACACTCTGTGTCACACAGTGGCCAAAAAAAAAATTATATATATATACACACACACTGTGGCTGATAGCCACTGATGGACCTCTGCTCCATATTTTTATCTAAACCCCTCTTGAAGGTGGCCAGGCTTGTGGCCGCCACCACCTCCTGTGGCAGTGAATTCCACATGTTAATCACCCTTTGGGTGAAGAAGTACTTCCTTTTATCTGTTTTAACCTGCCTGCTCAGCAATTTCATCGAATGCCCATGAGTTCTTGTATTGTGAGAAAGGGAGAAAAGTACCTCTTTCTCTACTTTCTCCATCCCATGCATTATCTTGTAAACCTCTATCATGTCACCCCGCAGTCGACGTTTCTCCAAGCTAAAGAGTCCCAAGCGTTTCAACCTTTCTTCATAGGGAAAGTGCTCCAGCCCTTTAATCATTCTAGTTGCCCTTTTCTGGACTTTCTCCAATGCTATAATATCCTTTTTGAGGTGTGGCCACCAGAACTGCACACAGTACTCCAAATGAGACCGCACCATCGATTTATACAGGGGCATTATGATACTGGCTGATTTGTTTTCAATTCCCTTCCTAATAATTCCCAGCATGGCGTTGGCCTTTTTTATTGCAAACGCACACTGTCTTGACATTTTCAGTGAGTTATCTACCACAACCCCAAGATCTTTCTCTTGGTCAGTCTCTGCCAGTTCACACCCCATCAACTTGTATTTGTAGCTGGGATTCTTGGCCCCAATGTGCATTACTTTGCACTTGGCCACACTGAACTGCATCTGCCACGTTGATGCCCACTCACCCAGCCTCAACAGGTCCCTTTGGAGTTCCTCACAATCCTCTCTGGTTCTCACCACCCTGAACAATTTAGTGTCATCCGCAAACTTGGCCACTTCACTGCTCACTCCAACTCTAAATCATTTATTAAAGAGCATGGGGTCCAGTACCAAGCCCTGCGGCACCCCATTGCTTACCGTCTTCCATTGCGAAGACTGCCCATTTATTTATTTATTTATTTATTTATTTATTTATTTATTTATTTATTTATTTATTTATTTATTTTTATTCTATAACTTATATCCCGCCCTTCCCATAAAATGGCTCAGGGTGGCTCACAGCAAATGATAAACAATAAAACAAAGTGCAGAATTATTACATTTAAAAAGTCAAAGCATTTAAAAATCTAAAAACCTTAAAATCTTAACATTAAACTATACAGTATATTTCACTGAAATCTGATAAGCTATCTTTATCTAGTCAGGCATAGGCTAACCGGAAGAGGGTTGTCTTACAGGCCCTGTGGAACTGAGTAAGATCCCGCAGGGCCCTCACCTCTTCCGGCAGCTGGTTCCACCATGTGGGGGCCATTGTAGAGAAGGCCCTGTCTCTGGTTGTCTTGAGACGGACTTCCTTAGGCCCGGGGATGGTGAGAAGGTTTTGAGTCCCAGACCTCAGTACCCTCTGGGGAACATGTGGGGAGAGACGGTCCCTCAGGTAGGCAGGTCCCAGGCCATATAGGGCTTTAAAGGTAATAACCAGCACCTTGTACCGGACTCTGTATGTTATTGGAAGCCAGTGCAGGGCCCGAAGACCCGGCCGAATGTGCCCCCACCTTGGGAGGCCCAATAACAGCCGGGCCGCGGCATTCTGCACCAGCTGCAGTTTCCGGGTCCGGCACAAGGGCAGCCTCATGTAGAGGGCATTGCAGTAATCCAACCTCGAGGTGACCGTAGCATGCATCACTGTTGCTAGGTCGTCGCGGTCCAGGAAGGGGGCCAACTGCCTTGCCCGTCTAAGATGAAAAAACGCGGACTTGGCAGTGGTTGCTATCTGAGCCTCCATCTTTAGGGACGGCTCCAATAGCACCCCCAGGCTCTTGACCCTGTCCGCCGCCATCAGCGGCGCACCGTCAAAAGCCGGCAGGGGGATTTCCCCCCCCCCCCGGTCCACGACGGCCCAAACAAAGGACCTCTGTCTTCGCAGGATTCAGTCTCAGTCCACTCAGTCTGAGCCACTCAGCCACGGCCTGTAGTGCCCGATCTAGATTTTCTGGGGCGCAGACTGGCCGGCCGTCCATAAGTAGATAGAGCTGGGTGTCATCAGCATACTGGTGACACCCCAGCCCATACCTTCGGGCAATCTGGGCAAGAGGTCGCATATAGATGTTAAATAACATCGGGGAGAGAACCGCTCCCTGGGGCACTCCACAGTTAAGTGTGTGCCTCCGGGATAGCTCCCCCCCAATCGCGACCCTTTGTCCTCGACCTTCAAGGAAAGAGGAAAGCCACTGCAAGGCCAGCCCCTGAATCCCCGCGTTGGCGAGGCGGCAAGTCAGTAACCGATGGTCGACCGTATCAAATGCCGCCAATAGGTCCAACAGCATCAGCACTGCCGAGCCACCCCGATCCAGATGCCGTTGAAGGTCATCCACCATGGCAACCAACACCGTCTCCGTCCCGTGACCTGGGCGAAAGCCGGACTGGAGTGGGTCAAGGACGGAAGCGTCCTCCAGGAAAGTCTGTAGCTGCCTCGCCACTGCCCTCTCAATAAGTTTGCCCAGGAAGGGCAAATTTGAGACCGGCCTATAGTGTGCCAATTGGGCCGGATCTAAGGATGGTTTTTTTAAGAGGGGACGGAACACAGCCTCTTTAAGGGGCGCTGGAAAAAGCCCTTCTGTCAGGGATCTGTTTATGATATCCCGTACAGGATATCTGAGATCCCCCTGGCAGGATTTGATAAGCCAGGAAGGGCATGGGTCCAATTTACAAGTTGTTGGGCGGGCAGATAAGAGGATCCTGTCAACTTCCTCCAGGCTGAGGGGGCTGAAACCGTCCAGAATATAATCCGAAGACATGCTCGGGCCTCGGTTGCGTTAACTGTCTCAAAGTTGACAGGGAGGTCGAGGCGGAGTGATGCGATCTTGTCCGCAAAATAATTCGCAAAAGCCTCACAGCCTATCTCCAATTTATACTCACTCTCTGCTTCCTATTACTCAGCCAGTTTTTGATCCACAAGAGGACCTGTCCTTTTATTCCATGACTCTCAAGCTTTCTAAGGAGCCTTTGATGAGGAACTTTATCAAAAGCTTTCTGGAATTCAAGGTAAACAACATCTATCGGGTCTCCTTTGTCCACATGCTTGTTCACCTCCTCAAAGAAATGTAACAGATTAGTGAGGCAAGATCTTCCCTTACAGAACCCATGCTGAGTCTTCCTCAATAACCCGTGTTCATCAATGTGCCTACTCATTCTGTCCTTGATAATGCTTTCTACCAACTTTCCCGGTATTGAAGTCAGACTGACTGGCCTGTAATTTCCCGGATCTCCTCTGGGACTTTGGGGGTGGAGCCAGGAGACATTGGGGTGGAGCCAGGAGCAAGGGTGTGACAAGCATAATTGAACTCCAAAGGGAGTTTTGGCCATCACATTTCAAGGGACTGAACATCTTTTAAATGCCTTCCTTCCATAGGAAATAATGAAGGATAGGGGCACCTTCTTTGGGGGCTCATAGAATTGGACCCCCTAGACCAATCTTTTTGAAACTTAGGGAGTATTTGGAGGAGAGCTACTGAATACTATACTGAAAATTTGGTGCCTCTACCTCAAAAAACGCGCCCCCCAGAGCCCCAGATACCGTGGATCAATTCATTATTTTCTATGGGAATAAGTCTCCATAGGGAATCATGAGTACCCAGCAGACATTTCCCTCCCCCCCCCCCACTTTCTGATGACCCTGAAGTGGGGGGAGGGACTCCAAACTGGGGGATCCCCTGCCCCCACCTGGGGATTGGCAACCCGATCCTAGTCTGACACTTGAACCATTACACCACACTGTTTCTGTACATAACATTGGCTTTTTTTACATTCACCAAAGTTTCAAATATCAAACACGGGTTCAAGTGATACCCCCTTAGGGCCGCATTCCCTTCAGATACATTCCTTCAGCTGCAGAATATGTAACATTCTGGAGAATACTCCTTCCAAGCTGTGGAGTCCTTTGGGCAAAAATCTCCTTTACGAGCAACTGGCATTAAAGTTGTGAACTCAAAGCTGGCCCTAGGCACCCAGTGCCGCAGACAGACCTGCCCCCCCTTCTGCTACTGCCCCTTCTGCAGCAAAGCAGGGCGGGCATCCGGGAAAGGAGATGAAGGCACACAAGCCATCCAGCCAGCTGGCTTCACTCCACTTTCCTTCCAATTTGAAGGGAAGCAGAGAGAAGCCAGCATTTCTGCACTGGCCTGCTGGCTTCACTTCACCTCGATCAAGCCGTTGCACAACTCCTGGCTTTGCTCCGCCTCCCTTCCAATCAGAAGGGAGGTGGAGCAAAGCCAGCAGCGGTGCAATGGCTGGCTGGCTTCCCTTTACCCCCCATCACCGACCACTATGCAACCAGGGCATTTGCCTAGGGCAGGGAGGGGGGAACGCCTAATTGGGTACCCCCCTCGGCCTGGTGCCCTAGGTGAATGCCTAATTTGCCTAGTGGCAGGGCCGCCGGCCCTGTGTGTTCTGCTGCATAAATTGGTGTGCTCTGGGGCTGCCCTTCCTGAGCGAAGGAAAATAAAGTCTGAGCTGGAGGCTAAAAAACCGTGAGCGAGCTCACTCTTGCTCAGCTTTGAGGGGACACTGGTTCTGGATCAATTCCAAAGAAAAGAGACAATTGAAATCTCCCCGGGGCGGGGGGGGGGGAGGCAATGCAAGCAGGTTGCTCTAATGAGAAAGAGAGACTAGAAGATCTGGGTACTCTGATGGTCCGTGGATCTAGCGAAATCATGTGACTTGCTTTCATCTGACATTTGTGATGGAAACGGGAAAGGAGGCCAGAGGAAATCTGTCTGGATCTTTGGCAGCCCTGAAGGGACAAAGGCAAACAGCATCCTCTCCTGAGATGTTCTCAGGTGGAATCCAAGCAGGAGCTCCTTTGCATATTAGGCCACACACCCCTGATGTAGCCAATCCTCCAAGACCTTACAGGGCTCTTTTTTTTAAGCTCTTGGAGGATTGGCTACATCAGGGGTGTGTGGCCTAATATGCAAAGGAGCTCCTGCTAGGATTCCACCCCTGCCCATCCCAATTCCATCCACATTTCACAAAAACACCACTGCCCCACCAATTAAATAGGGATGTTAAAATATCCACCTGTTCTGCTCACGTCCGATTCACTGACTGCAAACAGGGAACTGATTTTTTTTATGAACCCATCATCTGTTTCTCAAACCATTCACGGCTGTTTGGCAAGCTAGCTTTGCCATATTCCTCCTTAACTGCACAGTACAGCACAACTGGACCTTTGTGCTTGAACATTCTCATTCCCGTTGAGTTCGACTCCCCTCTCTTCCTTTCTGTGTCCCTCCTCTGATGGGCAGGATGTAGTTTAAACTGGCAAATCAGTCGCAAACCATATAGAAGAAGACAAAGATACTGGATTTATATCCCGCCCTTTGCTCTGAATCTCAGAGTCTCAGAGCGGTCACAATCTCCTTTACCTTCCCCTCCCTCACAACAGATACCCTGTGAGGTGGACGGGGTTGAGAGATGTAATGTACTGAGAACCGAGACGGTTTGAAGGCAACAGAGTTTATTCAGTAGCCCATAACAAGAGAGGGAACACGCAGGCCGGGCCCCGCTTATATACATGACCCGGAAGAGCCCCCTCATCCGACCAGGCCAATCCTGGTCGGTCAAACTTCCCGCCACAGATCTTGATGGGCGGGGCGACTGGCAAGCTCCATCCGGGGACCCACCGGTTGCCATTAGTTACTCTCGCCATGCGGTACCCAGTTTAAGTTCAAGACATAACAAGAGAGTTCTCTCAGAAGCTGCCCTTTCAAGGACAACCTCTGCCAGAGCTCTGGCTGACCCAAGGCCATTCCAGCAGGTGCAAGTGGAGGAGTGGGGAATCAAACCAGGTTTTCCCAGCTAAGAGAGCTCTGGCTGACCCAAGGCCATTCCAGCAGGTGCAAGTGGAGGAGTGGGGAATCAAACCCGGTTCTCCCAGATAAGGGAGCTCTGGCTGACCCAAGGCCATTCCAGCAGCTGCAAGTGGCGGAGTGGGGAATCAAACCCGGTTCTCCCAGCTAAGAGAGCTATGGCTGACCCAAGGCCATTCCAGCAGCTGCAAGTGGAGGAGTGGGGAATCAAACCAGGTTTTCCCAGATAAGAGTCTGCACACTTCACCACTACATCAAAGTGGCCTCTCTGATTAATTAATATAAATTAATTTCAAACACCATTTTTTTTTGTTAAAACGAAACAAAACCCTTGCCATTCAGTGTCCATATTAGTAATCCTTGGTGTACTGCAGCAGTCCTGCACAAGCACAGAGGGTTTTTTTTGGGGGGGGGGGGGAATTAGAAAGATGCAAACCTGTTTAACAGGTGTTTGAGTTATTCGGTGCCAGATCGAACAGATAAGGTGAATGGCTTACATCTCATCATTGCAGTTGACTTAATATATTCGAGGCTTGTGTTGCTAACAAGGCAATGATGCCACTTCCAGAGTTGCACAAATTGCTGCCTATCTGTAATGGAGTGGTTCTACACAAGCACATTTTTTTTTGGGGGGGGGCAGAATTAAAAAGATGCAAACTTGTTTGGCAGGTGTTTGAATTATTCAGTGCTGACTTGGTTCTGCACAAGCACAATTTGGCGGTGGGGGGGGGGAAGGAGGAATAAGAACATAAGAGAAGCCATTTTGGATCAGGCCAATGGCCCATCCAGTCCAACACTCTGAGTCACGTAAGAACATAAGAGAAGCCATGTTGGATCAGGCCAATGGTCCATCCAGTCCAACACTCTGTGTCACATAAGAACATAAGAGAAGCCATGTTGGATCAGGCCAATGGCCCATCCAGTCCAACACTCTGTGTCACATAAGAACATAAGAGAAGCCATGTTGGATCAGGCCAATGGCCCATCCAGTCCAACACTCTGTGTCACATAAGAACATAAGAGAAGCCATGTTGGATCAGGCCAATGGCCCAACCAGTCCAACACTCTGTGTCACATAAGAATATAAGAGAAGCCATTTTGGATCAGGCCAATGGCCAATCCAGTCCAACACTCTGTGTCACATAAGAACATAAGAGAAGCCATGTTGGATCAGGCCAATGGCCCATCCAGTCCAACACTCTGAGTCACATAAGAACATAAGAGACGCCATGTTGGATCAGGCCAATGGCCCATCCAGTCCAACACTCTGAGTCACATAAGAACATAAGAGAAGCCATGTTGGATCAGGCCAGTGGCCCATCCAGTCCAACACTCTGTGTCACAGAAGAACATAAGAGAAGCCATGTTGGATCAGGCCAATGCCCCATCCAGTCCAACACTATTTGTCACATAAGAACATAAGAGAAGCCATGTTGGATCAGGCCAATGGCCCATCTAGTCCAACACTCTGGGTCACACAGTGGCCAACCCCCCTCCCCGGCAAGTGCCATCAGGTGGTTCGCAAGTGGGGCTAGAAGCCCTTCCACTTTGCCCCCCCCCCCCAAGCACCAAGAATACAAAGCATCACTGCCCCAGACAGTTCCAACAATATGCTGTGGTTAATAGCCACTGATGGACCTTTGCTCCATATGTTTGCCCAATCCCCTCTTGAAGCTGCCTATGCTTGTAACCGCCACCACCTCCCGTGGCAGTGAATTCCACATATTAATCACCCTTTGGGTGAAGAAGTACTTCCTTTTTTCCATTCTAACCCGACTGCTCAGCAATTTCATTTAATGCCCATGAGTTCTTGTATTGTGAGAAAGGGAGAAAAGTACTTCTTTCTCTACTTTCTCCATCCCATGCATAACCTTGTAAACCTCTATCATGTCACCCTGCTGTCGACGTTTCTCCAAGCTAAAGAGCCCCAAGCGTTTTAACCTTTCTCCATAGGGAAAGTGTTCCAACCCTTTAATCATTCTATTTGCCCTTTTTTGCACTTTTCCTAGTGCTATAATATCCTTTTTGAAGTGCGGTGACCAGAATTGTACACAGTATTCCAAATGAGGCCTCACCATCGATTTATACAGGGGCATTATGATACTGGCTGATTTGTTTTCAATTCCCTTCCTAATCATTCCCAGCATGGTGTTGGCCTTTTTTTATTGCAATCTCATACTGTCTTGATATTTTCAGTGAGTTACCAGGACCCCAAGATCTCTCTCTTGGTCATTCTCTGCCAGTTCACCCCCCATCAACTTGTATTTGTAGCTGGGATTTTGCATTACTTTGCACTTGGCCACATCAGAGACTCAGAGCGGCTTACAAGCTCTTTAATCTTCTCCCCCCCCCACAACAAGCACCCTGTGAGGTGGGTGGGGCTGAGAGGGCTCTCCCAGCAGCTGCCCTTTCGAGGACAACCTCTGCCAGAGCTATGGCTGACCCGAGGCATTTCTAGCAGGCGCAAATGGAGGAGTGGGGAATCAAACTCGGTTCTCCCAGATAAGAGCCCGCACACTTAACGACTACACCAAACTGGCTCTGGTACAGCATGATCACAGCTGAACTAAGAAGACTGCTTAACTGGGTCAACGGGGCCAACTATGTACAGTTCAAGGTTCCCGTGCTAGGACGCCATTGGATCATTCAAACCAGCAGGGGGTCCATGATTGGAGCAGGGCAGCAGGGATTTGGATCCTCCTGCCCATTGTTCTTAGTCCCCCAACCCCATTCCTCAAGGCTCCAATGAGCCAGGCAGGAACACAAGTGAAACAAAACATTAGTCCACATGCACAATAGCTATCCTGCTGAGTTCTTATGCAATCCCTCCTCAAACTTTTGACCGGGGTCACCTTGCAGAACGTCCTTCCTGGGACCCACCGATCGGCTACAACCTCAACCCACATCCCCTCCCCACTTTGAAATATCCCTTCTTCTGTGGCCTCCCGCATCGTGCATTTTGCAAACGCTCCTCTCCGGAAGACCAAAGGAGCCCGCCCCCACCCCCCTGCCCCAGCACTTGATGTAATAAAGTCAATTTAAAATTTGTTCTACCAGTCTTTTGCATGTGTAATTTTCCCATTAAATGTAAATGCCCATGAGGCATTCCATTTGCATTACATTGCATTTGCAGTCTTTAAACCAAACTATAAATCCCCCCTCCTTGTTTTGTGTGATTGATGTTGTGTGTATAAATACTACCATAAACCTCAAAGGGGGCTAACAGTGACAGTAAATTAAAGTTTTTTCGAGTCTGGCAGTATCGCAGCACTTAAGCCCTTGATCTTAGGCAGTATTGTTAACCTCGGTCTTGTTGCCCTCCTGAACTCACCTCTCCCTGCCCCGCTCTCTCTCTCTTTCTTGATATGACTCTCCCTTCCCCTGGTTCAGGCCCCTGTTCTGCATTTCTTGGGTGACACCTTCGCATCCATACCAGCCACGCCAGGGTGGGAATCTGCCACTCATTAAAATGAAGCTCCCCAGCTGTTTTCCAGATTGGAGGAGGCAGTCCTTGAAACGGCAAGCTCTTTTTTTTTTTGACAAGAGAGAAAATGGAGTTGTAAAAATATCCAAGGAGGAGAGCGCTAGGCAAGCCAGAAGGAGAAGGTAACGACAATGAGACCATAGATCTGTACCCCGCCCTTCTCTCTGAATCAGAGTCTCAGGGCTGATTACAATCTCCTTTCCCTTCCTCCCCCACAACTGACACCCTGGAAGGTAGGTGGAGCTGAGAGAGCTCTGACAAAAACTGCCCTTTTAAGGACACCTCTGCCAGGTCTGTGTTGGAACACCAGTCCAATAATTACTCTCAACTATCAGTCACCTCCCTTCCTGATACCAGCCGCAGAAGTTGTAGGAATGGTGGTCCAGAGAAATTATTGGACTGGTGCTCCAGTTAAGAAATAATAATTCTCTTTTTGGAAATTGCTTTCTGGATATTGGTGGGAAAAGCTGGCTGCCGATGGAAAAGCTGTGGGAAAGCCCTTGTCTGATGAAGCTGTGCAACATCGAAACCGGTCCCCAAGGATTATGGGCTTCTTGTGGAGAAAAGAAAGAGTCGGAAGACTAAGTTTTGGATACCAATTATAAAGGTTCGAAGAGACATTTTTGCTATTAGCATTTAGGACAGACTTTCTTTATGTATTGATTTTTTGTCACTGTAATTATAACTTTGTATCATGCCACACAGTTTTTCCCCCCTCTATTTTTGCTGAACTCTAGGATTTGACAAACTTTCTAATATTTCCCCCCACAAACAATGGGAAAATAACTATAACACAGTGGGTTCAACGCAAGGAGGAGACGTGGTTGTAGTGAACATAGCTCTCTTTATTCAGTACAGCTGAACTCTAAGACTGGTGAACTGGGCCAATGGCACCAATCAGGGCTCTTTTTCTAGCAGGAGCTCCTCTGCATATTAAGCCATGCCCCCTGATGTAGCCAATCCTCCAAGAGCTTAGAAGGCTATTAGTACAGGGCCTACTGTAAGCTTCAGGAGGATTGGCTACATCAGGGGGGAGTGGCCTAATATGCAGAGGAGCTCCTGCTAGAAAAAGAGCCCTGGTGCCAACTATATATAGTTAAAGGTTCCCGCGCTAGAAGAAGACGATTTTGGATTTATATCCCGCCCTATACTCAGAGTCTCAGAGCGGTCACAATCTCCTCTACCTCCCCCCCCCCCCCACAACAAATACCCTGTGAGGTAGGTGGGGCTGAGAGTTCTTTTATAGAAGCTGCCCTTTGAAGGGCAGCTTCTATAAAAGCTATGGCTGACCCAAGGCCATCCCAGCAGGTGCAAGTGGAAAAGTAGGGAATCAAACCTGGTTCTCCCAGATAAGAATCCACGCACGTAACCACTACACCAAACTGGCTAGGACGCCACTGGATCATTCAAACCAGCAGGAGGGCCGTGATTGGAGCAGGGCAGCAGGAATTTGGGTCCTAGTGCCCATTGTTCCTGAGTCCCCACGCTCAGTCCTTCAGGCTCCGATGAGCCTGTCAGGAACGCCTGTAATACCTAACATACACAACAATAACCAAAACATCTAAAGCAGACAGATGGAAATCTTCCTCATGCCACTGGGGCCACATAGGAAAAAGTAACTTAAAAAGTATGATGGGAGTAAGGTTTGATTATGACGATTCTAATTCAAGAAGCATTTTTTAAGGCAGATGCTGAGCTGCTATAATTGAGTCCACCTTCCGGTGATGTCAGGGGTACGTGGCATATGCAATTGAGTTGTGCTAATGAGCTCCGGCGCCTCTTTTTCTGCAAAACGACCCCCTGCAAAAGGTGTTCCTGGACTCCAACTTTGTTCTACCTGAAGTTCTGTTATAGGTATATCCTTTGTGAACCAGCCAATCACAGATGTACCCACAATAATGAAATGCTTCAATACACCTGTGCAGTCACAGTCACAATTGGGGGGGGGGGTGAGAGGGGCACGATAATCTCCTAAGTCTAAAATCCATTTAAAGAAATAGTTCCAATCGCTCCCTATAAAGTGTGCAGGGAAATGTTGGCAGATAGATCGTATCCTTGCAGGATTTGTAAAAATCTTCTAGGAAATTATTCTTCAAGACCCAGGTCAAAAGAGGAAAGAGAGGGCAAGAAAAAAAGAAATGGAATTCAAGAGAGGGAGGAGGAGGTGCAGTCCAAGAAGAAACGAGGCTAATTAATTAATTCTGGCTATTAATCTACTCCAGAGGCCCTTGGTGCATTTGGGGGATTGGTGGATGCTAGTGGTTGAAGCTGCCAGTTTCAATATTATGCAACATAAATATAAATATCCGTTAAAATGGATAAAAGGAAGTACTTCACCCAAAGGGTGATTAACATGTGGAATTCACTGCCACAGGAGGTGGCGGCGGCCACAAGCATAGCCACCTTCAAGAAGGGTTTAGATAAAAATATGGAGCACAGGTCCATCAGTGGCTATTAGCCACAGTGTGTGTGTATATATAATTTTTTTTTGCCACTGTGTGACACAGAGTGCTGGACTGGATGGGCCGTTGGCCTGATCCAACATGGCTTCTCTTATGTTCTTATGTGACACAGAGTGTTGGACTGGAGGGGCCATTGGCCTGATCCAACAGGGCTTCTCTTCTGTTCTTATGTGACACAGAGTGTTGGACTGGAGGGGCCATTGGCCTGATCCAACAGGGCTTCTCTTATGTTCTTATGTGACACAGAGTGTTGGACTGGATGGGCCGTTGGCCTGATCCAACATGGCTTCTCTTATGTTCTTATGTTCTTAACATGCAAGCTATGCAATACAGTCTTTTAGGGCAGTGCTTTTTGGATAAAGGACTGACTCCGCATTGAGTGTAAGCAGATCAAAATAGCATCCTCTTATCCATTTAACATGGGTTTTTTTACTCAGTTGTTTTTCCTAGAGCCCTTCGGACACAGAGTTTCAGAGAGTGAGCCAGTTTGGTGTAGTGGTTAAGAGTGGGGGGCTCTAACTTGGGGGAACCAGGTTCGATTCCCCACTCCTTCATGTGCAGCTGCTGGGTGGCCTTGGATCATTCACAGTTGTCTCAGAGCTGGCCTCTCAGGAGCAGTTCTCTCAGAGCTCTCTCAATCCCACCTGCCTCACAGGGTACCCATTGTGGGGAGAGAAAGGGAAGGAGATTGTAAACCACTTGGAGACCCCAAGTGAAAGGCAGGGTATAAATCCAATCTCCTCCTCTTCCTCCCTCCCTGGAGAGCAAGTTTGGTGTAGTCGTTAAGTGTGTGGACTCTTGGGAGAACCGAGTTTGATTCCTCACTCCTCCACTTGCACCTGCTGGGATGGCCTTGGGTCAGCCATAGCTCTGGCAGAGGTTGTCCTTGAAAGGGCAACTTCTGGGAGAGCCCTCTCAGCCCCACCCACCTCACAGGGTGTTTGTTGTGGGGGAAGAAGATAAAGAAGATTGTGAGCTGCTCTGAGTCTCTGATTCAGAGAGAAGGGCGGGGTATAAATCTGCAAATCTTCTCCCTCCCTCCTCCTTCTTCCTCCCTCCCTCCTTCCTCCATCCTTCTGTCTTCCTTCCTTCCTTCTGTAGAAAAACTGGAGTCCAGCAACCCCTTAGAGCACCCAGTAAGCTTGGGGGGTTATAAGTTTTCAAGAATCGGGGCTCCCTTAGTCAAATACAAGTAGGGAAGCTGATACCGTGGAAATCAGGTGGGTCTCTGAGGTGCTACACTGGACTCTAATCTAGCTGCTCATACAAACAGAGATCTCCTCATAAGTGCAGGGTGGTACTGTGGCTCAGTGGCAGAGTATTCACTTTGCAACCAGAAGGTCCCAGGTTCAATCCCTGACTTCTCCAGTCGAAAAGATCAGATAGCCTCCTGATGAAAGAACCAGGTCAGAGGTGATTTGAAAGGCCTCCCTCCTGGGGAGCTGCAGTCAGTCAAGGAGGACTAGGGTTGTCAGGTCTGTGTTGGAATATACCCGGAGACTTTGTGGGTGGATCCAGGAGAGGGCAAGGATTGGGGGAAGGGGCTTCAGCATGGTGCAATGCCATAGAGCCAACCCTTCAGAGCAGCCATTTTCTCCAGGGGAGCTGATCTCTGCCAGCTGGAGATCTGTCGTAAAAGCAGAAGATCTCTAGATGCCACCTGGAGGACCCCACCTAGTGGTGGACAATACTGAACTTGATAGACCATTGGGTCAATGCCAGACAGGTTCACATGTTCATGAGACCTCTTTATTCTCAGCCGCACTGTTCAATCAAGGACGGAGAAAACATGCCTCTGATGTGTTCAGCTGAAGGTCCAAATAGAGCCATATCGTAAATAGTGTTGTTGAATCTGGCCTGGATAGCTCATGGTAATTTGATCCCAGAAGCTAAACAGCGTTGGCCCTGGTTTGTATTTAGATGAAAGACTGTCAAGGGAGTCCACCGTTCACTACACAGAGGCAGGAAATGGCATGCCACTTGTGGCCCTCTCTAACCTTGAAAATCCTATGGGGTAACCATAACCCAACTGTGACTTGACAGCACATCTCACCACCATTCTTGAGCATACAAACACATGCAGCAGGCATGTACTGAATCAGATCTGTGCTCCATCAAGGTCAGTATTGTCTACTCACACTAACAGTGACTCTCCAGTAGGGTTGCCAGTTCAACTTACCTTAAGCAGGAGCCCAGGAGCCCATGTGTTTGCTTTGTAGGCCAACTTACCTGGCCAACAGAAGTTTCCAGACACCCTTCCAGGATACTAGTTGTGACATTGGGCATTTTTGGGCCTACTTCTGGTTTCAGGCCTACTTCCAGTCAGGGTGACACTCTGTTTTTTGGGCAAAACTCTATGATAAATATGACTTCAAACCATAGAGTTTTGCCCAAAAACCAGAGCCCCAAAAGGTCAGTTGGGGGTGGGATTTCCCCCTGCTGGCCAGCTGGGCAAGAGCCTGTGAAAGTGGAGGTTCTCCCACTCCCACTAGGGGGTTGGAAACCCTACACTCCAGGGTCTTAAGCAGCAGTCTTTCACATCAACTATGACATAAACTCCTTGCATTGTATATGCACAGGCATGATTCCAGTTGAAGATAAGAATGGGGCATAGGAAGGTGGACAGTGGCCACAGATCTCCCCCGGTCATTTCAAAAATCCTTCAAAGGAGCTTTGAAACAAAGAGACTGAGAAGCAAAGAATACATATTTTACCTCTGGCTCTAGCTTATATACAAGCCAAATCATTATTTTGTGCACAGTTAAGGGATTTGTGCATGTACACTTCCACAGCCTTATGAGAGCCATAGTGCCCCCCCATGTCATTTTCTTAGTTGACCTGAAGATTGACAACCCAACCATGCCAACCAACAATGGCCCTGGGGCAGAGTAGTTATCATGCTTGATCTAATCGGGTGGGTCTTCCTGCAGTTCCGCACTTTGACCAGAGGTGGTACACATGAGGAGTCCCAACTTCCAACCTATTAGGTTCTCTCCGATTGTTGGTTCAAGACTTCCTGTGGACTTGAGTCCTGCCAAATCATCCAACTCATGTAATCTTATTATGGAGAGTACTAGTTAATTAAAATACATTCGGGAGGACAGCTATGGCAAACCTAGGCAGTTCAAAAAAAAGTCGAGACATCACCCTGCCAACAAAAGTCTGTATAGTTAAAGCGATGGTATTCCCAGTAATAATGTATGGCTGGGGGAGTTGGATCATAAGGAAGGCCAGGTGCAGAAGAATTGATGCTTTCAAGTTGTGGTGCTGGAGAAGACTCTTGAGAGTCCTTGGACTGCAAGAAAATCCAATCAGTCAGTCCTAAGGGAAATCAACCCTGACTGTTCTCTGGAAGGTCAGATGCTGAAGCTGAAACTCAAATACTTTGGCCACCCAATGAGAAGGGAGCACTCTCTGGAGAAGACCCTGATGCTGGGAAAGACAGAAAGCAAAAGAAGAAGGGGAGGGCAAAAGATGAGATGGCTGGACAGCATTACTGATGTAACTAACGTGAATATAAGTGGACTTTGGAGGATGGTGGAAGACAGGAGGGCCTGGCGAGACTTGGTCCATGGGGTCACAAAAAGTTGAACTGCGCAACTGAACAACAACAACAACAAAACCTAGTTACAGACTTTCAGAATCAGCGTTTAAATAGCTATGGCATGTAGGAATTAAGGTTATCTATAATCAAAAGTCACAGATGATCCACTTTTGAGAATATCTATAGCCAATTCAATCACCGGAAAGACTCAACAGATTGGAGGTTCAACCTGAATGTGTGCATGTACATAGAAGAAGAAGAAGACTGCAAATTTATACCCCACCCTTCTCTCTGAATCAGATACTCAGAGCGGCTTACAATCTCCTATATATTCCCCCCCCCCACAACAGACACCCTGTGAGGTGGGTGGGGCTGAGAAGACTCTCACAGCAGCTGCCCTTTCAAGGACAACCTCTGCCAAAGCTATGGCTGACCCAAGGCCATTCCAGCAGCTGCAAGTGGAGGAGTGGGGAATTAAACCCGGTTCTCCCAGATAAGAGTCTGCACACTTAACCACTACGCCAAACTGGCTCTCAACTGCAATGTGCATTTAAAAAATAAAACAAAATTGAAAGGTATTATTTAACAAAACCCAAGCTGCACTTGTTTAGTAAAGGTAAAGGTAGTCCCCTGTGCAAGCACCAGTCATTTCCAACTCTGGGGTGACATCGCATCACAACATTTTCAAGGCAGACTTTTTATTTTATGGGGTGGTTTTGCCATTGCCTTCCCCAGTCATCTACACTTTCCCCCCAGCAAGCTGGGTACTCATTTTACCGACCATGGAAGGATGAGTCAACCCTGAGCCAGCTACCTGAACCCAGCTTCCACCAAGATCAAACTCAGGTCATGAGCAGAGAACTCGGACTGCAGTACTGCAGCTTTACCACTCTGCGCCACGGGGCTCTTTCTATGATAAGGTTACCTATAATCAAAAGTCATAGATGATTCACTTTTGAGAATCACTATAGCCAATTCAATCACCAGAAAGACTCGACAGATTGGAGGTTCAACCTGAATGTGTGGAGGTTCATACGCAAGCAATGTGCATTTTTTTAAAAACCAAAATTGAAAGGTATTATTTAACAAAACCCAAGCTGCACTTGTTTAGAAGCCTACAATTTGAGTCTTCAGCTTCTCCAGGGTGGTGAACAATCAAGATTGATTGGACTTTTTGGCACGCTGGGAAATGAAACCACCGAATCTCATTAGCGTGCCTATTAAAAGGCAGAGTCTGGGGTCCATCTCACAAAAGATGTGTTCCTTTTTTTCAACCGCGCTGCACCGTGCTGCAAACTGTGAAGGACAATAGGGACCTGAGCTATTTTAAAGTACTGTAGGTTTAAGAAGAAAGGAAGAAAGGGCTCTTTCTTCCTCCCCCTTTTTTTTGAAAAAAAAATCAATTTCATCATCTTTGTGATCCAAATTATTCCTCTATAAAACTATCACCACATTTCCTGTCACTTCCTCAGCTCCTGGATTTGGATACCAAGGTTGTCAGTCCGAGGCAAGTGACCACAATGAGTTGTTGGGGGAGAGAAGGCAACTGGATAGCACGAACAATAAGCACTTGGATTCCAGTTAACCCCAATTATAAACTTTCACCTTTGTTAATTGGATTAATTTGTCAGTAGACACCGCAGCATGGAAAGACTCCAATCCAACTTCATAACTGTTCATTAGAAGTTTATGTCTGCAGTCCCCAAATTATGTGCAATGGATCAGGGGTGGAATTCTAGCAGGAGCTCCTTTGCATATTAGGCCACACACCCATGATGCAGCCAATCCTCCAAGAGCTTACCATGAAGCAGGGGGAAGGGCCTCCAAACCAAGGGATCCACTATCCCCACCTGGGAATTGGCAATTTTACCATTGAGCTATGACCCTTCCATTCATTGGACGTAATAAGATGCTTCAGAAGAAAGGTCCTTGAAAGGGAGCTACTGGGGACTCAGTTGGCTATTTGAATTTTGTTCTTAAACATCAAGGAGAGATGAGTTAAAGCTTTACTCCAGCTCCTTAGATGACCTTAGATAAGGCAAGTTCTTTAAGGACTGGTTAACATACAATTGGAATCCCTCTGGGGCCCACTTCTGGAACATCCCCTTGTTGCCTTCTACTGCAGTACACTGACCCATAGGACTATTTCTCCACACAAACCTTGTGAACCAAGGAATGATCGTTCCAGGGGTCAAAAGGGGCTGTGGGAAGGGAGAGAACATAAGACCATAAGAGAAGCCATGTTGGATCAGGCCAATGGCTCATCCATGTCAAGCATGCGAGTTCAATGACGAGTCGAAGCTGATACAAAGACTACGTTTATTGATAGACCGATACTTTGGTACAGCAGATTCTTGAGAGGAATGAAACTGATACATTGATACAATACTTTTAAGGATGACTTCAAAAGGGTTCCAAGGGATGGGGAGAGCATTCACACCTAAACTATCATAAATGTCTACATTCCCATAGCGTTATCAGGACTTCGTCCTTGCTTTCTCCAGATGGCCTATACTCCCGGAAAGGAATGTATGAAAAGGTGCTGATTACTTGGTTTCAACTCTCACTAGTTCTAATTACATGCCATAAAGCAAACAAGGGGAGGGAGGAAGGGAAAGAATAACAAATGAACAAAGTTGGGTCCCCCCTAACATTTCCCAGACCAGGTTTAGGCAGGACCCTAAAACAATCAATTATCCAGGGATCAATTTACCATCCTTGACAATCCAGTCCAATACTTCATGTCACATAGTGTCCAAAACCCAGGTACCATCAGGAGATCCACTAGCAAGGCCAGAAATCCAGAAGCCCTCCAACTGTTGCCCTCCAAGCACCAAGAAGCCAGAGCATCATGGCCCCCAAACAGAGCATTCCATCTATAAAAACAAACGAGAAGCCATGTTGGATCAGACCAGTGATCCATCCATTCTAGCACTCGGTGTCACACAGTGGCCAAAACCCTGGGGCCATCAGGAGGTCCATCAGTGGAGCCAGAACTCCAGAAGCCCTCCAACCGTTGCCCCGACTGTTGAATCGGAAGAGCAAATCCCCTTCCTTCGCACTCCTCCTTTAATCTATATTGCCCCCCCGGGGCTGCTGTTTAGCAACAGCTCACGCATCTGAGTTTTCACTCACAAAACTCAAACCTTTTTTTGGTCATCAACGATCTGTGTGAAAAGTTAACAAAGCAAATCAAAAACAACAATGGAAGCTATCTAGGATTTGGAATTTGATATGTAACTGATAAGTAATAAGCTGTTCCATTAACTAATAATAACAATTAATGTGGTGTTCCATTGTTCTGACTTCCTTTTAATACCAAATCCTAGTTGCGAATAGACCTCTGCTGCCCTGGTCCAGGCTAGTCCGATCTCACCAGATCTCAGAAACCAAGCAAAGTCAGCCCTGGTCAATACTTGGATGGGAGACCACCAAGGAAATCCAGAGTTGCATCCCAGAGGCTCTCTCTCGGCTTAACTTTGTGAACGAAGATTTAAGAAAAGTGCAGAAGTCCACGTCTGCTGCAGGCTCGCTGGTGGCTGACAACACCAATGCGGGACAGGCAGGTCCGGCCACAGTGGCTGCAGGGAAAAGTCTGATTTGGGGTTGGTGCTGTAACAGTGTGATTCTTCCTCAATCTCAAGACCAGCTATGCGTGCGTTCTCAAAGGAAGAGACAGCCTGGTGGATGGTGTGCCTCCATGCTTTGCGATCTGAGGCTAGGTCAGACCACTGGTGATGGTTGATGCGACAGGTGCCAAGGGATTTCTTCAAGGAGTCCTTGTAGCTCTTCTTTGGTGCCCCTCTATTTCGAAGGCCGGTGGAAAGTTCGCCATACAGGGCAATCTTGGGAAGGCGGTGGTTTTCCATCCTGAAGAGGTTTTCCATCCCAGAGGCAGGGCACTGGCAAACCACATCAGTTCATAGGGTTGCCAGGTCTGACTCAAGAAATAATGGGGGACTTTGGAAGTGGAGCCAGGGAACTTTAGGGGTGGAACTGGGAGGAAGTTTGTGACAAGCCTGGTTGAACTCCAAATGAAGTTCCCGCCATCACATTTCAAGGGACCGCACATGAAATAAAGGATAGGCTTTTGGAATTGGACCCCCTGGTCCAATCTTTTTGAAACTTGGAGGGTGCTTTGAGGAGAGGAACCAGGTGCTATGCTGAAGATCTCTCTCTTTTTTTCCCTGGCTATGCCAATAAAGGCTGCTTTTAAAGTAAGGCCATTTTCCTACTGAGCTTACCTCGGAGTGACGTCCCTCTTCACCGTGCAGCGTCTGCGCAGATTTCCCACCAACTGCTCCGAGGCTGCTCCGAGGAACAAGAAAGTGCCACGGCTTTTGCATCGCAGATGTAAACTGGTTTTTAGCGGTTTACATCTGCGACGCAAAAGCCGCGGCACTTCCTGGTTCCTCGGAGCAGCCTCGGAGCAGTTGGTGGGAAATCCGCACAGACGCTGCGTGGTGAAGAGGGACGTCGCTCCGAGGTAAGCTCAGTGGGAAAACGGCATAAGTAAGAGTGCCCAGCAGATATTTCCTTCCCACCCAATCCGCTTTCTTTTTCTTTTCTTTTCTTTTCTTTTCTTTTCTTTTCTTTTCTTTTCTTTTCTTTTCTTTTCTTTTCTTTTCTTTTTGGCACATAAATCAAACTTTATTGAAATAAATAGAGGTTACAACAAAAGGGATAGCAAAATAAATAAGTCATTTCAATGAAAAAATAGCAAATAACAAACAAACAACCATATACATCAGAGTATCTTCATTACAGTAATACATAAGAACGAATGAAAAGGTCTGGTTTGCTAAAATAAATACAAAGGTGCCTGTCAAAACATTAGAAGCAAAGCAAATCTCGATAGTCAGCATTTTTTGGAATGGCATTATGATTTGTCAGGTACTCCACTACGGGGTTCCAAAGAGCTTGCAATTTCTGTTGATAAGTTACTAGATTCGGCCTTCTTGCCATACACAAAAGTTTCCCAGAGTTTATTTTGCCATTGTTAGATTGTAGGAAGTTCTTTGTCTCTCCATGTTGTGGCTACGACTTGTCTAGCAGTAGACAATAAATATGAAATTAAGGTAAAGGTTAGTTTGTTACCAGAAAAGGAAGGCAAAGTAAGCTAAACCCCACCCTCCTCCCCCCCGCTTTCTGATGACGCTGAAGCAGGGGGAGGGCCTCCAAATCGGGGAATCCCCTGCCCCCACCTGGGGATTGGCAACCCTTTCTGTTCCTCTCCACCCTGACCCTGGTAGCCCAGGCTAGCCTGCTCTCTCAAGCTAAGCAGGGTCAACCCAAGTTAGTACTTGGGAAGGAAACCACGAAGGACGTCCAGGGTTGCTACGCAGTGGCAAGGCAGTGGCAAACCACCTCTGTTGGTCTCTGGTCTTGAAAACCCCGTGGAGTGACTCATAATCCAGCTGTGACTTGACAACCCTCTACACGGCTCTCTTTACGGCATAGCTGCATCCGTTTCTAGCCCATGTGTGGCTTCCTTTCCCCCCAAAGGATTCTGGGAACTGTAGTTTGGCAAGGGCACTCTTTGTTCGAGATGCCTATTTCAACCCCCCACTTGGGCTACTGTTCTCAGGGGGCACATTGGGAGAGAGAATAAGTCTTAATTGAGTGTAAAGGTTTATAAGATCCTCAGCTGGGCCTTTCTGCTTTGGCTTCTCTCGGTCTCCTTTCTGTCCTCTCTGTCTCTGCTCCAGCGATTGCCACCCAAGGCGTGACCCTCTGGGGTGTCCCGGAGCAGCCTACGTTCCAAGGATGCCAGCGGGAGACGCCAAGTGGCAACTCCAGCCATGCCGGGAAACAAACAAAGCTCGGCGCGGAGCTGGCAAACAAATTAAATCCAGATTATGGAAATGACGGAAGCCTTGCTGTTTTATGGAACGCTTATTAGGAATCCCATTGTTTCGGAGATAATTTAAGGCTGCCGCTTTCCCGTGGAATCGCCTCACCTGTTGCAAGCCGGCGATGCACCCAAGCCGGATCCGAGCATGTTAATGTACATCGGCAATAAATTATGAAAACAATAATCGTGGTTCATCAACCCCCTTTGTGCAAAAAAACCCTGCTTATTCTGATTCCAGTGCCAGCTGTCTCAAACTTTAATTTAAGTGCTAGCTGGAGGCGAGACATTTGGAATACTAGTTGAGAGTGTTTTATAGCCCAAGCAATATGTTTTACTAACCTCAAATACTGTGGCGATGATGATTTTAATGGGAACTATAATTTGTGCGCAGGGGTTTCGGGGGGCGAGCTTTGATTCTACCCAGAATCGGCGCGGGTGTTGGGGGGAACCACCCTGCGGTTTTGACATCAGCTCCCTGCCAAAGCTGAACTGGAAGCGAGGAGACAGCCACAAAGGGGGAGGGTGGGGACGGAGGAGGGAGCCTCAATTCAGAGAAGTAAACCATAGCAAATCATTTACCCCACAGCCCATGGCTTCGGGAGAAATGTGTGAGGAGGACAGGTGGGCATAGGGAGGGGAAGGAAAACCAGGGCCGCTGGAGTGGCAGCAGTGAAACACAAAAGCGCCGCTATTAAACACAATGGCTCGAAGGTGGAACTTTGGGTGAAAGCAGGTAAGATGCAGAAGAAATGAAAGGAAAGGTCCTCTGTGTAAGCACCAGTTGTTTCTGACTCTGGGGTGATGTTCCTTTCACGTTTTCACGGCAGACTTTTTACGGGGTGGTTTGCCATTGTCTACCACAGTCATCTACGCTTCCCCCCCCAGCAAACTGGATACTCATTTTACTGACCTTGGAAGGATGGAAGGCAGAGTCAGCCTCGAGCCAGCTACTTGAAAATCCAGCTTCCGCTGGGGATCGAACTCAGGTCGTGAGCAGAGCTTAGGACTGCGGCACTGCAGCTTTAACGCTCTGCAGCACGGGGCTCTTAAGGTGCAGAAACAGGCCTTGAATTCAGCAAGACTGATGACTTTCAATAAGAACAAAGTTTGAGCCCAGTGGCATGCTTAAGACCAAGTAAGTTTAATTCTGAGCAGGCCTCAGATTAGGGTTGCCAAGTCCAATTCAAGAAGAAGAAGAAGAAGATATTGGATTTATATCCCGCCCTCCACTCCGAAGAGTCTCAGAGCAGCTCACAATCTCCTTTACCTTCCTCCCCCACAACAGACACCCTGTGAGATAGGTGGGGCTGAGAGGGCTCTCACAGCAGCTGCCCTTTCAAGGACAACCTCTGCCAGAGCTATGGCTGACCCAAGGCCATTCCAGCAGGTGCAGATGGAGGAGTGGGGAATCAAACCTGCTTCTCCCAGATAAGAGTCCGCACACTTAACCACTACATCAAACTGGCTCACAAGAAATATCTGGGGACTTTGGGGGTGGAGCTAGAAGAGTTTGGGGGTGGAGCCAGGAGACATTAGGGGCGGAGCCAGGAGCAAGGGTGTGACAAGCATAAATGAACTCCAAGGGAGTTTTGGCCATCACATTTAAAGGGACGGGACACCTTTTCAATCCCTTCCTTCCATAGGAAATAATGAAGGATAGGGGCACCTTCTTTTGGGGCTCATAGAATTGGACCCCCTGGTCCAATCTTTTTGAAACTTGGGGGGTATTTTGGGGAAAGGCACTAGATGCTATACTGCAAATTTGGTGCCTCTACCCCCAAAAAACAGCCCCCCCAAAGCCCCAGATACCCGCAGATCAAGTCTCCATTATTTTCTATGGGAATAAATCTCCACAGGGAATAATAGAGTTCCCAGCAGACATTTCCCTCCCCTTCCCCCACTTTCTGATGATCCTGAAATGGGGGGAGGGTCTCCAAACCGGGGGATCCCCTGCCCCCACCTGGGGATTGGCAACCCTACCAAGGGCTGTCCTTTCTTGCATTGAGTTGCTTTTGACGGGGGGGGGGGGATGTCATATGCTAATGAGTTATGCTAATGAGCTCCATCACCTATTTTTCTACAAAATGACCCCTGTGCAGGAATAACCACAATCGGACCTTCAGCCTATAACTGGCAACCAAAGACTGAAGAAAGGGGATTTGCAGTGGCGACATAGTGAGAGGAGAGGGATTTTAAAAAATTTCTCTCTTCCAGTCATTTTGAATGGATGAAGTTGCTTTCTGCGGAAGCAAAGTCTTGGTCAGTCACTAGAAAAGGGCTAGAATCCGGTAGCACCTTAAAGACTAAGGCCGTTTTTCCACTGACCCTACTCCGGAGCGACGTCCCTCTTCACCGCGCAGCGTCTGCGCAGATTTCCCACCAACTGCTGCGCACAACCAGGAAGAGCCGCGGCTTTTGCGTCGCAGATGTAAACTGGTTTTTAGCGGTTTACATCTGTGACGCAAAAGCCGCAGCACTTCCTGGTTGTGCGCAGCAGTTGGTGGGAAATCCGCGCAGACGCTGCGCGGTGAAGAGGGACGTCGCTCCGGAGTAAGGTCAGTGGGAAAACGGCCTAAGAAAACTTGTGGGAGGGGATTCTCTGCTCAGGATTCATTCAAGCTTATCCCCTGCCACAAATTTTCTTAGACCGATTCCCCGCTAGCCTCATGCCACTATCGCTCTCCTCTTCTCCATGGGGCTTCTGCTGGCTTTCACACTATCCGTCCTGGGGCTGTAACTCCCTCTGCCTCTTTTGTGCAGCAAACAAGATCCTCTAAAAACCAGTTTCTGCTTGCCAGGTGAAAAAGGTGAAGCGAGTTGTAGCCCCAGGGCAGAAAGCGTGAGATCTGACAGAAGCCTCATGGGGAAGAGGAGTGCGAGAGAAGCATAAGGCGAGTGGGAAATCGGTCTGAGTCTTTAAGGCAGGGGTGTCGAATTCATTTGTTATGAGGACCAGATCTGACATAAACGAAACCTTGTCAGGCCAGGCCATGTGTGTCATAAAATTCACAAATTGGAGAGTCAGTGTAGTGGTTAGGTGTGCGGACTCTTATCTTGGGGAACCGGGTTTGATTCCCCACTCCTCCACTTGCACCTGCTGGCATGGCCTTGGGTCAGCCACAGCTCTGGCAGAGGTTGTCCTTGAAAGGGCAGCTGCTGTGAGAGCCCTCTCCAGCCCCACCCACTTCACAGGGTGTCTGTTGTGGGGGAGGAAGGGAAAGGAGATTCTGAGCCGCTCTGAGACTCTTCGGAGTGGAGGGCGGGATATAAATCCAATATCTTCATCTACCTCACAGGGTGTCTGTTGTGGGGGAGGAAGGGAAAGGAGATTGTGAGCCGCTCTGAGACTCTTAGGAGTGGAGGGCGGGATATAAATCCAATATCTTCATCTACCTCACAGGGTGTCTGTTGTGGGGGAGGAAGGGAAAGGAGATTGTGAGCCCCTTTGAGACTCTTCGGAGTGGAGGGTGGGATATAAATCCAATATCTTCATCTACCTCACAGGGTGTCTGTTGTGGGGGAGGAAGGTAAAGGAGATTGTGAGCCGCTCTGAGACTCTTCAGAGTGGAGGGCGGGATATAAATCCAATATCTTCATCTACCTCACAGGGTGTCTGTTGTGAGGGAGCAAGGGAAAGGAGATTGTGAGCCGCTCTGAGACTCTTTGGAGTGGAGGGCGGGATATAAATCCAATATCTTCAATAAAATTCAATGCCAGATAGCACAGATGTAAACTTTATAAAGGACACAGATGAACTTGAAATAGAATATGCTTAAAAGATCAGCACTCTTGCAATATTTTGTTTACTGAACAGTTTCTGATCACTGAGGCACCTCTTGCTCTGATTTACTGCATCAAAATCTGGAGACAATGGGCGTTTCCCCACAGAGCTTACCTCGGAGCGATGTCCCTCTTTACCACGCAGCGTCCGCACGGATTTCCCACCAACTGCTCCGCATAACCAGGAAGTGCCAGACCTTTTGCGTCGCAGATGTAAACCGCTAAAAACCAGTTTACGTTAGCGACTCAAAAGCCGCGGCTCTTCCTGGTTATGCGGAGCAGTTGGTGGGAAATCTGCGCAGACGCTGCGCGGTGAAGAGGGACGTCGCTCTGAGGTAAGCTCTGTGGGAAAACGCCCAATGTCTGTGCTGTAGCATTCTTGAGTATGTTGTTCAGGTGTGTGTCTGTCAGTTACAAACCTACTTTTGATTTATTGACGCTCATTACAGAAATCTCACGGTCAATGCTTTGAGCCTAAGCCCCAGAGGAAAATATGAAATGGCTAGGTATTGTGAGCTTTTTTTACATAAGTTGATTCGTGCGCTGGTCAGCCAATGGTGAAAACAGAGGCCTTACTCTCGAGCTCCTGTGTAGTTAAGCAAGCCTGGCTAAACAAGCTGGGATGCAAAAGGATGTCAAACCAGAGAGCTCATGGATATGAGTAAGGCAAAAAAAAAAAAGCCCTGCTGATCAGATTGTAGTCTATCACACTGTTTATTGTATGCATCACCTTGCTTTGACTGTGTTATCACCGGGGGGGAATTCTAGCAGGAGCTCCTTTGCATATTAGGCCACACATCCCTGATGTAGCCAATCTTCCAAGTGCTTACAAGGCTCTTTTTTTTAAACTCTTGGAGGATTGGCTACATCAGGGGGTGTGGCCTAGCATGCAAAGGAGCTCCTGCTAGAAATCCACCCTTAGTTATCACACTATGCAAAACTAAATCTTCTGAAAATCCCTGGGCCAAGGGAGGCCAAGCTAAAAACAACAAGGGAGCAGGCCTTTTCAATAATGGCTCCCCACTGGTGGAACCAGCTGCCAGAGGAGGTGCAGGCCCTGCGGGATCTTAACCAGGTCCGTAGGGCTTGTAAAACCGCCCTCTTCCAACGTGCCTTCTAAGGTGGAATCTTGGCAATGATGTCAAGCCATCTTTATATATGTACTGAAACTGTAGCACCATTAATTTATATTGGTTTTAAATTATTTATTTAACTTAAAGTCACGAATTTGTATTTTAACTGTATTTTATTGTATTAACGGTATTTTATTGTTATATCATGATATACGAACCATGTCTTGTAAGTTGCCCCAAGCCTGCCTAGGCGGGGAGGGTGGGATATAAATAAAAAATTATTATTATTATTATTATTATTATTATTATTATTATTATTATTATTATTATTATTATTATTATTATTATTATTATTATACTATTCAAGTTGGCTTTCCCGCGCAGGCAATAGGGTTGCACCCCACACAATGGTTTTACAAACTTTCTTGGATAGCTTATTAGGGGCTGTGGTTTATACTGCTGTGTATGACTTACCATAAGTAGATTCTTACTGTGTGAACTTCTGTACTCTTTAATGTGTCAGGTGAATACTTGTACTGTGCTTCATTCTTTTCAGCGGTTCCTGATTTCTAAAATCCTAATGCAATTGGCTACCTAATGTCCCATTTTTTTCTATTGCACTTGCTCACTGCCTGTAATCCACCTTGAATCCCTGTGAAAATGGGGAACCATAAATAATGTAATTAAACAAATAAGTACTTTTGTATTCTACTCTCGACATTTTGCTATGTTACGGGTTGGACCTCTGTCTGCATTGCTTTCTAAGACTATAACCCTCATCCTGTGGCATTGCTCCTTGGACATCTTACGCTGCACGGTTGCGATCAGGGCTCTTTTTTGTAGAAAAAGTCCAGCAGAAACTCATTTGCATATCAGGCCGCACCCTCAGGTGTCACCATTGTTTCGCACGGGGGGGGGGTTGTGTAGAAAAAGCCCAGCAGGAACTCATTTGTATATTAGGCCACACACCCCGGATGTCACCATTGTTTCACACGAGCCTTTTTTGTAGAAAAAGCCCAGCAGGAACTCATTTGCATACTAGGCCACACACCCCGGATGGCACCATTGTTTCACACGAGCCTTTTTTGTAGAAAAAGCCCAGCAGGAACTCATTTGCATATTAGGCCACACACCCCGGATGTCACCATTGTTTCACACGAGCCTTTTTTGTAGAAAAAACCCAGCAGGAACTCATTTGCATATTAGGCCACACACCCCAGATGTCACCATTGTTTCACACGAGCCTTTTTTGTAGAAAAAGCCCAGCTGGAACTCATTTGTATATTAGGCCACACACCCCGCATGTCACCATTGTTTCACACGAGCCTTTTTTGTAGAAAAAGCCCAACAGGAACTCATTTGTATATTAGGCCGCACACCCCGGATGTCACCATTGTTTCACACGAGCCTTTTTTGTAGAAAAAGCCCAGCAGGAACTCATTTGCATATTAGGCCACACATCCTGGATGTCACCATTGTTTCACACGAGCCTTTTTTGTAGAAAAAGCCCAGCTGGAACTCATTTGTATATTAGGCCACACACCCCGGATGTCACCATTGTTTCACACGAGCCTTTTTTGTAGAAAAAGCCCAGCAGGAACTCATTTGCATATTAGGCCACACATCCTGGATGTCACCATTGTTTCACACGAGCCTTTTTTGTAGAAAAAACCCAGCAGGAACTCATTTGCATATTAGGCCACACACCCCGGATGTCACCATTGTTTCACACAAGCCCTTTTTGTAGTAAAAGCCCAGCAGGAACTCATTTGCATATTAGGCCACACACCCCGGATGTCACCATTGTTTCACACGAGCCTTTTTTGTAGAAAAAGCCCAACAGGAGCTCATTTGCATATTTGACCAAACCCCCTGGCTCCAAGCCAGCCGGAACTGTGTTCCGGTGCATTCCTGCTAAAAAAACCCAAAACCCTAGTTTTGATGATTTATTATTATTTTGTAATCTGCCTTGAGTCTCAGCGAGAAGGGCAGACAATAAATGAGGTTAATTAATTAATTCATGAAATATAATGGATCAATAATGCATTGATGTTGGGGAAGTCTACATACAGGTATTTGCAGAGTGTTGACTGTTCCTGAGGTGGACGTTTTGATACAAACGCAAAAGAGAAATCTGAAGATGAGTACACCTCGAAGGCACCCTGTGAAGGCAATTACAGCCATTTCCCCATGTTCAGCAATGATAATGTTGCCTAAACGCTCCTAATTTTCAACATCTGTTACGCCTTGTCAGGAGTTCTGTTCTCCCCCCGCCCTCCCCGAGACATTTTTTAAAAAGGTTTCTGCCAATGTAATTCAATTTAAAGCTTTTAATGTCAACTCAACGGGGTCATGCAACTTTCCCCCACGTCTGCGTTGGTTTGCTCGGAGACAAGACGAGAAGTATGATGAATGCTTTTCGGGGAAGATTTTTATTCACAGCCCGTTGCAACGGCATCTTGTTTCATTATTTGCAAACCATGCCTTGGAAAACACGGCGTGCTTCCCTTTTCTCTTGCGTGTGCACAGAGAAGATATTTGCAAGCCTCCCCCCCCTTTTATTGGTCTACTGAGTTATTTGCAGTTCTTCTGCATTGCAGACAGTCATTCTCATCCGAACTGCAATTATTTGCCAAGTGCTATTGTAACCGTTCCTCCTCCGTCTGCGGAACTGTTTGCTAAACAATAAACTTAATCATGCATTCATTTCGGCAAACGCTGCCCTGAGCAAGGGAGCTGACGTAACGTTCCATTCCTCCTCATTTCACAAATGGCCACTGAAAAAAATATTCCTCACGGCCTTTCAGACAGCCACTGGAATTATCCAGCCCATAGCCACCAGGTGCAAAAGCACCATTTGACATTCAGGCAGCGCGGTCTCCCCAACTGACCCCCCAGATTTCATTACCATCCAAAACTCTTTCGGCTTTTCTCGAAGCTTCCAAGACACTGAGACTCCCTTTCTCACAAGATGAGAACTCGTGGACGTTCATTGAAATTGCTGAGCAGTTGGGTTAGAACTGATAAAAAGAAGTCCTTCTTCACCCAAAGGATGATTAACATGTGGAGTTTACTGCCACAGGAGGTGGAGGTGGCTGCAAGCATAGACAGCTTCAAGAGGGGATTGGATAACATATAGAGCAGAGGTCCATCAGTGGCTATTAGCCACAGCATATTGTTGGAACTCTCTGTCTGGGGCAGTGATGCTCTGTATTCTTGGTGCTTGGGGGGCACAGTGGGAGGGCTTCTAGCCCCACTGGTGGACCTCCTGATGGCACTTGTTTTTTTTTGAGGGGGGGGAGAGGGTTGGTCACTGTGTGACCCAGAGTGTTGGACTGGATATGCCATTGGCCTGATCCAACATGGCTTCTCTTATGTTCTTATGTTCTTAGATTGACTTCCAAAATCATCAGTCATCTGAGATGACTCATCTCTACTTTTAGAGGAAGTAAGAGGTTCATTTCAGCAAAACTCATGAATTTGCCTTGATAATAATAAAGTGTTGGATGACTTACAGCAAATGCATTATGGGGCTTGCAAAGCAAGTGAAGAACTGAGGTGGTTTGCCATTGCCTCCCTCTGGAGAGCATCCTTGGTGGTCTCCCATCCAAGTATTGACCATAGCTGACACTGCTTAGCTTCCAAGCTCTGACAGTTTTGTGGTTATCTGGGCTATTCAGGCTGCTGAATTTATACCAAGTAAGATCACTGGTCCTCTGAGCAGGGGCGGAATTCTAGCAGGAGCTCCTTTGCATATTAGGCCACACACCCCTGATGTAGCCAATCCTCCAAGAGCTTACAAAATAAGAGCCTTGTAAGCTCTTGGAGGTTGGCTACAGCAGGGGTGTGTGGCCTAATATGCAAAGGAGCTCCTGCTAGGATTTCACCCCTGCTTCTGAGCAATGTCTACTGTCACCAGCAGCAGATCTCCAGGACAGAGACTGGTCATTCCCAAACCCTCCTCATGACTCTTCAGCTGGAGATACCAGTAACTGAAGCTGTGGCCTTCTGTATCCAAATCTACCAACCTATCGCTGAGCACCAGTCTGGTTTTTTTTTTGTAGAAAAAGCCCAGCAGGAACTCATTGACATATTAGGCCCCACCCTCCGACATCACCATTATTTCACACAGGGTAAGCAAAGCCCAGCAGGAATGCATTTGCATATTAGGCCACACCTCCTGGCACCAAGCCAGCCGGAACTGCGTTCCTGCTAAACAAAAAAGCCCTGCTGAGCACTAACCTCTACCCAGGTGATCTTGAAAGTCCCATTGTGCTTCTGCCTCCACACAGTTCAGTTCTATCCTGGCCAGAAACAATCCAGGGTCAAGGTTAGATCTTTGCCTGAGCAGAAGTCCACCATCACCTAGCATGAAGCCCTGATGCCCCAGCCCGAGTTCCCTACTTCTTAGGCCCTCTTCCTAGTCCTTAGAGAGATTATGGCTGCCATAGATCAAGACAGGTAGCCATAGCCCTGACCTCAATATCTTAGGCAAGCCTGATCTCATCAGATCTCAGAAGCTAAGCAGGGAAACCTCCCAGCATTACCAGGGCTGGGACATAGAGGCAAGCAATACAAGCCACCACTCTGAAAAATAGCCCCACTAGAGGACAACCAGAAGTCACCATGACTTCCAGGAATGCAAAGCACACATAAAAACATACCAGAGAGAGAGAGATGGGTAAGATGTTAGTTTGTATGTAGCAGCAGAAAAAAAGCAAGATTCCAGTAGCACTTTAAAGACCAGCCTTGGCACTAGAGTTTCTGCCCCCATGCTGCCCCCCCCCCCGCCCACAGACTGTTATTGTAAGGGCTTCACACATGGCATGATGAATTCACCCGGAAGTGACATCATCACAACGGTGCACTTTTCGCAAGAGTTCTTTTTCAGATCCAATTGCTCAGAGCCAAGAAGGAGTGCTCAGCCCGCCCCCTGCCCAGTCCTTGCTATGAAGAAAGGTTGAAACGCTTGCGGCTCTTTAGCTTGGAGAAACGTTGACTGCGGGGTAATATGATAGAGGTTTATGAGATTATGCATGGGATGGAGAAGGTAGAGAAAGAGGTACTTTTCTCCCTTTCTCACAACACAAGAACTCGTGGGCATTCGATTAAATTGCTGAGCAGTCAAGTTAAAACGGATAAAGGGAAGTACTTCTTCACCCAAAGGGTGATTAACATGTGGAATTCACTGCCACAGGCGGTGGTGGCAGCTACAAGCATAGCCAGTTTTAAGAGGGGGTTAGATAAAAAAATATGGAGCAGAGGTCCATCAGTGGCCGTGTTGGATTAGCCATAGTGTGTGTGTATGTGTATATATATATATAATTTTTTTGGCCACTGTGTTGACACCGAGTGTTGGACTTGATGGGCCATTGGCCTGATCCAACAGGACTTCTCTCATGTTCTTATGTGACTCAGAGTGTTGGACTGGATGGGCCATTGGCCTGATCCAACAGCACTTCTCTCATGTTCTTATGTGACTCAGAGTGTTGGACTGGATGGGCCATTGGCCTGATCCAACATGGCTTCTCTTATGTTCTTATGTGACACAGAGTGTTGGACTGGATGGGCCATTGGGCTGATCCAACAGCACTTCTCTCATGTTCTTATGTGACTCAGAGTGTTGGACTGGATGGGCCATTGGCCTGATCCAACATGGCTTCTCTTATGTTCTTATGTGACTCAGAGTGTTGGACTGGTTGGGCCATTGGCCTGATCCAACACGGCTTCTCTTATGTTCTTATGTGACACAGAGTGTTGGACTGGATGGGCCATTGGGCTGATCCAACAGCGCTTCTCTCATGTTCTTATGTGACTCAGAGTGTTGGACTGGATGGGCCATTGGCCTGATCCAACATGGCTTCTCTTATGTTCTTATGTGACTCAGAGTGTTGGACTGGATGGGCCATTGGCCTGATCCAACATGGCTTCTCTTATGTTCTTATGTGACACAGAGTGCGGGACTGGATGGGCCATTGGCCTGATCCAACATGGCTTCTCTTATGTTCTTATGTGACACAGAGTCTTGGACTGGATGGGCCATTGGCCTGATCCAACATGGCTTCTCTTATGTTCTTATGTGACACAGAGTCTTGGACTGGATGGGCCATTGGCCTGATCCAACATGGCTTCTCTTATGTTCTTATGTGACACAGAGTGCGGGACTGGATGGGCCATTGGCCTGATCCAACATGGCTTCTCTTATGTTCTTATGTGACACAGAGTCTTGGACTGGATGGGCCATTGGCCTGATCCAACATGGCTTCTCTTGTGTTCTTATGTTCTTGCTGGCTTTGGAGAGAGCAGGGAAGGAGCCATATTGTTCTTCAGAGATAGCTGGCTTCAGAGAGAGCTGGGCAGGGGCGACATAATTCTTTCATTGCTCCGAGCAATTGGCACAAAAAGGAACAATGCAGTGCGTCAGGGTCATTCTAAGCAGGGCCTGGGAGGGGGCACCTGCTCCTGTGGTGAGGTGGCGCCCTAGGCGGCCTCCTACCTTGGCTACTCCCACGCTCCTGCCTCGTTAAAGACTAACAAAATTTGTTGAGATTTCATAAGTCCCTGCTCACTTCTGAACAGGCACTTCCTGCAGACACAAAGGCAGTGCTTCTTGGGCTCTTCCGAAGCATCTCCTGGTCCAGTGAGTGGAGGGAAGCCAGGGCTGGCTCTTTGCTTTGTGGAAGAGATGTCAAAACAGCAAATAACACCTTGAGGCTTATTGGTGCATGCTAGGGTTGCCAAGTTCAATTCAAGAAATATCTGGGGACTTTGGGGGTGGAGCCAGGAGACATTGGGGATGGAGCCAGGAACAAGGCTGTGACAAGAGTAATTGAACTCCAAAGGGAGTTCTGGCCATCACATTTAAAGGGACAGCACACCTTTTAAAATGTCTTCCTTCCATAGGAAATAATGAAGGATAGGGGCACCTTCTTTTGGGGCTCATAGAATTGGACCCCCTGGTCCAATCCTTTTGAAACTTAGGGGGTATTTTGGGGAGAGGCACTAGATGCTATACTGCAAATCTGGCACCTCTAGCTCAAAAAACAGCCCCCTCAGAGTCCCCGATACCCACAGATCAATTCCCCATCATTCTCTATGGGAATCGTTCATGGAGGTGCATGATGGCTGTGGGGGCGGGGCTTCCCCCACCGGCCAGCTGGCTGGGGGAGGGGGGAAGCCTGTTAAACCGGGGGATCCCCTTCTGGGACCTGGGGATTGGGAAGCCTAGTGCATGCAGAGGTGGAATTCCAGCAGGTACTCCTTTCCTATTAGGCGACATACCCCTGATGTAGCCAATCCTCCTAGAGCTTACAGGGCTCTTTTTTCTAAGGTCCAGGAGGATTGGCTACAACTGGGGTTTGTGGCCTAATATGCAAAGGAGCTCCTACTAGAATTCCACCCCTGGGTGTGTGCTATGGAGGCCTCTGGTGACACATTGTGGATCATGACCTAAAGACAGCCTAAATTGAGTGCAGCAGTTTGTGTTTCTGAGCAGTGACTCACGAGAGCTCACCCCCTGCTACAGATTTCGCTAGTCTAAAGCACTACTGGTCTCTTGCTCTCTGAATCACCTGGGACTTACTTTTGAGTAGAGCAGCAGAGATTTGCATCCTACACGGCCTCCTGTCTCCAGCTTTCACTGATATTGTTGCTGCTGCTTGCTCTGCTTATACGTCAAAAGGTAAAAGTAGTCTCCTGTGCAAGCACTCTGGCATGAAGTTGCTTTCACAGCTTTTTCACAGCAGACTTTTTACAGGGTGGTTTGGCATTGCCTCCCCCAGTCGTCTACACTTTCTCCCCAGCAAACTGGGTACTCATTTGACCGACCTCGGAAGGATGGAAGGCTGAGTCAACCTTGAGCCAGTTACCTGAACCCAGCTTCCACCGGGATCAAACTCAGGTCATGAGCAGAGAGTTTGGACTGCAGTACTTCTATGTAGTACTATGGTAAATTAAGCTATTTCGTGACAATTTAACTTAGTTTAGAAAGGAACTGAAATATGGAAATGTTTTTAACAAATGGGTATGCTTCATTTTCACATGTCTTTTTTTAACCTTATGCCTATCGATGCTAATACCTTTAATCAGGGCTTTTTTTTGTAGCAGGAACTCATTTGCATATTAGGTCACACACCACTGACGTAGCCAATCCTCCAAGAGCTTACAGTAGGCCCTGTAAGAAGAGCCTTGTAAGCTCTTAGAGGATTGGCTACATCAGAGGTGTGTGGCCTAATATGCAAATGAGTTCCTGCTACAACCCCCCCCCTGCCTTTAATAATGTCAATAAAGGAAACAGTTGAATGAATGAATGTTGCTGCTGCCACCTCTTTAGACACCAAGCAATGAAGGGGAAGCTGTAATAAATAAATATAAATACTGACAATGAAAAATATCTTGGATGGAACAAAATGTATCTATAGGCCGCCGGTTTTATTCTGTCTTTTATTCTATCTTGTTTTATTAACTTATGGTTTAATTGTATTTTTAAATGTTTTAAACTGAAGTTGTTTGATTTACTATGTTGTAAGCTGCCCTGAGACACTTAGGTGAGAAGGGCGGGGTATAAATCTTAATATAAATAAATAAATATAAATAATCCACAAAGTAACACAACGACGACGACGATACGGCTACAATTACTGGCATGTTCCTACGTATATAGGAAAAAAAACACTTTGTAAAGCAATACATACTAAATGCATTCAATAGACATTCAAAGCGTGCAGCACTGTGCTTTCTGTACAAAACTGGGTCATCACGAGAAACGCTTAAAAGTGGGAACTCGTGTCTGTGCTGTTAAGCAAGACTTTGTCCACTGCGCAATTCGCAGTATTTCAAATGGGAAAAGCTGCCCTTTCCTTCCAGTCAGTGGGGAAGGCGTTTGAACCCCACCAGTTCAAAATCCAATAACGGGGCCGCCTCACAGTTGAGCATCGTCGGATAGCCACAGTGGGGTATTATATTCCATGTCATACATTTTACAATTCATTCTAAACGCAAGATGAGTCGGAATGCTGGCTCCTCCCATGCCTATCTAACCTAATGCCTTTAATAATTCCAATAAAGGAAATGGTGGAATGAATGAATGAATGTTGCTGCCACTGCCCCTTTAGACACAAAACAGGCTTCTCCTAACTTTGCTTCTGATTCTCCCTAGGACAGGGGTGTCAAACATGCGGCCTGGGGGCCAAATCAGGTCCCCAGAGGGTTCTTATCAGGCCCCCGAACAATTGGCTGTCATCTGTTTCCTTCTCCCTCTCTCTTGCTTCCTTCTGAATCACAGCAGGCTCTCTCAATCACACAGCAGAGTTACTAAGCCAAGCCTCTCTTCCTTCTACTGGCTGAGGCTCCTCCCCTTCCTGGTCCCCTGGGGAAGGAAGGAAAGAGCCAGAGCTTCCTTTGCCCAGTTTCCTGGATCCCATGGGAGAAATACAAATACACCTTTAAGACCAACAAGTGTTAATATTTTAAGCATGTTTTATTTTTAAGTTTTTTTAAAAAAAAATAATATTTAATTGTGTTTGTGTGTGTCCTTTATTAAGTTTATATCTCAGCTACCTAATCTTAAATAGGTACACACATGGCTTGGCCCAACATGGCATGGCCCGGCCCAACAAGGTCTCATTTATGACTGATCCGGCCCTCATAACAAATGAGTTTGACACCCCTAGGATATCAGGCTCCGATTGGACAGCTTTCCACCAGTCAAGCCTCTGACACATCACATGCCTCCTGTGGACCTATCCCAAGGCTCCACGTACCTCTGCCACAGTTCACGCATCAACTCCTGTATTTCTTGCCTCCCCGTGACTCAGGGCCGGTAAGCGGCTAGGGACCATTGTGCGCCGAAGCGTCGAGGTGGCCCAGCTTCTGATGCGGTGGTGACAGGGAATGAAGCTGTGAACCTTTCAACATCAACCAGGCCTGACATCCCTGCCCAGCGCCGACGACCAAGGGGAGGGTTTCCCTCTCTAACCGCCCCCCCCTTCCCGTCAACCGGGCAGTCCCTCTCCACTAAAGAACTCAAAGGTCAATTTTCAATGAAGTTCTTACTTACTTGAATCAATGTCGCCTTGATTCTTTGTGAAGGGTGCAGCAGCCATAAAATGTGATATTGATTCTCGAGATGCAGAGCGTTGCTTTGTTCCCCGGTTGTTTCGAAAAATGCAAAGTATTTCTTTCATCCCGCCCCCCCACCTCCTCCGCACAGGAGCACGTCACCTTAAACAAACGTGGGGTCAGCACCCTTGCCTGCCATTTCATGTTGAGCGCTGCTCTGCCTCCTTTTCCCCTCTTCTCCCCCTTTTTATCACCTATCCTCTCATTTGTATATTCGTCTCTGTAGGTTTGTGGGGCTTTTTTTAAAAAAAATGTACTCTTCTCTTAGCCACTATTCTCATTTCTGTCTTTCCCTCCTTGATCTCTAGAGTTCTCTTTGGATTCTGATCTAATTTATCATACTTTGCTCTCTTGGTGACGCTCCCTTTTTGTCTCCGACTCTTACCGACCGACTGGTTGGCTGTTTCATAGAAACTCTTTGCCTCCCGATCCCTCTACTTAAAATAAAACCTCATTGAATGGGCTTTTTTTCCTGTGTTGTCTTTAGGCCATGATCCTCAATGTGTCACGTGAGGCCTCCATGGCACCCACCAATAGGCCTCCTGATGTTATTTGCTTTTTTGACATCTCTTCAGCGAAGCAAAGAGCCAACTCTGGCTTCCTTCTACCCAGAAAATGCTCTAATGGAGAGCCAGTGTAGTGGTTCTTCTTCTTCTTTTGTGTAGTGGTTAAGTGCACAGACTCTTATCTGGGAGAACCGAGTTTGATTCCCCACTCCTCCACATACCGCTGCTGGAATGGCCTTGGGTCAGCCATAGCTACTGCAGGAGTTGTCCTTGAAAGGACAGCTGCTGTGAGAGCCCTCTCAGCTCCACCCACCTCACAGGGTGTCTGTTGTGGAGGGATAAGATATAGAAGATTTTATAGCTGCTCTGCGTCTCTGATTCAGAGTGAAGGGTGAGGTATAAATCTGCAATCTTCTTCTTCTTCTCCTTGTCCCAGGAGACATTGCCTTTGTGTCTTCAGGAAGCACCACTTCAGAACCAGTTGTCTCCATCATAGAAGGACGCTCAGCTTGCACCCCCTACCATGTTAACCCCAGCAACCCTTGGCAGCCATTTTTCCAAGATGCTTAGTCTCTGTTTTCAAAATTTGAAAAGTGTTCAAAGGCATAATAAGTAGAGTTGGGCAGAAAGCATATTTTTAGGCTTTGGTTTGTGGCTCATAGCTGAACCGCGAACCAAACTGTGAACTGACATAAACGGGGAGACTGGTTCAAGAACCAACCCGATTCATACCAGTTTGTGAGCTGTTTAAACCCATGCTTGCTGGCAGGGCTGGTCCTCCCACTAGGCAAACTAGGCGGTTGCCTAGGGCACAGAGAGGTGGGGGAGTGGCAAATTGGGCTCTCGCACCACCTCCGGTGCCCCAGGCAAGTGCTTAGCTTCCCTCCCTCCCCCCTCCGGCATGGCGTCCCACCTCCCCACCCCCCAGGCACTCTGCTTGCCTGCCCGGTTCTGCTTTTAGAGACAAAACACGCAGGCGTGAGCTGCTCACTGGTTAAACGTACTTTTAGCCAGTGAGCAGGGGGAAGGGAGGGAATTTTTAGCGGTGGCAGGCAGGCAAGCGGAGAGAGCTGGGGGGGCAGGGGGCTGGATGGGACACCGCACGGGGGGCGGCGAGGGGGCACAGAGCCGCAAGGGGGAGCCATGGGGATGCTTGGGGAGCGCCAGGCAGCAAGTCTGCCTAGGGCGCCCCATGGTGTCGGGTCGGCCCTGCTTGCTGGGTCCTGTGAAAAGTAGAGGGGAGTGGGAAGCAGAAAAGCAGTGGGGAACAGAAGGGAGGGGTTGATTTCAATCGAACAGCTCAGAGTCAATTAAAACTCCATTTTCTGCTCTTTTCTGACTGCCGCAAAGTGCAGCGAAATTTGTAGAAGTTCATGGCAGTTCTTCAGTTTGTGAACCTCACTTCGCGAACTACAAACTAGTCAAAATAGAGTTTACAAACTGGTTCGTGCCCATCCTAAGCAATAAGATTCAGGACCTTTGTAATAAGTCTTCATCGCATGACTTTCAAGTATACATCTTAGAAGGGTTTTTTTTTTTAAAGTATGCATGTGACAAAGGGACATTTGGAAATATACTCATCTTACAAGTACACTAGTTAGGAAGGCTGTAATTAACTGTGGTTTCATGCTAAGCATATACTCATCCAGGGTTTGTTGTTGTGTTACGTGTGAAAAAGATCATGGATACCTGCAACGTTCTCTTAGAGGAGGGCTCCCCAACATGGTACTTTGGGGTGCAATGACATCTGTTGACACATTTCCAGAGTTTTTTTTTTGTAGCAGGAGCTCCTTTGCATATTCGGTCCCCCCCATGATGTAGCCAATCCTCCAAGAGCTTACATATGTAGCTCGGCTTACTGTACCCAATCCCAATGTCTGATGAAGTCTGCATGCATATGAAAGCTTCCATTCTGAATAAAACTTTGTTGGTCTCAAAGGTGCTACTGGACGCCTACTTTGTTCTGTTACAGTAGGCCTTGTAAGAAGAGCTCTGCAAGCTCTTGGGGGATTGGCTACATCAGAGGGATGAAGCCTAATATGCAAAGGAGCTCCTGCTATGAAGAAAGCCCTGCACATTTCTATGTGTCTATATAAATTGGGTAGAGAAGAAGAAGAAGGAGAAGGAAGAGAAGAAGAGGAGGAGGAAGAGGAGGAGGGGGATTCTGAAAGAAAGAGCACAATAAATTGCAAAGGTTCCAGAGCTCTGCTCCTGTGAGCTTCTGCCCAAAATGAGGCCTGGTAGTGACCCTGGTATTCCTTGTTTTTCTCCCAGCCAAATACTAATCAGGGCTAACCCTACTTAGCTTCTTTGATTGGGTTGGCCTGGACCAGCTCGGCTGAGTTAGAGTAGAAGGTTAGGGGAGAACTATTTAACCCCCAAATAAATGATGATCATGAAGCCACTTTTTTTTCTGTTAAAACTTGTCTGTAAATTGAACATGTTCAGCAGTCGAGTGTTGTCTCTTATCTTAAAAGAAGCTGCTTGAACCTCATTTTTTTTTTAGTAGGTCCAGGTGGGATGCAAAACTCTTCCGTATTTCCTGGATCAGTGAATATAGTGGGATCCGGGGCTTTTTTGTAAAAGAAGAAGAAGAAATTTCATTTACATTCCGCCCTCCACTCTGAATCTCAGAGCGGCTCGCAATCTCCTTTATCTTCCTTCCACACAACAGACACCCTGTGAGGTAGGTTGGAAGGAAAGAGCTCTCCTAGAAGCTGCCCTTTCAAAGACAACTCTTGCGAGAGCTGTGGCTAACCCAAGGCCATTCCAGCAGCTGCAAGTGGGGGAATCAAACCTGGTTCTACCAGATAAGAATCCACACACTTAAGCACTACACCAAACTGGCAGTAACTCCTCTGCATATTAGGCCACACACCCTGATGTAGCCAATCCCCCTGGAGTTTACAGTAGGCCCTGAACTAAGAGCCCTGTAAGCTCCAGGAGGACTGGCTTCATCAGGGGTGTGTGGCCTAATATGCAAAGGAGCTCCTGCTACCAAAATAAAGCCCCGGTGGGATCTGCAGTTAGTTTTGAGCTTCTGTTGTTCCAGTCATCACGATTGCAGAGACAGCATCATTTGTCTTTATGAATACTTCCTACTTAATGGCCACCGTCGTGTGGAGAGGAATCATACATGCTGAGAACCAGCTGAGATGCCCCTGCACCATCTCTACAACACATTAATTGCTAGGGATGAGATTTAGAATTAGGAATTGTAACCCTTTGGATACAGAATGTCGAATTTCTGAATATTCGGGACTTAATTCAAGTGTATAGAAAAACCACTGTTTCCTACTAGTCATGAAAAACCACTGTTTCCTACTAGTCATGAAAAACCACTGTTTCCTACTAGTATTCCAGAACTGGGATTTGGAGTGTTCAGAATGTAGCCTTTCAGATTAAAAAAAAAAAAGTTGAATTTCTGAGCATCTGAGATTCTGTTGATGTGTACAGGAAACTGACACTTCTCACAATCTATTAGTGATCTGCACAAATAACATGATTGGGATACAGAACTAGGACAGGTAACTCTTCAGGTTTCAGGCAACTGGAAATTAGTGGATATTTGGAATTCTAGGAAAAATGACTAGGAAAGAGTCACTTTCCACTAAAACAAGGCCAATTGTTTTTTTAAAAAATGCTTCTCCCAGCCCCCTGACCCTTTCCCAGTGTCTTAACTAACCAGTTATCTATCTATCTATCTATCTATCTATCTATCTATCTATCTATCTATCTATCTATCTATCTATCTATCTATCTATCTATCTATCTATCTATCTATCATCTGTCTGTCTGTCTCTCTGTCTGTCTGTCTGTCTAATTGAAAGTTTTCTTATTAATAACAATAATACATTTTATTTATATCCCGCCCTCCCCACCTAGGCAGGCTCAGGGCGGCTAACAACATATTCATACAAAAGTTATACAATAATTTTAAAATCAGCATTATCTTAAAAACCATTCTAGATTACATTCGACATAATTTAACAGTAACAGTGGTGTTCCTGGCGCTATTCTGTCTGTTTGCATGATGGCGAAGATCACTGAGACAAAAGTCACTTTGGTGGATCCATCAGTTCGGCCATCCTTAGTCAGCAGTCTGTGAAGGCCAACCTAAAAAGGATGGTCTTGCAGGCCCTGCGGAATTGGTCAAGACTCCGCAGGGCCCGGAGTCTGCAATCTAAGTTATCTTTGAACCAATCTGCATTCTAAGTCATCTTTGAACCAATGGACCTTAGATATTGTCCTTAAGTACTATTAAATATTTATTTCGAAAATTCCTCTTCTTTAGAAAAAAAAAGAATTACTCAAGGCAGCTCATCAAAAAAAATAGCACAACATAAAACACCATCACAGTTTTTTTCAGTTTAAAAGCCCAGTACTGAAAACCCTCCCAGAGCATCAATACAGCACCAGAGACAAAAAAAAAAAAAAGACCTCACAAAAAACAAGCTAAAATGAATCATTAAAAAATCCCTAGTTATATTTATTGCTTCATTTATACCTGTTTTTCTTCACAAGGGGGACCCAAATGAGCTTGCGTTGTTATCCTCTCCTCCACAACAACTCAGAGGGGTAGGTTAGTCCAAGGATGTGAATTGGCCCAAGGTCACCCGGTGGGCTTCCATGGCAAAGTGGAAATTTGAACCTGGGTCTCCCAGATCCTAGTCTGATATTCTAACTACGGCATCTCACCAAGAAGAAGAAGAAGAAGATATTGGATTTATATCCCACCCTCCACTCCGAAGAGTCTCAGAGCGGCTCACAATCTCCTTTACCTTCCTCCCCCACAACAGACACCCTGTGAGGTGGATGGGGCTGGAGAGGGCTGTCACAGCAGCTGCCCTTTCAAGGACAACCTCTGCCAGAGCTATGGCTGACCCAAGGCCATCTCAGCAGGTGCAAGTGGAGGAGTGGGGAATCAAACCCGGTTCTCCCAGATAAGAGTCCGCACACTTAACCACTACACCAAACTGGCTCTCACCAGCTTTTGTGCTGAAGCTGCTGTTAAACAATAGCAAGCAGCCAGTCCTGCGTGAGTCTTGTATTGCTGCTCCATGGTTGCTGCCACGACTGGCCCCAAAAATAACAATAAGAAGAAGATATTGGATTTATATCCTGCTCTCCACTCCGAATCTCAGAGTCTCAGAGTGGCTCACAATCTCCTTGACCTTCCTCCCCCACAACAGATGCCCTGTGAGGTAGGTGGGGCTGAGAGGATTGTCACAGCAGCTGCCCTTTCAAGGACAACCTCTGCCAGAGCTGTGGCTGACCCAAGGCCATTCCAGCAGCTGCAAGTGAAGGAGTGGGGAATCAAACCTGGTTCTCCCAGATACGAGTGAGTCCGCACACTTAACCACTACTAGGGTTGCCAATCCCCAGGTGGGGGCAGGGGATCCCCCGGTTTGGAGACCCTCCCCCCAGTTCAGGGTCGTCAGAAAGCAGGGGGAGGGAAGGGAAATGTCTTCTGGGAACTCTGTTATTCCCTATGGAGATTTATTCCCATAGAAAATCATGGAGAATTGATCCACGGGTATCTGGGGCTCTGGGGGGGGGGCTGTTTTTTGGGGTAGAGGTGCCAAATTTTCAGTATAGCATCTAGTGCCTCTCCTCAAAATACCCCCCGAGTTTCAAAAAGATTGGACCAGGGGGTCCAATTCTATGAGCCCCAAAAGAAGGTGCTTCATTATTTCCTATGGAAGGAAAGAATTGAAAAGGTGTGCCGTCCCTTTAAATGTGATGGCCCAAACTCCCTTTGGAGTGCAATGATGCTTGTCACAGCCTTGACCTTGGCTCCACCCCTAATGTCTCCTGGCTCCACCCCCAAAGTCTCCTGGCTCCACCCCCAAAGTCTCCTCGCTCCACCCCCCAAAGTTCCCATATATTTCTTGAATTGGACTTGGCAACCCTAACCACTACACCAAACTGGCTCTCTCCCCATAAGGCCAAAACAACCCTGCAAAGAACCCTGACCCCTCCCACCTTGTCTTGACAGAGACCAAAGCTTGAAGGCTGTAAATACAGTTGTGCTTGCCTAGCACCTCCCACAATGGACACTGAGGAGGACATTTTTTTCTTAAAGGCAGAGATGCTGCTTCTATTATTTGAGGAGTTAACTTGAGGCTTTTTAAAAAAGGTTAATAGAAAGATCTGTCTTGTCTGTCCATCACCCCAGAATGCAGAAGTATCCAAGGATGAGGCCGCATTGAGAATTAGATATATTGATAAAATGGGAATTGGGTGGTTAAGGAAATGGGATGGTTTGCTTGTCACCTCAGGCTTGAAAATTCTTCTCACACTTCTCGGCATGCGGTACATTAAAGCGGAATGCAGTGAAAATATAATATGTACAGCAATGAATGTCTTTCAACCAGCAATTTAGCACAGAAGCTGAGGGCAAGTTTCCTATGCACTGACTTTTAATACCCGGACAATTTGTGGTCTTCCAAAGTTCCTGCCTTAGGCAAAAGTTGTGCTGGTGATCTAATGAGTCTAGTTTGTTTGACTGTCAGAATTGCAAAGGAATTGGTAGCAAAAGACCCACATAGCTGCAAGCAGAGAAGAAAATTAGAAGGCCTGTTCCACAGGGCCTGTAAGGCAGAGATGTCCCACAAGGTATTTGGTTGAGGGCAGCGATGGTTCAGTCTTGGCACGCCTATATTCAGTTCACTTTCACTCCTTTTGGATGATAGCAGCACCTCTAGGATCTGTTTTTTAGGGGACTTGGGGAGGGACGGTGGCTCAGTGGTAGAGCATCTGCTTGGGAAGCAGAAAGTTTCAGGTTCAATCCCTGGCATCTCCAAAAAAGGGTCCAGGCAAAGAGGTGTGAAAAACCTCAGCTTGAGACCCTGGAGAGCCGCTGCCAGTCTGAGAAGACAATACTGACTTTGATAGACCCAGGGTCTGATTCAGTATAAGGCAGCTTCATATGTTTAAAGTGTAGAGCCCCGTGGCTCAGAGTGGTAAAGCTGCAGTTCTGCAGCCCTAAGCTCTGTTCACAACCTGAGTTCAATCCCCGAGAAAGCTGGGTTCAGGTAGCCGGCTTGAGGTTGACTCAGCCTTCCATCCTTCCGAGGTTGGTAAAGTGAGTCTCCAGCTTGCTGGGGGTAAAGTGTAGATGACTGGGGAAGGCAATGGCAAACCACCCCGTAGAAAGTCTGCTGTGAAAATGCTGTGAAAGCAACGTCACCCCAGAGTCGGAAACGACTGGTGCTTGCACAGGGGGCTACCTTTACCTTTTAATGTAAAGTGTAGAAGACTGGGGAAGGCAATGGCTAGGGCTGCCAAACTCTCGGGTGGGGCAGGGGTTCTCCTGCCCTGGAGGTCCCCAGCCTGCCAGCCTGCAGTGAGCCGGTGGGGGGATCCCCTCCCAATGTCACCAGCACGATGATGTCACTCGCATAGAGTGACCATACAGTTCCATAGAGTTTTCCTCCCGAATTGCTAGAGCATCTGGGGAAACCATACAGTTTTCCCGGAAGCTCCTAGAGTGGCCTGCATGTGACATCACCGGTGTGATGATGTCACTTGTAAGTGACGTCATCACGCCACACACATATGAATAATGTCCCCCACCAGAGGCTTGACAACCCAAGCAACGGCAAACCACCCTGAAAAAAGTCTTCCAAGAAAACCCCATGATGTGACATCACCCCATGAGTCAGTAATGCCTTGGTGCTCGCACAGGGGACTACCTTTACCTCTTTCACCGTTGTAATGCTCTTAGTTGCTGATTTAGTTTGATTTTGTTTGTTGTTACTGTTGTTATTAACTTGTCGTGGACTGCCCTGAGCCCAGCTTCGGGAAGGGCAGTCGAAAATTCAAGCAAACCAACAAATATAAGTAAATAAATAAGAGAGCCAGGTGGAAGCAGTTCATAGCCTGACACGGAGCAGCAAAAACAAAATGCTTAAAAATCTGGAGCATCACTGCAGCATCCAAAGGAAGCTCTGGGTTGTGGCTATATATCTACAAAAGGTAGCGGTTCCTTGGAGCTTCCCCAATTTCAGGCCATGAGGGAGCAGAAGACTAGAAGACACAGATTCATGAGTTTAGATGTTGGCTTGCAAGCAAGTTTAACTTTTGGAGAAAGTGGAAGACGTCACATATATACATATGAGGACTATTCTCCTATTCCTAATGTATTGGTAGCCTCCCTAACGGCATTAAGATTATTTATATTTGGATAAGAGCAGGGCTTTTTTCTTTTTAGCAGGAATGAGGCTTTGGCTGGTCTAACATGCAAATGAGTTCCTGCTGGGGTGTGGCCTAATAGGCCGATGAGTTCCTCCTGGGCTTCTCTACAAAAATGCCCTGTGTGAAACAATGGCGATGTCAGGGTGTGTGTGGCCTAATATGCAAATGACTTCCTGCCGGGCCTTTTCTACAAAAATGCCCTGGATGAGAAGTGTGGCAATACAAATATTTTGAAATATTTTGCAGTGCAGGATTATGAACTCATGTATGACTTTCTGATTGTGACTGGAGTCTATTAGTAATTATTGTTTGGGATCGCCACAAGCTTTCTTTATGTCACTTGCTGCTGAGAGGGACAGCAATTACCAAGCATGTGTCAGTTTGCCATGTGGCAAGCAAGTCCCAACCCTTGGCCCTACTTTCTCATCCTAAGAAAACAAAAAAAAAAAAGCAACTAAATAGAGGGAAGGAAACATGGCTGGGAAATGGCCTTCATAATGACACTGAAGGACCATATATCCATGGTCTTTACCATAGATATTAGGAGAAATCCCTAGAATGCCACCTGGAAATGACATCACAGTGAGGACATGCGTGCATGAAAAGTTCATTGCAGTGTACTGTACTGTTAGGATATAACTTTTATTTTCTCCTGTATGGATCCATATCTGTATAAATCTCCAAGGGTCTTCACTGATCAATTAGGCAAATGGAATGTGACTGACCCACAGATCTCCAGCAAACATTTTGTTCAAGGAGGGATTTGAATCCAGGGATTTCAAATCCTCGTCCAACACCACACCACAATGGCTCTCGAGCGCTGGCACTCCAGAAAGTGTGTGTGTGTGTGTGTGGGGGGGGGGGGTAGAAACAAATGGAGGAATTATTTTTGGATGAAATTGTGCACACACAACATACCGTGGTGCCGGGAAGTGCTATTAAGTCACAGCTGACATGGCGACCCCCGTGAGGTTTTCAAGGGAAGAGATGTGCAGAGGTGATTTGCCGTTGCCCGCCTCTGTGTAGTGACCTTGCTATCGGTGGCCCCCCATCCAAAATCTAACCAGGGTTGACCCTGCTTAGCTTTCAAGATCAGACGACAGCAGACTAGCTTGGTCTATGCAGGTGAGGGCACAGTATCCAAAATCTGAAAATAAATGAACATGTTGGTTTCACTAAGGAAACTAGACTGGATTATTCAGAACTGGAGAACTGCGGAAGAGCATGAGGAGTGGCGGGGTGGGGGGAGAGAATTTGGGAAGGCCATACATGTCAGGTTGGAGAAAAGAATAAGAACCTGTAGCAAATATCATCCTTGCCTCTGAAAGTTGCACAAAATATAATTTTCTTGGGTGGGGGGGAGAGAGAGAGAGAGAGAGAGAGAGAAAGTTCTCTGTTTCTATCAGGGATTGCTTGCGAAATGCTAATTCACTCCACAGTCCCCATACTGTGCCTTGATGCTGTAATTGATTTTTTTTTTTTTAAAAAAATGGATATTAACAGATAAAATATAGCATCCCCAGAAGAAAACATTACCTTGAAATATTAGCAGTATAACATGTTAATTTTGATTGGGAGGATGTGACGCTCGAAATATATCGGGAGATGGAAATTTCCCAACACATCTGCTTGACACTTTCCTCGTCAACATAATTCTTGGGGATTCACGGCCACTATTTTGTGTTGACTTATATAATGATGAATAACGTCTTAAGAGGGTTTAAAATGTGGTATTTTGACTAATGCAGCTTGGTAAATAGCCTGTGGAACATTATTTTCACCTTCCGCTAAGTTTTATGGGATGTCACAATGAGGATAGAGGCACTTGGATTACAACATTCGCATCCTTGGAAAAAGAAGCCGAACCAAGTTTGAACCGCCTCACCCAGGCCAGTGGCTTGTCAATATTAGGGCTGCCACCTAATGAAAGAATTATTAATTAATCAGAGGAGGGTTGGACAACTCAACAATATATCGACGGGCTAATGAATTAACTAATTATATTTACATAAACTTGTATATGAAGAAAAACAGTATTTCAAAAGGGGGAAAAAAACGCATGTCTCCTTAGCTATTTTGTGGGTGTTAAACAAAAGAGGTATTTCTCCCTTCTCCCCCGCACAGGAGATTATATATTTATTAATTATTTATTAAGAGAGCCAATTCGGTGTAGTGGTTAAGTGTGCGCAGGCCTCGGATTCAGTGGGAGCTCACAGGAGCGCAGCTCCCGAACCTTTCTGAGAGTTCCACCTCCTCCTTCCCACCTTGTCCATTGAATAGTAGGTGCAGCTGCATAACAATCCCTGGATGAGCTCCGCCACCTATTTTTCTACAAAACGACCCCTGAGTGTGCGGACTCTTATCTGGGAGAACCGGGTTTGATTCCCCACTCTTCCACTTACAGCTGCTGAAATGGCCATGGGTTAGCCATAGCTATCTCAGGAGCTGTCCTTGAACGGGCAGCTGCTGTGAGTGCCCTCTCAGCCCCACCCACCTCACAGGGTGTCTGTTGTGGGGGAAGGAGATAAAGGAAATTGTAAGCCGCTCTGAGTCTCTGATTCAGAGAGAAGGGCGGGGTATAAATCTGCAGTCTTCTTCTTCTTAAATTTTAGTTATTTATTTAGGATTTGCATTTGTTTACTTCCTTTATATCCTGTCTTTCCCAAAATGGTGATCCAAAGCGGCTCACATCCTTCTCTTTGTCTCCATTTTATCCTCACAAAATAACCCTGTGAGGTAAGTTAGGTTATAAGTGTGTGAATGGCCCAAGGTCACCCAGCAAGCTTCCATAGGGATTTGAATCTGGTTCTCCTAGATCCTAATCTAGCATTTTTTTAACCACTGGAACCCACAGAGGCATGCCCACAACACTCCACGGCCCCCTCAGGCCCAAACGCACAGATCCTTGGGTCACAGTCCCCTCCTAGATGAAATTTCTGGTTATTCACCAGTCACAGAATACACTGTACAGATAACATATCATCTGTTGTGAACTGTATACATGCAATGGGAAGGGGTGGTCAGACAAGGGCTTGCTTGTACAAGCAGATGTTTGCAGGGCTTTTTTTTGTAACAGGAGCTCATTTGTATATTAGGCCCCACCCCCTGATGCAGCCAATCCTTCAAGAGCTTACAGTAGGTCCTGTAAGAAGAGCCCTGTAAGCTCCAGGAGGATTGGCTACATCAGGGATGTGTGGCCTAATATGCAAAGGAGCTCCTGCTACAAAAAAAAAAAAAGCCCTGCTGAGGTAGAAGTTAGCTGAGGTGCACGCTGGTCCATGAGGTAGGCTTTGCGTTATAAGGCAGCTGTTCCTTCATAAGGAACCGTAGGTTTGTTGTCACAACAGCCCTGCGGAGTAGGCTGCGTCGCAGTCTTTGAAAGCAAGCGACTAATCTAAGGCCACCTGGTGATTTGAAGGCAAGAGATGAGATGCCAGAACATAGCTCGTCACCTTGGCAACGAGTCTAGATCAGCACCCATATCACCACCCCCTCCTTGTGACATTTTATGCCGGCGCCAAAAAAGAAAATCCCCTCCAAACTTTATAGCCTCAAAGCATCCCCCACAAAACTCTCCCTATCCCCATTCAGAACAAAATATATACGCTATGGAATCCCTGTATGTCAATTTGAAACAAAACAAAAATTATGCCTGGATTTGAAAATATGACTCCAAAAACTTAAGGGTTCAAAGAAATGACAACCAGAGTTTAATTTCAAGTTGGCTTTTCAAAGTGAACCTCAAAAGGGACTCTGTCCTTACATTGCGGACCTTTTTTTCTGTAGCCTAAGAGGGGGGGGGACCCTTTATAGTCCCAATTCAGGCAAAATTAAGTGCAAGCCTAAACTAAGTTTGCAAACTTCCAAGTCCACTGAAGTCAATTGGCTTACGACGACGGTATAACTCTGGGATGGTGCAACAAACACTTCAGCAGTTCAATTAAGGTTCATTCAACAGGTTAACTTCCGTTGTACTTTGCTCTTCATGTACAGGTTCTCTTTCCTGCGCCTGCACTGTGTTCAAATCCTACCTGCCAGCAAATCTTCCAAGCACCATCCCAAGGATCACGTCCACCTTCAATTCCCCCCCAAACACACACTTGTCTGGATCATATACACGAGCTTTCGTATCAGCTCGTAATTTTTGTATGAGATGGTAATTTCCAGTATCCTCACCTCTTTGCAGACAAAATGGGGAAACAGCCTGAAATGTACTTGGCGGGGGTCATTTCATAGAAAAAGAGGTACTGGAGCTCATTAGCACAACTCATTTGCATCCGCCGCATACCCGTGACATCACCGGAAGGTGGACTCGATTATATCCGCTCAGCATCTCCCTTAAAATGCTTCTTGAATTAGAATTGTCATAATAAAACCTTACTCCCATCATACTTCTTAAATTACTTTCTCCTATGTGGCCGCAGTGGCATGATGGAAGATTTCCATCTGTTTGCTTTATATGTTTGGGTTATTTTCCCATTTTTTTGTGTGTGGGGAAAAAAAAAAATATTAGAAAGTTTGTGAAATCTTAGAGGTCAGCAAAATTTTCACAGGGGGTTTGAACAATGGAGCCCAGAAGCAAGTTTTTTTTTTGGGGGGGGGTGCGGGGAGGATTAAGGCAGAAAGAGCACAATAAAATTTAGAGGTTCTGGAGAGCTGCTCCTGTGAGCTCCTGCCCCAAATGAGGCCTGTGGACATGGTATTAGGGTTGCCAAGTTCAGTTCAAGAAATATCTGGGGACTTTGGGGGTGGAGCCAGGAGATACTGGGGGTGGAGCCAGGAGCATGGTTGTGACAAGCATAAATGAACTCCAAAGGGCGCTCTGGCCATCACATTTAAAGGGACAGCACACCTTTTAAATGCCTTCCCTCCACTGGAAATAACGAAGGATAGGGGCACCTTCTTTGGGGGCTCATAGAATTGGACCCCCTGGTCCAATCTTTTTGAAACTTGGAGGATATTTTGGGGAGTGGCACTGGATGCTATGCTGGGCATTTTGTGGCTCTAACAAAAAAAAACCCAGCCCATCCAGAACCCCAGATACCCACAGATAAATTCTCCATTATCCCCTTTGGGACTCGTTCTCCATAGGGAATAATGGAGTTCCTAGCAGACATCCCCCCCCTGCTTTCTGATGACCCTGAGGCAGGGGGGGCCTCCAAACTGGAGGATCCCTTGCCCCCACCTGAGGATTGGCAACCCTACATGGTATCCTGAACAAAACAGAAACAGACAGGCAGGGGCTGGGTTGTTTCCAGAGATAACTCCGCAGCCACTCTTTCTGAGGCCTCTGCCTCAGTCAAAATTCATTGGGGTCATTTTGGTCTTTGATAGTCAAAGACAGCCAGAGGGAGCGGGAGAGGGAGTTCCGTCAGAACAAGTGGTCTCCTGGGAGAGACGGCCCATGTCCAGTTACCCCGCCATCTCATTTGTCTCCTGCACCGTCATTCACGAATCCACTTGGAATCTCTTTAAATGTAAAACAGCTGCCTCTGGGCCCGGCATTTGCTTTAGGATCAGTTAGCGGCTCCAAGCCAGGCCTGAATGCTGCCCATCCCATAATACTCCTCATTTGGAAACAATTAGGCCTTCAATTGGAGATCCTCTAATCTGCTGCAACCCTTCTCGTTTCTCCCTTCCTCCGCCCCCACCACTTCACCCCTTTTTGGACTGGGAATAGTTGCCGTCTCCTTGAAGAACCGCTCGTGGCTGGCAGCTGCTTGGTCGGCAGTAACCATATCTGCAGCAGGGGAAATTTGCCCTCATAATTTTATTTATTTGGTTGCACTCATCCGTACGGCTCGGGGGGAAAGCCAAACCGAAGAAGGAGAGAGAGAGGGGAAAAAAAGAACCAGGGCGGTCTTTGCTCAAACGCATGGCTTTCTGTCAACGATCTACATTTCCTTTCCCCGGATCATGGGGGTCTTGCTCGATTCGCACATGTTTGGCATCCAGCGCCAAGCCTCGGAATCGCTTGTGTCTCAAGTGATATGATGAACTTGAGATTAATCTCTTTTAAGGAGAAGCATCTGGCTCGGAGCTAATAAAATCTCAATTTGTAACTGGGAAGGAAAGCTCGCTATCAGAGGCCTGCCTCTGTAGAGGGCCAGGACCTGAATTGGCTCAAGGAGTTGAATCTCATTTCAAGATGGTGGTCTCCGCTTTCTCAAAAAGCCTCGTCGCTTTGAAATAGCACCGTTCCTATTGTTCGTAATGGAACGGAGCTCTGAATTTGCCCTGCGCTGAGCTGCCTCCTCTCTTTTCGGAACAGTTCGTTGGCCAGATGTGGCGGAGCCCTCGGTGGGATGCTAAACTGGCAGCGCTCTTGATCTGGGCAGGCAGACGCTCGAGCAGCAGCTTCTGGAAAAGTGCCCTTACACCAGGAGCCTCCTGATACAAACCAGCTGAAGGCCTCGCCATGCCAGGAAATGCTCCAGCTTGACTGCGTGACAGATTGGCAACATGCAGGGCTGACTTGGGGATGGCGGTGGTGGCTGGAAGGCTTAGGGAATGGCTCACTGTGCAGTCATACAGGCACGAATCACAGTTTACTTTAGGAAACTGGAGTCTATTTTGCTGCAGGACTTTATCTCCCTGACTGTTTTCTTTTCTTTCTTTTTTTTTGCCTTCCTGATCAAGTTAGGAAATTCCGGGAGATTTAGGGGAGGAACCTCAGGAGGCCAATGTCTGAGGAGAGGAGGGATATAAGTAGGATGCCACAGAGTCTCCATTTTCTCCGGTGTGGGGGGGTGATCTTTGTCGTCTGAAAGTCAATTGTAGTTTGGGCTTCTTCAACAAAGCCACCCAACTTGGGGTGATGCCATGAGAAAAGGACACCAATTACAACAGCGTCAGTTTGCTGCCACGCATCAGTGGCACAGAAGGGGGCAAGCATTCTCCCCTACCCCTAGATCCATATCTCCGCCCGAGGAGTCTGAACATGAGCTGGTAGGACCTCAACTAAACCAGCAATTTGCACGGATCCCTTCTTCTTACTGTAGAGATCCTTCATGTCATTCTAGAGTTTTCCCAGCTCTGAGCTGGAAATTCCCGGAAAGTTGGGGGAGGAGTCTGGGAGGGGGTGGGGTTTCCCATGGAAGTGGCATCATGCTATGAGCCAGATAGCTGTAGTTTGTTTGTTTTTTGTCCTGCTGTCACTCATAGCAGCAGCAGGAAATAAGAGCTGAGGTCAGGCAGGGGAGGGGCTACACCAATCCCACCGGAGTCAACTATTTTCTCTCAATAGCAGGAAAGACAAAAAAAAAATTGAAAGAATATATGTTTTCTTCCCCGTGAACCTGTGGGATTCCCCCCCCCTCCAAATACAAATAAATAATGCGCTTGACAAAATGGGAGCTTGCTCGGGCTAAAAAGACATTTATTAGGTAAATAAGCTGTATTAGTGCAACAAACTGGGCTGGACAAAACTTGGAGGCTGACAGAGAGGGAGGAGAGGGAAGACTGGGGAAGAAGGGATTAGCCGTTCAGGCAACTTGGATGTGCCACTAATAAAATTAAGTGTTGGAACATAAATGTTTTAATTTCTGTGCAAGTGTTCCAAGCAATATCATCCCCCTCCCCCTGCTTCTGTCCCCCTCCGGCCTAGACTAATCCATTTAGAGAAAAATTTACATTTTATTTCCCCAAACCTATTAGCATTAATATAAAGGTCAGCGCTGAAAAGGCAGTCTCTGGAGCTGGTGTGCCAGTCCGAGGCACTCTCTTACCAGATAAGGCCAGCAAGGGTCTCTCACCCACTGAGGCTGACAAGAATTTTTAATTTAAGAGGTGACTTCTTCAACACAACACTCAGGCAGAGAGAGAGTGGCGGGGCAGGGAGGGGGTGAGCCCTCACTCTGCATCTATCTCCTAATCAAATACCGGACTTCTGTAATGTCTGAGAGGCTGACCAAATTCGATTACCGAGCGCGCTGTAGCTGTCAAAAGGATGCAGAAGGCTCCCTCTGGGGAATGGAGTGGGAAGGTACCTTGGGCTCCAGATGCTGTCTGGCGGATGGTAGGGAAATTCCTGGAGATTTGGGGGTGGAGCCTCAGAAGGCCAGTGTTTGAGGAGAGGAGAGACATCAACAGAGTGTGGTGAAGAAGAAGAAAAAGAAGAAGAGGAAGATGAGGATATTGGATTTATATCCCACCCTCCACTCTGAAACTCAGAGCGGCTTACAATCTCCTTTACCTTCCTCTCCCACAACAAGCACCTGTGAGACCTCTCACATCAGCTGCCCTTTCAAGGACAACCCTGTGAGAACCGTGGCTGACCCAAGGCCATTCCAGCAGCTGCAAGTGGAGGATTGGGGAATCAAACCCAGTTCTCCCAGATAAGAATCTGCACACTTAACCACTACACCAAACTGGCTCTAATATCATAGAGTCCCCAAAGTAGCCATTTTTTTGTGGGGGGGGGAGGGTTATCTTTGTTGTCTGAAGGTCAAGTTTAGTTTAGGAAGACCTCCAGGCCCCACCTGGAGAATGGCAACCTTAATTCAAGTTGGTCTTTTTTTCTGTTTTCACATTCACAGATAGTTTGGCTCAAGGTGGGCTCACTGTTTCTCATACCCTTCACTCCGCTGAATGGCTGGGGTGGGAAATGTATGAACTGGAATAGCATTTATTATTATGCTGAGCTTAAGTCCATTGGTCAAAGAAGCTAACAAATAAAAGAAAGGAATAGCATTTAATGATACCATGCTGGCAGAACTGGAAGTGACATCGCCACTTAGAGAGGTCTCTAGGATCCAACCCAGACTCTATGACTGAAGAAGATGATGATGATATTGGATTTATATCCTGCCCTATACTCTGAATCTCAGAGTGGCTCACACTCTCCTTTATCTTCCTCCCCCACCACAGACACCCCGTGAGGTGGTGGGACTGAGAGGGCTCTCACGGCAGCTGCCCTTTCAAGGATAGAAGCAGAAGGTCCCAGGTTCAATCCCTGGCATCTCCAAAAAAGGGTCCAGGCAAATAGGTGTGAAAAACCTCAACTTGAGACCCTGGAGAGCTGCTGCCAGTCTGAGAAGACAATACTGACTTTGATGGACCAAGGGTCTGATTCAGTATAAGGCAGCTTCATATGTTCATATGACAACCTCTGCCAGAGCTATGGCTAACCCAAGGCCATTCCAGCAGCTGCAAGTGGAGAAGTGGGAAATCAAACCCGGTTCTCCCCGATAAGAATCTGTGCACTAACCACTACACAAGACTGGCATCAAAGTGGGCAATTTGTACACCCCCACGGGCTAATATGAGTTTCCACTCGTTTCTGAAAGTTTAGAGGTATTTTTCTGCTACAGCTGGGCACTTGACTTGTCTGGCATCCTAGGCAAAGCTAACATCTGCCCTCCCCCCCCACAACTGATAGCGGATGACACTAAATTGTTCAGGGTGGTGAGAACCAGAGAGGATTGTGAGGAACTCCAAAGGGACCTGTTGAGGCTGGGTGAGTGGGCGTCAACGTGGCAGATGCGGTTCAATGTGGCCAAGTGCAAAGTAATGCACATTGGGGCCAAGAATCCCAGCTACAAATACAAGTTGATGGGGTGTGAACTGGCAGAGACAGACCAAGAGAGAGATCTTGGGGTCATGGTAGATAATTCACTGAAAATGTCAAGACAGTGTGCGTTTGCAATAAAAAAGGCCAACGCCATGCTGGGAATTATTAGGAAGGGAATTGAAAACAAATCAGCCAGTATCATAATGCCTCTGTATAAATCGATGGTGCGGTCTCATTTGGAGTACTGTGTGCAGTTCTGGTCGCCGCACCTCAAAAAGGATATTATAGCATTGGAGAAAGTTCAGAAAAGGGCAACTAAAATGATTAAAGGGCTGGAACACCTCCCCTATGAAGAAAGGTTGAAACGCTTAGGGCTCTTTAGCTTGGAGAAACGTCGACTGAGGGGTGACATGATAGAAGTTTACAAGATAATGCATGGGATGGAGAAAGTAGAGAAAGAAGTACTTTTCTCCCTTTCTCACAATACAAGAACTCGTGGGCATTCGATGAAATTGCTGAGCAGACAGGTTAAAACGGATAAAAGGAAGTACAGGTACTTCTTCACCCAAAGGGTGATTAACATGTGGAATTCACTGCCACAGGAGGTGGTGGCGTCCACAAGCATAGCCACCTTCAAGAAGGGGTTAGATAAAAATATGGAGCAGAGGTCCATCAGTGGCTATTAGCCACAGTGTGTGTGTGTGTATATATATATATATATATTTGGCCGCTGTGTGACACAGAATGTTGGACTGGATGGGCCATTGGCCTGATCTAACATGGCTTCTCTTATGTTCTTATGTCACCAAGTCATACGGAGGGGCACTCAGTGTGGCACCCCCAGACGGCCAGCACCCTAGGCAATCACCTAGCGGCAGAGCCGACCCTGTACCTGGGATTAGTACTTGCCTTGCTGGCCACTCTACATAGAGGCTTATGCTGGACTTTCCTAACCACCCCTCATTTCAAAGCCAAGAGGGAGTTTGTTCCTTCCGTAAAGCTATATATTCTCCCAGTGCACTATTCCTGCAGTGTGTTACCTATCGATAGGTTGAATCTTGTGACATTCAATGGCTAAGTACTGCTCCAAAGCGCTACGTTTATAGCTGCAAACAAGCATGTCTTCCGCTGTAGTTTTGAATGGTGTCCTTTTGGCATTTTGTTTATCTACAGCAAGTCTTAGCAAGACAGACATAAGAACATAAGAGAAGCCATGTTAGATCAGGCCAATGGCCCATCCAGTCCAACATTCTGTGTCACACAGCGGCCAAATATATATATATATATATATATACACACACACACACACACACACTGTGGCTAATAGCCACTGATGGACCTCTGCTCCATATTTTTATCTAACCCCTTCTTGAAGGTGGCTATGCTTGTGGACGCCACCACCTCCTGTGGCAGTGAATTCCACATGTTAATCACCCTTTGGGTGAAGAAGTACTTCCTTTTATCCGTTTTAACCTGTCTGCTCAGCAATTTCATCGAATGCCCACGAGTTCTTGTATTGTGAGAAAGGGAGAAAAGTACTTCTTTCTCTACTTTCTCCATCCCATGCATTATCTTGTAATAACAAACCGTGTATCGATACGTCTTCAATATTTCCCTCCATAAAAGGAAGTTAGCCCCGCAAAGTCGCTGGTACTTCCGGCTGTTAGAGGAAGTGGTGGATTATGCAATAGAATCTGTAGAGACTGTAAACTCCTTGAGGGCGAGGACTTGTGCCCCCCTCACTCCAACATTACCTAATGACCTGCTGCGTGTGTTGTGGGCAAAATCTAGTGTTGCCAACCTCCAGGCATGGCCTGGAGACCTACTATTATAGGGTTATGAGGTCCGAATCGGGAAATATTTGGGGACTTTGAGGTGGAGGCAGAAGACTTTGGGGGTGGAGCCAGGAGTTAGGCTGTGACAAGCACGATTGAGCTCCTTCCCTTCGTTGAAAATAATGGAGGATGGGGCGCTTTCTTTTGGGGCTCATAGAATTGGACGCCTTTGCCCAATCTTTTTGAAACTTGGAGTTTTTTAAAGGAGAGGCACCAGATGCTATGCTGAAAATCTGGAGTTTCTCCCTCAACTCCCACCCCCACCCCCACAGAGCCACAGGTACCCATGGATCAATTTTCCATTATACCCTATGGGAACCAGTCTCCCTAGTGCATAATGGAGTGCCCAGCAGATATTCAACCTCCGGCACCCTTCTTTCTGATAACCCTGAATCAGGGGGACGGCCTCCAAACCCTGCTCCAATTGGGGATGGTAATAGAGTTGCCAAGTCCAATTCAAGAAATATCTGGGGACTTTGGGGGTGGAGCCAGGAGACTTTGGGGCGGAGCCAGGAGCAAGGGTGTGACAAGCATGACTGAACTCCAAAGAGAGTTCTTCATCACATTTAAAGCGACCGCACACCTTTTTAAATGTCTTCCTTCCATAGGAAATAATGAAGGATAGGGGCACCTTCTTTTGGGGGCTCATAGAATTGGACCCCCTGGTCCAACCTTTTTGAATCTTAGAGGGTATTTTTGGGGAGAGGAACCGGATGCTATACTGAAAATGTGGTGCCTCTACCTCAACAAACAGCGCCCCCCCCCCCCCGAGCCCCAGATACCCACGGATCAATTCTCCATTATTTCCTATGGGAATATCTCCATAGGGAATAATAGAGTTCTCAGTAGACATTTCCCTCCCCTCCCCCCACTTTCTGATGACCCTGAAGCGGGGGAAGGGCCTCCAGTTTGGTGTAGTGGTGAAGTGTGCGGACTCTTATCTGGGAGAACCGGGTTTGATTCCCCACTCCTCCACTTGCACCTGCTGGCATGGCCTTGGGTTAGCCATAGCTCTGGCAGAGGTTGTCCTTGAAAGGGCAGCTGCTGTGAGAGCCCTCTCAGCCCCACCCACCTCACAGGGTGTCTGTTGTGGGGGAGGAAGGTAAAGGAGATTGTGAGCCGCTCTGAGACTCTTCGGAGTGGAGGGCGGGATATAAATCCAATATCTTCATCTACCTCACAGGGTGTCTGTTGTGGGGGAGGAAGGCAAAGGAGATTGGAGCCGCTCTGAGACTCTTCGGAGTGGAGGGTGGGATATAAATCCAATATCTTCACCTACCTCACAGGGTGTCTGTTGTGGGGGAGGAAGGTAAGGAGATTGTGAGCCGCTCTGAGACTCTTCAGAGTGGAGGGCGGGATATAAATCCAATATCTTCATCTACCTCACAGGGTGTCTGTTGTGGGGGAGGAAGGTAAAGGAGATTGTGAGCCGCTCTGAGACTCTTCGGAGTGGAGGGTGGGATATAAATCCAATATCATCATCATCATCATCATCATCATCATCATCATCATCATCATCATCATCATCTTCTTCTTCTTCTTCTTCTATATCTTCAAACAGGGGGATCCCCTGCCCGCACCTGGGGATTGGCAACCCTAATTGGTAACTCTATGCTATTACAATTGTTCTCCAGACAACAGAGTTCAGTTCCCCTGAAGGAAATGGCTGCTGGGGGGAGGAGGGACTCTATTCCATCATATCCTGTTGAGGTTCTTCCCCATACCAAACTCTACCCTCCCGAGGTTCCACTCCCGCACGTCCAAAAATTCCCCGACCCAGAGTGGGAAAGTCTAGCAAAATCAGCATCAACTCCTAATCGTAGTACGTCTAGGCCACGTTGGTTTACATATAGGAAATGAAGGCACAGGAAATGAATGCGTTGCTTCCTCTAAAAGTAGAGAGGACCAGTGTTCCCCCTAAGCTGCAGAGTCTTGTGAGCAAAAAATTCTACTTTGTGAGCTGCTGGCATGAAAGCTGTGAGCGACTGGCTTTAAAGTTGTGTGCTGCCTCATAAATGAGTGTGCTTCGGGGTCATCCTTCCTGAGCTACGACAAAAAATGTGTGAGCTGGAGGCTAAAAATCTGTGAGCTAGCACATGCTAACTCAGCTTAGAGGGAACACTGAAGTTGACTGGTGATTTTGGAAGTCAGTCTAAGAACATAAGAGAAGCCATGTTGGATCAGGCCAATGGCCCATCCAGTCCAACACTCTGAGTCACATAAGAACATAAGAGAAGCCATGTTGGATCAGGCCAGTGACCCATCCAGTCCAACACTCTGAGTCACATAAGAACATCAGAGAAGCCATGTTGCATTAGGCCAGTGGCCCATCCAGTCCAACACTCTGTGTCACATAAGAACATAAGAGAAGCCCTGTTGGATCAGGCCAGTGGCCCATCCAGTCCAACACTCTGAGTCATATAAGAACATCAGAGAAGCCATGTTGCATTAGGCCAGTGGCCCATCCAGTCCAACACTCTGTGTCACATAAGAACATAAGAGAAGCCATGTTGCATTAGGCCAGTGGCCCATCCAGTCCAACACTCTGTGTCACATAAGAACATCAGAGAAGCCATGTTGCATTAGGCCAATGGCCCATCCAGTCCAACACTCTGAGTCACATAAGAACATAAGAGAAGCCATGTTGGATCAGGCCAATGGCCCATCCAGTCCAACACTCTGTGTCACATAAGAACATCAGAGAAGCCATGTTGCATTAGGCCAATGGCCCATCCAGTCCAACACTCTGAGTCATATAAGAACATAAGAGAAGCCATGTTGGATCAGGCCAATGGCCCATCCAGTCCAACACTCTGTGTCACATAAGAACATCAGAGAAGCCATGTTGCATTAGGCCAATGGCCCATCCAGTCCAACACTCTGTGTCACATAAGAACATCAGAGAAGCCGTGTTGCATTAGGCCAATGGCCCATCCAGTCCAACACTCTGTGTCACATAAGAACATCAGAGAAGCCGTGTTGCATTAGGCCAATGGCCCATCCAGTCCAACACTCTGTGTCACATAAGAACATCAGAGAAGCCGTGTTGCATTAGGCCAATGGCCCATCCAGTCCAACACTCTGTGTCACAAAAGAACATCAGAGAAGCCATGTTGCATTAGGCCAATGGCCCATCCAGTCCAACACTCTGTGTCACAAAAGAACATCAGAGAAGCCATGTTGCATTAGGCCAATGGCCCATCGAGTCCAACACTCTGTGTCACACAGTGGCCCCCCCAAAAAGGAGGTCCATCAGTGGGACTAGAAGCCCTCCCACTGTGCCCCCCCCAGCACCAAGAATACAGAGCATCACTGCCCCAGACAGAGAGTTCCAACAATTCACTGTGGCTTATAGCCACTGGTGGACCTCTGCTCCAGATGTTTATCCAGTCCTTGCTTGATGCTGTCTATGTTTGCAGCCGCCACCACCTCCTGTGGCAGTGAATTCCATGTGTTAATCACCCTTTGGGTGAAGAAGGAGAATCCACTTCTTTTGATGCCACAAACTAGATATGGACTGGACGCTCTGCCCCGAACACACATTTGGAGGAGATGAGAATGTCTAATAAAAGTCCATGGAGGAAAGTCCCTTCCATTCGTCAGCCGTTTCTTTCCCCTAATGGCACCTCATTAGATAACACGTCATCCAATCAATACCTCCTGGTATCATTTTATTAATGTCCTGCCACTCAGTTGGTTAAAGAGGGCCAGCAATGTGGAAAGAGGGGGCAAGGCATGTGGAGAGGGGGGGGGAGAGGGCGGGGCCGAGGAAGAAAGCTATCCTCGATCCTTATGGAAGCCTGTTAAAATTAATTGGAAAAAGCTTTTAAAGACCCCAAGACGGAGACCAAATGGATCTCAGGCATTCTGCCGTAGCCTCCGTGCCGAACGGGGAGGTCACCGCAAAGCTGCAGATTTATGCGGAAGGCGAGGAGGATGGAAAATTGAGACAAAAGCGTTTGGATTTTATTATTCCATTTACTCTGACCCGGGGCCAGCAAGGGGTATGGGGAAGGCTGGTTTATGTATTCAGCTGGTTGCCACACCGACAGGCATTTGGAGGCACTTAAGAAAGCTGCCCCCCCCCAAGTTACAGCTGTAACAACACCGTATCAAATACAGGTTAGAGTTGAAATGGAGCACAGCGTCTCCAACAGGTGCATGGGGGACACTTTTCCCTCCGTAGACGCCGTGCCCTTGGAAATATTTATCCAAAGAAGGCTTAATCATCACCGGAGATACTTCGATCCGGCTGCAGTCAGCAAAAAAAAAAAGAGAGAAGAGGTTAGCAAGAGATTTTGTCATGTTTCAAAAATTCCGAAGCTTTTCCCCAAAAGCCTAGAACACGGCAGAAGTGGGAACTGAACAGCACCTCTGACCTTTGGTCTTTCGCCTTTGGCCTAATTTCATCTGCTTTAACAGGAACCAAGGTGTCCCACCAGCAGGGACAAAGGCCTCTTGAGAGCCAGTTTGGTGTAGTGGTTAAGTGTGCGGACTCTTATCTGGGAGAACCGGGTTTGATTCCCCACTCCTCCACTTGCACCTGCTGGCATGGCCTTGGGTCAGCCATAGCTCTCTTATCTGGGAGAACCGGGTTGGATTCCCCCCTCCTCCACTTGCAGCTGCTGGAATGGCCTTGGGTCAGCCAGAGCTCTCTTATCTGGGAGAACCGGGTTGGATTCCCCCCTCCTCCACTTGCAGCTGCTGGAATGGCCTTGGGTCAGCCATAGCTCTGGCAGAGGTTGTCCTTGAAAGGGCAGCTGCTGTGAGAGCCCTCTCCAGCCCCACCCACCTCACAGGGTGTCTGTTGTGAGGGGAGAAGACATAGGAGACTCTGAGTCTTTGATTCAGGGAGAAGGGCGGAATATAAATCTACAATTCTTCTTCTTCTTCTTCTTCTTCTTCTTCTTCTTCTTCTTCTTCTTCTTCTTCTTCTTCTTCTTCTTCTTCTTCTTCTTCTTCTCTTCTCCATGGAGGAGGGTCATTGCTTCCCAAATGGAAACTTTCCTAAACCACCAGAGGAAGGAGGAGGCTGTAGAGCTGTTGGCATCTGAAACAAAACGTTATTTTGCTGTGGTCACTCCTGCAAGTAATAATAATAATAATAATAATAATAATAATAATAATAATAATAATAATAATAATAATAATAATAATAAATTTTATTTGTATCCCGCCCTCCCCGCCTAGGCGGCTCAGGGCGGCTAACAACATTTCATACATTTACATAGATCGGAAAACTTTAAATTTAACAATTAAAAATTAAACATATAAAAACCAGTCAATAGAATTAAAATACATAATTTAAGTTAAGCTAGATGTATCTGGCAGCAGTAAAAATATTCTGACGCTGGTTCTGCCAGTTTACTAAGTATGATGGGGGGTTTTTGTAACAAAGTTTGGAATGATCCCATGTAGGTGTGTAAGAAGTGCGAGAAGACGGAGGAGGAGGAAGAGGATATTGGATTTATACCCCACCTTTCACTTGAAGTCTCAGAATAGCTTACAAACTCCTTCCCTTCCTCTTCCCACAACAGACACCCTGAGAGGCAGGTGGGGCTGAGAGAGCTCTGAGACAACTGTGACGGACTCAAGATCACCCAGCTGGCTGCATGTGGAGGAGAAGTGGGGAATCAAATCTGGTTCTCCAGATTGGGGTCCACTACTCTTAACCACTACACCAAACTGAACTCTTATTTGCAGTGGAGCAAATGATAAAGCAGGGCTCCCCAATGCATTACCCATGAGGGGCTACAGTGTCTGCTGACAATGCCCACCAAATGACTTTTAGAAAGTGGGTAGAAGCTAGATTTTGAGTCCAGGATTGCCTTAGGCCAAAATGTTGAGCTTTTGAGAGTCTAAATATCTAACAAAGTGAGAACCTGAGAAAGGGACCTTTGAGTTGTACTTCAAAAAGAAGAAGATGAAGATGGCAGATTTATACCCCACCCTTCTCTATAAATCAGAGTCTCAAGCTGCTTAAAATCTCCTTTGCCTTTCCCACCTACCTCACAGGGTGCCTGTTGTGGGAACGTGGAAGGTAAAGGAGATTGTGAGCTGCTCTGAGACTCTGAGATTCAGAGTATAGGGTGGGATATAAATCCAATATCTTCTTCTTCTTCCCCCACAACAGACACCCTGTGAGGTAGGTGGGGCTGAGAGAGCTTTTTACAGCAGCTGCCCTTTCAAGGACAGCTCTGCGAGAGCTCTGGCTAACCCAAGGCCATTCCAGCAGGTGCAAGTGGAAGAGAGGGGAATCAAACCCGGTTCTCCCAGATAAGAGTCCACACACTTAACCACTACACCAAACTGGCTCTTGTTGGTCTGTAAGGTGATTCTGGACTTAAATCAAACATAGGGGAGAGAGTCAGATCCTCTCTTTCCCAGCACCATGGTCCCATTCCCACCCATGTCTGTTTTCTTTACTCAAATTGCATGTCTGAATTTACTGTTGGAGGAGTTCAGTATCGTATTTCATTTTGGCCCACGTTGGGGGAGTAGAAGGAGAGCTGATATTCTGAACAAATACAGTTCTCAGAAAGCAATGTCTGAAGATGGCAATTCTGTAGAAAGTTCGCCCAGCAGAAATTACAGAGGATGAATGCAGTCCCACCTCTGTTAAGCAAACTGCGGGTTCATTCCTGCAAACAAAGAGATGAAGGGTGGGATATGTAAATTTCTCTCCCCCCCCTTTCATCTCCTCCCCCTTGAAAAAAGAGAGGTTTTCCTGTTATTTGAAAATAGCCCAGCTAGAGTAATGTTCTTACATATAAATTGAAATCCTTTTTGATATTTACCCTACTGATTTCTGCACTTCCTTTAATCTCCTCTTTCAAATTAATAGACAATAACAGCCGATTCTTTCCTTGGCCCGCTCTCTGGCTTGTGCATATTTACCCAAGTGTCTAGAGTGGAGATTGTACACATCTCTCTAATCCACCTGGCTGTGTTAGTTAAAAGCCCAGATAAAATCAGCTGCACTTAAATCTTAACCTTTTAAGTCTGAAATGTTTTTGAACGTCTGGGCTCATGGCAACTGTCCGGAGGGAAACCTTGGGGAGGGGGAATGCTCAAACATTTCAGAGCTCGAAACACTTTTTGTGTGTGTGTGAGGAAAAAGAGGCCAGGCCAGAGGAAGGGCAGCTTGAGCAGGCCATAAATTTTAAGGATTGTCCATCCTGTCAAGTAAAGTTATCCCTAAGCCACACTGCCTTGTGTCCAGTTGGAAGCCTTCATGAATCCTAAGTTTTGCCAACTGGTGGGAGGTGGAAACAGAAAGGAGTGTCTGTGACAGGTTGCTATGTCACTTCCAAACTTGAATACAAAGATAAAAAGTGGATACAAGGTAGCTCTAGGAATCATTGAAACTCTGTGATAAAACTTTAATGTTAACAAGGTAGCTTTAGGATATAAAGATAGCTCTAGAATTTATTGAAACTGTGATAAAACTTTAATGTTAACAAGGTAGCTCAAGGAATCATTAAAACTCTGTGATAAAACTTTAATATTAACAAGGTAGCTCTAGGAATCATTGAAACTCTGTGATAAAACTTTAATGTTAACAAGGTAGCTCTAGGAATCATTGAAACTCTGTGATAAAACTTTAATGTTAACAAGGTAACTAGGAATAATTGAAACTCTGTGATAAAACTTTCATGTTAACAAGGTAGCTCTAGGATACAAAACTAGCTCTAGGAATCATTGAAACTCTATGATAAAACTTTAATGTTAACAAAGCAGCTCTAGGATACAAAGGTAGCTCTAGGATGTATTGAAACTCTGTGATAAAACTTTCATGTTAACAAGGTAGCTCTAGGATACAAAACTAGCTCTAGGAATCATTGAAACTCTATGATAAAACTTTACTGTTAACAAAGCAGCTCTAGGATACAAAGGTAGCTCTAGGATTTATTGAAACTCTGTGATAAAACTTTCATGTTAACAAGGTAGCTCTAGGATACGTAGGTAGCTCTAGGAATCATCAAAACTCTGTGATAGAACTTTAATGTTAACAAGGTAGCTCAAGGATACACAAGTAGCTCTAGGAATAATAGAAATTCTAATAAAACTTTCCAGCAATTCCTAGAGCTACCCCATATCACTTCTGGATATTTACCCAAGTGTCTAGAGAGGAGATTGTATACATCTCTCTAACCCACCTGGTTGTGTTAGTTAAAAGACCCAATAACTAACCTGCACGATTACTGGAAGGATTCCAATACTGCAACAGAGAAACAGTTGAAAAGTCCAATTGAGAAGGAACTTTGTAACCTCTACCTGATCTAATCCAGTGCTCAAACCAGGAATACAAAGTTAACTCTTTGTTTAACCCAATCAGCTGCTTTTCTCAGGGAAAAAAAAGACACCCACACTCACACACAAGCTAAGATCTCAGCCTGAATACAAATATGTATATTAGGATATGAATAAATGGTGGCTGCATGTGAATAAATGAGTGGATTTGAGTCCTCAGCTTCTCTGTGTGTAGTGTCTAAGTGAGGCGCAAATTTTTAAAGGGGACGGGGCTACTTTGTCGGGTGATGTCTCTCTGCATGAGAGAGAAGACCCCATACATGAAATGGTTACGGCTGTTTCTGTATTTCAGAAGAGGCAAGACAGACAGTGATGTGCAACTGACTAACTGATCAGTGTAATGTACATTGTGCCATCTTTTAAACTGGGGTGGCCAAACTGTGGCTCAGGAGCCACATGTGACTCTTTCGCACATCTTGTGTGGCTCTCTAAGACCTCACTGCCCAGTTCATTGGCTTGGAGAAGGCATTTCTCTCTTTCAATCATTTCTCCAAGCCAGTTGGTGGCTTTGAGAATGCATTTAAAATTAAAGTTGCTTTCTTTCCCCCTCCCTCTCCATGTATTTGCCTCCCTTCCTTCCTCTCTTGTGGCTTTCAAACATCTGACATTCATGCCTTGGCAGCTCTTACACACCTGACGTTTATTCTATGTGCCTCTTATGTTAAGCAAATTTGGCCACCGCTGCTATAAACTATCTTAACTGTTTTGTTGTATAACTGTTTTGTTTTTAAAAAAAAAAATTGAAATTTTGATGTTACCAGATATGCCCTATAAGCAAAAAAAAGGAGTCCTTTCCCTTCCATTTGTACCAATGCTTCCTCCAACCCTAGATGTCGCTATTCCAGACATGGTGCATGATGGGAATTTCTCCTGAACATGTTTATTGACATTTTGGAGGAAAGGGCCAGTTGGGAAAAGAGATGGAGGTTTGGAGGGTAGGGAGGGGGCGAAACTGTATGCGGGTGCGGCTCCCCCCCTCCCTTTTGTGTGCCTTTTTTCTCTCAATCTAGCTTCAACAAGGATGCCTATAGAACGCCGTATAATGGCACATTGTTTGGCTGGAGATTTAATTTCCCTCCATCACAAGCTGCCAGGGCAGGAGTTGTCAATGCAATTTGTCACACTTTTTTGTGCGCTATATCTCACTGAAGTCCCAGCTCCTCTTCGGCAGGCTCTCACTCTCCTCCCCCTCCTTCCCCAGTTGCATAATCTGCTCTGCAAGGAAAGTTCCTGAGGTGAAATGGGGAGATGGGAAATCAGAAGGCGACTCTTCTATGTTAAAAGATTCTGTGCTCCTTGGTGGGAAAGACTGGGTCCATATGCTTCTATTCTAGCAGGAGCGCCTCTGCATATTAGGCCACGCCCCCCCCAATGTAGCCAATCCTCCAAGAGCTTAGAGGGCTTTTAGTACAGGGCCTACTGTAAGCTCCAGGAGGGTTGGCTGCATCAGGGGGCATGGCCTAATATGCAGAGGAGCTCCTGCTAGAAAAAGAGCCCTGCATCTATGAATGCCAAGCTAGAACACCCATGCCATGAAGTGTTCCATCTAAGCTGAGTTAGTGTGAGCTACCGTACAGTTTTTTTAGCCTCCAGCCCATGCATTTTTGTGTTAGCTCAGGAAAAATGGCCCCAGAACAAACTAATGTATGCAGTAGCTCACAATTTTAATGCCAGTCTCTCACAAAGTAGAAGTTTTGCTCACAGTGTTCCCTCTAAGCTGAGTTAGTGTGAGCTACCTCACAGGTTTTTTGGCCTCCAGCTCAGACTTGTTTTGTCTTAGCTCAGGAAAGACAGCCTCAGAACAAACTAATTTATGCGGTAGTTCACAACCAGTAGCTTACAAGGTAGAATTTTTTGCTCACAAAACTCCATAGCTTAGAGGGAGCAAGACTCCAGCGCTTAGAGGGAGTATTGATTATGTGGAACTTTTTCATACGTATTCCCCATTAAAATAAAGCCAATGTTTCTTGAGGCTTAAGACTGTCCGGCCCACATACTGGTGAGCAGGGCTTTTTTTGAGCAGGAAGGCACAGGAACTCAGTTCCACCTAGCTTGGCATGAGGGGGTATGGCCTAATATGCAAATTAGTTCCTGTGTGAAACAATGATAATACCATGGGGTGTGGCCTAATGAAAATGAGCTCTATGAAAAAAACCCTACGGGGGAGAGAGTAGGGTTGCCAATCCTCATGTGGGGGCAGGGGATCCCCCCGTTTGGAGGCCCTCCCCCTGCTTCAGGGTCATCAGAAAGCAGGGGGAGGGGGAGGGAAATGTCTGCTGGGAACTCTATTATTCCCTATGGAGACTTATTCCCATAGAAAATAATGAAGAATTGTTCCATGGGTATCTGGGGCTCTGGGGGGGGGGCTGTTTTTTGAGATAGAAACACCAAATCTTTGGCATAGTATCCAGTGCCTCTCTTCAAACTACCCCCCCCCCCCAAGTTTCAAAATGATTGGGCCATAGACCCAAAATGATTTGGGTCTATGAAACCCAAAAGAAGGTGCCCCTGTCCTTCATTATTTCCTATGGAAAGAAGGCATTTAAAAGGTGTGCAGTTCCTTTAAATGGGATGGCCAGAACTCCCTTTGGAGTTCTATTATGCTTGTCTCACCCTTGCTCCTGGCTCCACCCCCAAAGTCTCCTGGCTCCACCCCCAAAGTCCCCAGATATTTCTTGAATTGGATTTGGCAACCCTAAACTGTGGGTACCTGGGGCTCTGGGGGAGCTGTTTTTTTGAGGTAGAGGCACCAAATTTTCAGCATAGCATCTGAGGCGTCTCCTCAAAACACCTCCAAGTTTCAAAAGGATTGGACCGGGGGGTCCAATTCTATGAGCCCCCCAGAAAGCTGCTCCTATCCGTCATTATTTCCAATGGAGGGAAGGCATTTATAAAGTGTGCTGTCCCTTTAAATGTGATGGCCAGAACTCCCTTTGGAGTTCGCTTATGCTTGTCACAACCTTGCTCCTAGCTCCACCCTAATGTCTCCTGGTCCCACCCCCAAAGTCTCCTGGGTCCACCCCCAAAGTCCCCAGATATTTATTGAATTGGACTTGGCAACCGTATGAGAGAGGCAATCCTACTCTCTTCAGAGGTAGACCACCAAGTACAGGGGTGGGAGGGGGATGCCCCTCCATCCCACCAGAGAGCAGGAAAAAAAAAAAACCTCTAGAAGGATATCATAAGGAAGTGAGGGGAAAGGAAGCGACAGGCCAGTATGGATTAAAGGGAAGAGTTGACCCTCATCTCGACCTGACCCTGCACTAAATTGATGGGTTTTCGGGTGGGGGAAAAAAAAAAACCCCTTTATGAATGGCCATTGAAACGCCAAAGGCAAGCCCCTCTCCCCTTTTGCCCCTGAACTGTCAAAAGTGACAGCTGGTAAAATAAGACAATTTTATTTTTAACTATAGTGTGATAAATCATCTTCCCCCCCCTCCCCCTCCGGAGTGGCAGTGCGCAGGTGTGAAGGACAGCATTGGGTTAAAGTAACTGCCTGAATTCCTCATCTCGGAGAAGAAGCCGAGAGAGGGCAAAACGGGCCTGCTGTTTTGTTTGTTTGCTTTTTTTCCTGGGGAGGATGCCAAGGCCACGCCCTTCTGCCCCACAAGAAAAGGTGTAACTTGGATATGTCCCCTCCACCACCCTATAGTCATTGAATAGCTAACACAGGGCTTGGCAAACTCCAGTAGCCAGAACTCCTTGGGCCCTAGAGATTCCGTCATGGCACCTAGATTTTTTTTTTTTGGGGGGGGCTACAATTTCATTCTACTGTTTGTCACTGACACTAGATGAATGATTCAACCCAGGGCTTTTTTTGTAGCAGGAACTCCTTTGCATATTAGGCCACACACTCCTGATGTAGCCAGGACTGAACCAACATGTTTTTTGAGGGGGGGGGCAAAATTAAAAAATGGCGCCCCCTTATGTGCCATTCTATTTTATGGTCCCATAGAATACAATGGGCTCAATACCCAATTTGGTGCCCTCCCTCTGTCGGCGCCCGGGGCAAGAACCTTTATCTGCCTCCCCCCCCCTAGATCCGGCCATGGATGTAGCCAATCCTCCATGAGCTTACAGAGCTCTTAGTACAGGGCCTACTGTAAGCTTCAGGAGGGTTGGCTACATAAGGGGTGTGTGGCCTAATAGGCAAAGGAGGTCCTGCTAGAATTCCTTACAGGGCTCTCAGTACAGGGCCTACTGGAAGCTCCAGGAGGATTGGCTGAATCAGGGGTGTGTGGCCTAATAGGCAAAGGAGGTCCTGCTAGAATTCCTTACAGGGCTCTCAGTACAGGGCCTATAGGAAGCTCCAGGAGGATTGGCTGAATCAGGGGTGTGTGGCCTAATAGGCAAAGGAGGTCCTGCTAGAATTCCTTACAGGGCTCTCAGTACAGGGCCTACTGGAAGCTCCAGGAGGATTGGCTGAATCAGGGGTGTGTGGCCTAATAGGCAAAGGAGGTCCTGCTAGAATTCCTTACAGGATTCTTCTTTCAGGGCCTACTGTAAGCTCCAGGAGGATTGGCTACATCAGGGGTGTGTGGCCTAATAGGCAAAGGAGTTCTTGCTACAAAAAAGTCCTCAGCCACTGCAGATGAATTGTGTAAAATTTATGATTGTTATGATTTTGGGAGGGCATTTTTATCAAGGAAACAGGTTTGTTGTAAGTGGAATTTGTGAGGAGGGTGCTTTCATAAAACAGGCTTTTTAAAAGCAGGAATGCACAGGGACACTGTCCCGGCTAGCTTGGTGTCAGGGGGTGTAGCCTAATATGCAAATGAGTTCCTGCTGGGCCTTTTCTGCAGGAATAAAAGGAATAGAATGGTAGGGTTTTTTACATAGTTTATTATGTACGTTACATTACCTGTTTATATTGCATTTCTCTGTATTGCATAGCTTTTCTTGAGAAACAGCAAGAAAGGCGGGCTACAAATCTGATAAAAATGAATGAATACTGAATTTATTTCTTAACCAAATGTTTCCTTTGCTGACTCCAATATTCAATTAAACAGAGCATTCGTTAAAAAAAAAAATATGAGTCAGTTGAGAAGATGTAGCATAGGGGTTAACAGTTTGCTTTTTTGCTGTGGTGATAAGTAGCACTGTTATCCCCATAGTACTTACATGCTGCAGCAATCTTGTCCCAGTTAATACAAATATGAGAAATTGTGGAAGAAGAAGAAGAAGCCCACCGCCACAGATTTATACCCTGCCCTTCTCTCTGAATCAGAGACACCCCATGAGGTGGGTAGGGCTGAGAGAGCTCTCCCAGAAGCTGCGCTTTCAAGGACAACTCCTGTAATAGCTATGTCTGACCCAAGGCCATTCCAGCAGCTGCAAGCAGAGGAGCGGGGACTCAAACCCAGTTATCCCAGATAAGAGTCTGCACACTTAACCACTACACCAGACTGCCTTCGAAAGGAGGTTTGGATCCCATTTTGTGGCTTCAAGAATGGATTATTCAGATATGGAAGCCTGATTGGTTTTTTAAAAAAATGAGTCTGACTTCCAAAGTTTTGGCAGGCTGTTAGAGCCAATTTTATTTTATTTTACTTCATGTATACCCTGTCTTTCTTCCCAAGAAGTTCACAACCCCTACTCTGGGCCAGTCACATGCTCTCAGCCTAGCCTACCTGACAGGGGTGTTGTGAGGATAAAACGAAGGAAAGTAGAGTGGTATAAGTAGCTTTGAGTCCTCATTCTGGAGAAAGACATGGTATAAATAAAACAAAAAATGCTACCTTGTGTCAGTTTAGCACAAAGGGTATTATTTCAGAGCAAGGAGCTCCGAGTTCAGATTCCCACTCTGGCTTGAATCTCACTGGTTATCTCTGGTCATAGAATCATAGAGTTTGAAGGGACCTCCAGGGTCATCTAGCCCAATGCAGGGAAATTCACAAATACCTCCCTCCACACACATCCAAGAACGATCCATTTAAAGAACATAAAACACAAGAAGACCCTGCTGGATCAGAGCAGTGGTCCATCTAGTCCAGCATCCTGTCTCACACAGTGGCCAGTTCCCCTAGAGGGCCAACAACAGGGCATAGATCAGGAGTGGCCAAACTGTGGCTCGGAAGCTAAATGTGACTCCTTCACACATATTGTGTGCCTCTCAAAGCCCCCACCACCCCACCGGCTTACTTGACTTGGAGAAGGCATTTGTCTCTTTAAATCACTTGGAGAATTGCAATTGCAATTAAAATTGCTTTCTTTCCACCACCCCCTCCGTCCCTCCCTCCTCTTGTTTTGCAGCTCTCAAACATCTGCCATTCGTGTCTTGCGGCTCTCAAACATCAGGCGTTTATTCTATGTGACTCTTACGTTCCCTGATGTAGCCTCCTGGCTCTGGGATTCAGAAGATTAGTACGTCTGCAGGTTGAGGTTCCCTTTAGTCACCATGGCTAATAGCCATTGTTAGACTTATACTTCATGAATCTATCTAATCCCCCTTTAAAGCTATTTATTCCTGTAGCTTTCACTCCCATCTTCTGGCATCGAATTCCACCTTTTAATCGCTCTGTCTAGTACTTCCTTTTGTCTGTCCTGAACCCACTGCCCATTTTCTTTCATTAGAGGCCCTCAAGTGCTATTTTTTGGGAGAGGGAGAGAAAAAAATTCTCCTTGTCCACTCTCTCCACCATAGGCATAATCTTAAAAACGTCTCTCAGTTCCCACCTTAGTAGTTTCTTTTCAAAACTGAAAAGTCCCAGACTCTTCGGCCTTTCCTTCTAGGGAAGGAGCTCCAAGCCCTTCATCGTCTCAGTTGCCCTCCTCTGGACTTTTTCCCCAGCCCTTCAGTGCCCATGTTGAGGTATGGTGACCAGAACTGTCTTCTAACTCAGGGGGTGTCCAAACTGTGGCTCGGGAGCCACATGTGGCTCTTTCGCACATATTGTGTGGCTCTTGAAGCTCCCATCACCCTGCTGGTATGCTTAGAGAAAGCATTTAAATATTAGATCACTTCTCCAAGCCAGCCAAACAGCTTCAAGAATGCATTTAAAGTTAGTTACTCTCTTTCCATCTCTCCCCTCCTCCCTCCCCATCTATTTGCTTTCCTTCCTTCCTTCCTTCCTTCCTTCCTTCCTTCCTTCCTTCCTTCCTTCCTTCCTTCCTTCCTTCCTTCCTTCCTTCCTTCCTTCCTTCCCTTGAAGTTCATGTTTTGTGGCTCTCAAACATCTGATGTTTATTCTAGGTGGCTCTTATCAAGTTTGGCCACTTCCATTCTAGCTCATACAGCTGTTTTGGAAATCATGGAGAGAAATCCTGTGCTTCTAGAAGGAAGGTTAGAACTAAAATCAAATCCTGAAAGATTCCCCTTACGCAGAGGTATACCTTCTTGTTTGCAAAGGCACATGACAGTAAGCTTTCCAAAGCGGAAATTTACACAAGAGAAGTACATCACAGACATTTTAGGGGTTGAGCCACGGATGGCCCATCATGGGAATATATATATATATTTTTTTTCATTGAATGAAGACAATAAAATATCGTGAATTTCCCATAGGTAGGAAGACGTTTTGCTTCCGATCTGAGTTTTCCTTGGAATCCTGTCCAGGTCATTAATCCTTCTGTGCTCTCCCTAAGCCAGAGGGAGCAGTTGTCAGCATACTTTGGAGGCCATTTTTGAACACGCAGGCCTGCTGCTCGGTGTCGTGTTTCTTCCGGAAGATCGCTGGGTGGTCTCGTCTGATGAAGACCGAGAAGCAGATAGCTGAATCCTTTCAAGACTGTTGTTGCTGGGATTGGCCTAAGGGAGGGGAAGGAGCCACCTTGATGGAGACAGAACAGGGTGTCGGGAAGGAGGCCAGGCCACCAAAGGCACAACTGCCAACTCCAGGTTGGAAAATTGCTGGAGGTATGGGGGAAGGGGAGCTCACAGAGCCTGGTTGGGACATAGGGTTGCCAAACTCCAGGTGGGAGCTGGAGATTATCCAGGATTGCCACTGATTTCCAGATGGCCAAGGTCAGTTCCCCTGGAGAGAGAGAAAAAAACTCATTGCACCTCATCTCCAGACTACAAGGATCAGTTTCCCAGGAGAAGATGGCTGCTTTGTAAGATGGACTCTGAGGCATTATACCCTTCTGATGTCCCTCCCCTCTCCATACCCCACTCTGCCCAGCCTCCACCCCCAAAATCTCCAAGTATTTCCCAATCCATAGTTGGCAACCATAGTACAGAGTTTGGAAAGGAGAAGGAAGGAAGGAAGGAAGGAAGGAAGGAAGGAAGGAAGGAAGGAAGGAAGGAAGGAAGGAAGGAAGGAAGGAAGGAAGGAAGGAAGAGGAGGAGGAGGAGGAGGAGTTTGGATTTATACTTCACCTTTCACATGGAGTCTCAGAGAAAAACAGACCTGCACAGCTCAGAACACTGAAACACAACACAATGGCCATCCAGAGGCTCTGAAAAGCTACCAAGTTTGCTTCCTGCCTGGGATTGAAAAAAAGTATTGGGTAATTCCAAGCAATTGATAGATACAGCATTGGATGAGCAATGGCTCAGTGGTGAAACGTCTGCTCGGTATGCAGAAGATCCTAAGAATAGTCCCCGGCATCTTCAATGGCGTGGATCAGGTAGCAGATGATGTTAGACCTCTGCCTGAAACCCTGGAGAGATGCTGCCTGCCAGAATAGACTAGACCAGCCTGGTTAGACTAAGCTCCTTGACTCAGTAAAAGGCAGCTTGGGTTAGAGAGGGGCTGTGGCTCAGTGGCAGAGCATTTGCTTGGCATGCAGAAGGTCCCAGGCTCAGTCCTTGGCTCAGAACAGTTAGAAATATCAGGTAGCAAGAAAGGTTGAAGCCACAGAGGAGACCTGGGGCCACTCAGAATGGACAGCACTGACCTAGATAAATCTGTGGTCTGATTCAGTAGAAGAAAAAGAAGAAGAAGATTTATACCCCACCCGTCTCTCTGAATCAGAGAGACTTACAATCTCCTATATCTTCTCCCCCCACAACAGACACCCTGTGAGGTAGGTGGGGCTGAGAGAGCTCTCCCAGAAGCTGCCCTTTCAAGGACAACTCCTGTAAGAGCTATGACTGACCCAAGGCCATTCCAGCAGCTGCAAGTGGAGGAGTGGGGAGTTCAACCTGGTTCTCCCAGATAAGTCCGCACACTTAACCACTACACCAAACTGGCTCCTTCATGTGTGTTCCTGTGATTCAAGGTCAGCTTTCAGTTGACAAGAGCTGGCCTTCTTCCTCCTCATGAGAAGCTTCATCCAGGAGCTTCTGCAAGGCTAGAAAGACAACACCTGACCTGCACTAGCTTATTGGTACAAAGGACATGAGACCCAGTTTGGTGTAGTGGTTAAGTGTGGACTCTTATCTGGGAGAACCGGGTTTGATCCCCCACTCCTCCACTTGCACCTGCTGGAATGGCTTTGGGTCAGCCTGAGCTCTCTTATCTGGGAGAACCGGGTTTGATTCCCCACTCCTCCACTTGCAGCTGCTAGAATGGCCTTGGGTCAGCCAGAGCTCTCTTATCTGGGAGAACCGGGTTTGATTCCTCACTCCTCCACTTGCACCTGCTGGAATAGCCTTGGGTCAGCTAGAGCTCTCTTATCTGGGAGAACCGGGTTTGATTCCTCACTCCTCCACTTGCACCTGCTGGAATAGCCTTGGGTCAGGCCAGAGCTCTCGCAGAGTTTTAGCCAGGAACATGCATGTAAGGACCTGGGAGCAGTGTAGTGTGTAGTTAGGCCCTGAAATTTTCTCAATAAGCAGTAGATCCAAGGTAGCTCATTTATGTGCTCAATTCTCTAACTACTTGCACAGGGGACTGCCCACCCATTCCTGAATGGCCCTGGGCTTTAGTCAATGTTAAAAAGGTAAGGGTAGTCTCCTGTGCAAGCACCAAGTCATTACTGACCCATGTGGTGACATCACATTACAATGCAGACTTTTTACAGGGTGGTTTGCCATTGCTTTTCCCAGTCGTCTATGCTTCTGCCCCTGCAAGCTGGGTACTCATTTTACTGACCTCGGAAGGATGGAAGGCTGAGTCAACCATGAGCCGGCTATCTGAACCCAGCTTCCGCCGGGATCGAACTCAAGTTGTGAGCAGAGCTTGGACTCAGTACTTCCGCTTTCCACTCTGGACCATGGGGCTCCATAGTAGGCTTCCCAACCCCCCCGCCCTGCCGGGGGACCCCTGAATTAGCAGCCTAATCCCCCGCTCCCTAAAAATCTGATAGCGAGGGTGGGGGGGTGGAACAGCGTCATGTCTCTTTCCTTGCCTGGGTTCAGGATTCTCCCTTCCTCCGAGTTACAAAGACCCGCCCACGCCGGCCTGCTATTCGCTCCAGTCTAGCCTCCCTTCGCGAGCTGCATGCTGGGACTTGTAGTCCTTGCATCCTCTCACGTCTGCTGAGCATTATTCTCTATGTGGAGACTGATTCTCATAGGGTATAATGGGGAATTGATCTGGAGGTTTCGGGGGCTCTGGGGGAGCTGTTTTTTGAGGCAGAGGCACCAAATTTTCAGTATAGTGTCTAGGGACTCTCCCCAAAGTATCTTCCAAGTTTCAAAACGATTGGACCAGGGGGTCCCATTCTATGAGCCCCAAAAGAAGGTGCCCCTATCCTTCATTATTTCCTATGGAAGGAAGACATTTAAAAAGGTGTGTGGTTCCTTTAAATGTGATGGCCAGAACTCCCTTGGAGTTCAATTATGCTTGTCACACCCTTGTTCCTGGCTCCACCCCAAAGTCTCCTGGCTCCACCCCCAAAGTCCCCAGATATTTCTTGAATTGGACTTGGCAACCCTAATACTTAGTCAACGTTACCTTGCAGTAATTGCCACCTACCACAGTAGGATGTACTATAAGATAGCGGGTTCTATGCATCGATGAGGCAAGGTTGTAGTGATAACAAGCTCTTTATTGAGTACAGCATCGTAGGTGGCTGCACCAACAAGACTAGTGAGTGGGGCCTGTGCTAGCATGTTATTGGGTCGTTCAAACCAGCACAGGGCCTATGATTGGAGTAGGGCAGTCTCGATTTGGATCCTCCTGCCCATGGTTCCCAAGTCCCCGAGCTCAGTCCTTCAGGCTCCAATGAGCCAGGCAAGAACACCACTGATAATGACATTGACTCTCATATATAGCATGCACAATTCTGCAAGATGTAGGGTCACAAATCCTGGCTCCCAAAATTCCTGGCAATTTTGGGGTGGTGCCTGAAGAAGGCAGAGTTTGGGGAGGGGGAAGAAGCTGAGCAGGTACATCACGGCATAGAACAGGACTCTAGAGCTGCCGTTTCCTTCTGGTGAACTCTCCTCGGTAGTCTGGAGAGCAGCTGTAATTCTGGGAGAACCCTAGGACTCTTGAAACTGCCTTCTATACAGCCCGGCAGGAACTCATTTGAATACTGAGCCTCACCCACTGTCATCACCATTGTTTTTCTACAAAAAAACCCAGCAGGATTTTATTTGCATATTAGGCCACACCCCAATGCAAAGCCAGCCGGAACTGTGTTCCTGCTTTAAAAAAAAAATAAAGTCCTGCTTATATTAAATCTGACCTTTTGTCTATCAAAGTCGGTATTGTCTACCCAGACTGACGGTGGCTCTCCACGGTCTCAGGAAGAAGTCTTCCGCATTTCCCACCACGTGGTCCTTGATGCCGGGGGATTGAAATGGAGATACTGGGGGACTGAACCTGGGACCTTCTGAATGCCATGCAGATGCTCTACCGCCGAGCCACGATTCTACCTGGCGGCTGTGTCATCCTTACGTTACGTTGAAGCGTACAAGATCTGCGTCTTGTACAACATTGGTTTCTTCCTTAAAAATGGTAAATGCAGTTTTGATAATGTTATCAGAGACCACGTTAAAAAAAAACCCAAGGAGCTGAATCTGTCTAACAGTCTAGGGCCACTAGCCTCCGGGTGGACCGGGACATCCCCTGGAATTGTAGCTCCTCTCCAGACTACAGAGATCATTTCCTCTGGAGAAAATGGACGTTTTGGAGGGTGGACTTTGTGGCATTGTCCCCCACTGAGGTCCCTGTCCTTCCCAAGCTCCATCCCCAAATCTCCAGGACTTTCCCAGCCTCGATCTGGCAACCCTACCCCTGCCCCCTCCGGGGACCTGGCAACCAGGGCTTTTTTTGAGCAGGAATGCACAGGAACGCAGTTCCAGCTGGCTTGGTGTCAGAGGTGTGGCCTAATATGCAAATGAGTCCCTGCTGGGCTTTTTCTACAAAAAGTCAAGACAGTGTGCGTCTGCAATAAAAAAGGCCAACGCCATGCCGGGAATTCTTAGGAAGGGAATTGAAAACAAATCCGCCAGTATCGTAATGCCTCTGTATAAATCGATGGTGCGGTCTCATTTGGAGTACTGTGTGCAGTTCTGGTCGCCGCACCTCAAAAAGGATATTATGGCATTGGAGAAAGTCCAGAAAAGGGCAACTAGAATGATTAAAGGGCTGGAACACTTTCCCTATGAAGAAAGGCTGAAACGCTTGGGACTCTTTAGCTTGGAGAAACGTCGACTGCGGGGTGACATGATAGAGGTTTACAAGATAACGCATGGGATAGAGAAAGTAGAGAAAGAAGTACTTTTCTCCCTTTCTCACAATACAAGAACTCGTGGGCATTCGATGAAATTGCTGAGCAGACAGATTAAAACGGATAAAAGGAAGTACTTCTTCACCCAAAGGGTGATTAACATGTGGAATTCACTGCCACAGGAGGTGGTGGCAGCCACAAGCATAGCCACCTTCAAGAGGGGTTTAGATAAAAATATGGAGCAGAGGTCCATCAGTGGCTATTAGCCACAGTGTGTGTGTGTGTGTGTGTGTGTGTGTATAAATATATATAATTTTTTTTTGCCACTGTGTGACACAGAGTGTTGGACTGGATGGGCCCTTGGCCTGATCCAACATGGCTTCTCTTATGTTCTTCTGTGACACAGAGTGTTGGAATGGATGGGCCACTGGCCTGATCCAACATGACTTTTCTTATGTTCTTCTGTGACACAGAGTATTGGACTGGATAGGCCACTGGCCTGATCCAACATGGCTTCTCTTATGTTCTTATGTGTGATACAGAGTGTTGGACTGGATGGGCCATTGGCCTGATCCAACATGGCTTCTCTTATGTTCTTATGTAAGTCCTGTCTGAAACAATGGTGATGTCAGGGGGAGTGGCCTAATACACAAATGAGTTCCTGCTGAGCTTTTCCTGCCAAAAAAGCCCTGCTGGCAAGCCTACCTGGAGAAAATGGATGCTTTTGGAGGGTGGCTTCTATGGCCTTGTACCACACTGGGGTCCCTATCTCTCCCAAGCCCTATCCTTAAATATCCAGGAATTTCCCAACGTGAGCCTGGCAACCCATGGCCACCACTTGAACATCCCCGCTGAAGAGCCAGAGCCCCGGAGAAGCCAATTAGCATATGAACATCCTTTTGCCCAAAAAGCTATGTTAAGCTGAGCATTCCGTTTCAAGTGGCATGCCGTGAAAGATGAAACCAAAATATTTGGCTCCGGACGGTGGAAATAACACCCGTCCCACACCAAATCCTCGTAGCGTGATCCTACAATGTCTGTTCAATACCAGGCCTTGTTCTTGAAAGAGTTAATGGGGTCTGACGGGGTGTTGAAGCCAAAAGCTGATGAGGTTTCGGGGGGGGGGGGGGAGGAATGGAAGGGTAGATGAGTTAGACCTCCGAAAGTGCAACAGCTGTTGCTTGTCTTTGAGAAGCATGGATCAAGACACGAATATGAGATAGGCAAACGCTGGGTTAGACTTTCTTCTCCCTTTGATTGTCCTTGGACATCTGCCCCCGTCTCTCGTCAAGAATTCCTGCCAGCTGGCAGCTCAGAATAACAGCCCTGCTCGCTCCCCGAGACCTCTAATACTTTAAGCCAACGAGTCGCCAACATGCGCTTCCCAACCGAGGCGGAACTATGTTAATGCCTTGAGCGTCTCTTGCCTTTCCAGCCGCTTCACCAAAGGCACGGAATTATTTTTTTTGTGTGTGCATGTGTTTGTGTGGTTTATTTGGCTCACGTGCTAATTGGTTTTAATTTGTTGGCCGATTGGATTTTTTTCACGTGGTGGAAAAAGAGTCGCGGACAATAGGAAGCGGTCTTTTGCCAGAGAGCGTGGGATAGAAAGGCCGTTCTGTTGGGTCCCTTCATGCCATTTGCTTTTATGCAGATGTGCTAAATCTTTGGGGCAACGGATGTCCTAGAAAGATTTCTCAAGCATAGCCAATGCGGCTTATTGTTGAAGAAAGAGAGAGAGATTAAAATTACATGTATTCTCGTATAGGCTGCATAATTTTAAGTTACAGGCTGAATAATTTCAAGTTACGGGAGGGATAGCATTAGTAACCTTGGATGCACTGTGGAATTCCCCTTTGTTAAAAAAGAAGGGGGAAGCGACGAAGTTTTGGAGCAAGAGAAAGTTACCAAACTGAATATCCAAAGATCCTAAGTGACTGGTCTCGATTCCATGCAGCTACACACTGTGTCAAGATGCAGTTGTTCATTGTTCGCATGTTCAAGATAGGGCTTTTGATTTATTTACAACGTTAAAAAAAATACCTTCAGTTTTATGTCCATTCTGCCCCAAGCTGTACTAAGCATGGGGCTGGCTGTTACAGAATTCAGCCTCGCAGAAAAGTTTTTTACTCTCTGAGTTTGTCAGGATGAGGATGAAATAGGGTTGCCGAGTCCAATCCCAGAAATATCTGGGGTCTTTGGGGGTGGAGCCAGGAGACACTGGGGTGGAGCTGGGGGGGGGAAACGGTGCCGGGGAGCGTGGCGAGCCGCCCTGTCTCGGAGCACCTCTTCTGCCGCCTCTTCTCCGCTCGCCGTGGCTGCTCCTCCGAGATGGACTCAGGCTGAGCCCATCTCGAAGGAGCAGCTGCGGTGGGGCGGGGGGGGGGGGGGCGGCCGTGGTGCGGCGGCCTCACCCGCTCTGCTCCGCCTCTGGGGTGGAATCGGAGGGGGGGGGGTGGAGGCAGGCCAGAGGCGTGGCGAGCCGCGAGTCCAGGTCCTAGAAGGGCCCAGATTCGCAGCTCGCCATGCTCCTGGCCTGCCTCTGCCCTTCCCTTCTCTGGTTTTGCCTGCGCTGCTGCCGCCTCTTGGCTGCTCCTCCGAGATGGGCTCAGCCTGGGCCCATCTCGGAGGAGCAGCTGCGGTGGGTGGGGAGGGGGTGGCAGCGGCGTGGCGGCCTCGCCCGCTCCGGGATGGGGCGGCTCGCCATGCTCTCCGGCTCCATTTCCCCCCTCCCCCCGCTTCTGTTTTTTGGGGGACTGGGGGAAGAGGGTGGAAAACCTAGGGTCCCCCGCCAGGGTGGGAGGGTTGGGAAGCCTAGGATGAAAGATTGGGGGCAACAGGGCTTTTTTTTTTTTGGTAGCAGGAACTCCTTTGCACATTAGGCCACAACCCACTTATGTAGCCAATCCCCCAAGAGCTTAAAGATAAAGGTAGTCCCCTGTGCAAGCACCAGTTGTTTCTGACTCTGGGGTGATGTCGCATCATAACGTTTTCACGGCAGACTTTTTACGAGATGGTTTGCCATTGCCTTCTCCGGTCATCTACACTTGACTCCCAGCAAGCTGGGTACTCATTTTACTGACCTCAGAAGGATGGAAAGCTGAGTCAACCTTGAGCCGGCTACCTGAACCCAGCTTTCCCCAGGATCAAACCCAGCTTTCCCCAGGGTCATGAGCAGAAAGCTCAGACTGCAGTACTGCAGCTTTACCACTCTGCACCACGGGGCTCCTCCAAGAGCTTTCAGGGCTCTTCTTACAGGGCCTACTATAAGCTCTTGGAAGATTGGCTACATCAGGGGTTTGCGGCCTGCTATGCAAAGGAGTTCCTGCTACAAAAAAAGCCCTGGTGGGCAACAACTGGAGCGGAGAACGCTTTGCACGGCCAATCCACCCATCCACCAGTCAAACAGCAAGTTAGACTGGACAGTTGTAGTAATTCAGGTTAAGGGATGGTGGAAAGTATTTTCGCTCCCAGAAGTTACACTCAGGTAAGGTACACCTCATCCTGACTCTAGGGTTCCAGCACTGCTTAGGCAAATGCCAGGAGATTTGAGGGGCAGTTCCTTGGAGGGGGAGGGTTTGGGGAGGATGTGGTGGTGTCATTCAGGTGGCCACTCTAGGAATTTTCCCCTAATCTCTATGGTAAAGAGCCTGATACAGTTTGGGACCAGCATATTTTAAGGACCAGATACTCCTATATGAACCTACCAGACTACTAGGATTATTTGAAAAATAAATAAACAGCAATGATTGTTGTGTTGAAGGTTTGGTTCCCATCTTCCAGTTGTGGCCTGGAGATCACCAAAAGTTGTACCTGATCTCCAGAGTCCAGACTAGTGATCAGTTCCCTTGGAGAAAATGGCTGCTTTTGAAGGTGGACTTTATGGCATTATGTCCCACTAAGGTCCCTCCCAGAGCCAGTTTGGTGTAGGGGTTAAGTGTGCAGACTCCTATCTGGAAGAACAAGGTTTGATTCCCCACTCCTCCACTCGTACCTGCTGGAATGGCCTTGGGTTAGCCATAGCTCTCGCAGGAGTTGTCCTTGAAAGGGCAGCTGCTGTAAGAGCTCTCTCAGCCCCACCAACCTCACAGGGTGTCTGTTGGGGAAGAAGAGAAAGGAGATTGTGAGCCGCTCTGAGACTGATTCAGAGAGAAGGGCGGTTTATAAATCTACGGTCTTCTTCTTCTTCTTCTCAGACCTTGTCATCCATAGGCTCCACCCCCAATCTCCAGGAATTTCTGTAACTGAACATGGCAACTCTAGTAAAAAGGAAAACCATGGTATCCCCAGCAATTAAATGGATATCCTACATCACTTCTGGGTTTCTCCCAGAAGTAAGTAACATATCAACATACTATCATTCCTTGCCTCCGATATCCCTACCCCCAGCCTTCCTGTTGGCTGCCAGACTCAGCTTAACACCCCTGTAAGACTACAGACACTAGGGCAAATGCCTTGATTAAAACTGTGACCAATATCTCAAAGGTGGGAGGTTGAATCTTGGTATTTTCCCACCAGGCCCAGACAATTGGGAAGCTTAAAAGGCTCCACGTTGCTGCCACCTTGGGCCAAACCAGCCCCCTGTGGCTTTACCGCACGGTCTTCTTGGCTTAGACCTGACCCGTCACAACCTGGAATAAGGAAGAGAGTTAACTGAGCTCCTGATGAGATTCATCAGCTCTGTCGTCATTGTACAGGCTCTGTCTTCGTTGTGCAGCCAGTTTGGTGTAGTGGTTAAGTGCATGGACTCTTATCTGGGAGAACCGGGTTTGATTCCCCACTCCTCCCCTTGCAGCTGCTGGAATGGCCTTGGGTCAGCCATAGCTCTCTTATCTGGGAGAACCGGGTTTGATTCCCCACTCCTCCACTTGCAGCTGCTGGAATGGCCTTGGGTCTGCCAGAGCTCTCTTATCTGGGAGAACCGGGTTTGATTCCCCACTCCTCCCCTTGCAGCTGCTGGAATGGCCTTGGGTCAGCCATAGCTCTCTTATCTGGGAGAACCGGGTTTGATTCCCCACTCCTCCACTTGCAGCTGCTGGAATGGCCTTGGGTCAGCCAGAGCTCTCTTATCTGGGAGAACCGGGTTTGATTCCCCACTCCTCCACTTGCAGCTGCTGGAATGGCCTTGGGTCAGCCAGAGCTCTCTTATCTGGGAGAACCGGGTTTGATTCCCCACTCCTCCACTTGCAGCTGCTGGAATGGCCTTGGGTTAGCGATAGCTCTCGCAGGAGTGGTCCTTGAAAGGGCAGCTTCTGGGAGAGCTCTCTCAGCTCCACCCACCTCACAGGTATAGGAAATTGTGACCTCTCTGAGACTGAGATTCAGAGTATAGGGTGGGATAAAAATCCAATATCATCATCATCTTGCTGTTTGGATGGTTCGGCTAGTGGTAGGTGGCTCTTGGAGGATTGGTTACATCAGGGGTGTGTGGCCTAATATGCAAAGGAGTTCTTGCTACACAACAAAGCCCTGGAAACGGGGACTCATTCTGGAACTTACTCGACATTTTGGGATTCACTATTTCAGTAGGCATGCTCATACCCAGGGCTTTCTTTTTATAGCAGGAACTCATTTGCATATTAGGCCACACACCCCTGATGTAGCCAATCCTCCAAGAGCTTCCAGGGTTCTTTGTACAGGGCCTACTGTAAGCTCCAGGAGGACTGGCTACATCAGGGGAGCATGGCCTAATATACAAAGGAGTCCCTGCTACAAAAAAAGAGCCCTGAGAACCCAGCAGGCCTTCAAGGCATGTGAGAAGTGAAGGTGACTTGCCATTGCCGTCGTCTGCAGAGTCTTCCTTGGTGGTCTCCCATCCCACTAACAGCCCTTCCAAGATCTGATGAGACCTGATTCCGCATCCTGAAAGGAGAATAGCTTGTCCTAAGTAGAGAGAAAGTCAGTGTGGAATAGCAATTAGTGGGACTTCTTTTGTAGCAGGAACCCCCTTGCATATTAGGCCACACACCCCTGATGCAGCCAATCCTCCAAGAGCTTCCAGGGCTCTTCGTACAGGGCCTACTGTAAGCTCCAGGAGGAATGGCTGCATCAGGGGGGCGTGGTCTAATATGCAAAAGAGGTTTCTGCTACCCACAGGACTGGATTAACAATTAGGCAAAGTAGGCACTGGCCTATGGGCCCCCATGCCTTTAGAGGCTCCGGGCTGGCTTCTCCCCCCAGTTTTCTCCTGCTTGGAACTCTCCCAGCCTGTAGGCACAGCCAGCAACTGAGCCGCTCTTTGCCTGACGCGCCTGCTGTGGCTGATGCTGGTGTCATTGCCAAGTTTACCTCTTTCTGCCTCTCCTAGGCTTCCCAATTCCTAGGTCCCAGAAAGGGATCCCCCAGTTTTACAGGCTTCCCCCCTCCCCCAGCCAGCTGGCTGGCGGGGGAAGCCCCGCCCCCAGAAAATCATGCACCTCTATGAACGATTCCCATAGGGAATGATGGGGAATTGATCCATGGGTATCGGGGGCTCTGGGGGGGGTTGTTTTTTGAGATAGAGACACCAAATTTTCAGTATAGCATCTATTGCCTCTCCGCAAAATACCCCCCAAGTTTCAAAAAGATTGGACCAAGGGGTCCAATTCTATGAGCCCCAAAAGAAGGTGCCCCTAGCCTTCATTATTTCCTATGGAAGGAAGGCATTTAAAAAGGTGTGCAGTCTCTTTAAATGTGATGGCCAGAACTCCCTTTGGAGTTCAATGATGCTTGTCACACCCTTGTTCCTGGCTCCACCCCCAAAGTCTCCTGGCTCCACCCCCAAAGTCCCCAGATATTTCTTGGATTGGACTTGGCAACCCTAGCCTCTCCCCTGCAGCTTTGTCAAAGGTGGGGTGGAACTCGGAGATAGTTTGCAAGGGGCCCCTGAGATTTTGACTGCCTAGGGGCCTGCACAGGGTTTAATCCGCCCCTGGCTATAGGGTTGCCAAGTCCAATTCAAGAAATATCTGGGGACTTTGGGGGTGGAACCAGGAGACTTTGGGGGTGGAGCCAGGAGACATTAGGGGTGGAGCCAAGATCAAGGCTGTGGCAAGCATCATTGAACTCCAAAGGGAGTTCTGGCCATCACATTTAAAGGGACGGCACACCTTTTCAATTCCTTCCTTCCATAGGAAATAACGAAGGATAGGGGCACCTTCTTTTGGGGCTCATAGTATTGGACCCCCTGGTTCAATCTTTTTGAAACTTGGGGGGTATTTTGGGGAGAGGCACTGCATGCTATACTGAAAATTAGGTGCCTTTACCCCAAAAAACAGCCCCCCCAGAGCCCCAAATACCCACAGATCAATTCTCCATGATTTTCTATGGGAATAAATCTCCATAGGGAATAATAGAGTTCCCAGCAGACATTTCCCTCCCCTCCGCCCGCTTCCTGATGACCCTGAAGCGGGGGGAGGGTCTCCAAACCGGGGGATCCCCTGCCCCCACCTGGGGATTGGCAACCCTACCTGGCCTACCAAAAAAGCCCTGCAAAGAGCACTCCGGGGCTGTTTCAGGCCCAGAAAACAGCATGGACCCCAGGACGACGCTCCTGATCCAAAGTGCGGTACCGAACACTTGAAAACCGAGTTCCCCGTGACATGTGACTGAAGCTTCCAAAATCTGGCCGTTGCACCCAGGCAATTTGTAGCGGTGTCCTTTGGCCCTTCCCTCCCTCCTCCCCCCCCCCCCCCGAGACTTGGCTTGAAGGCATCTCTACCAGAGCTCTGCAGCCGGTTTACGAGCTTTAATGGAGATTTCAGAATGTGCAGATTCATAAAGTCGAAAATGCAGTGAGCTCATTCGTTATTATACTCGGGAAGGGTGGGGTGGGGGTGGAGGAGAGTGGGTCTGTTGTTACAGCCTTCGCTTATTTTTAGCAGCAGCCTTTGGCAGCTGTTTCTCCCCTGTCCATGCTCCCTTATTAAATGACTAACAACCGGCTTGCAGGGTTAATCAGAAAATGCAGGTGCCATTGCTATACGGTTATAGGGTCCTTCCCCTGCTTTATGGAGAGAAGAGGGGGGGGGGAGAGGGTGGAATGTGCTCGGGAGAATGCTGCAATTCAAAACCCTTTTACTCCAGAGTAGCCCCGGTGAGGTCAGATTAAATCACGCTTCGGGTTGCCAACTTGCCCCCAAATTATTCAGGATCGTGAAAACCAGGACTTCTTTTGAAGAAGAAGAAGAAGATGATATTGGATTTATATCCCGCCCTCCACTTCGAAGAGTCTCAGAGCGGCTTTTTTTGTAGAAAAAGCTAGACGGGGACTCATTTGCATATTAGGCCACACCCCCGAGGTCACCATTGTTTTGCACAGGGCTTTTTTGTAGAAAAAGCCGGGCAGGAACTCATTTTCATATTAGGCCACACCCCCTGATGCCAAGCCAGCCAGAATGTCTTCCTGTGCATTCCTGCTCAAAAGAAAGGCCTGGGGGAAGGGGATCCCAACTTCAAGTATAGACTAATAGGGTCTGAACTTGAGCAAGCTGAGAGGGGAAACGATCTGGGGGTCGTAGTGGATCCATGAAAGTGTCAACCCAGTTTTCTACTAGCCGAGGTGACTGAGGGGAACCTCTATAATCAGAGGCACTAAACCTCTGAATCCCAGAGCCAGGAGGCAACATTACCCTCTGTGCCCTAATGCCCTTTATGTCATAGAAGGAACAGTGTGGCAGTTTTCATTGTATGCGTGATTTAGTGTGTGTTGCATGGTTTCTGAATGGTGAGGAGGGCTTTTTTTTTTTTTTTTTACAAGCAGACAGAGTTTTAGTAAATGGGATTTGACAAGAGGGCACTTAATTTATTGCACTATGGTTAGACTTCCCAATTAGGAGCCCCGCGGCGCAGAGCGGTAAAGCTGCAGTACTGCAGTCCAAGCTCTGCTCAGGACCTGAGTTCGATCCCAGCAGAAGTTGGGTTCAGGAAGCTGGCTCAAGGTTGACTCAGCCTTCCATCCTTCCCAGGTCGGTAAAATTTGTACCCAGCTTGCTGGGGGGTGAGGTGTAGATGACTGAAGAAGGCCATGGCAAACCACCCCGCAAAATGTCTGCGGTGAAAACATCATGATAAGACATCACCCCAGAGTCGGAAACGACTGGCGCTTGCACAGGGGACTACCTTGACCTTTTTCAGAGTTCCCAACAAGGATCTGGAAATTTGATGGGGCAATGCCTAGAGAGGGTGACGTTCTGGGAGGATCTGATTTCATTTCCCAGTGACATTTGAGGAACTTTCCCTAATTTTTGTGCTCCAGTTCATAAAGATTAGGGCATATTCCTAGAGTGTCGCAGTGGAGGCCAATTTATATATATCAATAAATATAAATTGATTGATCTATCTATCTATCTATCTATCTATCTATCTATCTATCTATCTATCTATCTATCTATCTATCTATCTATCTATCTATCTATCTATCTAAATTTGTATGCCTAGGCAGGGCTTTTTTGTATCAGGAACTCATTTGCATATTAGGCCACACACCCCCGATGGAGCCAATCCTCCAAGAGCTTACAGGGCTCTCCTTACAGGGTCTACTGTAAGCTTTTGGAGGATTGGCTACATCAGGGTGTGTGGCCTAATATGCAAAAGAGTTTCTGCTACAAAAAAAAAAGCCCTTTGCCTAGGAATTGCATGGAACTCACAGTAGAGAGGCCCGCAACTAGAAAGCTCATTGGGTCATCGTGGGCCAGGGACTAGCCTGCCTCACTGGATTGTTGTGAGAATCACATGGAGGAGTGGATGAGAGGAATGTGTCCTGCCATAGCAACTTGGAGAAAAGTCAGAATACAAATGACCAAGACTGAACTCTAACTCTAGAGAGGTATGGTCTAGCACCCAACTGCCTTCTATCAGGGGTGTCGAACTCATTTGTTATGAGGGCCGGATCTGACATAAATGTGACCTTGCTGGGCCGGGCCATGTCAGGCTGGGCCATGTGTGGACCTATTTAAGATTAGGTAGCAGAGATATAAACTTCATAAAGGACACAGACAAACACGAATATATATATAAATTTAAAACCTGCTTAAAATGTTAGCACTCCTTGGTCCTAAAGATGCTTTCTTTGTATTTCTCCCATGGGATCCAGGGAACTGGGCAAAGAAAGCTCTGGCTCTTTCCTTCTTTTTCCAGGAGTGGGAGGAGCCTCAGCCAATAGGAGGAAGAGAGGCTTGACTCAGTAGCAGTGCTGTGCAGTTGAGCAAGCTGTTATGCAGAAGGAAGCAAGAGATAGGGAGGAGAAAGCAGTTGACAGCCAGTTGCTCTGGGGGCCTGATTTGACCCCCCCCCTCCCAACTGCATGTTTGACACCCCTGTTCTACATGATGCAAGCAGAGCATTTCTCAGAAAATTCGGGAAGGGAAAGGAGGTTTTTCTTTTTTGGCCATGTGTGACACAGAGTGTTGGACTGGAAGAGCCATTGGCCTGATCCAACATGGCTTCTCTTATGTTCTTCTCTGACACAGAGTGTTGGACTGGATGGGCCATTGGCCTGATCCAATATGGCTTCTCTTACGTTCTTATGTGACTCAGAGTGTTGGACTGGATGGGCCATTGGCCTGATCCAACATGGCTTCTCTTATGTTCTTATGTGACTCAGAGTGTTGGACTGGATGGGCCATTGGCCTGATCCAACATGGCTTCTCTTATGTCCTTCTCTGACACAGAGTGTTGGACTGGAAGGGCCATTGGCCTGATCCAACATGGCTTCTTTTATGTCCTTCTCTGACACAGAGTGTTGGACTGGAAGGGCTATTGGCCTGATCCAACATGGCTTCTCTTATGTTCTTCTCTGACACAGAGTGTTGGACTGGATGGGCCATTGGCCTGATCCAACAGGGCTTCTCTTATGTTCTTATGTGACACAGAGTGTTGGACTGGAAGGGCCATTGGCCTGATCCAACGTGGCTTCTCTTATGTTCTTCTGTGACACAGAGTGTTGGACTGTAAGGGCCATTGGCCTGATCCAACATGGCTTCTCTTACGTTCTTATGAGGTCACTTGAGTAGAGTTCTGAGTAGCTGATACTTCATTTGGAACTGTACAACAAGGGGAAAAAGGGGTGGGGTAGTTTAGACAGACTGAACCAAGAAGTCGGTAGCAGCAAGGGAGGTGAGGGGAAAAGCCCTTTAAACCTTTCTTTGTGAAGGTGTACGCAGAGGAGTGTGGGAAATGGAAAACAGGGCAATTGGTTCAGCCAGGACCATGCCACAAAACAGTTGCCCAAGGCATCCCCTTTTAACGGTTTTACAGACGTGTTGGCTGATAGATCACATACACACAAATGGCCCCTAGCATTGTTAACTTTCACATATGCAAGGTGAACTGGGGCTTAAATACAAAGCATATGAAATGTATGAGGCATATATATATATATATATATATATATATATATATATATATATATATATATATAAAATTTGCAAGGCTGAGGGGGGAAAAAAACCTGTTGGTGCTACACCCTAGTTAAATCGAGGTATAAATACCAAAGTTTACAGTTTATTGTGGGAGACATTCTCTCACTCACTCTGGCGTTTTCCAGACAGCAGCCACTTTCCGGGTTTTGCCTGTGCTTGTGGCAGTTCCGATGATCGCCGTACCGGTGCAATCATGACACACATCCCCCCCAACAGTGTTTCATCTATTCACATTCACATTGTGGATTAGTTTCCCGCTTTGTGCGTGTGCGAGAGAACGTGTGCGCATGTACTGAATCACTGCAGTACTTTTTGCAGGCTCAAATAGGGTTGCCAAGTCCAATTCAAGAAATATCTGGGGACTTTGGGGGTGGAGCCAGGAGACATTGTGGTGGAGCCAAGATCAAGGCTGTGACAAGCATAATTGAACTCCAAAGGGAGTTCTGGACATCACATTTAAAGGGACAGCACACCTTTTCAATGCCTTCCTTCCATAGGAAATAATGAAGCACCTTCTTTTGGGGCTCATAGAATTGGACCCCCTGGTCCACTTGTTTTGAAACTTGGGGGATATTTTGGGGAGAGGCACTAGATACTGTATTGAATATTTGGTTCCTCTACCTCAAAAAACAGCCCCCCCCCCCAGAGCCCCAGATACCCGTGGATCAATTCTCCATGATTTGCTATGGGAATAAATCTCAATAGGGAATAACAGAGTTCCCAGCAGACATTTCCCTCCCCTCCCCCCGCTTTCTGACGACCCTGAAGCAGGGGGAGGGCCTCCAAACCGGGGGATCCCCTGCCCCCACCTGGGGATTGGCAACCCTAGCCTCAAATGGTCTGGGAAATCCCCTTATGGGTACATTCTCCAGCCACTACACCAAACCTGAGAGTTGTACCTGGTATACGTGTTTCACCCCTTATTGGTTGCCTCTTCTCTGGTATTTGAACATTCTCTCTCATTGGCTCCACCCCCATGTTGAATTCATTTCACGGACTTGTATCAGGCACACAGCTCACAACAGCTAACTGCATGCACTAGTGCAGAATTTGAAAATGGTGCCCAGGGACTTGGTAGAATTTTCTCTTGAGTGCGAATGAAGGAATAGTGAGGAAGGCAATGGGGTTCAGCCTCCCAATGGGACTGACCTTTTGTTTAAATCAAACCTCTGAGAAACCGATGCCCTCATTTTAACCCAGAGCTAACATTACAACTGACTCTCATTTACGGCACTTCACACCCAGGATACTTAATGGGTCATCAATCTGCTATTTTAACTTAATTGTCCTTTGTTGTTCTTTCAGCTCAGTTAACATAAACTAACGAACACCAGACCCCAACCTGTGACTCTTTTAATCTGCTCAAAAACATGTCCATGACTCTGAATACTAACTCACTGCTTACTTTCTCTACATGTAGGACCACTTTCCAAATGTAGGACTGAGAGCCAGTTTGATGTAGTGGTGAAGTGCATGGACTCTTATCTGGGAGAACCAGGTTTGATTCCCGACTCCTTCACTTGCACCTACTGGAGTGGCCTTGGATCAACCATAGCTCTTGTAGGAGTTGTCCTTGAAAGGGCAGCTTCTGTGAGTGCTCTCTCAGCCCTACCCACCTCACAGGGTGTTTGTTGTGGGGGAAGAAGATATAGGAGATTGTAAGCATCTCTGATTTAGAGAGAAGGGTAGGGTATAAGTCTTCTTCTTCTTCTTCTTCTTCTTCTTCTTCTTCATCTTCTTCTTCTTCTTCTTCTTCTTCTTCTTCTTCTTCTTCTTCCATACTGTTGTCTGATGAAGTGTGGTTCTAGCACATGAAAGCTTGCTTACATTCTGACTAAAACTTCGTTGGTCTTAAAGGTGTAACTTGACTCTTGCATTTGTTTCAGTACAGGCAACCTTCCAGCACTGAAATGCTGAAATGGCATGCAATTAAAACATCATTCTAGTTGCCTTTTTTTCTATAATATCTTTTTTTGAGGTGCAGTGATGTGGAGCCTTGTGAGCAACAATTCTGCTTTGTGAGCTACTGGCATTCAAGTTGTGAGCTGCTGCATGAATTAGTTTGCTCTTGGGCCTTTTTTTCCTGAACTAAGCAAAAAATGTGTGAGCTGGAGGCTAAAAAACTGTGAGCTAGCTCACACTAACTCCGCTTAGAGGGAACACTGGTGGCAATGTGTTTTGTCGATCTCCAGGTCTGTGCTGGGTCGTCCAGCTGTTCCCTGTCCCTCACCCGTATTAGATCGCATCAGCCGGCACTTTGTGGCGCTCAACCAAGCTGCAAATTCTGACAAACAGAAGCCGTCTTCAAACTCCGTTCTCTCAATTTGTCTGCAAAAGCTTGTGATGAGCTTGAAATAGCCCATTACCTTCATGATAAAGAGGAAGATGTGAAGGAAATGCGTGTGTGTATGTGTGCCAGGAGGGGTAAAGGGAGTCTTACATTGCTTTCTTGGAGCTAACTAACCAACAAACTACCAGGGCTTTTTTTGTAGCAGAAACTCCTTTGCCTATTAGGCCACACACCCCTGATGTAGCCAATCCTCCAAGAGCTTACAAGGCTCTTAGTACGGGGCAGGGGTGGCTAAACTTGCTTAACATAAGAGTCACATAGAATAAATATCATATGTTTGAGAGCTGCAAGACATGATCGTCAGATGTTTGAGAAATTTAAGACATGAATGCCAGATGTCTGATTGCTGCAAGACAGGAAGGAAGGAAGGAAGGAAGGAAGGAAGGAAGGAAGGAAGGAAGGAAGGAAGGAAGGAAGGAAGGAAGGAAGGAAGGAAGGAAGGAAGGAAGGGAGAGAGGGAGGGAGGTGTGGAAAGAAAGCAACTTTAAGTTTAAATTCACTCTCCAGCCCACAAAGAGAAAAAAATGCCTTCTTCAAGCTGACCAACGGGGTGGCGGAGGCTTTGAGAGCCACACAGTATGTATGGAAGAGCCATATGTGGCTTCTGAGCCACAATTTGGCCACCCCTGGTCCAGGGCCTACTGCAAGCTCCAGAAGGATTGGCTACATCAGGGTTGTGTGGCCCAATACGCAAAGCAGTTCTGGCTACAAAAAAAAAAAAAAGGGGGGGGGAGCCATGGATGTGAAAATGAAGTCTGAGTTCAGCAGCACCTTCAAGACAAACAAAGTTTGTATAAGTGAGAACTGAGAGATTTAGCATGTGTGCATGTATACACCTTCGGGTTCATTAAAACAGATTTCCTCCAATATTGCATATAGGTGTGTGTGTCGGGGGGAGGTTTAGTTGCTTGGAAGAGCTAATTAGAGTCAAGACAGCTAAGTACCTGAGCAATAAATACAGCTAAGATTGGAATAACACATTAGGTAAGACGTGTAAATAGCAGCAAATTGGCATGGAGATAATAAAGGAGTTAACAACAGATGTGAGAACTGAGTTTGAGTCACGTGGCACCTTTAAGACTAGCAAAGTTTGATTTCTGGGTATAAGTGAGAACTGAGTGACTTAGGGTAGGTTGAGCAGAAGTCCTTTAATTTATACCTTGCCTTTCTCCCCTATGGTAACCCAAAGCAGATTACACCATTCTTTTTTTTTTCCTCAATAAGAAATTTTAGGAAGGAATTTCAAAAGATACAGAATAAAAAGAGTCGTCAAATGAACTGATACTGGGACGACATGCTAGCTAAAATACAGTTTCAATATAAGCATTGCATGGCTTCATAGAGTACTCCATCATTACTGCATAATGTGTGTTGGACCTAAAGCAAATACCGTAGCACCAGGGATACTATTGAAAACTGGGATTCCAGAAACTGAATGAAGCAGACAGACATAAAAGAAAATAAATAAAAAATAATTTTTAAAAAGTAAATAATAAAATAAATACAGAGACGTAGCTAAATTATAAATGAACACTTATAGAATACATCCTCAAAAGTATATAAAGAAAATGCATAACTATTGGGACAGTTAAACGCAAACGTACAACCACTCCTGCGCCCCGGAGAAGAGAGGAAAGAACAGAAGTGAATACTGTGTGCAATTCTGGTCACCGCACCTCAAAAAGGATATTATAGCACTGGAAAAAGTGCAGAAAAGGGCAACTAGAATGATTACAGGTTTGGAACGCTTTCCCTATGAAGAAAGGTTAAAACGCTTGGGGCTCTTTAGCTTGGAGAAACGTCGACTGCGGGGTGACATGATAGAGGTTTACAAGATAATGCATGGGATGGAGAAAGTAGAGAAAGAAGTACTTTTCTCCCTTTCTCACAATACAAGAACTCGTGCGCATTCGATGAAATTGCTGAGCAGTCGGGTTAGAATGGATAAAAGGAGGTACTTCTTCACCCAAAGGGTGATTAACATGTGGAATTCACTGCCACAGGAGGTGGTGGCGGCTACAAGCATAGCCAGCTTCAAGAGGGGTTTAGATAAAAATATGGAGTAGAGGTCCATCAGTGGCTATTAGCCGCAGTGTGTATATATATATATATATATATATGTGTGTGTGTGTGTGTGTGTGTGTGTGTGTGTGTATACACACACACACACACACACATTTTTGGCCACTGTGTGATACAGAGTGTTGGACTGGATGGGCCATTGGCCTGATCCAACATGGCTTCTCTTATGTTCTTAAGTGGAGAAGAAAAAATAGAAGTACAGTAGAGACATTTGTGAAGGATTATATGGAGGAATTTCTTCGGATGTTATGTAGCTCACAAAAGAAAACCACTTAGCTGAGAAGTTGGAGGAATCAAATTGTTGAAGGTTGGAGTTGATTTTGTCCATTCTAAAATACTCCCACACTTCGGAAAGCCAGGTGTTGATGGTTGGAGTTACACCATTCTTATCTTCTCCACCGTTGTGTATTGCATTTGTTGCGCTGAATTTACAGCTCTGCACGGCTTCGTGCACTTGGAGGAACTGCGGGAAACGGCGGTTCACCTGACATGGATGGGATTGTACCTAGAAGCCAATGGGCAACGACGGCGCAAATTCCTAACCACCAGAATTGGACTGGACCTTGGGGGGGGGGCGCCATGTTGCCTTATTAGTTGTTCTTGAATAAAGCATAGTTATGGTTGAACGTCTCTGAACCCAGTACATTACACCCACCACATCCTCACCAGAACCCTGCAACAGTGGTTGGACTGAAAGTATATGACTGGTCCCAGGGCTTTTTTTTTTTTGGTAGCAGGAACTCCTTTGCATATTAGGCCACACACCCCTGATGTAGCCAGTCCTCCAAGCGCTTACAGGGCTCTCATTACAGGGCCTACTGTAAGCTCCAACGGGATTGGCTACATCAGGGGTGTGTGGCCTAATACGCAAAGGAGTTCCTGCTACAAAAAAAAAGCCCTGACTGGGCCAACGTCACCCAGAAAGCTTCTGTGGCAGAGCTGAGATTTGAACCTGGGTCTCCCAGATCCTAGATTCACACTTTTCTCACTACATTAAACTAGGATATTGAATAGTAAAGAGATAGATCCAGGTGGCTAGCCATGTCGATCTGAAGCAACAGAACAAAGTTGGAGTCGAGTAGCACCTTTAAGGCCAACCAAGTTTTACTCAGAATGTAAGCTCTCGTATGGATGCACACTTCGTCAGATGAAGGAATGGTGTGCAGTGAGCAGGGTCACATATAGCTGGTGGGCAGTGGTTAAGCGTGCCAAATGGTACAAAGTTATAATCCAATAGCAAAGCAGTGAAATTAACCAATTGAAAGGATATATGGTCAAATTGAAAGGGCATTTGGTCTGGATAGCATCTGCATAGGAAAACAAAAGAATTGAAGAAGGTGCTGCAGGGAAATAAAATAAGCCTGCTAATTGTTCTCTGGTTCTTAAAGTTGCGTTAAATTGAGAACTACTAGTTGACCCTACTTGATGGGGAGGGACGGTGGCTCAGTGGTAGAGCGTCTCCTTGGTAAGCAGAAGGCCCCAGGTTCAGTCCCCGGCATCTCCAACTAAAAAGGGTCAAGGCCGATAGGCATGAAAAACCTCAGCTTGAGACCCTGGAGAGCCGCTGCCAGTCTGAGTAGATGATGGACCCTGGGTCTGATTCTGTAGAAGGCAGCTTCATATGTTCATAACTATTTTTTTCAGAAGTGTTCTTGTTACCTAATTCATTTTTTAACATGTAGCATAGTAAAGTGGTTAGCCTCTATCACCAATCATGAAATAAAGAAGAGGCTACCGCAGATACATAGGGGAAAAAAGGATTTCATATTTTTCATAAAAGAGAGAGCCAATTTGGTGTAGTGGTTAAAGGTGCGGACTCTTATCTGGGAGAACCGGGTTTGATTCCCTACTCCTCCACTTGCACCTGCTGAAATGGCCTTGGGTCAGCCATAGCTCTGGCAGAGGTTGTCCTTGAAAGGGCAGCTGCTGTGAGAGCCCTCTCAGCCCCACCCACTACACAGGGTGTCTGTTGTGGGGGAGGGAGATAAAGGAGATTGTGAGCCGCTCTGAGACTCTGAGATTCGGAATGGAGGGCGGGATATAAATCCAATATCTTCATCGTCTTCTTCATCTTCATAAGGAAAAAAGAAAATAGCCTGATGAAGACTGAGAACTGTCTAGGAAGCACAGATGGTTAAGTATAGCGGAGAGTCTGTTAAGGAGGAAACGCACACACAAAGGAAAGATGTCACGGGCTGGGGCCGGGTTCAGGCGAAGTCCAGGGCCAGTCCAAGGCCTGTAGCTGGTGAGCAAGGAGGATCCGATGCGCCAAAACCAAATCACAGTCCAGGTATCGCAGGTCAGGGGTTCAGAAGCCGAAGTCAGGGGGTCCAGAAGTCAAAGCCAAAGTCAGGGGGTCCAGAAGCCAAAGTCAGAAGCCAAAGTGGATGCTAGAACGTCAGGTAAGTGACTAGTTGCTTCCACAAAGCCTTCTCCCAAAGCCCACAGCTGTATAGCCCTCTGCTGTCTGTTGCCCATTTGGGCTAAGTGCTGACTCAGAGGGCGGCCAGGATCCTGCTAAGACTCACGCATCCTTACTCCTAGAAGAGCCAAGATCCTTTCAAAACTCAGGGCTCAGGGAGCATCCTGCTCGTGAACGTGCCGCCCTCCTTCGATCCCTGAGGTCCTGGTGAAGGATTTCATATTTTTCATAAAAGAGAGAGCCCCAGGCGGTGGGGCAGGCATTCCAACGCTGAGATAATTTGCGAGGGGCCCCCAAGATTTTGACTGCCTAGGGGCCTCCACAGGGTTTAATCCAGCACTGGTCTAGAATTAAAGCTGATTTCCAGACAACTGAGATAATAATAATAATAATAATAATAATAATAATAATAATAATAATAATAATAATAATAATAATAATAATAATAATAATAATAATAATAATAAATTTTATTTATATCCCACCCTCCCCGCCGAGGCAGGCTCAGGGCGGCTAACATGACATGGTGTATACCATGATTATTATACAATTCATAATAAAACACAAATTAATAATTACAGTTAAAACGATTACATAAAATCTAAAAATCACAATGAATTAAAGGTGCTATTCAGTAAGATGTATATCCAGAAGGCTAGATGTCACTTCAGGGTTCCTTATAAGCTTGTTGAAAGAGGGTGTCAGAACTTGTAACTTTCATGTATGCTGTGAGCCATACCGACTCCATAGTGCAGGCTCCCACTAACACATAATGCTTTGCCTCTGCAACTAACACCAAATGCCTTGCATTTCAAACACTCTGTGATCCTTGGAGGGTGACAGATAACCTCTGGTCAACATCTGCAGATGGCCATTTGAAGCCAGGCCGAATAGGCCTTCACAGTGGGAATGCATCCTCCCTTCTGATAACGATCCCTGAGAATGAGACACTTGTCTGTACCCCGTGTGAAAGATGGTTTTATTGTTGCTGTCCTAACCACATAAAATGTAACTAGATGCCAGGCCTAGGCATCAGTGTTATCTTGTAGCTTCAGCACTGTAGTTCTCGAATAAACGCCTATACTTTGTAACAAGTTTGGACTCTGTTTGACGTTCTGCCAGTTCTGACATTATAACACTGATCAGTTTCTCTGTTCGTTTGAGAATTTGTGGGAAATATAAGCACAGGGTCGGAGCCCCCCCCCCCCATCATCTTTCTGCATTAATATGGCCCCCACCGCGACGTCGGAAGCGTCACATTGCACCACAAAGGGTTTTAGTTCGTTGGGGTGGGCCAGGACTGGTTCCGACGTGAACAGTCGTTTGAGTTCATCAAAGGCGCGCTGGCACTCAGGTGACCAGGTTAGCCGCGCGCCGGGTTTTTTCGCCTCCTCCCCCTTCCCCTTCGTTTTGAGAAGCTCGGTTAGGGGTAACATGACTCTGGCAAACCCCTTGATGAACCCGCGGTAAAAATTTGCGAACCCGAGGAACGATTGGAGCTGCTGTCGGGTTCGGGGAGGTTCCCAATCTAAGACCGCTTGGATTTTAGCAGGGTCCATCGCTAATCCTTCCCCAGACACCCGGAACCCCAGGTAGTCTAGTTCCGTCTTGTGGAACTCACATTTTGACAGTTTGGCATAACAATTTGTTTTGATACAAGGTGGTTAACACTTTTCTCACTAATGGTACATGTGATTCAAGGTCTTTGATTTCGCGTCTCACCGCGTTCACCCCGGGCTCTAGCGGCCTCTCCTCCGGGGGTGTGCTGGGCTCTCCGTTGTCTGGAGCCTTTGCTGCCATTCAGCCAGGTTGCCAGTTCGGATAAGTCCCAGAATAATGACAGCCAAAGGGAGGAAGTGATAGACTCCCTCATTCCCCCTTCGGCAGTAGCGGGGAGGGGATCACTACCCGGTCCGGGAAGCAAACGGGAGCCCCTGAGTTAAAAGAAAAAGAATGCTTCGTGGCCGAAATGGAAGTGGAGGGGGGGGAACGGCCCGAAGGAACAGAAAAAGGGGAAGGGGGACTCTGATTCTACAAAGGGAAAATTTACGTGCCTAAAAGTCTGAGGAAGGAAGTGCTTGAGCAGTGTCACTCCAGTCGCTTGGCGGGGCACTTCAGCTATGTGAAAACTCTAAATCTGCTGACCCGGCAGTTCTGGCGGCCCCACTTGAAAAGAGATGTGTCGGAGTTCATAAGTTCGTGCCCGACATGTATCATGGCGAAACGAAGAGGGGGGGGGAACCACCCGGCCACCTAGTGCCCCTCCCCACGGCAACCAGACCCTGGTCAGTGGTGTCAATGGATTTCATAGTCGAACTGCCCCCTCGCAGGGGAAAACAGTGATCTTAGTGGTGGTAGACACATTCTCCAAACAGGCACATTTCATCCCCTGCAAAAAATTGCCCAACGCCAAGAAACTAGCACAACTATTCTTCAACCATGTGGTCCGCCTACACTCATTCCCAGACAAGGTCATTAGCGACCGCGGGCCTCAGTTCGTTGCCAACTTCTGGCGGGAGTTTTGTAAAATCACCGGAATAGAGCAGGGGCTCAGCTCAGCCTATCACCCCCAAATGGACGGACAGACGGAGAGGGTGAACGGGCTTCTAGAACAATACCTCCAGTGTTTCATTAACTACCAACAAACAAACTGGGTGGAGTTGTTAGCTTTTGCAGAATATGGATACAACAACAGCCTCTACAGCTCCACTAAAACCTCCCCCTTCCAGATAGTGAGTGGGTATGAAGGGAAACCCTTTCCACATCTCCCTCTACCAGCAGGATCCCCCGAGCCAACCTCTTGTCAGCAATGGTGGGAGGGGATACGCAAAGGATGGAAGGTGATCCAAGAAAACCTGGATGAGGCCAAAGAGGAGTATAAACGCCATTTCGACAAAAAGCACGCCCCTCAGTGGGAATTCAAGGAGGGGGAGCGAGTGTTCTTATCCACCAAGAACCTCCCTCCCCCTCAAGCGTGCCGCAAACTGGCCTACAAATACCTAGGACCCTTCAGAATAAAGAGGGTGATTAACAAAGTGACTGTAGAATTGGAATTGCCCAAGTTGCTGAGTAAGATCCACCCTGTTTTTCATTGCAGCCTTCTTCGCAAAGATCCTGGAGCTACATCATGGCACCCTCGCCCTCCAGAGCCACCTCCTACTTGAGTGAAGGGCCAGAGCCACCATGAGGTGCAGGAAATCCTGGACTCAGTGGTCAGGCGAGGGGTGCTGTACTACCTCATCAGGTGGAAGTACTTTCCCCCGAGCTATGACGAGTGGGTCAAAGCTAGCGATGTAGCCGCTCCCCAATTACTTAAGAAATTCCACCTGCTGTACCCACACAAGCCCAAGGCGAAGAGCTTAGGGGGGGGCAGTATGTCAGAACTTGTAACTTTCATGTATGCTGTGAGCCACACCGACTCCATAGTGCAGGCTCCCACAAACACATAATGCTTTGCCTCTGCAACTAACACCAAATGCCTTGCATTTCAAACACTCTGTGATCCTTGGAGGGTGACAGATAACCTCTGGTCAACATCTGCAGATGGCCATTTGAAGCCAGGCCGAATAGGCCTTCACAGCGGGAATGCATCCTCCCTTCTGATAACGATCCCTGAGAATGAGACACTTGTCTGTACCCCGTGTGAAAGATGGTTTTATTGTTGCTGTTCTAACCACATAAAATGTAACTAGATGCCAGGCCTAGGCATCAGTGTTATCTTGTAGCTTCAGCACTGTAGTTCTCGAATAAACGCCTATACTTTGTAACAAGTTTGGACTCTGTTTGACGTTCTGCCAGTTCTGACAGAGGGTAGTTTTGTAAGCCCTACAGAACTGATTAAAGTCCCGCAGGGCTCGCACTTCCTCCGGTAGCTGATTCCACCAGTGGGGAGCCATTATTAAGAAGGCCTGCTCCCTCGTTACTTTCAGTTTGGCCTCCTTTGGTCCGGGGATTTTTAGGAGACTTTGGGAGCTGGATCTCAGCGCTCTCTGGGGAACATATGGAGAGAGGCAGTCACTAAGGTAGGCAGGTCCTCGGCCATATAGGGCTTTAAAGGTGATAACCAGCACCTTTAGCGGAATACAATTGGGAGCCAGTGCAGCTCCCCCAGTCCAGGCCGCATGTGTTCCCACCGAGGTAGTCCCACTAGCAGCCTGGCCGCCACATTCTGCACTAGCTGCAATTTCCGAGTTCGGCACAAGGGCAGCCCCATGTAGAAGGCATTACAGTAGTCTAATCTTGAGGTGACCGTTGCATGGATCACTGTTGCTAGGTCACCGCGTTCCAGGTAGGGAGCCAAGTGCCTCGCCCTTCAAAGGTGGAGGAAGGCGGATTTTGCAGTGGCTGCTATCTGTGCCTCCATTGTCAAGGAGGGCTCCAGTAGCACTCCCAGGCTCTTGACTCTGCGCACTGGAATCAGTGTTGCACCGTCAAAGATCGGTAGGGAGATCTCCCCGCCTAGCTCGCCGCGACTCATGCAAAGGACCTCTGTCGGTTTTCCTGGAGAAGACGGATGCTCCAGAGGGTGAAAATTGTGTCTGATACCTCCCCTCCCTTCCTAATTCTCGCCCTCTATAGGCTCCACCCCCCCAAGATCTCTAGGAATTCTTAACCTGGAGTTGGCAACCTTATGAGTAAAGAAGCCCCTGCTTCCTCTGCACACGCAAACACTATTCCTGAGCTGGTGGGCCTATACGTTAGCAGAGCTGGAGTTAAGTTTTCGACGGCTTTTGGCAATCTAAATAAGTAGGATTTTTAGAAATTTCATCCAAGTATGTTTTACAAAATACAGCTTGAGAGATTTCCCCCCCCCACGCCCTCGCCCGACAGGATGCTGTGAAAAAGCTGCATTGCTATAAACAGAATTTTACGACATCAGAGTCAAATTTTACTACATCATTATTCGAGTGCTCCACCGAGCCATCCAATTGGTGCTCCCTATCTGGGCCCTGGTGGTAGTCCCAGAGTGTGAACATGTCAATGCACTTCCCCCATAAAAAAGTTTTATTGTGTCTCCGCGCACATTAAAAACAACACAAACTGCATTAATACACTCTAATTTACTTTTTTGTTATGGAACAAATGACAAACTTGGTGCTAATGAGGTCATATTTTCCATTACCCCAATACAAACTCTGGTTTAAGCCAGTCCCTTGAGAGTTCCCCTTGGAAAGGAAAAATGGGAGGCGGGCATACACTCGCAGTGACACACACACACAGACAGACACCCCACAGCTTCATTGTTATTCTTCCAGTTGGCTTATCATAACCACAGAACCTCATGTTTCAGCTTCCTGTAGTGAGGGGAGCATCCCCTTTACATTACAATTTTACCTTCCGTCTCCTCACCGAGAGCAGCTATTGTTTATTTCGATATTTATTTATTTATTCGATTTATATCCTGCCCTCCCCGCCAAAGCAGGCTCCGTGTGTGTAGCACATTCCAGAAAATGTGTGTAGCCCTCCTGTTTCCCCACCCCACTTACAACCCCCAAGTGTATAATAGCCCCCACCCCAGCCCCAACTTTTCCTCCTCAATTGAGGAGAGGAAAATGGCCTTCGCATAGCGATTGTCAAGGGATTTCTCCTTGTCTTTATGGTAAAAACAATAGAGACTCAGGGAGGCAGCCTAGAGCAAAGGTGTCAAACATGCAGTTTTGGGGCCGAATCAGGCCCCAGGAGGGCTCCTATCAGGCCCCCAAGCCACTGGCTGCCATCTGCTTCCTTCTCCCTACATCTTGCTTCCTTCTGCATAAAAGCTTGCTTTGCAAGGCTTGCTCAGTTATACAGAAGCGCTGTTGAGGGAAAGTGTTGACTATTTTTCCTTGGCTGTAAGGGGCAGGGTAGGTTGCCAGGCTTGGAACCCATTGGGAAGTGCAAGAATATGATGTTTGGGTCTGATGAAATGTTTTGTCTTGAATATGAAGACTAGATGAAGCTTTCAGCGAAAACGAGGGTCTGAATGTTCTGGAAGCGCTCGTTTAGCTGTATGTTTGGAAATTCATACACTGCACATTTGAGAGTTGAATTTGGACTGGAGCCCATCTGAAAATTTCTTCTACTGCGGGAGCTGTGGATGTTTACCTGAGGAAAAAGAAGAAACATTGAACTTTACCTGTTGGACTTGCAGGTTTTAGGTCCAGCTCTCTGTTCTGTGTTCTCAGGCCATGTTTCACTTCATGGGTAATAAGGACACCTGTTCCAGGTTGACTCAGCCTTCCATCCTTCTGAGGTCGGTAAAATGAGTACCCAGCTTGTTGGGGGAAAAGCGTAGATGACTGGGGAAGGAAAACCACCCCGTAAAAAGTCTGCTGTGAAAACATTGTGCAATCAATGTCACCCCAGAGTCGGAAACAACTGAAGAAGAAGATATTGGATTTATATCCCACCCTCCACTCCAAACAGTCTCAGAGCAGCTCACAATCTCCTTTATCTTCCTCCCCCACAACAGACACCCTGTGAGGTAGATGAAGATATTGGATTTATATCCCGCCCTCCACTCCGAAGAGTCTCAGAGAGGCTCACAATCTCCTTTACCTTCCTCCCCCACAACAGACACCCTGTGAGGTGGGTGGGGCTGGAGAGGGCTCTCACAGCAGCTGCCCTTTCAAGGACAACCTCTGCCAGAGCTATGGCTGACCTAAGGCCAGTCCAGCAGGTGCAGGTGGAGGAGTGGGGAATCCAACCCGGTTCTCCCAGATAAGAGTCCGCGCACTTCACCACTACACCAAACTGGCTCTCCTGGTGCTTGCACAGGGGACCACCTTTAGCTTTTTTACAAGAATGACAGAATGAATGCATAAACACGTATGAAGCCATTCTGTACTGAGTCAGACCACTGCTCTAGCAAAGTCAGTACTGCCTGTTCTGACCGCCAGTAGCTCTCCAGGGTCTTGTAGTGCAATGAGATATTCTGCAGCTGGGCATTCTCTAACGGCCTACTTGGAATTCTAATTCTGCCATCCCATCCAGCTGGATTTGACAGGCAACTACCTATTTAATCCTATTATGAATGAATTCTGAGGGGTGTTTTTTTTGGGGGGGGAGGGGGATATCATTCTGTGTTCATCAAAATCCTCTGTAGCAAGGTTAATAGCTACAGTTTTGTTTGGCATCTGTTTTGAGTTGTCCGGTGCCAACCGGAGACAATGCCTGGCTTCCATCTTGTTTGATTGTCCAAAATAAAATATGCAATACCTTTCTTCGTAAACTATAAAGTGTCCCTGGCTTACTGGAACATATGTTGAACACACACGTACACAAGAAGCAGTGGGCAGGAAGAAGATTATATTGGATTTATATCTAGTCCTATACGCTGACTCTCAGAGTGGTCACAATCTCCTTTACCTCCCCCACACAACAGACACCCTGTGAGGTAGGTGGGGCTGAGAGGGCTCTCACAGCAGCTGCCCTTTCAAGGACATCTTTGTGAGAGCTACGGCTGACCCGAGGCCATTCCAGCAGCTGCAAGTGGAGGAGTGGGGAATCAAACCCGGTTCTCTCAGATAACAGTCCATGCACTTAACCGCAACACCAAACTGGCTCTCTTATAAGGGTGTCAGGTCAGAAGTTCTGAAAATCCCTTCCTGAAGGTTTTCATTTGAGGAACGAGCCATTCTCAAAGCTTTCTATTTCGATGTGTCAGAAACCGTAAACCCTTCAAAAGAAAACCTGCCTTCTGGAGAAAGAGGAGTCTTCCCTCCCGGTAACCTCCCATGGTAGTTTCTTAATGAAGCTATTAAATGGGTAGTCTTTGCTTTTATCAATTCAATCACCAAAATGAAAATCATTATCGTTTCCTCCAATTTATTAAGCGTCGTTATTTGCTATCATGTGCAAATTCATTTAACGAAATAGGCAGGTTGGCTGCTGGGGAATCGTCCTTTGGAAGGATAATTCAGCTCAATAGATGGTGGTACTGGGTGTTTTTAATCGGATCCTTTGGGAGGGTTATTTTTTGTTAAAAAAAAAATGCATATGAGCCTCAGATTTTAAACTGGAAAGATGGCAGGGTGGCAGTGTCTCACTGGAGAGCATCCACATCCATTGGGTTGAGACTCATCTCCATAGGTTATAGAGTGGTCATTTTTTGATCTCGAGAGCCAGTTTGGTGTAGTGGTTAAGTGCGGGGGCTCTTACCTGAGAGAACCGGGTTTGATTCCCCGCTCCTCCACGTGCAGCTGCCAGAATGGCCTTGGGTCAGCCATAGCTATCACAGAGCTGTCCTTGAAAGGGCAGCTGCTGCAAGGGCTCTCTCAGCCCCACCTACCTCACAGGGTGTCTGTTGTGGAGGCGGGAAGGTAATGGAGATTGCGACCACTCTGGGACTCTGAGATTCAGGGTGGTTTCACACAAGAGATTTGGCCCGACCTAGGAACGGTCCCGCATTTGGTTCAAAGGTGCACTTTCACACAAGCACATCTGCCCTATAAGCCCATCCCATCCCCAGATGCCTCCTAGCCGCATTTAAAAGCTACCTGTATTCTCCCAGTAGCATCCCCCTGAATCGATTGTAGGTTGCATAACTGGCTGCTGTCTGAATGTCCGGACACGACTAATCAACAGAACAGCTGAGTGATCACACCAAGCCGTTTATGGCACAGTCAGGGTGTTTTTTCCCCCTAGCCCCTCTCAATGGTGTGCCGGTGCCCTTCTCGGCATGAGCGCACACACAGGGGTCCTTCACAGAAAAAAACACCCTTTCCGCAGCAGAGCCCGGCTAGCAGTCTGAAGGCGGAAGCATAGATGACTAGCAGGACGTTGCCACTTCAATGGCGGCTGTCTGATCCCCCTAAAACGGACCTGTCTGAATTGGGTTTTTCCACCTTGGGATACTATCACATCAGTTTCCCAGTGTGATAGCACCCTCAGAGTATAGGGCAGGATATAAATCCAATATCGTCATCATCATCAACAACAACTGTCTTAGTCAGTCATAGTACAAAATAAGCAAGAATCTTGTGGCCATCTCATAAGAACACAAGAGAAGCCATGTTGGATCAGGCCAGTGGCCCATCCAGTCCAACACTCTGTGTCACATAAGAACATAAGAGAAGCCATGTTGGATCAGGCCAGTGGCCCATCCACCCCAACACTCTGTGTCACATAAGAGAAGCCATGTTGGATCAGGCCAGTGGCCCATCCAGTCCAACACTCTGAGTCACATAAGGACATAAGAGAAGCCATGTTGGATCAGGCCAATGGCCCATCCAGTCCAAGACTCTGTGTCACACAGTGGCCAAAATTTATATATATATATACACACACACACACTGTGGCTAATAGCCACTGATGGACCTCTGCTCCATATTTTTATCTAAACCCCTCTTGAAGGTGGCCATGCTTGTGGCCGCCACCACCTCCTTTGGCAGTGAATTCCACATGTTAATCACCCTTTGGGTGAAGAAGTACTTCCTTTTATCCGTTTTAACCTGCCTGCTCAGCAATTTCATCGAATGCCCACGAGTTCTTGTATTGTGAGAAAGGGAGAAAAGTACCTCTTTCTCTACTTTCTCCATCCCATGCATTATCTTGTAAACCTCTATCATGTCACCCCGCAGTCGATGCTTCTCCAAGCTAAAGAGCCCCAAGCGTTTCAACCTTTCTTCATAGGGAAAGTGTTCCAGCCCTTTAATCATTCTAGTTGCCCTTTTCTGGACTTTCTCCAATGCTATAATATCCTTTTTGAGGTGCGGCGACCAGAACTGCACATCTCAAAGTTTTTTTTTATGGTATAGAGGGTACATGAAGGAAAAAGGGGTTCTATAACACATCACTGTGTATATCAGAAATAATTATAGTTAGCAGAACATACAAAATAACCCCTTCGCTATAATTTTTTAAGACACTGTCAATGAAATCCGATGGTACTTACTTCTGTTGGGGTACATTTATATTCAACATTTTTGGGTTCCAGATTTCATAAGTCATCTGTTTTACAACTAACACGGCAGTGGAATTTCATCTGCATTGTGTCTGCTTTTTTTTTTTTAATCTGCACAGTGGATAAAATCAGGTTATTAAAAGATGGGAGGGGTCTTGCCCTGGAGTTATGCCTTCTCTCCAGGAGAACTAATTTCTATTTAGGGTTGCCAGGTCAGGAAATATCTGGGGTCTTTGGGGGTGGAGTCAGGAGCAAGGTTGTGACAAGTGCAGTTGAATTCTGAAGGAAGTTCCGGCCATCGTATTTAAAGGGACCGTGCTCTTTTAAATGCCTTCCCTTTTTTGGAAATACTGGAGGACAGAGGCACCTCCTGTGGGGGCTCATAGAAAAGGACCCCCTGGTCCAATCTTTTTGAAACTTGGGGAGGGGGTTGTTGTGGAGAGGCACCAGATGCTATGCTGAAATGTGGTTTCTCTATCTATCTATCTATCTATCTATCTATCTATCTATCTATCTATCTATCTATCTATCTATCTATCTATCTATCTATCTATCTATCTATCTATCTATCTATCATCTATCTATCTACAGTTTGGTGTAGTGGTTAAGTGTGCGGACTCTTATCTGGGAGAACCGGGTTTGATTCCCCACTCCTCCACTTGCACCTGCTAGCATGGCCTTGGGTCAGCCATAGCTCTGGCAGAGGTTGTCCTTGAAAGGGCAGCTGCTGTGAGAGCCCTCTCCAGCCCCACCCACCTCACAGGGTGTCTGTTGTGGGGGAGGAAGGTAAAGGAGATTGTGAGCCGCTCTGAGACTCTTCGGAGTGGAGGGCGGGATATAAATCCAATATCTTTATCTTTATCTAAAAACACACCCACAAATAACAGAGCCCCAGATACCCTTGGATCGATTTTCCATTATACCCTACGGGGCAGGACTCCATGGGGTATAATCAAATGCCCAACAGACATTCAACCCATCCCCCACTTTCTGCTAACCCTGAAGTTGGGGGAGGGCTTCCAGACCAGGGGATCCTCTGCTCCCAGTTGGGGATTGGAAAGGAAAGGAAATTATTAAAGATCAGTTGTATTAGTGGGAGATCTCCAGGCCCCATCTGGAGGTGGGCAATCTTAGTCACTCAGATCATTATTCCTGTCTTAGAGTTTGGGGGGGTGGGCAGATTGCTTTTCCCCTCAGGCATCAAAGCCTTCCTTCAAACTAGAGGAATAATTTCTTAGGCCATTTGACATCAGTCTCCCAATTCTGACGTTTATCGCCTTTGCTGTTTTCCCCACTCAGTCAACCCAAACTGATGATTACCAGACCCCAACTTGCTGTTCTTTTAATCTGCTAAAACAATTTTCACCCTATTCTAGTCTACTCTAGTCTACTCTAGTCTACTACAGGGATGGCCAACAGTAGCTCTCCATATGTATCTGGAGAGCTACCATTGGCCACCCCTGCTATACTATACTATACTATACTATACTATACTATACTATACTATACTATACTATACTATACTATACTATACTATACTATACTATACTATACTATACTATACTATACTATACTATACTATACTATACTATACTATAGCCGCCCTGAGCCATTCGTGGGAAGGGCGGGATATAAATCCCAAATAAATAAATCCCAAATAAATAAAAAATACTATACTATACTATACTATACTATACTATACTATACTATACTATACTATACTATACTATACTATACTATACTATACTATACTATACTAGTTCACTGCCCACTCTCTTTATAAGTAGGACTGCTAATTCCATCCCATACTTTTGTCTGCCAGTGTGCTTTTAGCACACAACAGCTTACATCCTGAATAAAGCTTTGTTGGTCTTAAAGATGCTTTGTTGTTGTTCAGTTGCACAGCTGAGTCCAAATCTATGTGACCCCGTGGACAAAGTCCCTCCTGTCTTCCACCATCCTCCGAAGTCTGCTCAAATTTGTGTTAGTTCCATCAGGAATGCTGTCCAGCCATCTCCTCTTTTGCCACCCCCTTCTTCTTTTGCCTTGTGTCTTTCCCAGCATCAGGGTCTTCTCCAGTGAGTGCTCCATTATCATTGGGTGGCCAAAGTATTTGAGCTTCAGCTTTAGCCTCTAACATTCCAGGGAACAGTCAGGGTTGATTTCCCTTAGGACTGACTGACTGGATCTTCTTGCAGTCCAAGGGACTCTCAAGAGTCTTCTCCAGTGAGTGCTCCCTTCTCATTGGGTGGCCAAAGTATTTGAGCTTCAGCTTCAGCATCTGACCTTCCAGGGAACAGTCAGGGTTGATTTCCCTTAGGACAGACTGATTGGATCTTCTTGCAGTCCAAGGGACTCTCAAGAGTCTTCTCCAGTGAGTGCTCCCTTCTCATTGGGTGGCCAAAGTATTTGAGCTTCAGCTTTAGCATCTGACCTTCCAGGGAACAGTTAGGGTTGATTTCCCTTAGGACTGGGCTGATTGGATCTTCTTGCAGTCCAAGGGACTTTCAAGAGTCTTCTCCAGGGAGTGCTCCCTTCTCATTGGGTGGCCAAAGTATTTGAGCTTCAGCTTCAGCATCTGACCTTCCAGGGAACAGTCAGGGTTGATTTCCCTTAGGACAGACTGATTGGATCTTCTTGCAGTCCAAGGGACTCTCAAGAGTCTTCTCCAGTGAGTGCTCCCTTCTCATTGGGTGGCCAAAGTATTTGAGCTTCAGCTTTAGCATCTGACCTTCCAGGGAACAGTTAGGGTTGATTTCCCTTAGGACTGGGCTGATTGGATCTTCTTGCAGTCCAAGGGACTTTCAAGAGTCTTCTCCAGTGAGTGCTCCCTTCTCATTTGGTGGCCAAAGTATTTGAGCTTCAGCTTCAGCATCTGACCTTCCAGGGAACAGTCAGGGTTGATTTCCTTTAGGACTGACTGATTGGATCTTCTTGCAGTCCAAGGGACTCTCAAGAGTCTTCTCCAGCACCACAGCTCAAAAGCTACTGGAATAAAAGTGCACCTTGACTCCAACTTTGTTCTACTGCTTCAGACCAATGTGGCTGCAGGAGGCTGAAGTTGGTTCCTTATTCACACCTCATGACTGCTCACCTGGATCTCCCTTAAGTAGAATAGCAAGAGTTTTAGAGAGAAGCACCCAATTTGTGTGCAATGTTCTCCTTCAAGATCTAAAGGCCCATGATGCTGTGGGGCGGGGGTGGAGAGAGGGGGAGAAAGAAATATCGGCCAAAGCCTAGAAGCAGATGAAATCTCGCCAAGATCTGTTATCTTCTATTGCTCCAGAGGTCCTCCAGTGGGAGATTAAAGAGCAAGGTTACTGTGACAATTTGTTTACATGCAGGGAGAGATTAAGATCTCGTTGAAAAGGAATAAAAATAACATCATTTCGAGCTGTCACAGCGTGAGGCCCATTGTAATCAACACTGGTCTGATTTCAGGGATAATTTAAGACCAATTTATTATCTTAATTAAAAAAAGAAAGAGAGAGAGAGGGGAAGGAGGGAGGGAGAAGGAATCTAGACTTTTTTTTTCAGATGCCAATCTGTTAGTTATCAGCTAATGTTTCCTGATGGCCCAAAAGAGTGATCTAAATGCAGACATAGTGGATGGGGCAGCAGAATATTTGAGCCTTCATTGCTGTTCAGTCGCACAGTGGAGTCTGACTCTTTGCAACCCCATGGATAAAGTCATGCCAGACCCTCCTGTCTTCCACCATCCTCCGAAGTCTGCTCAAATTCGTGTTTGTTACATCAGTAATGCTGTCCAGCCATCTCCTCTTTTGCCGTCCCCTTCTTCTTTTGCCTTCTGTCTTTCCCAGCATCAGGGTCTTCTCCAGGGAGTGCTCCCTTCTCATTGGGTGGCCAAAGTCTTTGAGCTTCTGCTTCAGCATCTGACCTTCCAGGGAACAGTCTAGGTTGGTTTCCCTTAGGACTGACTGATTGGATCTTCTTGCAGTCCAAGGGACTCTCAAGAGTCTTCTCCAGCACCACAACTCAAAAGCATCTATTCTTCTGCACTCAGCCTTCCTTATGGTCCAGCTCTCACAGCCATAAGTTATTATTATTATATATTACTACTGGGAATACCATCACTTTTGCTATAAGGACTTTTGTTGGCAGGGTGATGTCTCTACTTTTTATTATACTGCCCAGGTTTGCCATAGCTGTCCTCTCAAGGAGCAAACGTCTTTTTAATTTCATGGCTACAGTCACCATCTTCAGTGATCTTGGATTCCAGAAATGTGAAGTCTGTCACTACTTCCATGTCTTCCCCTTCTATTTGTCACAGTGTCATTGGGCTGGAGGCCATGATCTTAGATTTTTTGATGTTGAGTTTCAAGCCTACTTTTGTGCTTTCCTCTTTTACCCTCAACAAGAGGTTCTTTAGGTCCTCCTCACTTTCTGCCATTATAGTGGTATCATCTGCATATCTGAAGTAAATGCCTGCTCATGAGTTAACAATATTCCATTTGTGACCAATGTTCCCTTTAAGCTGTGGAGTCTTGGGAGCAAAAATTCTACCTTGTGAGCTCCTGGCATTAAAGTTGTGAGCTACCCTTAGTTTCATAACTCTTTTAGGAACTGTATTTATTAACCTTGATGCTAAGGGAAAGAAAGATGCATAAGGATGTTTAGCCTGGAGAGGAGACGGCTCAGAGGTGATATGATCACCATCTTCAAGTACTTGAAGGCTTTCATCTAGAGGATGGTGTGGAATTGTTTTCTGTGGCCCCGGAAGGTAGGACCAGAACCAATGGGTTGAAATTAAATCAGAAGAATCCCCGGCTCAACATTAGGAAGAACTTCTTGACCGTTAAAGCGGTTCCTCAGTGGAACAGGCTTCTTCGGGAGGTGGTGGGCTCTCCTTCCTTGGAGTTTTTTAAACAGAGGCTAGATGGCCAACTGACAGCAATGAGGATCCTGTGAATTTAGGGGGAGGTCTTTGTGAATTTCCTGCATTGTGTAGGGGGTTGGACTAGATGACCCTGGAGGTCCCTTCCAACTCTATGATTCTAAGGATGCAAACTGGGGTCTGTGATTTATATGGTACATGTGTGTTTCCTTATCCCACTGCTTTACATTGCGGTATTGTTAATAGAGGCCAAAAAAAAAAAATCATGTGAAAAAGGAGACCTCCCTATGGAGTAACAACAAAAGGCACCTTTTGCTGTGAAACAGCATCCCTCTCCTTCTCTTAAAATGGCAGTTACTACTATATAGGAGGGAACGGTTTTCACTCACTTCCTACTTCCTAGAACGTGAAAGACAGTGGGCTTTCTCAAGGTAAGCAAAACGGCTTCGTGAAAAAAGTAACTCACCTCACCCTGTTCCTGCTGGTTCCTAGAGGGTACTTCGTATCTGTATCTTAAAAGAAAGGGGTGTGGCCAAAAGTGGGGAGGCTGGGCCAAAGGGGTGTGGCCAAAAGTGGAAGGGGGAGGTTAGAAGACCAAAAGTCCCTGTGATAGTATTCCTCCCCCTCACATGGCATCATTTGTTCCCTCCTTGTTTAGTCCTACTTTCAACAACATTGGACCTTCATCTACCCTTCATCTACCATCTACCAGAGAGCCAGTTTGGTGTAGTGGTGAAGTGTGCGGACTCTTATCTGGGAGAACCGGGTTTGATTCCCCACTTTGCCACTTGCACCTGCTGGAATGGCCTTGGGTCAGCCATAGCTCTGGCAGAGGTTGTCCTTGAAAGGGCAGCTGCTGTGAGAGCTCTCTCCAGCTCCACCCACCTCACAGGGTGTCTGTTGTGGGGGAGGAAGGTAAAGGAGATTGTGAGCCGCTCTGAAACTCTTTGGAGTGGAGGGCGGGAAATAAATCCAATATCTTCTTCTTCTTCTATCTAGGTCAAGGTTGGCCAAGCTTGCTTAATGTAAGAGCCACATGGAGTAAACCTCAGATGTTTGAGAGTCACAAGACAAGAGAGGGAGGGAGGGAGGTGGAGATGGAAAGAAAGCAACTTTAACTTTAAATGCATTCTTCAGTCAGCCAACTGGCTTGGCTTGGAGAATTCATTTAAAGAGAGAATTGCCTTCTCCAAGCTGGTGGTAGGGGCTTTGAGAGCCGCACACTAGGTGTGAAAGAGCCGCATGTTGCTCTCGAGCCACAGTTGGCCACCCCGATCTAGGGTCTTTCCACAACAAGCAAGCCGGGTCCTTCGGAATGTAAGGATGCCAACCTCCAGGTGGCTCCTGGAGATCTCCCACTACTACAATTGATGTCCAGACGATCAAGATCAGTTCCCCTGGAGAAAATGACTGCTCTGAAGGGTGGGTTCGATGGCATTGTGCCCTGCTGAGGCCCCCCCCTCCCCGAACCCCTTCCCAGATTCCGTCCCCCCAAATTTTAGGGGGAGGGACGGTGGCTCAGTGGTAGAGCATCTGCTTGGGAAGCAGAAGGGTCCCAGGTTCAATCCCTGGCATCTCCAAAAAAGGGTCCAGGCAAATAGGTGTGGAAAACCTCAGCTTGAGACCCTGGAGAGCCGCTGCCAGTCTGAGAAGACAAGACTGACTTTGATGGACCAAGGGTCTGATTCAGTATAAGGCAGCTTCATATGTTCAAATCTCTAGGCATTTCTCAACACAGAGCTGGCGACCCCATCAGAATGTAAGCCAAGAGCCCCTTTGTGTGTTCCCCTAGTGGGGAGCCCGGTGAAAGGGAAGTGGTTGGCTTGCCATCACAACACCCTGTGGGGGGTGATACAGAAAGGACAGCTTACCAGATGGGTTCAAGCCCACCACCCCCAAGCCAACATGTCTCTCCCCCCCCTCCTTGTTTACAAACATTTTTAGGACTACTCCATAGGTGACCTTATTTTCTTAGCAACCTGTGGATTCATTTATCTTGAAATTAGCAGGTAATGAAGTGGAAAACTCCAACAGCCCTCCCACTAATTAACATGATAATGGGATTGTTTTGCTTTCGGAGTACAATTAGCATGGAGGAGCTCGAGGGAGTGGGGAGCCGAAGGGAAGAAAAAGATCAATAAGGTGCCTGAAGGGTATGAGAACCAAAGAAAAGACCTTTGCGGGTGAACAGCCACAGCAAAAAGTTACTGCCTCCATTGCTGGTGGGTTGCATAGGTCAAAGGCCCAGCACTGGATGCCTGGTTTAAATCTCACCTCAACTGTGGACTCCATAGGAAACAATATTACCTAGAAGCTAAAAGAGAAGGCATTTCAGAGCTACAAAGCCCTTCATGTACTGTATTTTGGTAATGCTTAATAGAGGCTTGGAAGGCGGCGGTGGTAGAAAGCAGGGGTGGGATTCTAGCAGGAGCTCCTTTGCATATTAGGCCAAACACCCCTGATGTAGCCAATCCTTCCAAGGGCTTAAAAAAGAGCCTTGTAAGCTCTTGGAGGATTGGCTGCATCAGGGGGTGTGGCTTATTACGCAAAGAGGCTGCTGCTAGAATCTCACCCCTGCTGGAAAGCATCACCGAGTTTCCGATGGCTTATGGTGATTCCGTACGGTTTTCAAGGCAAGCGATGAACAGGCTAAGTTTGCCATTGCCTGCCTTTGATCTCTCATCCAAGCATTAACAGGGGCAGACCCTGCTTAGCATCTAAGATCTGATGAGACTGTGCTATCTTGGGCCATCCAGGTTACGGTAAAAACGATGGTCAAAAGTCTTTTTCAAGTTGCTGACTTATGACTACTTCACGAGGTTCTGAAGGCAACAGATGAACAGAACTGGCTTGTCGTTGCCTACCTTTGGATAGCTGGCAACCCTGGACTTCCTTGTTGGTTTCCCATCCAACTAGCTAGCTCCCCTCCTATCTCTCTCGGACCTAGCCGCAGTAATCCATGCAACGGTCACCGCCTGACTAAACGACTGTAACTCGCTGTCAGACAATGTAACTTTCTCCTGGAATAAAATGCTTAACTGAACTGCTGCCGTATTGAAACGCCGTTACTAACCATGAGAAAGACCTTGCATATCGAAGCAGAGAGTTGTAGGTTGTTGCTAGTGCTTGGTGTGAACATTTCTTTCCCTTGATACTAACAAAGGCCAGAATCCCCCTTTGAAGATAAAGCGCCTCCAGGGACAGCCGCTTGGCCATCCCCGGAAGACCAACCGTAACGATAAGATGAGAGAAAGAGACCGTGTGAACCTTCGCACCTCAGTCCAGCAATGTTTAGAATTGTGGCTTTGTGTGATGCCCTTTGATGTATTCCCCTTAAAGCATGCTCTGTATTGCTATGTAGTATCAGTCTAAATTTTCTTCGTTCCGATGCCTATGGATTATCAAATAAAGCCTAACTTTGCAACAATTCAAGGTCTGGTTGATTTGAGATCCCATCGTCTGACACTCGCTCTATGCTGGTTTACCCTTGAGTCTGATTCGGAAGCTCCAACGGGTTCAGAATGCGGCAGTGCGTGTCCTGACAAGAACGCCATGGACCGCACATATTCTACCTGTGCTACGCCAGCTACACTGGTTGCCGGTTGAGCACCGGGTTAGGGCGTTTTGGCACTGACCTTACGCCGGAGCGACGTCCCTCTTCACCACGCAGCGTCTGCGCGGATTTCGCACTAATTGCTCCACAGAACCCGGAAGAGCCGCAAAGTCCCGCGGCTTTTGCATCCCAAATGTAAACTGGTTTTTGGCGGTTTACATTTGCGATGCAAAAGCCGCGGGACTTTGCGGCTCTTCCGGGTTCTGCGGAGCAATTAGTGCGAAATCCGCGCAGACATTGCGCGGTGATGAGGGACGTCGCTCCGGCATAAGGTCAGTGCGAAAACGCCCTTAGATTCAAGGTTTTGGTTCTGATCTTTAAGGCCTTGAGCGGTCTGGGACCGACGTATCTACAGCACCGCCTTCTGCACTATGTCCCTGGAAGGGCGTTGCACTTCAGTAGTTGAAATCTGCTGGTGATCACTGGCCCCAAAGAGGTCATGCTGTCCTCAACTTGGTGGAACCCTCTGCCAGAAGACATCAGGGCCCTGCGGGATCTTTAACAGTTTTGCAGGGCCTGTAAGAAAGAGATGTTCCGCCAAGCCTTTGCACGAGGACAGCGACGGCTGCCATGCTGGTACCTGTTCCTCTTCACCTCCTCTTGGGGGGTCCCCCCACCCCTGATGTGAGCCAATTACTGAATAAGAGCACTTTAAAGACACCAGCAGGGATTGTAATTTTTTTAAATGTAATTGATTATATATAGAGGTGACCTGATCACCATCTTCAAGTACTTGAAGGGCTTTCATCTAGAGGATGGTGTGGAATTGTTTTCTGTGGCCCCAGAAGGTAGGACCAGAACCAATGGGTTGAAATTAAATCAGAAGAATTCCTGCCTCAACATTAGGAAGAATGTCTTGACCGTTAGAGCGGTTCCTCAGTGGAACAGGCTTCTTCGGGAGGTGGCGGGCTCTCCTTCCTTGGAGTTTTTTAAAAAGAGGCTAGATGGCCATCTGACAGCAATGAGGATCCTGTGAATTTAGGGGGAGGTCTTTGTGAGTTTCCTGCATTGTGTAGGGGGTTGGACTAGATGACCCTGGAAGTCCCTTCCAACTCTATGATTCTAAGGATGCAAACTGGGGTCTGTGATTTATATGGTACGTGTGTGTTTCCTTATCCCACTGCTTTACATTGTGGTATTGTGGCCCCGGAAGGTAGGACCAAATATATATAATATTTATATAATAATATAATATTTAATTGATTTTATATCAGAGAAGTGAGGCTCAAATCAACGAGAGCCAGGGCCTTTTCCGTTGCTGCCCCTAGCTGGTGGAATGAGTTGCCAGAGGAGGTCAGGGCCCTGCGAGAGCTTCCACAGTTCCGCAGAGCCTGCAAAACGGCACTCTTCCGCCTGGCATTTTCATGATGGCAACACCTGCAGCAACGGGATCGGCCCATAAAAACACTACCAACGGTTTACCTCGTCACACTACGGTGATCCTAGGACCTCTTGGAATGGCTCACCACTATTAGAACTTGACCTTGAAACCATGATACTAGTACACGTAGGTGTTTTAGAATTCGTTTTTTATGTTTATATTGTTGGGTTATTTGATTTGGTCACATTACTGCGATCGTGTGACCTTTAATTTGTGAGCCGCCCTGAGCCTGCCTTCAGCAGGGAGGGCGGGATATAAATCAAATTAAAAAAAATGTATTTTTTACCGTTGTACATTGCCCTGAGCCTGGCGCTGGCCGGGATAGGGTGAGTCATTAAATGTAATTAATAGCAACAACCAACAACCACAACTGCTAACCAAGGCCAACCCTGCTTAACTTCCAATATATGATGAGATTAGTCCAGCTGGGACCATCCAGGTAAAGGGAAGAAGGAGACACACAAAGGTGCCTTTGCCATTGCCTGCCTCTGCATAGCAACCTTCGACTTCCAGAGAGCCAGTTTGGTGTAGTGGTGAAGTGTGCGGACTCTTGTTCGGGAGAACCAGGTTTGATTCCCGACTCCTCCACTTAGGCTGCTGGAAGGGCCTTGGGTCAGCCATAGTTCTCTTAGGAGTTGTCCTTGAAAAGGCAGCTTCTGGGAGAGCTCTCTCAGCCCCACCCACCTCACAGGGTGTCTGTTGTGGGGGAAGAAGATAAAGGAGTGACGGAGTTTCAAAAACTGTTTGTTACTAAAGTGCTGTTTTAGTGACAGAATCATAAGCCAATGGGTTGAAGTACTTAATATTGATCTTAGGATATGCTCTAATACCCTAAAAATGTCGCTGTGATTGGTCAAATGTTACGACGTTCTCAGGAGCTTGCAGCACTTGAACCCCTAGCTTCATGGGCTCGCTGAGCTCACCAGAGTCTTTTCATAGCGTACATTTTGGCAGCTGGATCCTCAAATCCTTCGTTAGTGCGCTGCTTAATAGCTCTACAGCTCATTTTCAAGGATTCCACCAAAGGCCGGATCGGGGGGGGGGGGGCGGGGGAATTCGGGTGCTTGCCCCCGGGCTCCAACGAAGGGGGGGCACCAAATTGGGTATGGAGTCCATTCTATTCTATGGGACAATAAGATAGAATGGCCCATAAGGGGGCACCATTTTTTAATTTTGCCCCCCCCCCCCAAAAAAAACATGTAGACCCAGTCCTGACTCCACCCCACCACCCTGTTCTGTGCCATTTGGGCCTCAAGGTCCTTGCAAGGCCCAGCAGTGGGTCTGGACCTTCTTCGATGTTGCCCTGTTGTTGCTGGATGAGAAGGAGGAAGAAGAAGATGAAAATGATGATGTTGGATTTATATGCCACCCTATACTCTGAATAAGCTTCCCAAACCCCCCACCCTGCTGGGGGACCCCTGAATTAGCAGCCTCTTCCCCCGATCTCCAAAAACGTGGAAGCGGGAGGGGTGGGGGGGGGAAACGGCGCGGCCTCCCTTCGCGAGGTGCATGCTGGGACTCGTAGTCCTTGCATCCTCTCCGGCTGCTACAGGCATCTCCTCGGGGAGTCTAGCCGGTGGAGGGGGGGAGCTCCGCCCCCAGAGGACCATGTGCGTTTCTACCTCCGGAGGCTTCAGTCGCTGATTGAAAGGCTTCCTCTTGGGATGGGGTGTCTGTGTTACTTTGAAGAAGTTGGCAGCAACTCGTGAGTAGAGAGGCCGATCCCCCTTCAGTGTTGCCAGAAATGGGTGCGGGGGAGTCTGCTGAGCACTTCATTATTCCCTATGTGGAGATCGAGTCTCATAGGGTACAATGGGGAATTGATCTGGAGGTTTGGGGGCTCTGGGGGCGCTGTTTTTGAGCTAGAGGCACCAAACTTTCAGTATAGTATCTAGTGACTCTCTCCAAAGTATCTGCCAAGTTTCAAAACGATTGGACCATGGGGTCCAATTCTATGAGCCCCAAATATAGTGCTCCTATCCTTCATTATTTCCTATGGAAGGAAGGCATTTAAAAGATGTGCAATCCCTTTAAATGTGATGGCCAGAACTCCCTTGGAGTTCAATTATGCTTGTCACACCCTTGTTCCTGGCTCCACCCCGATGTCTCCTGGCTCCACCCCCAAAGTCCCCAGATATTTCTTGAATTGGACTTGGCAACCCTAACTCTGAATCTCAGAGTGGTCACAATCTCCTTTACCTATCCCCTCCCCCCACAACAGAAACCCTGTGAGTTAGGTGGGGCTGAGAGAGCTCTTACAGCAGCTGCGCTTTCAAGGACAACTCCTGCGAGAGCTACGGCTGACCCAAGGCCATTCCAACAGCTACAAGTGGAGGAGTGGGGGAATCCAACCCAGTTAAAATAAAAATAGGCAATAATATAAATAAACAGCAATGTAAATGGGTGGTATTTAGAGTTAGGATTTTTGTCGTGGTGGTCCAATGTCTTTAATCTGGAGCTCATTTAGGGTTGCCAAGTCCAATTCAAGAAATATCTGGGGACTTTGGGGGTGGAGCCAGGAGACATTGGGGTGGAGCCAAGATCAAGGCTGTGACAAGCATCACTGAACTCCAAAGGGAGTTCTGACCCTCACATTTAAAGGGACGGCACACCTTTTCCATTCCTTCCTTCCATAGGATAGGGGCACCTTCTTTTGGGGCTCATAGAATTTGACCCCCTGGTGTAATCTTTTTGAAACTTGGTGAGTTTTTTGGAGAGAGGCACTAGATTCTATACTGAAAATTTGGTGCCTCTACCCCAAAAAACAGCCCCCCCCCAGAGCCCCAGATACCTGCGGATCAATTCTCCATGATTTCCTATGAGGATAAATCTCCATAGGGAATAACAGAGTTCCCAGCAGACATTTCCCTCCTTTCCCCCTGCTTTCTGATGACCCTGAAGTGGGGGGAGGGCCTCCGAAGCGGGGGATCCCCTGCCCCCACCTGGGGATTGGCAACCCTAAGCTCATTGTAATTAAAAAAAAAATCTATGGGACCCACCTGGAGGTTGGCAACTGTAGCAGCCAGGGCAGGGGCAAAGTCTGCCATCTTGGAATACTACCACCAGCTTCCATTTGCTAGATCCAGGCTAAAGCGTAACATGCAAGGAAAAAAATCTGGAAATGCGGTTTCTATGAAAGTCCTGTTTGGCCAGCTTTAAGAAGAAGCCCTGCAACGTGAAATCGAGTCTGGGAGATGATAATTTGGTCTAACAGATACCAGGACACCTTAAAACACCCCCTGGCGCCATTGTGAGGGCGACAGCGATGACCTGGCCCTGGTGTTCCGGTCGAACAGGCCTCCTGTTAGACGTCCTGCCACCTCCGCCGGCAGGGATCAGTGCCTTGTGTGGGAAAGTAAATGTGGGATCAGGAGCAAAGAGAAAGGCCGAGGAGGAAAGGCTGCTGATATCAATAGGCGCCAATCCCAGGGGGGAATTATCCGGTAAGCTTTACCTTCTCCACCCCCTTCTGCTCGGCACACACCTGGAGCTGTCTTAACTGGCATTGTTTTGTCCTGAAAGAACACGCTGAGAACTAGCTCTTCCAAATAAAGGAAGTGCATCCGATTCTGCCCCGTCCACCTGCAGTTTATTGCCCTGCATTCAAAGGCCTCTGCCACAGAGCTCTTTTTCTTCCTCCCAGTGAGATCACTCTGAGGTCCCTTCTCTCCTCAGATCTCACTCTCTCTCCAGGCACGACCCCGAAAATCTCCACGTATTTCCCAACCCAGACCTTGCAACGCTAGCTTGGGACTCATAACCAGTGGGCTGGTGAGTCACCAGTAGTAGGGTTGCCAAGTCCAATTCAAGAAATATCTGGGGACTTTGGGGGTGGGGCCAGGAGAAGAAGAAGAAGAAGATATTGGATTTATATCCCGCCCTCCACTTCGAAGAGTCTCAGAGCGGCTCACAATCTCCTTAACCTTCCTCCCCCACAACAGACATCCTGTGAGGTGGGTGGGGCTGGAGAGGGCTCTCACAGCAGCTGCCCTTTCAAGGACAACCTCTGCCAGAGCTATGGCTGACCCAAGGCCATGCCAGCAGGTGCAAGTGGAGGAGTGGGGAATCAAACCCGGTTCTCCCAGATAAGAGTCCGCACACTTAACCACTACACCAAACCGGCTCTCCACGGTACAGGGACGGGTGTGACAAGCAGAATTGAACTCCAAGGGAGTTCTGGCCATCACATTTAAAGGAACAACACACCTTTTAAAATGCCTTCCTTCCATAGAAAACAATGAAGGATAGGGGCATCTTCTTTTGGGGCTCGTAGAATTGGACCCCCTGGTCCAATACTTTTGAAACTTGGGGGGTATTTTGGGAAGAGGCACTAGATGCTATACTGAAAATTTGGCACCTCTATTTAAAAAAACAGCCCCCTGAGAGCCCCTGATACCCGCGGATCAATTCCCCATCATTCCTTATGGGAATTGTTCATGGAGGTGCATAATGGCTGTGGGGGTGGGGCTTCCCCCGCCGGCCAGCTGGCTGGGGGAGAGGGGAAGCCTGTAAAACCGGGGGATCCCCCGCTGGGACATGGGGATTGGGAAGCCTAACCAGTAGTGACTTGCGACTGGTGAGCAGAATGTAAGCTAAACTGGGAGGTGTTTGACAAGAAGAAAAAGAAGATACTCTTTGGAGTTCAAGGATGGCGAGTCCCAACTTGGTCCCGTTCACCTGGTTATGTTGGAGTTGTGGGTACGAGAAGATGGGCAAAGAGCAGAGGTCCTGAGAACTTAGTGAGAAATGTTATTTATTTATTTATTTATTTCATTCGCTTTATATCCCGCCCTACCCCACCGAAGCGGGCTCAGGGCGGCTCGCAACACAAAGATTCTAACAATAAAATTAAGAATTAAAATACATTAATAATTTACACAATAAAATAAACGCAATTCATCAGTGTGCTACCCCACAGTCTCCCTTAAAATATTCAGATGCCGGTCAGTTGTATGCCAACCGGAAGAGGACTGTCTTACAGGCCCTGCGGAACTGCCCAAGGTTCCGCAGGGACCCCACCTCTTCCGGCAGCTGGTTCCACCAGCAAGGGGCTGTGATCGAAAAAGCCCTGTCCCTAGTTGACTTCAGATGGGCCTCCTTTGGCCCGGGGATTGTAAGGAGATTTTGAGAACTCGATCTCAGTACTCTCTGGGGAACATATGGGGAGAGACGGTCCCTAAGGTAGGCAGGTCCTAGGCCATATAGGGCTTTAAAGGTAATAACCAGCATCTTGTACCGAACTCGGTATATTATTGACGGTATATTAATGTGACCAGTGTGTGAATTCATCATGGGATAAACGTGTAGGGCGGCCAACTCATGGGGTGATGTCACATCACAATGTTTTCTTGGCGGACTTTTTTTTTTAATGGGATGGTTTGCCATTGCCTTCCCCAGTCATCTCCACTTTCCCCCCAGCAAGCTGGGTACTCCTTTTACCAACCTCGGAACGATGGAAGGCAGAGTCAACCTTGAGCTGGCTACCTGAACCCAGCTTCCACTGGGATCCAGCTTAGGTTGTGAACAATACTGCAATACTGCAGTTTTACCATTCTGCACTACAAGGTTCTTTCTGAGCTAAGGGCAGGGTATAAATCCAACTCCTCCTCCTCCTCTTCTTCTTGTCAAACGCCTCCCAGTTTAGCTTACATTCTGCTCACCAGTCACAAGTCACTACTGGTGACTCACGAGCCCACTGGTTATGAGTCCCAAGCCAGGGTTGCAAGGTGTGGGTTGGGCAATACTTGGGAGATTTTTGGGCTAGTGCCTGGAGAGTGAGATCTGAGGAGAGAAGGGACCTCAGAGATGTACAATGCCATAGAGTCCACCGTCCAATGCGGCCTTCTGCTCCAAAGGAACTAATCTCTGTGGCCTGGAGACAGCCCAGGCGCTTGGGGTTTTGCCGCTCGAGCCAGATCCCCGTGCCGTGCACTCCCCTCCCGCAAGTTCCCTCTGTGGAAAGCGACATCATCACGCAGACCGGGCGAAGGGGGACGAGGGAGTGATAGGTGATGCACAAAAGCGCTGCCGCGCTGCTGCTTTCCCCTGCAGTATGCTCTTCGGGGGCTTTGGGGTTGAAAGGGGCCAAGCAGTGCCTTCCCGTTGCACTGTTGAATGCAATGAGAAGGTGCCCTCGGCCGCTTTCTCAACCCCAAAGCGGCTGCGCACCACTAAAACAGTGCGCTCTTCCATGGGAAGCCTCTGAAGAGCATGCTGCACTATGCAGTGCTCCTCTCATGCCGCCTTCAAGGCAGGCTTGGAGGAGCGCTCTACATTGGATTTATATCCCGCCCTCCACTCCAAAGAGTCTCAGAGCGGCTCACAATCTCCTTTCCCTTCCTCCCCCACAACAGACACCCTGTGAGGTGGGTGGGGCTGGAGAGGGCTCTCACAGCAGCTGCCCTTTCAAGGACAACCTCTGCCAGAGCTATGGCTGACCCAAGGCCATTCCAGCAGCTGCAAGTGGAGGAGTGGGGAATCAAACCTGGTTCTCCCAGATAAGAGTCTGCTCACTTAACCATTACACCAAATGAATAGAAATAAAGTGTTGGAAATCAGATAAATGTCCAACTATTCGCCAATGGTACAATAAAATATGGGACTTGATGATCCAAGATAAATTGTCTACAAGCATATTAAAGATACGAAAATCCAAGACCAGCTGATAATTTTGTTGAGAAATGGTTTTTCTTTCCCTCTTATATTAATGAGAAATCCTTATTAAGCCTACCTACTCCAAAACAGTATCTGGATTTCATCATATATTAACTATCTATGTTTATGATTTAGTTTGAGTCTTTACCTGTTATGTAAACTGTCTACGTAACGAATTACAGGTGTGTAAGTGATTGTAAAGAATTCCTTTATGTATTATTAATATTATTTAATATATATTTTGATGTATAATGATAATGCCTTGCTTACTTGTATACCAAAGATTTTGACTAAGCTGTATGGAGTTATTTTAAATAATAAAAAGTATCAGTTATAAAAAAGAAAAAGAAATAAAGTGTATGATTGTATAATCCCAAAACTATCTTGCCTCCCACCCCCACCCCCTGGTTTATGGTAAAATTGTCTTCTACAAAACTGCACCCTGGTGCTAAAAAGGCTGGGGATTGCTGCCTTAGGTGTATGCTGGTAAAAACGTCATGCACGGCGAAGTCCTAAGAACTACAGAACAAATGGGGGGAAAGCTAACTGCTTTCTTACCCTTTTATTTCTGAAGGACGTCAAACAAAAATCCCATAATTAATCAAACTGGGTCAAATAAGTTTCCTCCCCGACTAGGGCTGACCTTCCCTTTCATCTTTTAATTGTCAGATCCTGCCCAACCCTCTCAAGCTAGGAATAAATACCTCCAAAGGGTACACTAGAGCAGATCCGGAGAGTATTTTGGAGTGAGCAATCTTCATCTGGCCTAGATCTGTTATCTTCCTTGAGAATATGTATAATTTTAGATTTCCTTTACTGCAGAGTTTCCTCTGGAGCGCATGTCTCTCCTTTTTAACCCCCCCTCTCTCGGCTTGGCTTCACGAGCGAAGATTTAAGAAAGTGCAGTAGTCCACATCTGCTGCAGGCTCGCTGGTGGCTGACAAGACCAATGCGGGACAGGCAGGTCCGGCCACAGTGGCTGCAGGGAAAAGTCTGATTTGGGGTTGGTGCTGTAGCAGTACGATTCTTCCTCAATCTCCTTTTGTCCTCAAGACCAGCTATGCGTGCATTCTCAAAGGAAGAGACAGCCTGGTGGATGGTGTGCCTCCATGCTTTGCGATCTGAGGCTAGGTCAGACCACTGGTGATGGTTAACGCAACAGGTACCAAGGGATTTCTTCAAGGAGTCCTTGTACCTCTTCTTTGGTGCCCCTCTATTTCGATGGCCGGTGGAAAGTTCGCCATACAGGGCAATCTTGGGAAGGCGGTGGTTTTCCATCTTGGAGATATGCCCTGCCCAGCAATGCCTCGATGCTTGTAACCTCCGCCCACTTGAGGACTTCAGTGTTGGTCACAAAGTCACTCCAGTGGATGTTGAGGATGGTGCGAAGGCAGCGCTGATGAAAGCGCTCAAGGAATCGCAGGTGATGACGGTATAAAACCCACGATTCGGAGCCGTAGATGAGGGTAGTCATCAGTTCAGAAGAAGGATCTTGTCTTAGGGCGTGAGGCCCCTTTGTAGTAAAGTTAAACAGAGGGAGAAATTTTGGGGACAGGAAAGATTGTCCTGTTCTTTGATTAGCATGCAGTTGCAGATTTGGGTTGGGGGCAATGTTCCCTCTAAGCGACGGAGTCTTGTGAGCAAAAGTCTACTGTGTGAGCTCCTGGCATTAAAGCTGTGAGCTGCTGCATAAATTAGTTGGCTCTGGGCAGGGGTGGAATTCTAGCAGGAGCTTCTTTGCATATTAGGCCACACACCCCAGATGTAGCCAATCCTCCAAGAGCTTACAAAAAAAAGAGCCTTGTAAGCTTTTGGAGGAATGGCTACATCGGGGTTGCGTGGCCTAATATGCAAAGGAGCTCCTGCTAGAATTTCACCCCTGGCTCTGGGGCCATTTTTTCCTGAGCCAAGACAAACATGTGTGAGCCGGAGGCTAAAAAACTGTGAGCTAGCTCACACCAACTCAGCTTAGAGGGAACACTGGTTGGGAGGTGTCTTTTCTCCTTTGTGTGTCTGTGTGTTTGCATACCTGAAAGTCATGGTGACCTCCGACAACCCCTACTTGGCCTGGATGTTTTTTCAGAGAGGTGGCTTCTATTGCCTGCCTCTGCATCCCAGCCATGGTATTCTTTTGGAGGTCTCCAATCTCCAATCAGCCTTGACTGGGCTATCTAGGTCAGGGTGGGGAGTAGGTGTCTTCTATTCTAGGTAGGGTCTCTACAAGCTGAGTTTTCTCAGCTTTGGATTTTGTATTCCTGTTGGTACTTAGCGAAGATGCCCCCACTTCACACAGGAAATATACATGGAGAAACTGCTTTCTTTTTTGGTCCTTAACTCCAACAAAGTTGGCACATATGCTACCCACAGTGAAGCCTCTTTGTTGGAAAAACTGTGGCTTTGAGGGCGACTACCTTCATTGCTGGGCTCTCTGCCCTAAATTACGTGGCTTTTGGGAGAAATCTTTTTTTGGGGAAATTAAAAGAAATTACTAATATAACTATTGCCTGCACTCCTGATCAGCTACTGATAACTGATCCACCCTGAGCCCGCTTGGGAAAGGGCGGAATACAAATTTACCAAAATAAATAGAAAAAAAATAAATTGGGGGACTTAATTAAGAACAAATGAACATAAGAGAAGCCATGCTGGATTAGGCCAATGGCCCATCCAGTCCAGCACTCTGTGCCAAAAATACCAAGTGCCATCAGGAGGTCCACCAGTGGGGTCAGGATGCTAGAAGCCCTCCCAGTGTGCCCCCCCCCCCAAAAGCACCAAGAATACAGAGCATCACTGCCCCAGACAGAGAGTTCCAACAATACACTGTGGCTAATAGCCACTGATGGACCTCTGCTCCAAATGTTCATCCAATCCCCTCTTGAAGCTGTCTATGCATGCCACCTCTCTATGCACGCCACCTCCTCCTGTGGCAGTGAATTCCTTATGTTAATCACCCTTTGAGTGAAGAAGGACTTCCTTTTATGCATTCTAACCCGACTGCACAGCAATTTCATTGAATGCCCACGAGTTCTCGTATTGTGGGAAAGCGAGAAAAGGACTTCTTTCTCTACCTTTTCTACTCCATTCATAATCTTGTAAACTTCCATCATGTCACCTGCAGTTGACGTTTCTCCAAGCTAAAGAGCCCCAATCGTTTTAACCTTTCTTCATAGTGTTCCAACCCTTTAATCGTTCTAGTTGCCCTTTTCTGTACTTTATCCAATGCTAGAATATCTTTTTTGAGGTATGGTGACCAGAATTGTACATATCTATTGCATAAAAAAGAGCCCGTTTCCTTCCTTCTATCAGCTGCTCGCTCTGCTGTGGCCATCTGATGGAAATCTACAAAATCTCCTGATCTAAATCTCTGGCACGAGAAACTTCAGAGCACTTATATAAGGGCCAAAATCTCTGACAACATTAACCAACTAGAACGTCCTCTCTATTCTTCCAACTTCTATGCTATATGGTTTCCTATTCTAGAATATCTCATTTCACAAGAAGTTATTTCTGATATAGTTAATGAGCTTTCCTTGTGGAAGTGTGTACTTTTCGGCTAACAGAGGTCAGAAATATAGGGATTTTCAGTACTATTTTATTGCCATTTCTTATTTCTAAATTTGATTGTATTTATGGTTCAGTTGTCTCATATTATTGATTATTTGTAAATGTTTTTGGAGGTTATCTGCAATAAGTACTATGTGATCTTATACTACATTAGTTCTTTATTTCATATCTGTATTCTATATATTTTGTAAAATTACAATAAAATGTATTTGAAAGGAAATATTCATAGAGGGTGGTCCTGGCTTTATATTACTCTGCTAGGGATTTGACCTATTAAGGCAGGAAGAAGAAGATATTGGATTTATATCCCACCCTCCACTCTGAAGAGTCTCAGAGTGGCTCACAATCTCCTTTACCTTCCTCCCCCATAACAGACACCCTGTGAGGTGGGTGGAGTTGGAGAGGGCTCTCACAGCAGCTGCCCTTTCAAGGACAACCTCTGCCAGAGCTATGGCTGACCCAAGGCCATGCTAGCAGGTGCAAGTGGAGAAATCAAACCCGGTTCTCCCAGATAAGAGTCCGCGCACTTAACCACTACACCAAACTGGCTCTCCACACCAAACTGGCTCTTCTTGGAGGGGCTTATTGGAGAAAAGGGAAAGGTATTTGAATCTCCCTGCCTCTTATCTGCCTTCAAAGCGACCCTGCGAGGTAGCTTAGGGTGAGAGAGAGGGTGACTGGCTTGCGGTTGTCTAGCAAGTTCGAAGGCTGAGTGGGGTCTGGTTGGTTCATACAGTCCCGTGATCTCACACATCCCACTACGTACCAGCCACAGTAAGACAAGCGGAGCCTCTATGCTTGGAGGCACTCTACCTTTGATTACAGGATGCTGGGGGCAAACAACTCAGCATGGCTATTGCTACCTGCCTTAGGGGCCAGCTTCCCAGCGGTCTGTGGCCAGCTGGCGCTCAAAATAGAATTGCCCAGACTGTCTCAATGTTGTCAGAAGCTAAGCGAGTCAGTACTGGGTTGAGAGCCAGTTTGGTGTAGTGGTTAAGTGCGTGGGCTCTTATCTGGGAGAACTGGATTTGATTCCCTGCTCCTCCACTTGCAGCGGCTGGAATGGCCTTGGGTCAGCCGTAGCTCTGGTAGGAGTTGTCCTTGAAACTTCTGTGAGAGCTCTCTCAGCCCCACCTACCTCACAGTGTGTCTGTTGGGGGGCGGGGAAGGAAGGTAAAGGAGATTGTGAGCTCCTCAGAGATTCAGAGTGATGGGTGGGGTATAAATCCAATTTCTTCTTCTTCTTTTGGATTACAGCCTCTGACACCACTTCTGGATTTGTATGGTTTGTGCCATTTCCTATGTGGTCTAATGTGGTTTTCTTGAATGGCCCATCCCTGTGTCGGTTTTCAAAGGGTCCCCTTTTAGCAGACAATGCTTCTGCTTTGGTTTTGCTTCCTTTTTTTTTGTCATCGCTGTTGCTCTGTTCCTGTGCTTTATATTAATTAAATGTGCCTAAGTAACAGTTCTCCAGGTGAGAATCTGTCTTCCTAACACCCACCATAGTGCATATCAACAGTGCAAGGGATAAATCTTTGGCCTGACTAGTTGAGGGGAGGAGGGTCGCTGGGGAGGGGGAGGAGGAAATTGCTATGATTTGTGGATGCTTTTTGCCTGTCACTAAGCTCGGAATAAATATAAATAAGTAGAATTGCATTTAAAATATCTGTCACATCACAATATGGACTGTGGCAATGAGTGAGCCATAATAGGAGAATATACTTTAAAAGTGTCATAATCATTCAGACACCAGGAACTCATAAGCTATTGGTCCAGCAGCCAGGCGATAAATCACTACTTTTCCTCTCTCTCTTTTTTTCATTTATTAAGTCACATTAGTATCTTCCATGTGCATTCTGGGATTCGTAGTTCCAGCATCCCCTGCTGTAGAACTGACCTTGAGAGTTCAATTTTATGTCACAAAATGTAAGATGATTCATAAGGATCTATCTATCTATCTATCTATCTATCTATCTATCTATCTATCTATCTATCTATCTATCTATCTATCTATCTATCTATCTATCTGTCTGTCTGTCTGTCTGTCTGTCTGTCTGTCTGTCTGTCTGTCTGTCTGTCTGTCTGTCTGTCTGTCTGTCTGCCTGCCTGCCTGCCTGCCTGCCTGCCTGCCTGTCATCTATCTATCAAGGGTCATTTAACATGCAGTGGATAGTAATTAGTGACATGCATGGTCCACCATTTTGTCTTCACAACAACATTCACAACAGCCCTTGTTGGGCTGTGATAGTGGTTGACTCACAAAAAGGTGAACAGTGCCTGTGGAGGCCCCTAGGCAGTTGAAATCTCAGCTCCCGCTTCACAAATTATCTCAGAGTTGGAGCGCCCGCCCCGCCACCCATGCCCCCCGCTGCACCTGCAGGCCCCTTCTCAAAAGCCCCTTTGACAAAGCTGCAGGGGAGAGGCAGAGAGAGGCAAACTTGGCGATGACACCAGCAGCAGCCGCACCAGGCAAGTCGGGCAAAGAGCAGCTCAGTCGCTGACTGCACAGGCAGGCAGGGAGGGCTGCAAGCAGGGGAGGAAATGGGGGGGAAGCCAGCTTGGACCCCTAAAGGTATGGGGGCCCCTAGGCCAGTGCCTTCTTGGCCTAATTGTTAATCTGACCCTGAAGGTAGTCCCCTGTGCAAGCACTGAGTCGTTACCAACCCATGGGGTGACATCACATCCCAACATTTTCTTGGCAGGTGTTTTGTTATGGGATGGTTTGCCGTTGCCTTCCCCAGTCATCTACACTTTCCCTCCAGCAAGCTGGATACTCATTTTACCGACCTCAGAAGGATGGAAAGCCGAGTCAACCTTGAGCCAGCTACCCGGACCCAGCTTCCGCTGGGATCGAATTCAGGTCATGATCAGAGCTTGGACTGCAATACTGCAGCTTTAACACTCTGCACCACAGGGCTCCTTCAGTTGACTTATAGACCCCAGTAAACTATACGGCAGGGTGGGGATTTGAACCGAGGATTCTGAGCTGCACGCATTAACCACGACAATGATGCTCTCTGCCTCAAAGGCTACATCCTTTTAGTCGCATGGGTGATCCCAGCCACTAAATGATCAGATGTTATCACAGGCATTCATATTCTAAGTCTGTAAGATATTACAAAGACCACTGGTACTAGTTAAAGAAGGATATGATGATCCATTACTTCAACAAAACTGGAATCCAAAGGCTAGCATTGACTTGCCCAGGGGTTCCACTGGTGAAGGGTCTCTCCATCAAGTTGATTACAATCCTTAGATCACAGAACAGAATCAAAATAATCGCCGAACTTTACTTTAATCACATTTGTTACATTGGTTGCAAGACATAAACATACCAAGCTTAAAACGCCACGCTTAGTTATAATTTGTTAAAACAAACCATATTCTTCTGTCTAATTAGACATGCCCGGGCTACTTTAAAAGCAAATTCATTACAGCGATCCCCAGGGAGAAGAGAAATATTTTAAAAAAAGTTACCTGGATCCTTGGATGTAATTGGAATAATGTATGCATTTTGAATGTTCTGGTAAAAGCAACAGTATAAAAGGACAGGTACAGTTGTTTCCACCAGACTAGAATGCCTTGGATAGAGACATTTTTCACACAGAATATGGGCATATTTCCCTTGAAGGATGGCAGACGGAAGGGCATCTAGCTAGGCAAGAGTAAATGCTCTGTGATGTTTGGGGAATTCCAACATATAGAGGCAGGGTTTAGACTGTCAGGGTTTAGTCGCCCTGAGCCTGCTTCAGCAGGGAGGGTGGGATATAAATAAAATTATTATTATTAATAATAATTATTATTATTATTATTATGTCTGGCACCCTAGGCAAGGCTAACTTTTGGTGCCTCTCCCCCCATTGATAAAAGGGATAATACTCGAGATTGAGAATATATTACTTATGCAGCAAGAAATTTTAAATCGAGATCCCCTTAATAAGATTCCTTTTTTTTTTTTTAGTGAAAAACTCTTGGCGTACAGGAATTATTCATCGGGAGAGTTGCCCTTTGACGAAGTTACTTACCTGACGAAGGGCTTCGTCCTTGAAACGCATACGTAGCCGGAAATCGCATTGCATTATGCATATCGTTCTACGGCTTTGTCTACGACGACTGAGGATGGAGCGTTGAGCTGCGAGGAGACTTGTGTGCTACTGCTTGAAGAACCGGACTGTTTGGACACTTACATAACTCTGTCTAGTGCTGTGTATAATTAATAATTGATTGCATATTGTGGAATATATTCTGAATGTAAGTATTTATATAACCTAAGTGTAGCGTCTCATAGAACAGTTATTTTTCATTTCGAAGATCCCCCCACATTGATAACGTCACTGAGTCACATGGAGGGCACTCAATTCAGCGCCCCCAGAAGGCCAGCACCCTAGACAATCTTCTAGTTTGCCTAGTGGCAGAGCTGACCCTATATAGAGGTATGTAGAGGGAGCCACGTTTTGGCTGCAATTCCCCATTGCCAGACTGGAGTTCTATCCAACTGAAGGGAAATGTAACCAAAGTCTCTGCTTAACTCTTGTTTTAGCTCCATGATAACCAAGATGCAAGAAAACTGTGCAAGAGAACCTAGGCATTGGTGTTTGGCCAATGTGGTGATTGTGGGTGCCATCGTTCCTGCTGACAATTCCCAGTGGGGACAGGGGGTATTGATGACCCTCTCCCCGCTTCAGGGTCATCAATACCCAATGAAGACCCATTCCCATGGGGTATAGTGGAAAATTAATCCACAGGTATCTGGGTCTCTGGAGGGGGCTGTTTTTTGAGGTAGAGGTACCAAATTTGCAGCATAGCATCCAGTACCTCTCCTCAAAATGCTCTCCAGGTTTCAAAAAGATTGGACTAGGGAGTCCAAAAAGAAGGTGCTCCTAGCCTTCATTATTTCCAATGGAGGGAAGGCATCTAAAAGGTGTGCGGTCCCTTTAAATGTGATTGCCAGAACTCCCTTAAGAGTTCAATTATGCTTGTCACAACTTTGCTCCTGGCTCTGTCTTGGTAACCCTACTGCTGACACTTTCCTTGGCACCCACCAGGTCCTTTTAGAAAGTGGGTGGGGCTAGGTGGGGATTGGCTGTGCTGATTAAAAGGCATCCTAAATGGCAAATGAGTTCCTGCTGAGCTTTTCCTACTAAAAAAGCACTGTGTGAAACTATGGTGACATCAGGGGTGTGGCCAAATACGCAGATGAGTTCCTGCTGGGCTTTTTCTATCAAAAAAGCACTGCTATTGGAGTTATATATAACCTTGGTCTCTGACATTTGGTGGTTGGCTTTTCCTCCTGTGGCAGCCATTTTGTGATTGTGCCCACCAGCATATGTCAAAATTCCAAAACCGTATGTATGCTCAAAAAAGGTTTGGGATCCAATTTCGGGTTAGGAAGGGAATTTGTAGGAGATACTGCTAAGCAGGAAATTGAACCCTTCCACGTTTCCCAATGGTGGTGGTGGGTGCAACTATAAAATGGCTGCCACAAGAGGCGGAACCCATCACAAAATGGCTGTCGCAGGAGGTGGAGTCAATCGCACAGAGGGAGTCCAGATGCAGTGGTAAAATGGGATAAATTTTAAAAGATACACGGGGAAGAAGGAGTGAGAGCAAGCCAACTCAATAGTGACAGCTGTCCCCTGGGGGTGGGAATTAATCCACACAGCCAAACAGATTTCCAGTGGCCAATTAGAAGCCTGCGGAGCAAGAACATGGCTCCACCCACGTTCTTTAAACACTTGTTGGTTTCAGGAAAGGTATGAGATGCCATGTTGGGGATTTCTGCTTCAACCCCTGCTCCATGCTGGTGTTTTTCAAGTTTCTGAGCCCAGCTGGGGGGAAATAGATTATAAAATGCAAGGTGTGCTATTTGTAGGGGAGAACCGGTGGTTGGGATAAGAGTTTTGCATCCCCTCTGGCACGTAAATATATCCTTGGCCTGCATCATCATCATCATCATCATCATCATCATCATCATCATCATTATTATTACTCTGCCCATTCCCCCATTGGGGGTTCAGAGCGGAGTACAACAAACAGAAAGAAAATCACAATAAAATAGGGTTGCCAAGTCCAATTCAAGAAATATCTGGGGACTTTGGGGGTGGAGCCAGGAGAATTTGGGGGTGGAGCCAAGATCAAGGCTCCCCAAAAGGAGTTCTGGCCCTCACATTTAAAGGGACGGCACACCTTTTCAATCCCTTCCTTCCATAGGAAATAATGAAGGATAGGGGCACCTTCTTTTGGGGTTCATAGAATTGGACCCCCTGGTCCAATCGTTTTGAAACTTGGGGGGTATTTTGGGGAGAGGCACTAGATGCTATACTGAAAATTCGGTGCCTCTACCCCAAAAAACAGCTCCCCCCAGAGCCCAAGATACCCATGGATCAATTTTCCATGATTTTCTATGGAAATAAATCTCCATAGGGAATAATAGAGTTCCCAGAAGACATTCCTCTCCCTTCCCCCCGCTTTCTGATGACCCTGAAACGGGGGGGAGGGCCTCCAAACCTGGGGATCCCCTGCCCCCACCCGGGGGTTAGCAACCCTACAATAAAATCATAATAAAACCAATTTCAACATTCATAAAAGTGCAGCAAGATGATTCTGCGAGATGACATGACAGCAAGGCGGTACAGCACAAAATAGTACGGCAAGACAGCATCACAGTACAGTAGTGTCGTAGAGCAGCAGAGCAGTAGGGGGGGGGGAGGCCAACCAATCGATGAATAGATGCCCGCTGCCTTATCCAAAGACCTGGCGGAACAGCTCCGTTTTGCCGGCTCTACGAAAGGCCAGCAAGCCAGGTAGGGCCCGGATCTCCATAGGGAACTGATTCCACCAGGTCAGGGCCAGAAACGAGAAAGTCCTGGCCCTGGTAGAGGCAAGACAGGCGTCTCTTGGGCCGGGGACCATCAGAAGATCTTGGGAGGCCAAACAAAGCGACCTCCAGGGCGTATGTGGGAAGAGACGGTCCTGTAAGTATGTCGGTCCCAGGCTGTGTTTGCATTACCTTTGCAATGCAAACACAGAGTTAAAAGCCACCTTCAGCCAAGAGGAAGGGGCAGAATATAACTACTCAAAGAACTACAAATTATAAAATGCATTCCTTGCAATGTTTGAGTTCACTCTCAGATTCCCATAATACCCAAGAAGTTTCAGGGGAGACATCCTGAGATCCACAGCCATACAACAATCTGTGGAGTGTTTCCCCTTGTATGGTTACCATCTCCAGGTTGAGGCATACCTAGAGATTTGGGGTTAGAGCCAGGCAAGAGTACAGTTTAATGCCCTAGAGTTAAGGTTGTCAGGTTCTGCCTCCCCCCCCCCCAACCACCAGCAGGGGATGGACGGTGGCTCAGTGGTAGAGCATCTGCTTGGGAAGCAGAAGGTCCCAGGTTCAATCCCTGGCATCTCCAAAAAAGGGTCCAGGCAAAGAGGTGTGAAAAACCTCAGCTTGAGACCCTGGAGAGCCATGAATGGGGGTGTGGCTCAGGGGTAGAGCATCTGCTTGGGAAGCAGAAGGTCCCAGGTTCAAACCCCGGCATCTCCAAAAAAGGGTCCAAGCAAATAGGTGTGAAAAACCTCCGCTTGAGACCCTGGAGAGCCGCTGCCAGTCTGAGAAGACAATACTGACTTTGATGGACCAAGGGTCTGATTCAGTAGAAGGCAGCTTCATATGTTCATATATGAATATATGCACAATTATTCGGGATAGGGTTGTCATATCCAGGCTGGGCAACGCCTAGAGAACAACTTGATGGTGCACCTTGATGGTTTAGCAGGAGGACGTGCGAAAAGGATCTAGGGGTCTTAGTGGACCATACGCTGAACATGAGTCAACAGTGTGATGCGGTGGCTAAAAAGGCAAATGCAATTTTGGGCTGTATCAACAGAAGTATAGTGTCCAGATCACGTGATGTGATGGTATCGCTTTACTCTGCTCTGGTCAGGGTCGGATCTGGGAGGGGGGGCAGAGGGGGGTGTTTGCCCCAGGCGTCAACGGGGGGGGGGCAAATTGGGCATGGAGTCCATTCTATTCTATGGGCCCATAAGATAGAATGGACCCATAAGGGGGCATCATTTTTTAATTTTGCCCCCCCCCCCCCTCAAAAAACAGGTAGATCTGGTCCTGGCTCTGGTAAGACTTCACCTGGAGTATTATGTTCAGTTTTGGGCACCACATTTTAAGAAGGATATAGACAAGCTGGAATGGGTCCAGAGGAGGGCGATGAAGAAGGTGAGGGGTCTGGAGACCAAGTCATATGAAAAAAGATTGAAGGAGCTGGGCATGTTTAGCCTGGAGAGGAGGCAGCTGAGAGGTGATATGATCACCACCTTCAAGTACTTTTTTTTCCCCCAGAAAAATAAGTTGTTTTATTATATTATACATACAACATATAACATAGCCAAACATACATACTCAGAGAATTTAACATACCCAACCACCATTTACAAAGGAACGTATAGATAACTTTCTAACACTTATATCTTATTCTATCTGTTCAAATCTTAAATGTTCCACCCATTCGTACACCGATTTCCAAGTATCATTACATTCCGTACTTGAAGGGCTCTCATCTAGAGGATGGTGTGGAGCTGTTTTCTGTGGCTCCAGAAGGTAGGACCAGAACCAATGGGTTGAAATTAAATCAAAAGAGTTTCCAGTTCAGCATTAGGAAGAACTTCCTGGCCGTTAGAGCGATTCCTCAGTGGAACAGGCTTCAGCGATTCGGGAACAGGCTTCCTCAGGAGGGCTCTCCTTCCTTGGAGGTTTTGAAGCAGAGGCTAGATGGCCATCTGACAGCAATGAAGATCCTAAGAAATTAGGGGAAGGTGTTTGTGAGTTTCCTGCATTGTGCAGGCGGTTGGACTACATGACCCTGGAGCTCCCTTCCAACTCTATGATTATATGATTCTATGCAATGTACCAACCCAGTTGCAGTGCAGGAAAGAAGGGGGAGGGTCTGGGTGCCATCAATATCTCCCCCGAGAATCCCTCTGTTGATTGCCCGCCTCGTTGACAACCTTCAATGGGACCGTTTCCCACCCCAGCCCTCTCCGCCCTGTAATAAATGTGCAATAAATAAACACATTTAATATACATCCCCCCCCCCCCAGTTTGTTTCCATACATATTAAACAGGATTAGACAGGCCTTGGGGGAGTCGCCTTGCCTTTGGTTTCAAGGAGCTTGAACTTGGTGATCGGCGGCAGCGAGGGGGTTGTCTCCCCCCTCAGTCTCTATAATTCGATATGAATTGTCGCATATGCTGGATATATAATTATACACCGCCCCAAATGAAAGACAGCATGCATCATTAAGCCCCGGAATTGAAGTATTATCATCTTATCGGCATAACAAAGCAGAGATTTAGTGGCTCCCTCGCTGGTTCTGCCACAAATCAAACCTCTTAAGCCCTCCGGTTTTTTTTATAAACTTGGGGTGCTTTTTGACAGGTAGGGCCTACTTCAGCCCACTCCAGCCTGCCAAAAAGAAGGTAACAAATGGCTTTTCAGTCACCCGCCAAATGTAGTGGGATGACAGATATATATACAGGCTCACATGGTGCTTGCTTTTCTTTTTCTTTTTCCCTTTTAAAGGAGAGCAGTCGTTTAACTTGATGGATGAAATTATATCTCCATCGGGGAGATGGGGGGACTTCAAAGGCATTTCTCTTTCTACTTTGGGTGTCTTGGATGAGAGAGAGGCCGAAGCTATTTGTACCCAACTCCCAGGCTCAAGTGGTTTGCTAATTGACTCCTTTGTAACGGGTTAAAGGTTCCAGGGCTAGATAACGGGCCAGCTTCAGGGTTTTTTTTTTTTTTTTGATTAATTATGTCAGGGAATTAATGTATGATTACTAACTTTTAGCAGACTTGGCTCTTTCTGACCCCGAGCCGCTTGTTTGTGCGCCTGGTTGTAATTTTCGACCAAGGGGTTAGGAGAGGTCAGTGTGTGGTCAGCGGACTTTAAACAAAGAAGGGATGGTGATGGGGGGAGAAAAGGGGAGACAGAGAGAAGGGGGGTGGATCATATCAGGCAGAGGGCATGTCTGTTTACAACCTGATAGGTATGAGAGGCCCAGTGTTTGAACAGTTGACACTTGGAAGTCGTGCCTCTTCCCAAGCAAAAATTCTTCACAGAGACAGCCAAAAGTGTGGCTGGGTTCAGGAGGAGTTTCTCTGAGCCCTTGAAAGTTACAAGCAGGGTTTGTTTTTGTTTTTTTGTAGCAGGAGCTCCTTTGCATATTAGGCCACTCACCCCTGATGCAACCAATCCTCCAAGAGTTTACAGGGCTCTTCTTACAGGGCCTATTGTAAGCTCCAGGAGGATTGGCTACATCAGGTGTAGCCAATCCTCCAAAAGAAGAAGAAGAAGAAGACAGCAGAGTTATACCCCACCCTTCTCTCTGAATCAGAGTCTCAGAGTGGCTTACAGTTTCCTATATTCCCCCCCCCCCTACAACAGACACCCTGTGAGGTGGGTGAGGCTGAGAGAGCTCTCACAGCAGCTGACCTTTCAAGGACAACTCCTGCGAATAGCTATGGCTAACCTGAGACCATTCCAGCAACTGTAAGTGGAGGAGTGGGGAATCAAACCCGGTTCTCCCAGATAACAGTCCGTACACTTAACCACTACACCAAACCGGTTCTCTTGGTGCAGGGCCTATTGTTAACTCCAGGAGGACTGGCTACGTGAGGGGTGTGTGACCTAATATGCAAAAGAGTTTCTGCTACAAAAAAAGCCCTGTTTACAACCCGTGAACAGCGCTTCGTGTAGAATTTTGGCAGCGGAGTAACTTACAAATAGGATATCAGGCAAAGATGGTTCTTCCCTATTTGGGGAGGCAGATGTGCCTATCTACTAGGCATAGAAATTCCCTCCCCCTCTCTCTCTTTGACAACCATGTGTACCACTTTAGCTGCACAGAGGGCTTTTTTGTAGAAAAAGCCCTTCAGGAACTCATTTGCATATTAGGTCATACTCCTTACATCACCATTGTTTCACACAGGGCTTTTTGTAGAGAAAGCCCAGCAGGGACTCATATGCATATTAGGCCATGCCCCCTGACACCAAGCCAAGTGGAACTGTGTTCCTTGGGAGAAAAAAAAAACTGGCTGCACACAAATAGGTTTCATGAAATTTCACTTCTGATTTGTGATGACCCTGTGGATAAATGTCCTCCAAAACATGCTGTCAGTATCCGGCTCACTCAGGTCTTAGAACCAGAATGCCGTGGCTTCCTTGACTGAGTCCATCCACGTCAGCTCAGGCTTTTCCCTGCTGCTTTCCACTTTTCCTAGCATTATTGTCTTTTCCTGTGACTTGTAACCACAGTAGAATAGCTTTTAGGGGGAGTTCAGGCTTGATCACATCACCACCACCACCATCATCACCACCACCACCAACAACAACAACACCATCACCACCATCACTACCACCACCACCATCATCATCATCTTCATCTTCATCATCATCATCACCAACAACTTCACCACCATCACTACCAACACCATCATCATCATCATCACCACCACCACCATCATCATCATGGCCACTACCACCACCATCATAAGAACATAAGAGAAGCCATGTTGGATCAGGCCAATGGCCCATCCAGTCCAACACTCTGTGTCACATAAGAACATAAGAGAAGCCATGTTGGATCAGGCCAGTGGCCCATCCAGTCCAACACTCTGTGTCACATAAGAACATAAGAGAAGCCATGTTAGATCAGGCCAATGGCCCATTCAGTCCAACACTCTGTGTCACATAAGAACATAAGAGAAGCCATGTTGGATCAGGCCAGTGGCCCATCCAGTCCAACACTCTGTGTCACATAAGAACATAAGAGAAGCCCTGTTGCATCAGGCCAGTGGCCCATCCAGTCCAACACTCTGTGTCACATAAGAACATAAGAGAAGCCATGTTGGATCAGGCCAATGGCCCATCCAGTCCAACACTCTGAGTCACATAAGAACATAAGAGAAGCCATGTTGGATCAGGCCAGTGGCCCATCCAGTCCAACACTCTGTGTCACATAAGAACATAAGAGAAGCCATGTTGGATCAGGCCAATGACCCATCCAGTCCAACACTCTGAGTCACATAAGAACATAAGAGCAGCCATGTTGGATCAGGCCAGTGGCCCCTCCAGTCCAACACTCTGTGTCACATAAGAACATAAGAGAAGCCATGTTGGATCAGGCCAATGGCCCATCCAGTCCAACACTCTGTGTCACATAAGAACATAAGAGAAGCCATGTTGGATCAGGCCAGTGGCCCATCCAGTCCAACACTCTGTGTCACATAAGAACATAGGAGCAGCCATGTTGGATCAGGCCAGTGGCCCATCCAGTCCAACACTCTGTGTCACATAAGAACATAAGAGAAGCCATGTTGGATCAGGCCAGTGGCCCATCCAGTCCAACACTCTGTGTCACATAAGAACATAAGAGCAGCCATGTTGGATCAGGCCAGTGGCCCATCCAGTCCAACACTCTGAGTCACATAAGAACATAAGAGCAGCCATGTTGGATCAGGCCAGTGGCCCATCCAGTCCAACACTCTGTGTCACATAAGAACATAAGAGAAGCCATGTTGGATCAGGCCAATGACCCATCCAGTCCAACACTCTGAGTCACATAAGAACATAAGAGCAGCCATGTTGGATCAGGCCAGTGGCCCCTCCAGTCCAACACTCTGTGTCACATAAGAACATAAGAGAAGCCATGTTGGATCAGGCCAATGGCCCATCCCATCCAACACTCTGTGTCACATAAGAACATAAGAGAAGCCCTGTTGGATCAGGCCAATGGCCCATCCAGTCCAACACTCTGTGTCACATAAGAACATAAGAGAAGCCCTGTTGGATCAGGCCAATGGCCCATCCAGTCCAACACTCTGTGTCACATAAGAACATAAGAGAAGCCCTGTTGGATCAGACCAATGGCCCATCCCGTCCAACACTCTGTGTCACATAAGAACATAAGAGAAGCCCTGTTGGATCAGGCCAATGGCTCATCCAGTCCAACACTCTGTGTCACAGAAGAACATAAGAGAAGCCATATTGGATCAGGCCAATGGCCCATCCAGTCCAACACTCTGTGTCACATAGGAACATAAGAGAAGCCCTGTTGGATCAGGTCAATGGCCCATCCAGTCCAACACTCCATGTCACATAAGAGAAGCCCTGTTGGATCAGGGCAATGGCCCAACACTCTGTGTCACAGAAGAACATAAGAGAAGCCATATTGGATCAGGCCAATGGCCCATCCAGTCCAACACTCTGTGTCACATAGGAACATAAGAGAAGCCATGTTGGATCAGGCCAATGGCCCATCCAGTCCAACACTCTGTGTCACAGAAGAACATAAGAGAAGCCCTGTTGGATCAGGCCAATGGCCCATCCAGTCCAACACTCTGTGTCGCATAAGAACATAAGAGAAGCCCTGTTGGATCAGACCAATGGCCCATCCCATCCAACACTCTGTGTCACATAAGAACATAAGAGAAGCCCTGTTGGATCAGGCCAATGGCCCATCCAGTCCAACACTCTGTGTCACAGAAGAACATAAGAGAAGCCATATTGGATCAGGCCAATGGCCCATCCAGTCCAACACTCTGTGTCACATAGGAACATAAGAGAAGCCCTGTTGGATCAGGTCAATGGCCCATCCAGTCCAACACTCCATGTCACATAAGAGAAGCCCTGTTGGATCAGGGCAATGGCCCAACACTCTGTGTCACAGAAGAACATAAGAGAAGCCATGTTGGATCAGGCCAATGGCCCATCCAGTCCAACACTCTGTGTCACAGAAGAACATAAGAGAAGCCATGTTGGATCAGGCCAATGGCCCATCCCATCCAACACTCTGTGTCACATAAGAACGTAAGAGAAGCCATGTTGGATCAGGCCAATGGCCCATCCAGTCCAACACTCTGTGTCACAGAAGAACATAAGAGAAGCCATGTTGGATCAGGCCAATGGCCTATCCCATCCAACACTCTGTGTCACATAAGAACGTAAGAGAAGCCATGTTGGATCAGGCCAATGGCCCATTCAGTCCAACACTCTGTGTCACACAGTGGCCAATACACACACAAACACACACACACTGTGGCTAATAGCCACTGATGGACCTCTGCTCCATATTTTTATCTAACCCCCTCTTGAAGCTGGCTATGCTTGTAGCCTCCACCACCTCCTGTGGCAGTGAATTCCACATGTTAATCACCCTTTGGGTGAAGAAGTACTTCCTTTTATCTGTTCTAACCTGACTGCTGAGCCATTTCATTGAACGCCCACGAGTTCTTGTATTATGAGAAAGGGAGAAAAGTACTTCTTTCTCTACCTTCTCCATCCCATGCATAATCTTGTCAACCTCTATCATGTCACCCTGCAGTTGACGTTTCTCCAAGCTAAAGAGCCCAAAGCGTTTTAACCTTTCATCATAGGGAAAGTGTTCCAACCCTTTAATCATCACCACCACCACCACCACCATCATCACCACCACCACCACCATCATCATCTCTCCTCCGAAGTCCATTCCATGCGGCTTCCTCCTGCTTTCTCTCCGCCAGCTGCTTTTGCTGCTGCAGTGCACCCTACCCGCTCCGCTCTTGGCTCCGGCTGCCACTGACGATGCGTCGCCAGCTCAGCCATGGCGAAAAAGAGAGAAACAGTCTGCAGCCCCAGAGGGGCCCCTGGAAGTCAGGGGCAGGGCCTCCATTGGCCCCACGGAGGTCCAGCGCTTTGAACGTGATCCAGACATAGATAGGTAGCCTGGGTAGTTCCTGCAGCACAGGACGGGGGGGGGGGGGGGGACCAGAATCTGAGATGCTTCCTTACTAACAAATTGAGAGCACGAACTGCCGATTCTAAACATAGGATTCATCAACGTATGGATTTGGAACCCGCCTGGGCCGCCTCTCCCAGGAGACTGCCACGGTGTATGTGCTGATGTTACACTCCCCCGCCTCCCATTTCCGAAGCACCCGGTTCCATGGGCTGCACGTGCTGCCAGGGTTTTTTGCAGGTGCGCTGACATTTTTAACTATTTTTGCCAAGGACTATTAATTTGCACTTAATGAGTTATGGCGAGGGCGGTGGAAACTGTACCTGTTTCAGCGTGAGCCATAATTAGAGAAGACCATAAAATTGGAAGGCCGGGCCAATCTCTCTTTCTCTCTCTCTTTTTTTTTTTCGGTGTGTGTGTGTGTGTTTAAATGAGATCAGAGGTGATTTTTTTTTTAAAAGCCTTTTTTTTTTTTCCTTTTTGACCCAACAAAACTTCAAAAACCGGCCTGGCTAACAATGAACGCCGAGCCCTGTTCTCATTTAATCATCAACAAAATCTATCACACATGTTCTTTCAAGTAAAAGTTTATTAGAAAGAAATTGCCACTAAGGAGCCACATGTAAGCTCTGACTTGGCAAGGTCGGGCCGGGGCATAAAACCCTTGAACTTTACAAATATGCAAAGCTGACATAAATAACAAATTAAACCTAGCCAGGTGTAGAGCTGGACTGAACTGCACGGTGGAGAGGGATTTCGGGTCTTGTGAGAGTGACCCTGGGCGAAACACCGGCTTATCTCCTCGGCTTGCTCTCTGCTGCGTTCACATCTAAGGGTCACGCAGCTCCTCTTGGATTTTTTTTTTTTTAAAAAGACTTCTGCTTTTATTTTATTTCTCAATTTAAAATACGTTCATCCATCTTTCGGTAATGCTCACGGCCTTGCCCTCCCGTCCTTCTCTCAACAGAGCTGGGCCTGTTCCAAGCTTGGCTGATTTCGCGGGGGATAAGTCTAGCCAGATGGCTAGAAGAGACCACCATGTTCAGGTGGAGGGTACCAATCAACACCGGGGGGGGGGGGGTGAACAGGAAGGGGAGGCTCCCTTTGTTCTGTGCTTAGGGGGTTTCAGAAAAGTGTGAAAGGGGAGGACACAGTCAAAAGACCTTTGATCTGATTCAGGAGGGCTTTGCTTAGGTTCCTACCCATGGATCCAAAAGCCCAGAGATGAGGGTACCAGCTCCCCTTCTCCAGGGAAGCTGATCTCTGCCAGCTGGAGATCAGTTGCAAAAGCGGGAGATCTCCAGGCCCCACCTGGAGGCTGGCAGCCCTAACAGACCATGTTGTCACTTGTTGCACAACCATTCTCCTCCCTGCCCGCCCCCCAAAAAAAATCTTTTGGGGGCACACCTATCAACTAGGGTTGCCAATGCCAATTCAAGAAATATCTGGGGAATTAGGGGTGGAGCCAAGAGACTTTGGGGGTGGAACCAGGAGACATTGGGGGCTGAACCAGGAGTAAGGTTGTGACAAGCATAATTAAACTCCAACCGGAGTTCCGGCCAACACATTTAAAGGACCACACACCGTTTAAATGCCTTCCCTCCATTGGAAATAATGAAGGATAGGAGCACCTTTCAGGGATCATAGAATTGGACCCCCTGGTCTGATCTTTTTGAAACTTAGAGGGTATTTTGAGGAGAGGCATTGGATGCTATACTGAAAATATGGTGCCTTTAACTCAAAAAACAGCCCCCCAGAGCCCCAAATACCCACAGATCAATTCTCCATTATACCACATGGGAATCAATCTCCATAGGGAAAAATGGAGTTCCCAGCAGACATTTCCCTCCCCACCCCTGCTTTCTGACGACCCTGAAGCAGGGGGAGGGCCTCCAAACTGGGGAATCCCCTGCCCCCACCTGGGGATTGGCAACCCTACATCAACTAGGGTTGTCAGCTTCTAGGTGTTGGCTGAAGATCTCCTGAAATTACAATAGATGTAAAGCAGGGGTGTCAAACATGCATACCAGTGGCCAAATCAGGCCCCCAGAGGGCTTCTATCAGGTTTTTGAGCAACTGGCTGTCATCTGCTTCCTTCTCTCTCCCTCTCTCCTGCTTCCTTCTGCATCACAGCTTGCTTTGCCAGGCTTGCTCAATCGCACACGAGCTACAGAGCAAAGCCTCTGCTTTCTCCATTTGTTGAGGCTCCTCCCATGGGGAGAAGGGGGGAGGGAGAGTTTGCTTTGCTAGTCTCTCTCAGTTGCACAGCAGAGCTACTGAGCCAAGCTTCTCTTCCTTCTATTGGCTGAGGCTCCTCCTCCTCCTGGGGAAGGAAGGAAAGAGCCAGAGCTTCCTTTGTCCAGTTCCCTGGATCTGATGGGAAAGATACAAAGAAGGCACCTTTAAGACTAATGAGTGCTAATGTTTTAATCATGTTTTATTTTGAGTTTTTTCTTTAAATCCTAAATTGTGTTTGTCTGTGCCCTTTATAAAATTTATATCTCTGCTATCTGGCATTACATTTCAGAGCACACATGGGCCAGCCCGAAAATATCTCATTCATGTCAGATCCAGCCCTCATAACAAACGAGTCCGACACCCCTGAAAAAGAGTACCGAGATCAGTTCCCTTGGAGAAAATGGCTGCTCTGGAGGGTCGACTCTATGGTATTACAGATGGTACCTCCCATGTCCAACCCTCCTTCCTCTGACTCTACCCTTAAATCTCCAGGAATTTCCCAGTCCAGAACTGGGGACCCTCCACTGCTGCTGAAATAGGGTTGCCAAGTCCAATTCAAGGAATATCTGGGGACTTTGGGGGTGGAGCCAAGAGACATTAGGTTGGAGTTAGGAGCAAGGGTGTGACAAGCAGAACTGAACTTCAAAGGGAGTTCTGGCCACATTCCAAGGGTCCGTGCACCTTTTCAATGCCTTCCCTCCATTTGGAATAATGAAGGATAGGGAAACCTTTTGGGGCTCATAGAATTGGACCCCCTCCTCCAATCCTTTTGAAACTTGGAGGGTGTTTTGAGGAGAAACATCGGATGTTATGTTGCAAATTTGGTGTCTCTACCTCCCAAAACAGCATGCACACACACACCCCGAGCCTCAGATACCCACAGATCAATTCTCCATTATGGGAGAATCAGTCTCCATAGGGAATAATGGAGTGCCCAGCAGACATATCCCTCCCTCCCCCTTTCTGATGACCCTGAAGCAAGGGGAGGGACTCCAAATGACACTTGGGGATTGGCTGAATATATATATATATATATATATATATATATATATATATATATATAATCACCTCCTTTTGTGGATCAGTCCTAGTTCACCCAAAGGAATGTGTCCCCCACCCATCCTTTTCCTTCTTTCAAGTCTCCCTGTGTCCCTGGGTCACCTTTGGTGTGTGTGGGGAGGAGAAAGAGGATAGTCTGCCTGACCTCCCCACTGAGAAGTCAAAGGCTCCGTTGTGTTTTGTGGTCGAGCTGCAAAGAAGTTGGAAGACTTGTCATGACAAATAATTAAAAGTCCTCGTGGGAAAGGCTGTATTGCAGGAGAGAAAACAGAAAGCTGACAGTTTGGGGAGGAAAGCCCGGAGTCCCTTGGGGGAGATAGAGAAATAGATCATGTTTCTTTGCTTGCGGTCTTAGATCTGGCAAGTGTAACTTTTCCTGAAAGGTTGATAGGTAGGTCAAATAGTAAATCAGGCTGAGACAGAGTTAGCCCTTCTACCTATTATATAGTTAAAACATAGCTTGGGGAGGGGGTTGCGGGGGGGGGGGAGCCATCCTAGAGAGACTCATCTGTTGGCCAAACAACCTCAAAAAGCTTTGGGGGGAAAAGAATCTTTGTTCAGCTTGTTTCCAGCTTCCTAAGGAGTTCTGAACAATGCTTTCTTCTCATGACAGCCCTGCAAGGTAGGCTGGGACGTGAAAGTTGGTAAGTTTATTTTTAAAAGAGGTTTTTTTTAATGCTGTATTAAGAGCCCCTGCAGCCACTGTGGCCGGATCTGCCTGTCCCGCATTGGTCTTGTCAGCCACCAGTGAGCCTGCAGCAGACGTGGACTACTGCACCCTTCTTAAATCTTCGTTCACGAAGTCAAGCCAAGATTAAGAGCCCCGTGGCGCAGAGTGTTAAAGCTGCAATACTGCAGTCCTAAGCTCTGCTCAAGACCTGAGTTCGATCCCCGGTGGAAGCTTGGTTTTCAGGTAGCCGGCTCGAGGTTGATTCAGCCTTCCATCCTTCTGAGGTCGGTAAAATGAGTACTCAGCTTGCTGGGGGGAAAGTGTGGGTGACTAGGGAAGGCAATGGCAAACCACCCCGTAAAAAGTCGGCCTTGAAAACGTTGTGAAAGCAACGTCACCCCAGAGTCAGAAACGACTGGTGCTTACACAGGGGACCTTTCCTTTCCTTTCTCTCCATTAGGGACCCAAGACAGTCTTGCATCATTCTCCTCTCCTCCATTTTATCCTGGCAACACCCCACCCCTCCGTGAAGTAGCTTAGGCTGAGAGTGTCTGAGTGGCCAACATCACCCAGCAAGCTTCCGTGGCGCAAGTGAGATTCAAAACCAGATCTCTGAGATACTATTCCGGCACTCTTAACCACAGCACTACGCTGTCCATCAACTTCACTGGGTGCCCCAAGCTCCAATTGTTACAGGAGATGGAGGGTGGGGGAGGGACTTGCTCTATCTGCGTTCTCCTTCCCATGTATAATTAACAGCAGTCATTTCAGTATGTAGGGAGTGAATTTTACAGAATTCAGAGGAACAAATTCATTTCTTGTCTACTTTTAATCTCTCTTTTTTTTTTAAGTGGATTTCGATGGTTAACGTCAACATTTCTATGGCTTGGGAATCCAAGAAATATGGTTGCAGTGAAATCATAACTCTCCCAGAAGAATTTCTGCCCTCCAAGGAGCAGAGAATGAGCTATCTTAAAGTCCACTCGATACGTTGCTTAGAATGCGGAATTTAATTTAACAGCCCAAGTTCCAACAGTGGGACACTCCAGAAGTTGCTAAGACAGATAGATGGATAAGGCTCTGAGCCGGAGGACAGACACCATTGGAAGAGTATTAAATATTTAAAAGGAGGTTTATTTAGAGTCTCTCTGAACTGACAGGTTCTTAAATACTAGATCATATGACAAGAAGATTCAACATCCTCCTTGTCAGAGGATGAGTTAAGTGTGGAACTGAGCCCTGTATAAATAAACAGCCATGGAAAGAGCCTTTCTGTATCTCAATTGAAGTCTTGAACTTCAGGCTTCTCGGCCATCCCACCCTCCCACCCCAACACACAAAGTTAAGTGAACATAAGAGGTGCCCTGCTGAATCAGACCAGTGTTTCGTCTGATCATGGTGGTCTACCATAGGGATGGGCACGAACCACATTTTCGCAGTTTGGTTTGTGGCTTGTGGCTGAACCCCAAATTGAACCACAAACCCACATGAACTGGGAGATTGGCTCGCAAACCAACTGGGTTCATATCACTTTGCAAGCCAATTAAAATTTAAACCCCTGATTTCTACTCCCCATGACTTTTTGGGGGGAGTAGAAAACAGCCACTTGGTTTAAATGGCTCAGAGTCATTAAAATCCTGCGTTCTGCTCCTCATGAAAAGCCAGGGGGAGCAGAAAGCAGCAGGGACTGCTGTTTGGTTGAAATGACCCGGAGCCCTTTAAACCCTGCTTTTCGCTCTCCAGCTGCATCAAGATTCATGGACGTTTATGGCAGTTCTTCAGTTCATGAACATCACTTTGCGAACCACAGACTGGTGAAAATTCATGAAAAACTTCAGTTCATCAGCTAGTTTGTGCCATCCCTAGTCTACCAGTTGTCCCAGTGGAGCAGCGAACAGGGCATAGCATTTACCCCTAAGACCAAGGCCTTCCCCTAAATGTTACTTCCTAGCACTGGTATTTAGAGGTTTACTGCCTTCTGATGTGGACCTTTTGTTCAGACACTGTGGCTACCAGCCATTGATGGACCCATCCTCTATGAATCTATCCATTCCCATTTTGAAGCCCTCTCGTCTAGCAACCTTCTGATGTGGACCTTTTGTTCAGACACTGTGGCTACCAGCCATTGATGGACCCATCCTCTATGAATCTATCCATTCCCATTTTGAAGCCCTCTCGTCTAGCAGCCTTCTGATGTGGACCTTTTGTTCAGACACTGTGGCTACCAGCCATTGATGGACCCATCCTCTATGAATCTATCCATTCCCATTTTGAAGCCCTCTCTTCTAGCAGCCATTGTCACATCCCCTGGCAGTGAATCCTGCAATTTACTTACTCGGAGTTTGTGTGTGTGTGTGTGGAAGCTTCCATTTATGTGCCCTAAATTTGTAGCTTATTGAATTCATTGGATGTTGCTCAAGAGGGACTCTAACGCATGAGAGAGGAAGAACAAGTTCTCTCTATCCATTTTTTTCCACTTTGTGCATGCCTTAAGAACACTCTTTCATGCCTCAACCCCCTTAATTTATTTCCCCCTACACGCAGGATTTTTTTTGGTAGCAGGAACTCCTTTGCATATTAGGCTGCACAGACCAGAGATAGCCAATCCTCTAAGAACTTACAGCAGGGGCGGGGAACCTTTTTTTCTGCCAAGGGTCATATGGATATTTATAACATCATTTGCGGGCCATAAAAATTATCAACTTAAAAATCAGTGTTCCGCTGAGGGAGAATGATTCAGGCCAGCAAAATTAATGCAAATAATTGTTTTTCTTTTTGAAGTCATGTAAGGAGAACCTAAACTGGCATACACACACACATAGGTCCAGGGCTTTATTGTAGAAAAAACCCAGCAGGAACTCAATAGCACATTAGACCACATCCCCTAATATTAGCATATTAGATCACACATTAGCATATTAGGCCACACCCTCTGGGATAATCTAGTGCAAACTGAACTGTGGCAGTAACTTTCCCAGGCCCTGCAGCAATTCTGGCTGGCTAGCCAGGCCCCAGGGAGGCTGCCACACAGTACATCTGGGCCCTGCGATCCCTGCCGGGCCCTGGGGAGGCTGCTGCACAGCACAGCTGGGCCCCATGACCCTCGCTGGCCACCCAGGCCCCAGGGAGGCTGCCACGTGGCTCGGTTCGGTCCAGCAATCCCCAAGGGCTACACCAAGTGGAACAGAGGTTTCCCACCCCTGGCTTACAGGATTCTTAGTACAGGGCCTACTGTAAGCTCCAGGAGGACTGGCTGCATCAGGGGTGTGTGGCCTAATATGCAAAGGAGTTCCTGCTATGAAAAAAAAGCCCTGCATAAACTCCTTAACCTTTCCTCCTAGTGAAGGGTCTCCATTCTAATCATTCTGGGTGCCTTCTTCTGCCCTTTTTCCGGTTCTGCAATGTATCTTTTGAGATGCGGCAGCTACAAGTATACACAGTATTCCAAATGAAGTTGCACCATAGCTGATAACGATGATGATGAAGAAGAGCTGATTTGGTACCTGGGGGAGTTTCAGAGTGGCTTGCAATCACTTTCCCTTCTTCCCACAACAGATGCCCTGTGAGGTAGGTGGGGCTGAGAGAGCTCTGAGAGAACTGTGACTGGTCCAAGGTCACCCAGCTGGCTGCATGTGGATGAGAAGTGGGGAATCGAACCCAGTTCTCCAGATTAGAGTTCAATGCTCTTAACTGCTACGCCAGGTTATGAGAAAGTCTCCTAGCTCCACCCCCAAAGTTTCTCAGCTCCACCCCCAAAGTCCCCAGGTATTTTCCGAGTTGGACCTGGCAACCTTACCCCACAACAGGCACCCTGTGAGGTAGGTGGGGCTGAGAAAGCTCTTTCGAGAAGAGATCTGAGAGAACTGGAACTGACCCAAGGTCACCCGGCAGCTGAATGTGGAGGAGAGAGAGGACTCAAACCTGGTTCTCCCAGATTACAGCCTGCTGCTCTTAACTACTACACCAAACTGGCTAGCTAAATAAATAAATAAATAAGTGGCCAAGACTGAACAGAGGTCTTCCTGATAGATGGTTTTCTTCCTTACACAATGCTGATCCTGTGAATTTAGGGGGAAGTATTTGTGAGTTTCCTGCATTGTGAAGGGGGATGGGCTAGATCGGGGTGGCCAACGCTGGCTCTCCAGATGTTTCTTGCCTACAACTCCCATCAGCCCTAGCCAGCATGGCCAATGGCTGGGGCTGATGGGAGTTGTAGGCAAAAAACATCTGGAGAGCTACCGTTGGCCACCCCTGGAGTAGATGACCCTGGGGGGAATCTTCCATTATTCTATGATTTTATTCTGTGAGTAGACCTGACAAATGTTTCCACTTTCTACCCATTCCTTCTTTCTTTAGAAGAAGAAGACTGCAGATTTATAACCTGCCCTTCTCTCTGAATCAGAGTGGCTTAAAATCTCCTATATCTTCTCCCCCCACAACAGACACTCTGTGAGGTGGGTGGGGCTAAGAGGGCTCTCACAGCAACTGCCCTTTCAAGGACAACCTCTGTCAGAGCTCTGGCTGACCCAAGGCCATTCCAGCAGCTGCAAGTGGAGGCGTGGGGAATCAAACCTGGTTCTCCCAGATAAGAGTCTGCACACTTAACCGCTACACCAAACTGGCTCTCTTTAAAGGCGAACGATTTTCTCCTAAGGGCAGGCCAATCAGTCTTTTGGAAATGTGTTTTGAAAATGGCGGCCGGCACATTCATCTCTTTGCGGTTCCTTGTTCTTCTGTCCCAGCCGTACAGCGAAGCACGGGAATGATCTGAATGATCTCGGTGGCGTTTGGAAAAGTCTTCCTGTCTTAATGTTATGACCAAGAGCCGCAGAGTCGGCATTTGTGCCGACGGTGGAGTCTCCACACACACCCCCCCCTCGGAAGGTCAGCAGGGAAGCGTAATCAGTTTAGCACTGACTGTTGTAACTTACTCGACTGAGAGATTTTTCTAAAGGTGACATTAAGATGAAATATTTAAGATAAACTGAAGGATTTGACTGGAAATTCACAGTGTCCCTCTGAAACGGCCTGCGCTGATTTACTGATCTTCCATTTTCAATTTATGAGCTGAGACCTGTGTATACCACTAGAGGATGGGAATAAAGTGGTCGTATTAGAGCAAGCTCATATATCCTAAAGACAGACTTTGGAAGAATTAGAAAGTATAATAAAGTGTGGGTTCCTTTAAGGCTGAGATTGGCTCACTGCCGATTTAGAACCTGGGGCTTCAGATATTTTTTTAAAAAACCCTTAAAGCTGTCATTTTTGAGGGGGAGGTTTCTTTGTTTTGTCCCCCTCCCTGATCCTTTATCCTTTTATCAATGGAGAAACAACAGTTACGGTTCCCTTTGCTTTCAAAATGTCTCTCTAGCTTGTGACGACGAGCTTAGTATGCTTTTGAACGATGCGAAAGGTACTTACAGGGTAGACAGACATGACAAGAAAGAACAAATCATGTATTCCTTTAGGGTTGCCAGGTCTGCTTTGGGGATGGATCTGGGAGAGGACGAGGTTTGGGGAGGGGAGGGGCCTCAGCAGTAGCGGAAATCTAGCAGGAGCTCCTTTGCATATTAGGTCACACTTCCCTGATGTAACCAATCCTCTAAGAGCTTACAAGGCTCTTCATAAAGGGCCTACTGTAATCTCTTGGAGGGCTCTTAGTTAGGGTTGCCAAGTCCAATTAAAGAAATGTCTGGGGACTTTGGGGGTGGAGCCAGGAGACTTTGAGGGTGGAGCCAGGAGACATTGGGGCAGAGCCAGGAACAAGGGTGTGACAAGCATAATTGAACTCCAAGAGAGTTCTGGCCATCACATTTAAAGGGACAGCACACCTTTTAAAATAGAAGAAGAAGAAGATGAAGAAGATATTGGATTTATATCCCGCCCTCCACTCCGAAGAGTCTCAGAGCGGCTCACAATCTCCTTTACCTTCCTCCCCCACAACAGACACCCTGTAAGGTGGGTGGGGCTGGAGAGGGCTCTCACAGCAGCTGCCCTTTCAAGGACAACCTCTGCCAGGGCTATGGCTGACCCAAGGCCATGCTAGCAGGTGCAAGTGGAGGAGTGGGGAATCAAACCCGGTTCTCCCAGATAAGAGTCCGTACACTTAACCACTACACCAAACCGGCTCTCCGGAATGTCTTCATTCCATAGGAAATAATGGATAGGGCACCTTCTTTTGGGGCTTATAGAATTGGACCCCCTGGTCCAATCGTTTTTAAACTTGGGGGGTACTTTGGGGAGAGGCACTAGATACTATACTGAAAATTCGGTGCCTCTTCCTCAAAAAACAGCTCCCCCAGAGCCCCCAAAACCTCCAGATCAATTCAATGAGAATCGATCTCCACATAGGAAATAATGAAGTGCTCAGCAGACGTTTCCCCCTCCTCCCGCATTTCTGGCGAATCTGATGCAGGGGATTGGCCTCTCTACTCACGAGTTGCTGCCAGCTTCTTCGCAGCAACACAGACACATCATCCCAAGAGGAAGCCTTTCAATCAGAGACTGAAGCCTCTGGAGGTGGAAAGGCACATGGTCCTCTGGGGGCGGGGCTTCCCCCCGCCGGCCAGCTGACTGGGGGTGGGAAGGAGCCTGGGAAAGCAGAAGATCCCTTGCTGGGACCTGGGGATTGGCACGCCTACTCTTAGTACAGGGCCTACTGTAAGATCCAGGAGGACTGGCTACATCATGTGAGTGTGGTCTAATATGCAAAAGAGTTCCTGCTACAAAAAACCGCCCTGCTTGTTGTGCTAGATCGTGCCTCCTAAGGTCATGAGAACATCTCTTCTGGATCAGGCTGGTAGACTCCCTAACCCCATTTCAGATAGTAGCCATCCAGTTTCCCTGAAGGGCGAAGAGAACATAAACAGGATCTCACTGGACTGGACCTGTGGTTCATCTCATCCAGCATCCTGTCTCAAACAACAGCCAACCAGTTATTCCAGAAGGCCAACTACAGGGCATAGAGCCCTTCCTCCGATGTAGCCTCCTGGCCAGGGCTTTTCTGGCAGAAAAAGCCCAGCAGGGACCCATTTGCATCTTAGGCCACACCCCCTGACATCAGCATTGTTTCACACAGGGACTTTTTCTGCAGAAGAAGCCCAGCAGGAGCTCATTTGCATATCAGGCCAAACTAGGGCTACCAAGCCCCCAGCCTGGGTGGGGGTTCTCCCACCCTTGAGGTTCCTTGAACCTCCCCCAATGTTGCGCCCGCGACATCATACACTGGCCACTCTAGGCATTTCTGGAAAATCTCTATGCTTTCCCCGGATGCTCTAGCAATTTGGGAGGGAAAACTCTATAGGTACCATGGAATTTTTCCCTCCCAAATTGCTAGAGTGTCTGGGAAAACCGTCGAGTTTTCCTGGAAACATCTAGAGCAACCGGTTCACAACATCACCAGCACGATGGCATCACTTGTGGGTGATGCCATTGTGTCATTGAGGACATGTCAACCCTAGGCCACACCCCCTGGCACCTAGTCAGTTGGAATTGCGTTCCTCTGCGTTCTGGCTCGTACAAAAAGCCCTGCTCCTGGCACTGGCATTCAGAGGTTGGCTGCCTCTGAACGTGGAGGTTCCCTATTGTCACTGGGACTACCAGCACCTAGTAGCCATGCCTACTCTAACTCCATATGCTCCCTTCGTAAAGATGTGCACATGCGCTCCTCCAGCACTGGCTAAAAACATTTGTCAAACAGGAGAGGTCATCTCTGATGCTACAGAAGCCTCTTGGGTCAGCAGGGCTTTTTTTGGGTAGCAGGAACTCTTTTGCATATCAGGCCACAGACACGCTCCTGATGGAGCCAATCCTCTTGGAGTTTACAATAGGCCCTGTAGGAAGAGCCCTGGGAGCTCTTGGAGGATTGGCTACCTCAGGGGTGTGTGGCCTAAGATGCAAAGGAGTTCCTGCTACAAAAAAAGGCCCGTTGGTCAGAAAGGCAGCAAAATATTGGATGTTTTCTTTAAATGCCCCCTGCCCCTCTCAGCCTAGGGTTGCCAAGTCCAATTCAAGAAACATCTGGGGACCTTGGGGGGTGGAGCTAGGAGACTTTGGGGGTGGAGCTAGGAGACTTTGGGGGTGGAGCCAGGAGCAAGGGTGTGACAAGCATAATTGAACACAGAGGAACGCATAATTGAACGCAGAAGAATGCAATTCCAACTGACTTGGTGTCAGGGGGTGTGGCCTAGAGTTGACATGTCCTCAATGACACAATGACATCTCAGAGAGGTCTGAGGGAGAGCAGAGCAGAGCAGAGCAGCTCTAAGATAAGCTGAGACAGCTGAGTTGTGGTAGCTGGGGAACTGCTGTTTGTTTGGTTGAGTGCGCTGAAGGTGAAGGTGATTGAAAGTGATTGTTGCTGATTGCTGCTGACTGCTTAGGAGTGGCTGTGCGCCCCACCCTCTTTTCATTTTAAGCTGAGCCTTGCCAAAGGTGCGAGCCTTTGGCGTGAGCCGAAGGGTGAGAGCTAAAAGGCTCTTGGCCTGGGGACTCTGTAAGGACCAAGAACCCAGATCCCTAATTTCCTTGTTCTCCCAATGAAGTAAGTTGACCTTCCAGAAGGGGAGCCACTTAAACAAACAGGATTTAAAGAGGACTGTATATTTAAGGGGAAAAAAAGCTATCATGAAGGTAGAATGCCAGCAGGGGGGTGGGGGCTTTCCAGTGTTTTGCACTGAGTGTCACATGTATGACTATCTGCCCACAGGACAGAAGTCTTGGGTGTGTGCTCGATGCAAGGAGCTCCTGGTCCTCAGGGAATGAGTTCATACACTTCAGGCCGAGGTGACTGCCCTGGAGAAGCAGAGACAATCAGTTAGGCACTCAGGGAAGACTCTCGGGGGCATATTAGATGAGCCCCGCTTTGAACGTGGCAGCCCCATTGCTGCCAGGGAGCGTGAGGGTCGAGAGGGAACAGGGCACCGTGCTGAGGATAAGGGGAATGCGCCCTCAGAAGGGACCTCTTCTTCAGTTGGTGAGCGGGAATCCTTTTGCACCAAGGAACCAACCCTGGGCAGGGAGAAGGGGGGCGGGTCTTGGTAGTTGGTGATTCGATCCTTAGGCAAGTAGACAGCTGGGTGGCAAAACCACGTACTGACCGTATGGTGACTTGCCTGCCTGGTGCAAAGGTAGCGGACATTACGTGTGTAGTAGATAGGCTGATAGAAAGTGCTGGGGAGGAGCCAGTGGTCGTGGTGCATGTTGGCACCAACAATGTGGGGAAATGCAGTCATGAGGTCCTGGAGGAAAAATTTAGGCTGCTAGGCAGGAGACTTAAGGCCAGGACCTCCAAGGTAGCCTTCTCAGAAGTGCTACCTGTTCCAAGTGCAAGGCAAGAGAGACAGGCACAAATTAGAAGTCTCAATGTGTGGATGAGACGATGGTGTAAGGAGGAAGGGTATAAGTTTGTTAGGCACTGGGATGCTTTCTGGAACAAGTGGGAGCTGTACAAAAGAGACGGTCTCCACTTGTCCCCAAATGAAACCAGGCTGCTGGCGCTTAAAATCAAAAAGGTGGCAGAGCAGTTTTTACACTAAATCTTGGGGGAAAGTTGACAGGAAATGAAATGTCTCTGGTTCGGGAGGATTCATCTCAAAGAGATGAAGGGTTAGCTGTTACTTTTCTACCAGGTAATGGATCAGAGTCGTCCACTGTGATGGTGACAAACAGTATGGACTGTCTGCCAAAGTCTCGAGGCGGCAGGAGGAAGGTTGCGGGCCTAGCTTGCCTGGGAAATTATAGATGTTTGTATGCAAATGCTAGATGTGTTCGAAGTAAAATTGGTGAATTGGAATGTTTAGTTTTGGGAAAATTGTGGGAATTTCAGAAACTTGGTGGAATGAGGAGAATCAGTGGGACACGGTAATTCCTGGATATAAGTTATATCAGAAGGATAGGGAGGGAAGGGTTGGAGGTGGGGTGGCTCTGTATGTCAGAGAGAATATACGGTCCAGTAAGACTGAGGTCAGAGAATTAGATTCCCTTCTAGAAATGCTTTCTTTTGAAATAGAGGGCCCCAAAAGAAATTTAACTATGGGAGTTTGTTATCGCCCACCAAATCAAAAGATAGAGGACGATTATAATATGATGGAAGGCTTAAAGATAGCGACTAAACGTAAAAACTGTGTGGTAATAGGTGATTTTAACTACCCGCAGATTGATTGGGTCAATATGTGTTCTGGTCGAGAGAAAGAAATTGAGTTTCTTGATGCTCTCAATGACTGTGCTATGGAGCAGATGGTCTCAGAACCTACCAGGGGTGGGGTGATCCTGGATTTGGTCCTACGTAATGCCCAAGACTTGGTGAGAGATGTAAAAGTGATTGCACCGCTTGGGAGCAGTGACCATAACGTTATTGATTTCACCATTTGTATAGATAGGGAGTTGCCCCAAAAGACCAGCACAACCATGTTTAACTTTAAAAGGGGTAAATTCTCTGAGATGAGGAGGCATGTGAAGAGGAAATGGAAAGGAAAGGTAAATACGGTCAAAACCCTTGGGGAAGCTTGGAGGCTATTTAAAACTACAATCCTAGAAGCTCAGATAAAATATATACCACAAGTTAGGAAAGGCACAAACAGGTATAAGAAAAGGCCTGCATGGTTAACAAACAAAGTAATGGAAGCTGTAAAAGGTAAGAAGGACTCCTTTAAGCGGTGGAAAATCAGTCCAAGTAAGATTAATAAAAGGGAATACAGGCTATGGCAAATCAAATGCAAGACTGTGATCAGACAAGCAAAAGGGGACTATGAGGAGCATATTGCAAAAAACATAAAGACCAACAATAAAAATTTCTTCAAATATATTAGAAGCAGGAAACCAGTCAGGGAGGCAGTGGGGCCCTTGGATGACCAAGGGGTAAAAGGATTACTGAAGGAGGATAGGGAAATGGCTGAGAAGCTGAATGCATTTTTTGCCTCCATCTTCACTGTGGAAGACGAGAAGTGTTTGCCTGCTCCAGAACCACTAATTTTTGAAGCGGTGTTGAAAGACCTGAGTCAGATTGAGGTGACAAAAGAGGAGGTCCTACAACTGATAGATGAATTAAAAACTAATAAGTCACCAGGTCCAGATGGCATACATCCAAGAGTTCTGAAAGAACTCCAAGGCAGGCAAGGCAGTTGGCTCCCTTCCTGGAGCGTGACGATCTAGCAACGGTGATCCATGCAACGGTCACCTCGAGGTTGGACTACTGCAATGCCCTCTACATGGGGCTGCCCCTGTGCCGAACCCAGAAATTGCAGTTGGTGCAGAACGCCGCCGCCCAGTTGTTATTGGGGCTCCCAAGATGGGAGCACATTCAGCCAGGACTCCGGGCTCTGCACTCTACCGAATTCGGTACAAGGTGCTGGTCATTACCTTTAAAGCCCTATATGGCCTAGGACCTGCCTACCTGAGGGACCGTCTCATCCCACACGTTCCCCAGAGAGTACTGAGACCGGGAACTCAAAATCTTCTTGTTGTCCCCGGGCCAAAGGAAGCCCATTTGAAAACTACAAGGGATAGGGCCTTCTCCGGAATGGCCCCTTCCTGGTGGAACCAGCTGCCGGAAGAGGTAAGGGCCCTGCAGGACCTTGCTCAATTCCGCAGGGCCTGTAAGACAGTCCTCTTCCGGCTGGCTCACAACTAACCGGCACTGAAACTTGAACTGAGTGTAGTTGTAAGATCGCTGTATGTTTTTAATGTTTTAAGTATATAACCGTGAGAAATGTTTAGATTTTAACTATGTAAATTGTGAAATGTTTAAACTTTTATGCTTAATTTTATACTCTTATGTTAGTTTTTATATGTTGTAAGCCGCCCTGAGCCACCTGGTGGGAAGGGCGGGATATAAATTACAAATAAATAAATAAATAAAGTTGAACTTCTGACAAAAATCTGTAATCTTTCATTGAAATCTGCCTCCGTTCCTGAGGACTGGAAGGTAGCAAATGTCACCCCCATCTTTAAAAAGGGTTCCAGAGGAGATCCGAGAAATTACAGGCCAGTCAGTCTGACTTCAATACCGGGAAAGTTGGTAGAAACCATTATCAAGGACAGAATGAGTAGGCACATTGATGAACACGGGTTATTGAGGAAGACTCAGCATGGGTTCTGTAAGGGAAGATCTTACCTCACTAACCTGTTACATTTCTTTGAGGGGGTGAACAAACATGTGGACAAAGGAGACCCAATAGATGTTGTTTACCTTGACTTCCAGAAAGCTTTTGATAAAGTTCCTCATCAAAGGCTCCTTAGAAAGCTCAAGAGTCATGGAGTAAAAGGACAGGTCCTCCTTTGGATCAAAAACTGGCTGATTAATAGGAAGCAGAGAGTGAGTATAAATGGGCAGTCTTTGCAGTGGAGGATGGTAAGCAGTGGGGTGCTGCAGGGCTCGGTACTGGGTCCCATGCTCTTTAACTTGTTCATAAATGATTTGGAGTTGGAAGTGATCAGTGAAGTGGCCAGGTTTGCAGATGACACTAAATTGTTCAGGGTGGTGAGAACCAGAGAGGATTGTGAGGCACTCCAAAGGGATCTGTTGAGGGTGGGTGAGTGGGTGTCAATGTGGCAGATGAGGTTCAACGTGGCCAAGTGCAAAGTTATGCACATTGGGGCCATGAATCCCACCTACAAATACAAGTTGATGGGGTGTGAACTGGCAGAGACTGACCAAGAGAGAGATCTTTGGGTCATGGTAGATAACTCACTGAAAATGTCAAGACAGTATGTGATTGCAATAAAAAAGGCCAACGCCATGCTGGGAATTATTAGGAAGGGAATTGATAACAAATCACCCAGTATCATAATGCCCCTGTATAAATCGATGGTGTGGTCTCATTTGGAGTACTGTGTGCAGTTCTGGTTGCCGCACCTCAAAAAGGATATTATAGCATTGGAGAAAGTCCAGAAAAGGGCAACTAGAATGATTAAAGGGCTGGAACACTTTCCCTATGAAGAAAGGTTGAAATGCTTGGGGCTCTTTAGCTTAGAGAAACATCGCCTGCGGGGTGACATGATAGAGGTTTCCAAGATAATGCATGGGATGGAGAAAGTAGAGAAAGAGGTACTTTTCTCCCTTTCTCACAATACAAGAACTCGTGGGCATTCGATGAAATTGCTGAGCAGCCAGGTTAAAATGGATAAAAGGAAGTACTTCTTCACCCAAAGGGTGATTAACATGTGGAATTCACTGCCACAGGAGGTGGTGGCGGCTACAAGCGTAGCCAGCTTCAAGAGGGGATTGGATAAAAATATGGAGCAGAGGTCCATCAGTGGCTATTAGCCACAGTGTGTATATAGACAGACAGACAGACAGACAGACAGATAGACAGATAGATAGATAGATAAACTTTTTTTGGCCACTGTGTTACACAGAGTGTTGGACTGGATGGGCCATTGGCCTGATCCAACATGGCTTCTCTTATGTTCTTGTGTTCTAACTCCAAAGGGAGTTCTGGCCATTACATTTAAAGGGACTGCACACCTTTTAAATGCCTTCCTTCCATAGGAAATAATGAAGGATAGGGGCAATTTCTTTTGGGGTTCATAGACTTTGACCCCCCTGGTCCAATCTTCTTGAAACTTGTGGAGTACTTTGGGGAGAGGCACGGGATGCTATACTGAAAATCTGGTGCCTTTACCTCAAAAAACAGCCCCCCCCGCCCAGAGTTTGAGATACCCGCGGATCAATTCTCCAGTATTTTCTTTGGGAATAAGTCTCCATAAGGGATAATGGAGTTCCCAGCAGACACTTCCCTCCCCTCCTCCTGCTTTCTGATGACCCTGAAGCGAAGGAGGGCCTCTGCCCCCACCTGAGGATTGGCAACCCTATCTCAGCCGGAAATGGAAGACTATGGAAGACTGTGCCAGATTCCCTCCCAGTTACATCACGGAACCATCTGGAGCAACTTCCTGCTTCTTTGTGGGCCAAGCATGTTTGCATTCAGGGTGCTCTAGGGTTGCCAACCTCCAGGGAGGGCCTGGAAATATCCCGGAATTACAGCTGACCTTCTAGACCACCGAGATTGGTTCTTCTGGAGAAAGGAGCTCATTTGGAGAGCTTGACTCTACGGCATTATACCCCAATCAAGGACACCCCCCCAGGCTCCACTCCCCCCCCCCAATATCTCCAGGAATTTCCCAAGCTGGTGTTTGTAACTTTATGTGCGGCTTGCACCTCATTCGCCAGTTGCAAGCAGGAAGCTGATTTTTTTCGACAATTTGTCTCCTTGTCGACTCCTCCGTGGCTGCCTGGCAGATGACTTTGCCGTATTCCTTTCTAACAGTGCGGTTTAAAAAAAAAATGTGCACACATCTTTAAACACCAGTGAACATCTGTCAGCAAACCGGGGGTGGATCAGCTCCCCATTTGTGTTCCAGATCGCACAAGGGAATGGGATGTCATTTTACTACATTGCATTAACGATGAAGAGGCAGAAACAAACTTCTAATTTCTTTGCGGTCGAACTCTCCGAAAGCTGAATAGCTGGTGTTTCCTTGCTTTCAACCTTTATTCTTTCATTTGTAGGTTGTCTTTTCGGGCTCCCATGGATTTAATCCTACTTTTAATCCTAATTAGGCCACAATCCTAGAGACATTTTACTGGGAGTAATCCCATTGAATCGAATGGCACTCCTAGGCAGACTTGGTTAAGATTGTTCCCTGGGTCTCAACTTTGTCTCAACTGGAAAAATAAGATCTGCTTGGTTTTACTATTTTAAATGGGTTACTATTTTTTACTATTTTAATGGGGTTACTTTAAGTTACTTTTTTTTTTTTTTGCAAAGGGGGGCTTTCCTCACTAGCGGGAAAGAGTGAATGCAGTTTTTAGATCTTTCAGTGTGTGTGCCAAAGGGAATATTCCGTATTCCTATCCTCTGAATACTGTCTTCCTGGAGATTATGAGATAATGCATCTGGAATAACATTAGCTCATCCAGGTTTGTGGGTTTCCACCGCCCCCCCCCAAAAAAAAATATCAGACCACTGTAATCTTATTCTCCATCTGTCTGAACATATTTTCTAGTAAAGGGTCACCGTTGGCCATTGCACAGAAGTGTGGTCAGATATCTGGATGGATTGTAAATATAAGCAGGGAATTGTTGCTTTTCAAAAAGATACCTAAGCATTTTGTTCTCTCTTTTCAAACTCTTTTTTAAAAAAAACAATAGTCTTTTATGGGATATTTTCTTTTCAGTGGCTGAATGAGTTATGCTCGTCTAGGCCAAGAGCGCGTGTTTATTTCGGTTTCCTTCAGGTTTTTGCTCAGCTCGCCTAAGCATCTGTTCCGTGTTGGGTCTGGTTTAGGATGGCTGGACTGGTCAGCCAGTACCATCATCTTATATATGGATTTCAATCAAACAGCCGAGAGATAGACAGACACACGTTTGGGATTAAGCAAAAATAAACTTGAGCAATTCCAATGAGGCTTTAAAAGGGGATTGGACAGTTTCGTAGAGGACAGGTTTATCACTGGTCACTAGCTGTCAACCTCTAAATACCAGCGCTAGGAGGCAACATCAGGGGAAGGCCTTGGTCCTGGTATCCTGTTGTTGGCTCTCCAGAGGAACCGGTTGGCCACTGTATGAGTCAGGTTGTTGGACTAGATGGACCACTGGTCTGATACAACAGGGCTCTTCTGATGTTCTTAGGAAGGCCTTGGCCTCTCTGCTCTGCTGTTAGCCCTCCAGAAGAACCAGTTGGCCACGGTATGAGTCAGGTTGTTGGACTAGATGGACCACTGGTCTGATACAACAGGGCTCTTCTGATGTTCTTAGGAAGGCCTTGGCCTCTCTGCTCTGCTGTTGGCCCTCCAGAAGAACCAGTTGGCCACTGTGTGAGTCAGGCTGTTGGACTAGATGGACCACTGGTATGATACAACAGGGCTCTTCTGATGTTCTTACGAAGGCCTTGGCCTCTCTGCTCTGCTGTTAGCCCTCCAGAAGAACCAGTTGGCCACTGTGTGAGTCAGGTTGTTGGACTAGATGGACCACTGGTCTGATACAACAGGGCTCTTCTGATGTTCTTATGAAGGCCTTGGCCTCTCTGCTCTGCTGTTAGCCCTCCAGAAGAACCAGTTGGCCACTGTGTGAGTCAGGCTGTTGGACTAGATGGACCACTGGTCTGATACAACAGGGCTCTTCTGATGTTCTTAGGAAGGCCTTGGCCTCTCTGCTTTGCTGTTGGCCCTCCAGAAGAACCAGTTGGCCACTGTATGAGTCAGGTTGTTGGACTAGATGGACCACTGGTCTGATACAACAGGGCTCTTCTGATGTTCTTATAAAGGCCTCGGCCTCTCTGCCCTGTTGTTGGCCCTCCAGAAGAACCAGCTGGCCACTGTATGAGTCAGGTTGTTGGACTAGATGGACCACTGGTCTGATACAACAGGGCTCTTCTGATGTTCTTAGGAAGGCCTTGGCCTCTCTGCTCTGCTGTTGGCCCTCCAGAAGAACCAGTTGGCCACTGTATGAGTCAGGTTGTTGGACTAGATGGACCACTGGTCTGATACAACAGGGCTCTTCTGATGTTCTTAGGAAGGCCTTGGCCTCTCTGCTCTGCTGTTGGCCCTCCAGAAGAACCAGTTGGCCACTGTATGAGTCAGGTTGTTGGACTAGATGGACCACTGGTCTGATACAACAGGGCTCTTCTGATGTTCTTATAAAGGCCTCGGCCTCTCTGCCCTGTTGTTGGCCCTCCAGAAGAACCAGTTGGCCACTGTATGAGTCAGGTTGTTGGACTAGATGGACCACTGGTCTGATACAACAGGGCTCTTCTGATGTTCTTATAAAGGCCTTGGCCTCTCTGCTCTGCTGTTGGCCCACCAGAAGAACCAGTTGGCCACTGTATGAGTCAGGTTGTTGGACTAGATGGACCACTGGTCTGATACAACAGGGCTCTTCTGATGTTCTTAGGAAGGCCTTGGCCTCTCTTCTCTGCTGTTGGCCCTCCAGAAGAACCAGTTGGCCACTGTATGAGTCAGGTTGTTGGACTAGATGGACCACTGGTCTGATACAACAGGGCTCTTCTGATGTTCTTATAAAGGCCTCGGCCTCTCTACCCTGTTGTTGGCCCTCCAGAAGAACCAGTTGGCCACTGTATGAGTCAGGTTGTTGGACTAGATGGACCACTGGTCTGATACAACAGGGCTCTTCTGATGTTCTTATAAAGGCCTTGGCCTCTCTGCTCTGCTGTTGGCCCTCCAGAAGAACCAGTTGGCCACTGTATGAGTCAGGTTGTTGGACTAGATGGACCACTGGTCTGATACAACAGGGCTCTTCTGATGTTCTTATAAAGGCCTCAGCCTCTCTGCCCTGTTGTTGGCCCTCCAGAGGAACCGGTTGGCCACTGTGTGAGACAGTGTGCTGGACTAGATGGACCCTCACTGAACTGATCCAGCAGGGCTTTTCTTATGTTCTCATGAAGGCCTCGGACTCTCTGCCCTATTGTTGGCCCTCCAGAGGAACAGGTTGGCCACTGGGTGGGAGAGGATGCTGGACTAGATGGACCTGACCTGAGCAGTCAGGTTAGAATGGATAAAAGGAAGTCCTTCTTCATCCAAAGGGTGATTAACATGTGGAACTCACTGCCGCAGGAGGTGGTGGCGGCTACAAGCATAGCCAGCTTCAAGAGGGGATTGGATAAAAATATGGAGCAGAGGTCCATCAGTGACTATTAGCCACAGCGTATTGTTGGAACTATCTGGGGCAGTGATGCTCTGTATTCTTGGTGCTTGGGCGGGGTGGGGGGGGGAGGCAAAGTGGATGGGCTTCTAGCCCCAATTGTGAACCTCAAGGGATTTGTTTTTGTTTTGTTTTTTGGCCACTGTGTGACACAGAGTGTTGGACTGGATGGGCCATTGGCATGATCCAACATAACTTCTCTTATGTTCTCTTATGTTCTTATGACCCTCACTGGTCTGATCCAGCAGAACTTTTCTTATGGTCCTAAGAAGGCCTCACCCTCCCTGCCCTGTTGCTGGTCCTGTATGAGACAGGACGCTGAACTAGATAGACTGCTTGTCTGATCCAGCAGGGTTCTTGGGTGGGGCAGGGGTTCTCTCGTTCTGGAGGTCCCCAACCCACTGGCATGTAGTGGGCTGGTGGGGGCGGGGCCTGGCACGATGATGTCACTCACAAGTGATGTCATCACGCCAGCAACATGGCATGCAGGCCGCTCTAGGAGCTTCCATGAAAACTCTATAGTTTCCCGGACGCTCTAGCAATTTGGGAGGGAAAGTCTATGGTACTGGAGGCAACCCTACCTAGTTCTTAATAGTCTTTAAAAGTTGCTGCAAGTTGATTTTTTCTTTTAAAAAGTAAACTTTTTTTAAAAAAAAATGCATATTATTCTTATATGAAAACAAACCTCGCTAAGCATTTTAAGAAAGACACATGGCTGTGGGTTAGCTATGCTCATCCCTACGTTTTACCACTGAGTAGAGGGGTGGGTTTTTTTGTTTGTTTTTCAAAGGTAATTTCGTGTACGGCAGGAATCTGATAAGTGGAGTGAAGCAGAGATATGTCAGAGAGCAGAGTGATGTCTTTGAAAAAAAAAGGGGGGGGGAACACACTTCTGATTATTGCCAGGCGAGCTGAGGTGAAGCCACGCATCTTTGAAAGTCATACCAAATCCCAAAGGTCAGAGAAGCACTGAAACCCCTTCCCCACCCCCCTCCGCATGGCTGCTTTCGCCATTTGCCTCTATAAAAAGGCTGACAAATTTATGTGGAGCAGGGTGGCTAACAGGCCTTCAGGAGAGGGGGGGGGGCACAATGACATCATGGGCTTTCAAGGCAAGGTCATTTTGGAACCCCGGACGTGCCAATCATCTCTTACCAAAAAGGGGTGGGTGGGGAAGGAGGACGGGGAGGAAAAGAAGCTCTTGTGGAGATCTCAGCAGCATAAATCAGGACTGCTTTGGAGTTAGAAAAAGGCCACATGCTCTAATGGGGAATGTGTGGCTTTCTAAAATGCCTCAGGAATAAAGGGGCCCTGACTATCAACTAGGGTTGCCAATCCTCAGTTGGGAGCTGAGGATCCCCTGGTTTGGAGGTCCTCTCCCCACTTCATTGGGGGTTGAATGTCTGCTGGGCATTCCATTATTTGTTTGTTTGTTTGTTTGTTTGTTTGTTTGTTTGTTTGTTTAAGAGCCCCATGGCGCAGAGTGGTAAAGCTGCAGTCCTGCAGTCCTAAGCTCTGCTCATGACCTGAGTTCGATCCCCGGTGGAAGCTGGGTTTTCAGGTAGCTGGCTCGAGGTTCCCCCTTGCTGGGGGAAAAGTGTAGATGACTGGGGAAGGCAATGGCAAACCACCCCGTAAAAAAAGTCTGCCATGAAAACGTTGTGAAAGCAACGTCACCCCAGAGTCGGAAATGACTGGTGCTTGCACAGACAAGCAGTCTTTCCTTGTTTATTTAATCAAATTTATATCCCACCCTCCCTTTATGGGCTCATGGAGACCAGTTCTTGCAGGGTATAATGGATAATTGATCTGTGGGTATTTGGGGCTCTGGGGAGGTTGGTTTTTTTTTTTTTGAGGTAAAAGCAGGGCTTTTGTAGAAAAAGCCCAGCAGGACCTCATTTGCATATTAGGCCATACCCCCTGATGTCAAGCCAGTTGGATCTGTGATCCTATGTGTTCCTGTTCAAAAGAAAAAAAAAAAAACAGCCCTGGATAGAGGCACCAAATTTTCATCTGGATCCTCTCCTCAAACCCCCTCCCAAGTTTCAAAAAGATTGGACCAGGGACTTATTTGCATATTAGGCCACACCCCCTTATCCCAAGGCAGCTGGAACTGCCTTCCTGTGCATTTCTGCTTAAAAAAAAAATAACCTCTGGGTAGAGACACAACATTTTCATCAGGTCCTCAACCCCCCTCCCAAGTTTCAAAAGGATTGGACCAGGAGATCCAATTCTATGAGCCCCAAAAGAAGGTGCCCCTATCCTTCATTATTTCCAGTGGAGAGAAGGCATTTAAAGGCATGCAGTCCCATTAAATGGGATGGCCAGAACTTCCTTCGGAGTTCAATCGTGCTTGTCACACCCTTGCTTCTGTTTCGACCCCCAAATTCCCCCCAAAGATATTTCCTGAGTTGGACCCCACAAGCCTTTTCTGGCCCACCCTGCCTCCAAAGCAGTGTTGCCGTGTCTCCCTGGCCACAGATGGGGGATGGGGTGGGAGTAGAGTTGCCCAATCCATGTTAGAAAAACTGTGGAGATTTGGAGATGGAGCCTGAGGAGGACAGAGACCCCAGCAGGGTACAATGCTATGGAATCCACCCTCCAAGGCATCCATTTTCTCCAGAGGAACTGATTTCTGTTTCCTGGTGGTTGAAAGGTTGTTTTGGGGTACAGCCTGGCCCCAGTGTCTGCCTGTGTGATTGTCCTGGGGGGGGGGGGGGCAGCCGGCTTTGGAGCTGCTGTAGGGTTGCCAATCCCCAGGTGGGGGCAGGGGATCCCCTGGTTTGGAGGCCCTCCCCCTGCTTCAGGGTCATCAGAAAGCAGGGGGAGGGGAGGGAAATGTCTGCTGGGAACTCATGATTCCCTATGGAGACTTATTCCCATAGAAAATAATGGAGAATTTATCCATGGGTATCTGGGGCTCTGGGGGCCCTGTTTTTTGAGGTAGAGGCACCAAATTTTCTGTATAGTATCCGGTGGCGCACCTCAAAATACTCTCTAAGTTTCAAAAAGATTGGACCAGGGGGTCCAGTTCTATGAGCTCCCAAAGAAGGTGCCCATATCCTTTATTATTTCCAATGGAAGGAAAGCATTTAAAAAAAGGTGTGTGGTCCCTTGAAATGTGATGGCCAGAACTCCCTTTGGAGTTCAATTATGCTTGTCACGACCTTGCTCCTGGCTCCACCCCAATGTCTCCTGGCTCCACCCCCAAAGTCTCCTGGCTCCACCCCCAAAGTCCCCAGATATTTCTTGAATTGGACTTGGCAACCCTAAGCTGCTGGCACCAGAACCAGTCTTTGGACCAGGAACCAGCACATGTCCTCAATGTGTGGATTTATTCTCTCTAAACTGAGTTAAGTGTGAGGTAACTCACAGTTCTGAAGCCCAAGGCAGAACCCCAATGCACCCCCCCACCCCCTTGATGAAGTTTTAGTGCATGTGCAAATCGTGCACGTGTGCGGGGCGTGATGATGTCACCCACAGGTGACGTCATCCTATCGGGCACTTAATTTCTGGATGCTGAGGCGCCAGGGCAGCTCCTCTAACCCCTCAGTACCCAGAAAGAACACTCTGCACTTCCACTCCTTGGTGCTCTCTGAGTTCGGAGGGCGCCGAGGACCGGAAGCGCCATTCTTTCTGGGTACTGAGGGGCTGGGGGTACTGCTGGCACTCTAAGCAATCACCTAGGTAGCTGACTCCCACGTGCCGGCCCTGCACACATTTTTGTCTTAGCTCAGGAAAAAATGGCTCCAGAGCAAACTGATTTCTGCAGTGGCTCACAACTTGGATGCCAGTAACTCACAAAGTAGAATTTTTTTGCTCACAAGACTCCACAGCTTAGTTGAATCCTTGGTCCAGACCTTATTTTGGGGTTCTGAGCTTTCAAACTCTCCTCAGTGTTTTTTGGTTGAATTCATGAATAAGTCACAAAGGAGGAATGGATAAGGAACTGGGAATGAGGAAACACCTTCAGCCTCCTGGAACTCCCTGGTCCCACCTGAAAGCTGGCAGCCCAGCTCCAAAGGTTTGGTAGCAAACTCCAGTTGGGCTTCAGTTTTGGGGGGAAAGAGAGAGAGAGGCCAAAAAATAACCTGCAGCCCGGCTTTCCCCTCTGCTTGCCATTAGAGTGGCGGAATTGGCATTCTTTGGGACCTCGGGGGACTTGCTGAGTTCCACTGGAATGCGGAAAATGCCTTGTAAATTAAGAGCCCCTAATGAAAACGCGCTGGTGTCCAAGCAGAGCGATCATCTGGTTAAAATCAGGCAGTAATTCCACTAATTTTACTGCCCTTCTCCCAGCCCTCAACGCCTCATTTAGGGGGAAAATGTTTATGTTCCCCTCAAAACACCTGCGTGCTTTAACTCAGGGGGTCCCCAAAGCAATTATTTGCATTTCATTTCATTTTCATTTTTTTTCCCTTTAAGGCTCCTTGTTGGAAGAGGCACTGACATCCATCCTTCTGGTGAACTGAAATGCAGTGCAGACCTGGGATTCCCCACATTCAGACGTGTTTAACTAGCGCCCCCTCCCCAAAACACTCATTCTAAGTTCTCCAGCTGGGATTGTTTCTTTTACCCAGTTGTGCTTCTTTCTTTCTTTCTTTCTTTCTTTCTTTCTTTCTTTCTTTCTTTCTTTCTTTCTTTCTTTCTTTCTTTCTTTCTTTCTTTCTTTCTTTCTTTCTTTCTTTCTTTCTTTCTTTCTTTCTTCCTTCCTTCCTTCCTTCCTTCCTTCCTTCCTTCCTTCCTTCCTTTCTTTCTTGCTTTCTTTCTTGCTTTCTTTCTTGCTTTCTTCCTTCCTTCCTTCCTTTATTTTATTTTATTCGATTTATATCCCGCCCTACCCCACCAAGGCGGGCTCCTTCCTTCCTTCCTTCCTTCCTTCCTTCCTTCCTTCCTTCCTTCCTTCCTTCCTTCCTTCCTTCCTTCCTTCCTTCCCTCCTTCCTTCCTTCCTTCCTTCCTTCCTTCCTTTTTCTTTGTTTCTTTTCTTTCTTTCTCCCCAGTGGAGACCCAAGGCAGCTTACAGTTTTCTCCTCTGTTTTCTCCTCACAACGGTCCTGTGAGGTAGGTTAACCCGAGAGTTATGTCTGACTGGACCCTCATGGACCCTACAAACTTTCATGGCAGAGCAGGGAATTTGAACTTTGAGCTGCTGATCATAGCCAATATACCACAGTGATTCTCTCTCTACCAAACAGGTGATATCGTTTCCTCAGTCACATGGGTGATTCCATCCTATGAGGGATCCAAAGCTATCAAAAAGAACCTGGCTTGGTAGCAAGCTGATGTCATTAAGGGCAAACGAACTCCATGGAGAATGCGGGCAGATGAGGCCAATGCAAATGAAGGCAAATTAAGAGGTGAACTCTTAAAAAAAACTTTAAAAAAAAACCATCAATCTTTTTTAAAATAGGGGCAAGACTTTTTTTTGTAGCAGGAACTGCTTTGCATGTTAGGCCACACACCCCGATGTGGCCAATCCTCCAAGAGCTTACAGGGCTCTTCTTCCAGGGCCCCCTGTAGGAGGAATGGCTGCATCAGGGGTGTGTGGACTGATACGCAAAGGAGTTTCTGGAGCAAAAAAAAGAGCCCTGAACAGGAGAAATATTTGAGGCACTTCCCAAAATGAGATTTTTTTGTTGTTGTTCCTTCCCTATCTGCCGCTTTATAGATGTTAGGGCTAAGAAACAACGAAAACACATTTTTTTTGTCCACTGAAAACCTGACTGCCAGTAAGTCCGAGCACCTTCCTTCTGTGTTGCATCCTCCCCAGCCCCCACAAAGCACGTTGTCTAAGTGGAAAAGTATTTCCTTTTGACCAGCCTTCCTCCTCCTCGTTCCATCCATCTGCAGGCATCAAGAGAAGCCATAGCTGACCACAAATGAGATCAGGGAATTGAAAAACTCGACTGGTAATCTAAACCTCAGGCTTCTTAGATGTCTTGGGGGGAGGGGTTGCTGCTAGGGATGGGAGGAGGAGGATGGCTTTTTGCTTTTTCCTGTTAGAGCAAGACTAGGGTTGCCAAGGCCAATTCAAGAAATATCTGGGGACTTTGGGGGTGGAGCCAGGAGACTTTGGGGGTGGAGCCAGGAGACTTTGGAGGTGGAGCCATAAGCAAAGTTGTGACAAGCACAATTGAACTCCAAAGGGAGTTCTGGCCATCGCATTTAAAGGGACCGCACACCTTTTCAATGCCTTCCCTGCATTTGAAATAATGAAGGATAGGGGCACCTTCTTTTGTGGCTCATAGAATTGGACTCCCTGGTCCAATACTTTTTAAACTTGGGGGGTATTTTGGGGAGAGGCACTAGATGCTATACTGAAACTTTGGTGCCTCTACCCCAAAAAACAGCCCCCACAGAGCCCCAGTTACCTGCAGATCAATTCTCCATGATTTTCTATGGGAATAAAACTCCATAGGGAATAATAGAGTTCCCAGAAGACATTTCCCTCCCCTCCCCCCGCTTTCTGACGACCCTGAAGCGGGGGGAGGACCTCCAAAACGTTCTGGCCATCACATTTAAAGGAACCGCACACCTTTTAAATGCCTTCCCTACATTTGAAATAATGAAGGATAGGGGCACCTTCTTTTGAGGCTCATAGAATTGGACTCCCTGGTCCAATCTTTTTGAAACTTGGAGAGCATTTTGAGGAGAGTCATCAGATGCTATATTGAAAATCTAGTGCCTCTGCCTCAAAAAACAGCCCCTCCAGAGCCCCAGATAACCCCAGATCAATTTCCCATTATGCCCTATGAGAATTGATCTCCATAGGGAATAATGAAATGCCCAGCAGACGTTTCCCTCCCCTCCCTCCACCCCCTTTCCGATGACTCTGAAGCGGGGAATTGGCATCTCTACTCACAGGTTGTTGAACTTCCAACTTCTTCAAAGTAACACAGAGCAACCATTCCAAGAGGAAGCCTTTCCAAGCCTCCGGAGGTGGAAAAGCACATGGTGGCTGAGGGGGCGGGGCTTTCCCCCACCAGCCAGCTGACTGGGAGCAGGAAGAAGCCTGGGAAAGTGGAAGAACCCCCGCTGGGACTTGGAGATTGGCAAGCCTAAGCAAGACATATACTCCCCCACCGCCCCCCATTACAATGTGCAGCTTTTTGAATTTATAAACTGGGAACAGAAAAGCCCGCTGAGGTTATATAGTGAGTATGACATTGTTGTGTATGTGGACTGTATAGGGTTACCAAGTCCAATTCAAGAAATATCTGGGGGCTTTGGGGGTGGAGCCAGGAGACTTTGGGGGTGGAGCCAGGAGACATTGGGGGTGGAGCCAAGATCAAGGCTGTGACAAGCATCATTGAACTCCAAAGGTTGTTCTGGCCATCACATTTAAAGGGACGGCACACCTTTTCTATGGCTTCCTCCATAGGAAATAATGAAGGATAGGGGCACCTTCTTTTGGGGCTCATAGAATTGGACCCCATGGTCCAAACTTTTTGAAACTTGGGGGGTATTTTGGGGAGAGGCACTAGATGCTATACTGAAAATTTGGTGCCTCTACCCCAAAAAACAGCCCCCCCCCAGAGCCCCAGATACCCGTGGATCAATTCTCTATTATTTTGTATGGGAATAAATCTCCATAGGGAATAATAGAGTTCCCAGCAGACATTTCCCTCCCCTCCCCCCCGCTTTCTGATGACCCTGAAGCGGGGGGAGGGTCTCTAAACCGGGGGATCCCCTGCCCCCACCTGGGGATTGGCAACCCTAGGACTGTAATATGTGTATTAAATGGTGTTCCTGCCTGGCTCATTGGAGCCTGTAGGACTGAGCTTGGGGACGCAGGAACAATGGGCAGTACGATCCAAATCCCTGCTGCCCTGCTCCAGTCATGGTTTGAATGGTCCAACGGCATGCTTGTATGGAAACCCTGTAGTGTATATCGTTGGCCCAGTTCTCCAGTCTTAGAGTGCAGCCCTATACTATGCTGTGCTGGAATAAAGAGCTATGATCACTACCACCTCGCCTCTTCCTTGCGTCGATCCCACTGTATTATAGACATGTACACTTATTCTGAAGTAAACACTATTCATCTCAAGGTAGGGTTGCCAATCACCAGGTGGGGGCAGGGGATTCCCCGGTTTGGAGGCCCTCCCCCCCGCTTCAGGGTCGTCAGAAATTGGGGGGAGGGGAGGAAAATGTCTGCTGGGAACTCTATTATTCCCTATGGAGTTTTATTCCCATAGAAAATCATGGAGAATTGATCTGCAGGTAACTGGGGCTCTGTGGGGGCTGTTTTTTGGGGTAGAGGCACCAAAGTTTCAGTATAGCATCTAGTGCCTCTCCCCAAAATACCCCCCGAGTTTCAAAAAGATTGGACCAGGGGGGCTAATTCTATGAGCCCCGAAAGTAGGTGCCCCTATCCTTCATTATTTCCTATGGAAGGAAGGCAATGAAAAGGTGTGCCGTCCCTTTAAATTTGATGGCCAGAACTCCCTTTGGAGTTCAATTATGCTTGTCACAGCCTTGATCTTGGCCCCACCCCTAATGTCTCCTGGCTCCACCCCCAAAGCCCCCAGATATTTCTTAAATTGGACTTGGCAACCCTATCTCAAGGAAAGACCTACTGCATATAGGGTTTCACCCTCCAGGTGGGACCTGGAGAACTCCCATTTTGACAACTGATCTCCAGCTGGCAGAGATCAGCTCCCGTGGACAAAATGGCCCCTTTGAAGAGTGGACTCTATGGCATTGGACCATGCTGAAGCCCTGGGGTAATTTTGTAGGGGGGGAAAGGTGCAGGAGCTCAGTAACATATCTCATTTGCATATGCTCTGGGCTCTGTGTGCAGCGGGGAGAGAACTCCCCACTGCATGCAGCAGACCCTGGCTGGAGGTTCAGGAGCTGTACTGCTGTGAGGTCCTGCTGAATTCAAGCCCTGCTGAGGCCCCTCCCCCTTCCCAAAATGTGCTCTCTCCTGGAACCACCCCCAAAGTCTCCAGGTGTTTTCCAATCCAGACCTGGCAACCCTACCAGGGTCGTGCCATCTAACCCATGCAGATGCTATCCAGACCAAATGTTCTTTCCATTTATCAAAGATTTCAGGTTTTCATGGCTGGCATCATCATTAGGGTTTGTAGAATCTTTCGGGCTCAAGTGCCGTGTTCTACTGGAGAACGTTTTTCTTCCAGACGTTTCGTTCTCAGCCGCGGAGAACAACCTCAGTGGTGTTGCAGCCGGAGCAGGCATTCTGACCTTCTTGACTCAATGCACAGCAGCCAAGAAGGTCGGAACGCCTGCCCCAGCTGCGACGCCACTGAGGATGTTCTCCGCAGCTGAGAACGAAACGTCTGGAAGAAAAACTTTCTCCAGTAGAACACGGCACTTGAGCCCGAAAGATTCTACAAACCCTAATTCTTTCCATGTGTTTATTTCACTATTTTGCCATTGAATCCCAGCCTTGTATCACTTTGCATTCTTAACCACCGCCCCCCAGCTATATGTAGTTCTGCTCATTGTACCCTGTTTCATTGTCTGATGAAGTCTGCATGCATACGAAAGCTTACATTCTGAATAAAGCTTGGTCTCAAAGGCGCTGCTCGACTCCCACTTTGTCCTACTGCTTCAGACCCACTCGGCTGCCCACCCGGATCTATTATTTTTCAAGTTTGTTCACTGAAGAAAGGGAACTGAAACAACATAAACATTACCTGGGATTTCTCGTATGAATGCACATGATGGAATGATAGCTGTCTGATATTTGTGGAGATCCTTGACACTACAGATCTTGTCAGACCAGAGAGATTTACTATTTGAAGTCCTTTAGGAAGCACTCCAAAGCAGGACTCCTCCGTAATAAATCAACGGGGCTTGATCCCCATAAAGTGATCAAAACACTGTGGCCCAAATCTCGTTTAAAAATACAATCATTTAGCAAAAGGCAGTCTGTAATACAGAGTGTAATCCCCGGAACTGTTTGTTCTTCTATGGGGAAGTTGGGGGAGGGGGGCATGGGACCTATTGCGGTGACAGTATGATATCACTTCTAGAAGAAAGATGGAAGTGACATCATGCCACTCTAGGAATCGCTGGGAAATCTATGGTAAAACAATATTCTGTTGATTCCTACAGGGGCATGATGTAACTTGTGGATCTCCCCTGGAAGTGACATCGTGGCAACACCATTTTTTTTATATATATATATATATATATATATATTATATGTTATACTATATATTATATATATATAATGCTTTTTTTTCCTGCAAGCCAACAGAGCAGGGGCAGAATGCAGAGGCTGCCAGAGAAGAAGATATTGAAGAAATTGGATTTGTATCCCGCCCTCCACTCCGAAGAGTCTCAGAGCGGCTCACAATCTCCTTTACCTTCCTCCTCCACAACAGACACCCTGTGAGGTAGATGAAGATATTGGATTTGTATCCCGCCCTCCACTCCGAAGAGTCTCAGAGCGGCTCAAAATCTCCTTTACCTTCCTCCCCCACAACAGATACCCTGTGAGGTAGATGAAGATATTGGATTTATATCCCGCCCTCCACTCTGAAAAGTCTCAGAGCGGCTCACAATCTCCCTTCCCTCCCCCCCCCCCGACAACAGACACACTTTGAGGTGGGTGGGGCTGACAGAGCTCTCACAGCAGCTGCCCTTTCAAGGACAACCTCTGCCAGAGCTATGGCTGACCCAAAGCCATTCCAGCAGCTGCAAGTGGAGGAGTGGGGAATCAAACCCGGTTCTCCCAGATAAGAGTCTGCACACCTAACCACTACACCAAACTGATGATATTGGATTTATATTCCGCCCTCCACTCCGAAGAGTCTCAGAGCAGCTCACAATCTTCTTTACCTTCCTCCCCCACAACAGACACTCTGTGAGGTAGATGAAGATATTGGATTTATATCCCGCCCTCCACTCCGAAGAGTCTCAGAGCGGCTCACAATCTCCTTTCCCTTCCTCCCCCACAACAGACACCCTGTGAGGTGGGTGGGGCTGGAGAGGGCTCTCACAGCAGCTGCCCTTTCAAGGACAACCTCTGCCAGAGCTATGGCAGACCCAAGGCTGTGCTAGCAGGTGCAAGTGGAGGAGTGGGGAATCAAAACCAGTTCTCCCAGATAAGAGTCCGCACACTTAACCATTACACCAAACTGGCTCTCTTATGCTCTTACGTGACACAGAGAGACCCAGCAGCCTGGAATGTCGCAGTTCAGGAATCACAAGCAAGCAACGTTCCGTCATTAAATTCAGTCGAAGGAGACTCCTTTGTTATTGTTTTCACATTTCACAGATTTGCAGAAATGGGCTTTAAAAATTCCAGAGGCGACCATCGATCAATGCAAGGGTTTTAAAACAATGCACTAATGAAAGTAAACCAGGGGGAAGGTCATTCAAAGTGTCTTGGGGGGGGGGGCGTATTTCCTGGGACACCAGAGATCTGCACATCCATTCTCTGAAATTAAATAGGATGAGGCGGCAGATGAAGGTGGGCATCAATGCTGGAGCGAAGCAATGGAGCAAAGTCTGAGGCCAGTGGCACCTTTAAGACCAACAAAGTTTCAGCCAATGGGTGTGTATGCGCACAATTCCTCAGATACATTGAAATGGAAGTTACCAGGGCATACGTATAGGAAGAGGGTGAGCAGCAGGTTAGCGTGCAACATAATGAAGTCGTCGAATGAAGTCGAGGTGACATGATAGAGGTTTATGAGATTATGCATGGGATGGAGAAAGTAGAGGAAGAAGTCCTTTTCTCCCTTTCTCACAATACAAGAACTCGTGGGCATTCGATGAAATTGCTGAGCAGTTGGGTTAAAACGGATAAAAGGAAGTACTTCTTCACCCAAAGGGTGATTAACATGTGGAATTCACTGCCACAGGAATATATATATTGGCCACTGTGTGACACAGAGTTTTGGACTGGATGGGCCATTCGTCTGCTCCACCATGGCTTCTCTTATGTTCTTATGTGACACAGAGTGTTGGACTGGATGGGTCATTGGCCTGATCCAATATGGCTTCTCTTATGTTCTTATGTGACACAGAGTGTTGGACTGGATGGGTCATTGGCCTGATCCAATATGGCTTCTCTTATGTTCTTATGTGACACAGAGTGTTGGACTGGATGGGCCATTGGTCCGATCCAACATGGCTTCTCTTATGTTCTTATGTGACACAGAGTGTTGGACTGGATGGGTCATTGGCCTGATCCAATATGGCTTCTCATATGTGACACAGAGTGTTGGACTGGATGGGCCACTGGCCTGATCCAACATGGCTTCTCTTATGCTCTTAGGACAAAACAGGAATAACAAGTTTAGTTTGGTGTAGTGGTTAGAGCCAGTTTGGTGTAGTGGTTACGTACGTAGACTCTTATCTGGGAGAACTGGGTTTGATTCCCCACTCCTCCACTTGCAACTGCTTAGAGTGGACTTGGGTCAGCCAAAGCTCTCACAAAGCTCTCCTTGAAAGGTCAGCTTCTGGGAGAGCTCTCTCAGCACCACATACCTCACAGGGTGTCTGTTGTGGGGGAGGAAGGGAATGGAGATTGTAAGCTACTCAGAGACTCAGAGTAAAGTTCGGGGTGTGTAAATCCAATATCATCATCATCATTATCATTATCATCACCATCACCACCAACACCTTCTTCGTTTGGATTTAATTCTAGGGGTAGGGGGAAACACTGAAGCAAATAAATGCATCAGATGGAGATTGATGTATTAATGTACCCTTCTTGATTGTGGAATGCTGAGAGTAATTAACCAAGACCCTGTTGTCTCAAAAAAAGAAAAGAAAAAGAAAAAACCAAAGACCATTTTCGCAATAGTCCCTCTGAAACAGGCAGATTTATGAGACTTTTGAAAGGTCAGGAGGGAACAAGTTTCATGGACAACATCACCTAAAGAAAAACCTAACTTCTGTCCAGAACCTGTCTGGTTACCACTGATAAACAGAGATTGTTCAGGTGACCTTAAAAGGGCACACCCAGGACTGCACCAGTCCTTCAGGTATGTCTGCCATTATTCATTAAAGGTTTTAAAGGTCATAAACAGCACCGAACTTTTTTTTGTAGCAGGAACTTCTTTGCATATGAGGCCATACACCACTAAAATAGCCAATCCTCCTGGAGCTTACAGTAGGCCCTGCAAGAAGAGCTCTGTAAGCTGTTGCAGGATTGGCTACATCAGGGGGGCGTGGCCTGATATGTGCTCTTTCTTTCTTACCCTCTCCCCTTCTGGGGTCCATTGTCCAAACCCCTGTGAGAATTGTGCTGAACTCTTAAAATCTGACAAACTTTCTGAGATTTTCCTCCACAAAAAATGGGAAAAGAACCAAAACATATCAAGCAGACAGATGGAAATCTTCCTCATGCCACTGCGGCCAGATAGGAGAAAGGAATGTTAAAAAGTATGATGGGAGTAAGGTTTTATTATTATGTGTTGTTGTTGTTATGACCATTCTAATTTAAGAAGCGTTTTACGATAGATGCTGAGCTGGTATAATTTAGTCCACCTTCCGGTGATGTCGGGGTGTGTGTGCCATATGCAAATGTGTTATGCAAATGAGTTGTGCTGATGAGCTTTGGCACCTGGCTAGGTCTGGAAGGATGCTGGATCAAAACACCCACCCACCCATGCACACAGTTTTGTAGATTTCAAGAAAAAAGCCTGAGCACACCAAAACAAAAGAAGAGAGAAAGAGTCCAGTAACTAACAAAAGACTAACAAAAGATGGATGTCCATGTACTTCAAGACTAACAAAATTTGCGGCAGAGGATGAGTTTTCATGAGTCATTGTTCAAGAAATCCAGGTGTAGTTATATTAGAGGTTGCTGTCCCTAATGTTTTTAAATGGTTTAAATGTCTTATAATTTTAAATATTTTATAAATTTAAATGTATTAATTAATTTTAACTGTTACTTCTTCAGAAACTTCGTTTATTTATCTCAAGAATCTGAAGAAACGACTCATGAACTCTCCTTCCCTGCCACAAATTTTGTTCAGACTTTTGTTCAGATGCTACTGGACCCTGTTTGTTTGTGCTCTTTTCTATTGCTACAGTCTTTCCTACAAAGCAAGAGGCAAGTTGTACCTTGCAGACCAACAACGTTTTATTCGGAACGCAAGCTTTCGTGCGCTAGAAGCACACTTCATCGGACCAAAGGATGGAATGGCAAGCAGTCCTGAATATAGAGAAAGTGGGCAGTGAGTTAGTATGCAGAGTCATAGAAATGTCTTTTAGCAGATTACAAGAGTCACAGGTTGGGGTCTGGTGTTTGTAAGTTTGTGTTAACTGGGCTACAACAACAACAATTAAATTGGAATAGCAGGTTGATGTCCATGTACTAAATTCATTAATTATCCTGGGCGTGAAGCGAGAGTCTGTTGTAATGTGAGCCCTGGTTTAAAATGAGGGCAGAGGTTTTATTTAAACACATAACCAGGGGTTATTTTGTAGAAAAATAGGTGGCGGAGCTCATCCAGGGATTGTTATGCAGCTGCACATACTATTCAATGGACAATGAGGTGGAACTCTCAGAAGGAGGAGGTGGAACTCTCAGAAAGGTTCAGGAGCTGCACTCCTGTGAGCTCCCACTGAGTCTGAGGCCTGCACGTAAAAGACATATAAACGCAATTCTAGTTTACCATTAGAAAAAAGAATACATTAAAATATAGTGGAAGATGGGTTAGTATATGTAATGAGATAAACAGCCAGTATCCCTAATTGAGTATGTCAGTACAAAAAAACATTATTCTGATACACTCTTCTAAAAGAGAAATACATTGGAATTCTGTAACTATATCGCTCTACTTGGTGAAAGTGGGTTTAGCATATGTAATGAGATAAAAAAACAACAACAACCCAATATCCCTGTTCAGTCCTGGGGATTTGTTTGTTCCAAGTTTCATAATCATTTGTAATTCAGCAATTTCCCACTCCGTTCTGTTCTTGAAGTTCCTTTGCAGCAAAACAGCAACTTTTTCTGCAGTCTGACATGGCAACCCATCTTGATCTAAAACAAAAGCAAGCAAGTAAACAAACAAGTAGACAAACAAACAAGTCCCCAAACCTCATTAAAGGCTTTAAAACTCAAAAACTGGCTGTGCTAAAAACTGATTGGCTGTGCTCAGGGCTTTATTTGAGCAGGAAGGCACAGAAACGCAGTTCCGGGTGGCTTTGGTGTCAAGTGGTGTGGCCTAATATGTGAATGAATTCCTAGTGGGCTTTTTCCCCCTACAAAAAGCCTTGTGCAAAACAATGGTGATGTCAGGGGATGTGGCCTAATATGCAAATGAGTTCATGCTGAGCTTTCCCTACAAAAATAGCCCTGGCTGTGCTGAAAACTGATTGGATCCTGGCTGTGAAGGCATCGAAGTTCTCCCCCTACGCCTACCACTCATGGGCCGTCGACTCCATTCTGAAGCGAACTTTATACTAAAGGCAAATTATGTGGTCTCATAGCTTGATTGCTTACTGCTTGGAGAGCCAGTTTGGTGTAATGGCTAAGTGTGCGGACTCTTATCTGGGAGAACCGGGTTTGATTCCCCACCCCTCCACTTGCACCTGCTAGCATGGCCTTGGATCCGCCATAGCTCTGGCAGAGGTTGTCCTTGAAACGGCAGCTGCTGTGAGAGCCCTCTCCAGCCCCACCCACCTCACAGGGTGTCTGTTGTGGGGGAGGAAGGGAAAGGAGATTGTAGGCCGCTCTGAGACTCTTCGGAGTGGAGGGCGGGATATAAATCCAATATCTTCATCTAGCTCACAGGGTGTCTGTTGTGGGGGAGGAAGGGAAAGGAGATTGTAGGCCGCTCTGAGACTCTTTGGAGTGGAGGGCGGGATATAAATCCAATATCTTCATCTACCTCACAGGGTGTCTGTTGTGGGGGAGGAAGGGAAAGGAGATTGTGAGCCGCTCTGAGACTCTTCGGAGTGGAGGGCGGGATATAAATCCAATATCTTCATCTACCTCACAGGGTGTCTGTTGTGGGGGAGGAAGGTAAAGGAGATTGTGAGCCGCTCTGAGACTCTTCGGAGTGGAGGGCGGGATAGAAATCCAATATCTTCTTCTTCTTCTTGTTTGTGCACATGGGACAGGGCATTCCTTCAGTAGGTTTGTTTCCTGCCGTCCTTCAGAAACACATGCACAGACACAGAGGGCAAATGTCCTTCAGTTTCAGAATATAAGGGCAATTGTTTTGATTTCAATTGGAGTGGGGGGGTGGCGTGAAGGATGGAAGGAGGTGAAGGAAGATGAAGGAACAGCCCGGGACTTAATAAACACCTTAGCCCGAAGCTCTTAGTTTTTATTCATGAGGATTTTTATCTTCTCTTCTGCTCCAGACGTACTTGCCGTGGCTCCTTTACTGCTCGGTCTTAAATTACCATTGCAAAGGTTATATGTTTATTTACCAAAAAAGACAATCTCCGCACAGTGATCCTGAAGGCAAAGAGGGTGTCTCGTGCCAATAAACATCGCTTGATCCCTTAAACGCTGAGGCCAGATGAATGAGGTGATGTTTAGTGCCATGGACGTATTACAGTTTATAGCTTCATTAACTGTCTGAACTGCATTATGTGCAAATTTCATCAAAGCGCAAGGCATATTTATTCCCTGAGGTGTGCCGACGGTTGAGGCTTGATTCTTAAAGGGGGAAAAAAAAGAAGAAGAGAGAACAGGTAATTACTTATAATTAGAGTGGCGGGAAGCGAAAATCATTTTGGGGGGAAGGGAAGAAACTTTTCCTACCTCTGCAACGGTGCCTGCGCTCTAACACTTAGCGAGCCAAGTTTAAGAGAGTAAAGTATGTCCGTAATGCTTCAAGTTGCCGGTTCCAGACTAGGGAATTCCTGGAGATTTTGAAGACACAGCCCTGGGAAGGTGGAGTTTGCGGGGGGGGGGGGACTGCCATGGTAAATTTTGAACGATTTTATTTATTTTTATTTATTCGGGATTTGTATCCCGCCCTTCCCACAAGTGGCTCAGGGCGGCTCAGGGATTTCACACTAGACCTTTAATCCTGGCTCAACCCTGTCCCAAAACTGATTTTCTACACTAGAATCATAGACTCATAGAGTTGGTTTCAATTTCGATGTCAGACCTTTAATGGCATAGTATACGATACATAAAACGATTTAAGGAAAAGGAAAGGTCCCCTGTGCAAGCACCAGTCATTTCCGACTCTGAGGCGATGTTACTTTCACAACGTTTTCACAGCAGGCTTTTTACAGGGTGGTTTGCCATTGCCTTCGCCAGTCATCTACACTTTCCCCGCCCCCCACAAGCTGGGTACTCATTTTACCGACCTCAGAAGGATGGAATGCTGAGTCAACCTCGAGCCGGCTACCTGAAAACCCAGCTTCTGCCAGGGTCGAACTCATGTCATGGGCAGAGCTTAGGACTGCAGTACTGCAGCTTTAACACTCTGCGCCATGGGGCTCTTAAGATTTAAACAGACAAAATAAATCAGGATTGAACTTAGGTTAAACATAAAATCAAGCACTGCCAGAGTTGCGTTGGAGAATGGCGGCCAAGAACGTTGCTACAGCATGGGTAATTTCTGCATTAGAGCCGTTCAGGAAAAATCGACAGAAAGACAAATTGTTTTGATTGACAGTGGGCGGGGAGAATCTGTGAAACAATTCCTGAGGGTTTTTTTTTCATATAGATGACAATTATTCAATAAATGGAAAATTGTATCAGGGGAGTTCGCACCGCAGGAACAAAGTCTGAGTTGGTTTTTATGAATCCACGATTCAAAAGTCGAACGTCAGTTTGGGGAGAGGGCTTCTTTCTGAAAAAAATTGGGTGGCTACTCTTGCGTTAGTATATTAAAGGTCTGATTAAAAGTCTAGTGTAAAATTGACATTTGCCAGTCCCCAAACGGGTGCTAACAGTAGGCCCTGTACAAAGAGCCCTGTAAGCTCAAGGAGGACTGGCTACATCAGTGGTATGTGACCTAATATGCAAAGGAGTTCCTGCTACAAAAAAAAAGCCCCGCTTGAATGTGAAACTAAGAAGAAGCTACTGGTGAAAATGAGGTCTAAATGTTCAGGAAAGACTCATTTAGCTGCTATGAACATTTATATATTGCACATCTGAGAGCCATATTTGGATTGAAGTCCGCTTGACAAGTTCTTTCTCTGCGGGAGCAGTGCATATTTATCTAAAAATAGAAGAAGATGACTGCATGAATACATGGAACATACCTGTTCAATTATTATTTCTATGGGTTATACGTCCCGCTCTCTGTAGCATGTTCTGTTTCGTAGTGAATTGTTCTGCTTGTGATGTGTTAAAAGATTACAATTTCTAAGTTTAATTTTTTTAAGTGTTTCTTTGTCACTTTAATAAATGTTTTGTAGACACAGCACACGGAGGCGGAGCTTTCTTTCCTTGCCTTTTCCTTGCTGCCAGACAGCTGGCTGGTGGGTGGAAATCCTGCCCCAACAGCCAAGGTATGTCTTTAGATCCCAGGCAAGGTTAGAAGCTTGTGAACTCCTTGTATTTTGGAAGTTGTGTGTTTTTGCCTTTAAACCTCAGTGAGACTGAAGTTGTATGGGGGCAGGGCGAGCAGGCAGAGACACCTGCTTGTGAGAGGGAGGGAGAGAAAGAACCAAGCTCCTCTGTTCATTTTGCATCCCTTTCAGAAGCTGTTTGTATAGTGAAAGGGATAGTAAAGAGTTAATTAGAACCTGATAATGGATAGAGGAAAACTCCACTCCATTAGTCCTCTCTCTCCTTAAGTTTGTTGAAATACAGCAGATTGTTACATTCAGCAATTCCGGTGAGTAAAGCTATCTATACTATTGCCCAGGGCTTTTTTTGTAGCAGGAACTTTTTTGGATATTAGGCCACGCACCCCCTGATGTAGCCAATCCTCCTGGAGCTTACAGTAGGCTCTGTACTAAGTGCCCTGTAAGCTCTTGGAGGATTGGCTACATCATGGGGGTGTGGCCTGATATGCAAAGGAATTCCTGCTACAGAAAAATCCCTGTTATTGCTCCAGGGAGATCACAAAAGTGTGGGCATGCAAATTTTTTATTTTGGCTGCTTTGCGAGTGTGTGTTCACTTTCATTTAGTGGAAGTGCATCTGCTGGGGAACAAAAAAGAGGAGGAGGAAATGAAGACTGTATTTAGGAGAACTGAACTGCTGTGTTTTTATTTATTTGGAATGGGAAAGTCTTTTGGCTCCACCCCCAAGGTCCCCAAATATTTCCTACGTTGGACCTGGCAACCCTAACTTCCATAGGCCCAGGGGCAGGCTTCCAGCAAGGCAGTAACATAATTAAAAACTGACTGTTGGAAAAAAAAAACTGGGCAGCTCAAATGGTCAGACCACTTGTGTGACCTCTCCAATAAGAATGCCCTGGCTGTTTGCCGACTCTCCAAACATCCCAAACCTGCCAAACCTCTTTCTTAAAACAACTGTAACTCTTTCCTTTCAAGTTTTTCAACCTTTCACCCACCAGGTTCCTAGCCGTTCACCCTTGACCCGCTGGACGTGTTTGCTTAGCTTTGTGGCAATCCAGTTTAGAAATGTTTTTAAAAACCCCCACCATTCAGAGGCAGAAGATACATAACCAATGTATGAATGCTTACAAATTCCTATTTTCAGGGCTGCACGACTCCTATGCAACTAGGACATATTTCAGCTCTCAGGAAAGAACTTTGAAAGGATATTTACAGGGCAACCCAGAACAATTTTCCCTGGGAATACATCCCCTTGAACAGATTCTGAGTAGACCTGCTTCGAATTTCCCTTGCAGGAGCCTCAGTCTCTGAAGGTAAAGTGCTTGAACCCTTCTGGGAACCTTGGACAATGTAGTCAAGTCATTCTACTCTTTCTGTCTGGCTGGCAAGAGAAGAAAAGAATTCTGCCTGCAAAGGGAAAGAGAATGTGATATGTGCCCCAAACACATATGGTGGTCACCATTCCACTCTTCCCTAAAATGTTTAAGAGCCATATGCAAAATGAAAGAAGGGAGGGAAGGAAGGAAGGAAGGAAAAATAAATAGGGAGGAGGGGAGTGGAAAGAAAGCAACTTTAACTTTAAATGGATTCTCCAAGCCACCGACTGAATAGGGGTGGGGGTGGGGAGGTAGTCCCCTGTGCAAGCCCCAGTCGTTTGCATCTCTGGGGTGATGTCACATCACGACGTTTTCACGGCAGAATTTTACGGAGTGGTTTGCCATTGCCTTCCCCAGTCATCTACCCTCCCCCCCCCCCCAGCAAGCTGGGTACTCATTTTACCGACCTCGGAAGGATGGAAGGCTGAGTCAACCTCGAGCCGGCTACCTGAACCAGGTATCAAACTCAGGTGGTGAGCAGAGAGCTTGGACTGCAGTACTGCAGCTTTCCCACTCTGCACCACATGGCTCTTTCCTGAACCCAGAACAGTTGTGCAAAAAGAAAAGATCCAGCGGACTCTGCCTGGGAACGTCGAACTTGGGCCCAGAGCTTCACAGATAACTCATCAGGTTGTGATTATTATTTTTTTTCTATTTTCCGCTGGAACAGATTTGTACCAGATCATTCTATCATCGCACAATGCTAACAAATGACTCGAGCTTGGGCTTTGTTTAAGTGTTATTTAGCATAATGTTGCATTTTACTTATTACATTATCTATCATGTTCCAAGTCATCAGACCCTCTTTAATTAAGGTGATGGAATCCAGCACAATGGAAATTTGCCCTGTGCTGGTATGTATTTGGAAGGGAATTCTGTCACAATATCTTTTTTTCTTAAATCCACCGAGTGGGGGGGCGTTTTTTGCGCTGCATCCAAGCTGTGTGTACACACCATCGCATGTTTCTACTCCAAGCTGATTGCAAAGAAACCACAAAGACATCTTGCTTCACTGAATGAGAATGTTGCCAAGTATTGAGGAGGAAAACAAACAGATAAACTTAAATTACCCGCTCTGCTAGCGCTCCCCTCCCTCGCTCAGTGGAATCTCAGTGGATACCAGAACATGCAAAGAAGAAGATTTAATGCGAGATTTAAGCGAATAAGCTTTTCAAAGCAAATTCTAAAGGAAGGGGTTACACCGCGATAAATCTCATGGAGAAATCCTAAACACGCCTCCTCAGAAGTAAGCCCCATTTAACTCAATAGGGCTCCCTCCAAGGAAGGGACTTTTAGGACCGCAACCTTATTTTCTCAGCTAGTGATAGACACGTTCCCTCCACCTGACTCGTAATTAGTTGGGGTTTTTGTATGTTCCCATTCTAGGGTTGCCAAGTCGGTATTGGAAAATACTTGGAGACTTTGGGAGGGTGGAGCCAGCAGAGGGTGAGGTTTGGGGAGGGGTCTCAGCTTGGTCCAATGCCAGTTTGATGCAGCGGTTAAGTGCGCGGACTCTTATCTGGGAGAACCGGGTTTGATTCCCCACTCCTCCACTTGCACCTGCTGGAATGGCCTTGGGTCAGCCATAGCTCTGGCAGAGGTTGTCCTTGAAAGGGCAGCTGCTGGGAGAGCCCTCTCCAGCCCCACCCAAGGTGTCTGTTGTGGGGGAGGAAGGTAAAGGAGATTGTGAGCCACTCTGAGACTTTTCAGAGTGGAGGGCGGGATATAAATCCAATATCTTCATCTACCCACAGGGTGTCTGTTGTGGGGGAGGAAGGGAAAGGAGATTGTGAGCCGCTCTGAGACTCTTCGGAGTGGAGGGCGGGATATAAATCCAATATCTTCATCTACCTCACAGGGTGTTTGTTGTGGGGGAGGAAGGTAAAGGAGATTGTGAGCCGCTCTGAGACTCTTCGGAGTGGAGGGCAGGATATAAATCCAATATCTTCTTCATAGAGTCCACCCTTCAAAGCAGCCATTTTCTCCAGGACACTGAAACAACTACGAGTTCCACAACAAATTACTAATACAATTTCTGTACCACTTGTACCCAGTGCAGGATTAAACCCTATGGAGGCCCCTAGGCAGTCAAAATCTTGGAGGGGGGGGTATGCAAAATATCTCAGCGTTGGAGCACCCGCCCCACCACCCATGGCCCCTGCTGCAGCCTGCAGACACCTTCTCAAAAGCCCCTTGGACAAAACCACAGAGAGGAGCAAACATGGTGATGTTGCCGGCAGCAGCCACACCAGGCAAGTCGGTTAAAGAGTGGCTCAGTTGCTGGCTGAGTGTGCAGGCTGGGAGGGCTGCAAGCAGGGGGGAAACCGGAGGGGGGGGGGAAACCAGGGGGGAAATGCCAGCCTGGGGCCTCTAAAGGTGTAGGGGCCCATAGGCCAGTGTCTACTTGGCCTAATTGTTAATCCAGCCCTGCTTGTACCAATTTATAACTTGGTTTATAAAGTGCAAGGAAACATGGAAACACAAGTCATATAAGCAGCACACAAAACCTTTGAATCCACAACAAATTACTAATACAATTTCTGTACCACTTGTACCCAGTGCCGGATTAAACCCTATGGAGGCCCCTAGGCAGTCAAAATCTTGGGGGGTCCCTTGCAAATTATCTCAGCGTTGGAGCGCCTGCCCCTCCACCCTTGGCCCTGCTGCAGCCTGCAGACACCTGCAAGCCTCCAAACAATTTTTGACGATGACGAAGTGCTTGGGCAAAAATCTTGTATAAAAGTCTCAAGGTTGGTTTAAAGTCCACAAAATTATTTAAGTCTATAAAGCAGACGTCCCTATGCATCCTCAATGTGAATTGCTGGCGTATTCTGCACGTTTCAATCGCCCAACATCTTCGCCGAGAAAGGGTAATGGACAGTCCACCATGAACATCCCTTCATAGTTCTCCACAGAGCAACAAGCCCAATGTCCATTCAGTCAAAAATTGTATATAACTTTATCATCCACGTTTATTACTTTATAAACCAGGTTATAAATTGGTACAAGCGGCACAGAAATTGTATTAGTAATTTGCCGCGGATCTCATAGTCGTTTCAGTTTCTTGTCCGTGATTCTCTTGTTTGACCTGTTACAAAAATAAATCATATACCAACATACATGTATTTATCGCAGAAAGCTAAAACCATTTAAGGGCCCATCATAAGCCTCTATATACACATAACTCTTGGCACATAGGCTCTGGCCTTACACCTACCTTGATCAATTCTGGATCATGTGGCATACAATAAGACACCGGATGCAATATGTATCCCCTTGATTAGGACATAATGGTCGTAGAATAAGAGACCTCAAGAATATCTTTAAGCCTTTGTCACTTCATTAAATTTCCTTGTGGTCCAGAATTGTTCTGTTGTTCTATTGTATTCTGTATTATGAGCCAATATGTGTACTTACCTTTCTGACCTCCGAAGAAGACCAATCTAGATCGAAACGCGTCAGGTCAAGTTGAGTGGGTTCCCATTGTGGCTTTATGACTGTGCATAGGATAGAGGCTTATGATGGGCCCTTAAATGGTTTTAGCTTTCTGCAATAAATACATGTATGTTGGTTTATGATTTTTTTAAACAGTTTGTTTTTAATGTTTGGCCCTTTAATTGCATATTAACTTTTGAGGTTCTCACTCCGGTTTTTGGGTTAAGTTTCTTTCCCTTCTTTGTTTTCCCTTGACCTGTTAATAAGTCACTTGGTTGTGTGTGAAAGTAAGAACCTTGCCATGCTCTGGATCAGATTTTGAAGCTAGTCAAAGCTTTAAGAGAAATTAGGGAAAATAAAGTACTACCTCGTCGCTGCGCTGTGGTGCTGTGTGAAGAACACTTCATTGGAATATAATACTACTACTTCTGGACTCCTCAGAAACAATTTTGAACTGGGGATCCTTGAAGAATTGGAGGACCGCACTTCATTTAATGGACATTAAGTTGTAAAAGTACTTGGAATTTTGGTCCTTATGTTTGCATTATTGAGTGCTCTATTGTCAGGGTATGAATGTCTTTAAGTGTTTTGTATGAGAGCGTTTGAGAGAATATAAAATCTGTCTAGTTATTTTTCCTTGTATTAATTTGGAGGCTGGGCATCATGGAAACCTGTGGGGTTCTTTTCTGTCACTCACCTGGAGGCTGGCAACATAAGAACATAAGAGAAGCCATGTTAGATCAGGCCAATGGCCCATCCAGTCCAACACTCTGTGTCACACAGTGGCCCAAAAAAATTATATATATATATACACACACACACATACACACTGTGGCTAATAGCCACTGATGGACCTCTGCTCCATATTTTTATCTAACCCCCTCTTGAAGGTGGCCAAGCTTGTGGCCGCCACCACCTCCTGTGGCAGTGAATTCCTCATGTTAATCACCCTTTGGGTGAAGAAGTACTTCCTTTTATCCGTTTTAACCTGTCTGCTCAGCAATTTCATCGACTGAAATTGTCCCCGTCCTGTCCCGTTTTCTTGGAGATCTTCAGGCTCTGTCTGGAGGTGGGCGACTCTTTTGGACATGTTTAGGAGCACTTTTCCCCACTGAGATGTCTCTGAATTCCTTTTTCAATGGGAGGTGGTAATGGAAAGTGCTGTCAACTTGCAGGCGATTTATGGTGATCCTGCAGGGTTTTCAAGACAAGAGATTTACAAAGGGGAATTGGCATTGCCTGCTGTTACATAATGAACCTAGACCTCTTTGGTGGTTTCCAGGGCTTTTCTTTTTTCCTAGCAGGAGCTCCTTTGCATATTAGGCCACACACCCCTGATGTAGCCAATCCTCCAAGAGCTTACAGGGCTCTTCGTATGGGGCCTACTGTAAGCTCCAGGAGGATTGGCTACATCAGGGGCGCATGCCCTAATATGCAAAGGAGTTATTGCTACAAAAAAAGCCCTAAAGCCCGGAGAGCCGGTTTGGTGTGGAGAGCCGGTTTGGTGTAGTGGTTAAGTGTGCGGACTCTTATCTGGGAGAACCGGGTTTGATTCCCCACTCCTCCACTTGCACCTGCTAGCATGGCCTTGAGTCAGCCATAGCTCTGGCAGAGGTTGTCCTTGAAAGGGCAGCTGCTGGGAGAGCCCTCTCCAGCCCCACCCACCTCACAGGGTGAATGTTGTGGGGGAGGAAGGTAAAGGAGATTGTGAGCCGCTCTGAGACTCTTCGGAGTGGAGGGCGGGATATAAATCCAATATCTTCATCTACTTCACAGGGTGTCTGTTGTGGGGGGGGGGGGAAGGGAAAGGAGATTGTGAGCCGCTCTGAGACTCTTCAGAGTGGAGGGCAGGATATAAATCCAATCTCTTCATCTACCTCACAGGGTGTCTGTTGTGGGGGAGGAAGGTAAAGGAGATTGTGAGCCGCTCTGAGACTCTTCAGAGTGGAGGGCAGGATATAAATCCAATCTCTTCATCTACCTCACAGGGTGTCTGTTGTGGGGGAGGAAGGGAAAGGAGATTGTGAGCCGCTCTGAGACTCTTCGGAGTGGAGGGCGGGATATAAATCCAATATCTTCTTCTTCTAATGGTCTCCCACCCAAGAACTAACCAGTACTGGCCCTGCTCAGCTTCTGAGATCTGATGAGACTGGCTAGTCTGGGCCACCCAGATCAAAGCTCCCTTCCTGGAGTGCGGTGACCTGGCAACAGTGATCCATGCAACGGTCACCTCGAGACTAGACTACTGTAATGCCCTCTACATGGGGCTGCCCTTGAACTCGGAAACTCCAGCTAGTGCAGAACGCGGCTGCTAATGGGTCTACCTAGGTGGGAACATGTGCGGCCTAGGCTGCGCGAGCTGCACTGGCTGCCAATTGTATACCGAGTCCGTTACAAGGTGCTGGTTATTACCTTTAAAGCCCTATATGGCCGAGGACCTGCCTACCTTAGGGACCGTCTCTCTCCATATGTTCCCCAGAGGGCACTGAGATCTAGTTCACAAAATCTACTGAAAATCCCCGGGCCAAAGGAGGCCAAACTGAAAGTAACAAGGGAGCGGGCCTTCTCGATAACAGCACCCCAATGGTGGCACCAGCTGCCAGAGGAGGTACGGGCCCTGCGGGACCTTAATCCGTTCCGTAGGGCTTGCAAAACCGTCCTTTTCCAGCTGGCATATTAAGATGGAACCATCGCATCAATAAGCTATGTTTACATGTATATTAAGAATGTAGCACCATTAATTTATACTGTAATTTAAATTTTAAATTTTAATCTAATCGCTGTTTTTAGGAAATGTATTTAATGGTTATGTTGTATTTATTGTTATATCATGGTGTGACCCACCATGTCCTGTAAGCCTCCCTGAGCCTGCTTCGGCGGGGAGGGCGGGGTATAAATAAAAAATTATTATTATTATTAAAGCTGCATGGGAGATATTGGGAGAGGAAGGAAGGAAGGAAGGAAGGAAGGAAGGAAGGAAGGAAGGAAGGAAGGAAGGAAGGAGGAAGGAAGGAAGGAAGGAAGGAAGGAAGGAAGGAAGGAAGGAAGGAAGGAAGGAAGGCAAATAGATGGGGGAGAGGATGGAGGGGGAAGTTCCTTTTATAGGAAAAAGGCCCAGCAGGAACTCATTTGCATATTAGACCACACCCCCTGATGCCAAGCCAGCTGGGACTGAACTCCTGTGCATCCCCCCTCAACAAAAGCCATGGGCACAGCATTCGTTTTAAAAGATTCCCAGAGACTTCCAAATGTCATTGTTTTTTAAACTTTGGATTGGCTGTATTTTAGATATTTTAAAGAGAGGCCATTTGGATTTGATTTATCTTAATTTCCAGATGCACATCCCTACTGGAGAGCCAGTTTGGTGTAGTGGTTAAGTGTGCAGACTCTTATCTGGGAGAACCGGGTTGGATTCCCCACTCCTCCACTTGCAGCTGCTGGAATGGCCTTGGGTCAGCCATAGCTCTGGCAGAGGTTGTCCTTGAAAAGGCAGCTGCTGGGAGAGCCCTCTCCAGCCCCACCCACCTCACAGGGTGTCTGTTGTGGGGGAGGAAGGTAAAGGAGATTGTGAGCCGCTCTGAGACTCTTTGGAGTGGAGGGCGGGATATAAATCCAATATCTTCTTCTTTTTCTACTAAATACTGGTCATTAGAACATGTATGTTTGTGAAGGGAAGGAGGAGTGTCCTTTAGTCAGATATCTCTCTCTCCAGACACCAGTCTTGGTTCCTGCACGTCTCAATTCCACAGTCTCCAGCTGTCCTTACTGAAATGAAACAGTGTCTGTTTCTAGGTACCTGTTCCTCATAAATCACTGTCTCTGTTTTGAGAGCTTGGGGGTAGTTTATTAAATGTTTGTTAGCGTGTGTATCCATACCATTCTTGGAGCTTCTCCCTAGAGCAGGGAGGCAAACTGCAACTCAGGAACCACACGTGGCACTTTCACATACATTGTGCGCAGGGGTCATTTTGTAGAACAATAGGTGGCGGAGCTCATTAGCATAACTCATTAGCATATGCCCCCCCACCAGCCAAAAGCAACCTGATGCAAGAAGGAGACCTCCGGGCGAGTGAGGCCTGCTTGGACTGGCTAGAAATCCAGTCAGCCCAAGCAGGCCTCACTCACCTGGGGCTCTCCTGAGCCACACACCCCCCCCCCCCGGTCATAAGGCCAGGAAGCCACCTGCCACCCAAAATCACATAAGAAGTGGAGAAAGGGTGGCACGGGCTTCTCCAGGGGTTAATGAGGGCTGCTGGGGACGTGGCAAAGCCCCTGGTGGCTGGCTGGCTGCCCGCTCTCCTAATCCAGGGATTGTTATGCAGCTGCACCTCCTATTCAATGGACAAGGTAGGTGAGGAGGAAGGTGGGGAACCCTCAGTAAGGTTCAGGAGCTGTGCTCCTGTGAGCTCCTGCCGAATCTGAGGCCTGATTGTGTGGCTCTCAGAGGCCTCACCACCCCATTGGTGGACTTGGAGAAGGCATTTCTCTCTTTAAATCACTTCTTCAAGCCAAGCCAGATGGCATCTTGGAGAATACATTTAAAGTTAAAGTTGCTTTCTTTCCATGTCCACCTCCCTCCCCCATCCATTTGCCTTCCTTCCTCGCAGCTCTCAAACATCTGATGTTTAGTCTATGTGTAGGGTTGCCAAGTCCAATTCAAGAAATATCTGGGGACTTTGGGGGTGGAGCCAGGAGACATCAGGGCGGAGCCAGGAACAAGGGTGTGACAAGCATAATTGAACTCCAAGGGAGTTCTGGCCATCACATTTAAAGGAACCGCACACCTTTTTAAATGTCTTCCTTCCATAGGAAATAATGAAGGATAGGGGCACCTTCTTTTGGGGTTCATAGAATGGGACCCCCTGGTCCAATCGTTTTGAAACTTGAGAGATACTTTGGGGAGAGTCACTAGATACTATACTGAAAATTCGGTGCCTCTACCTCAAAAAAACAGCTCCCCCAGAGCCCCTGAAACCTCCAGATCAATTCCCCATTATACCCTATGAGAATCAATCTCCACATAGAGAATAATGCTCAGCAGACTTGAGAGGATTCAAGGACTACAAGTCCCAGCATGCACCTTGCGAAGGGAGGCCAGACTGGACTGAATAGCAGGCCAGCGGTGGGCGGGTCTTTGTGAGCCGGAGGAAGGGAGAAGCCCGAAGTCAAGCTGGGAAAGAGACACGACGCCGTTCCACCCCCCCACCCCCACCCCTGCTATTAGATTTTTAGGGAGCGGGGGATTAGGTTGCTAATACAGGGGTCCCCCGGCAGGGCGGGGGGGGGGGTTGGGAAGCCTATCTATGTGGCTCTTATGTTAAGCAAGTTCGGCCAAACCCGGCTCTAGAGTGTCATCCAGTGAAATAAAATGACGGGATGACAGCATCTTGAATATAGTGCACAGGTGTGTCAATGCCACGTGTGAACACTAAAGCACTATGCCGTGCATGGGTGGTAAACTTGCATGCAACTGCTAAGGTGTTGAGGTTGATTTTGACGGGCTAATGACAGCATGTTTCTTACATATTTAAATTCCACTTTTCTTCCCAAGGAGAGCCTTCAGTGACTTGCGACATCGTTTGCTGCTTCATCCTCACAACAACCTCGTGAGGTAGGTGAGGCTGAGAGAGAATGACGGCCTGAGGTCACCCATTGAGCTTCTGCAGCAAAGTGGGGATTTGAACCCAGATCTAACCCAGACACTCTAACCACCACACCACACTGTAGTGGTATGAGGATAATGCCTCACTTTGGGGTCTCATGTTTGGGGGTGACCTACGCTGCTTTTTTGTTATAGGACAATTATATTTTTTTTTCTTGTGTGCCTTGAACAAAGTAAGGGAAGGCAGCATGGTGTAGCCCGATCTTTTCAAACCTCCGAAGCTAAGTAGGATGAGTAATAATTAATAATAATTATGTGGCATTGTGTGCAGAATAGCCAGGAGATCCTAAAATGGTCCGGCAGACAGACGTTCTAGCTCTTTTAGCATTACGTACCACTAGGAGGCGCGCTAGACTTGTTTTTAAGGCAAGAAACATTTCAGAGGTGGCATTGCGTGTAGAATAGCCAGGAGATCCTAAAACGGTCCGGCAGACAGACATTCTAGCTCTTTTAGCATTACGCACCACTAGGTGGCGCGCTAGACTTGTTTTTAAGGCAAGAAATATTTCAGAGATGCTTTGGCATTGTCTGCCTCTGCATGACAACCCTGGCATTCCTTGGAGGTTCCCTTCCAAATACTAACCAGGACTGACCCGGATTAGCTTCAAAGATCTGATAAGACTGGGCTAGCCTCGGCTATCCGGGTCAGGGCAACAGGGCCAGCCCTAGACTGTTCGACAAGGCTAACTTCTGGCAAACCACACCCCCCTCACACACACTGATAATGTCACCAAGTGTCTGATTTTCACCCCCAGAAGGTCAGAGCCCTAGGTAGCCACCTAGTTTGCCTAGTGGCAGAACTGTACCTGCAGGGGAAGCAGGGTCCGTAGACTACCAATGTAGACTCAATGGCAGACCACCTCTGCTTCTCACTTGCCTTGGAAGCCCACCATCTTAAGTCGCCTGCAAGTTGTCAGCACTTGGCACACATACGCTTTGAACAAAGCCACACATACTAGGGTTGCCAAGTCCAATTCAAGAAATATCTGGAGACTTTGTGGGCGGAGCCAGGAGACTTTGGGGGTGGAGCCAGGAACAAGGGTGTGACAAGCATAATTGAACTCCAAGGGAGTCCTGGCCATCACATTTGAAGGGACAGCACACCGTTTTAATGTCTTCCTTCCATGGAAAATAATGAAGGATAGGGGCACCTTCTTTGGGGCTCATAGAATTGGACCCCCTGGTCCAATCGTTTGAAACTTGGGGGGGTATTTTGGGGGAGAGGCACTAGATGCTATACTAAAAATTTGCTGCCTCTATCTATTGGGAAGCCTAACACATACCCTTTTTTCGTTTTATATAGGGATGTTACAGATACTGTGAAATTTAGTTTCAGCGCAGAACTTCAAATTCCTCCCCCCACCTCGCACTTGGGATGAAATTGCCTTTCCCCAGCGATATTAATGACAGTAGAGAATAAATATATGGCAAAAATCCTGCATTAATGACATCAATGGAGTAAAGCCAGTGCATCAGTTGCATCCATGAAGTTAATTTTTTAAGAGTATATAACGTAAAGATGCATAAGTGTATCAATTGAGAAAAAATGCATAATGAAAAAAATATATGTAAATGCATATATATATATATATATATATATATATATATATATATTATATATATATATATATATATATATATATAGCAAATCTGATAGGAAAAAAATGGGAAGATTAAAATCTTTCCCCCCCGCCCCCCAGTCATGCCCACAAACATTTTTTTTTAAATGTGCATCTCTACTTTTAAATTGTGTAACTAGCTACCCAGACAGTGACACCGGCAGGACCTCCTTTGCATATTAGGCCACCCCCCTGATATAGCCAATCCTCCTGGAGCTTACAGTGGGCCCTGTACTAAGAGCCCTGCAAGCTCCAGGAGGATTGCGACATCAGGGGTGCGTGGCCTAGCATGCAAAGGAGTTCCTGCTACAAAAAAACCCGCCCTGGACACCGAATATTTCAATAAGGTTGTCGCAAGCATCCCGAACATTCCATTGGCGAAAATTCTTCCGCTGCAAACTGTTCACCCTGATGCATATTGAAGTTTTGCGTGCTGCGGCCCCGAAGCCTCATGTAAAACGTTCTAGCCCAGCCTAGGTCAGCAAAGACCTTTCAGATCCCTCCGGTTTCTCCTCACTCCCTGCTCTTTTGTTCCCCCAGAAAGGAAAGTGAGTTGGAAAGTGTCAGGACAGTGCAAAATGCTGATATATAGGCCGCTGTTGTTTGAAGGGCTTTTGAGAGACTCGGCTCCTCCCTCCTCCTCTGTTCCCTTCAAGTCGGGGGAATGATTCATCAGCTGGCCTTTCGCAAGAGAAAGAGGCCTGCCCTTGGGTTGAGGGCCTTTGACCCCACTGAAGAGAGGGGTCAGACTGGGAGCGAGGTAGGTAGCGCCAGCGCTGGGGCTGCGGGCCTTAGAAACAGAAGGGAGAGTCGGCAGAAAGAATGGAGTGGGATGGTGGGAAAAAGTGAGAATTTCTAAAAGTTAAGAGTATATTTCTAAGAGTCTCAGTGGATCAGCTGACAAGCGAGGTCAGGGGTCATATTTATGCTTGATTCCTTGAGCATGTTACAGTAACATCTGCTTGTTAAGGGTCTCTGGGGAGCAAATGTTCTGACCTTTGCCTACGGAAAAAAAAGAGAAGCAGAAGAAGTGAGGAGGGGGACACCAAGCAAAAGATTAGATGTCCGTATTAACATTTTGTGCTGGAGTTTAAGGTTTGGCTCTCCTGGGGCCAGTTTGGCAAAGACAGCTCATTCTTTTTTGGGGTGTGTGTGTTTTCCCCCTAAAAAATATTTCATCATTTATGTTTTTGGCACCGCATTTCAGCCACAAGTTGGCCATTAAAAGCCAGACGTTACAGGCCAGAAAGTCTGGGACAAACCAGAGGAGGGAAAATGCATGTCCTTTCATGTCCCAAGCCTTGTCAGAATGCCCTCTGGTTTCATGGGCAGCCAGAAATGGGATGTGAATTAGTCCCCCGCCGTTCCAAAGAGTAGGCATTTGATATTTCATGCCTGAAGCAAAGGGAAAGATCTGAGAAATGTGTGGGAAAGTTTAAAATCTGGTCCTGAAATCTAATGAAATATGCGCAGGGAAAGACAGCTGTCATTTATACAAGGAATAAAAATATTGTTCCATAGAAGAAGAAGAAAGAGGAGGAGGAGGAGGTGGAGGTGGAGGTGTTGGTGGTGTTGATGATGATGATGATGATGATATTGGATTTATATCCAGCCCTCCACTCCAAATCTCAGCATCTCAGAGCGGCTCACAATCTCCTTTACCTTCCTCCCCCACAACAGACACCCTGAGAGGTAGGTGGGGCTGAGAGAGCTCTTACAGCAGCTGCACTTTCAAGGACAGCTCTGCGAGAGCGATGGCTGACCCAAGGCCATTCCAGCAGCAGCTGCAAGTGTAGGAGTCGGGAATCTAACTCGGTTCTCCCAGATAAGAGTCCGCACACTTAACCACTACACCAAACTGGCTCCTTAATTCTTAAATCCTTGAAATAATTGTAACATGATCATTTATCAGTCCCTAGGGTTGCCTGGTCCTTCCTGGCAACTGGCAAGAGAACGTGTGTGTGTGTGGGGGGGGACTTACCAGGAGTGGAAGGGATGTTTGGTTGATATCACAACGGCAAGTCTACATTACTTCCGACATCACCTGGAAGTGACATCATCATGCAACAACCCTGGGGCCTCGCTCTGGTATTTGCACAAAAACTCTATTCAGTTTGGCTTCTATCATAGCTTTGTTGCCTAAATACCAGAACGTTGCCTGAATGTCGCCCACCTGATGACATCACTTTGGGATCACATTGGAAGTGATGTAGACGTGTCGCTGCAATGTCAAATGGGCATCAAACGTTCAGTTCGGGGACCGACTCAGGCCCCCGGAGGGCTCCTATCAAGCTCCCGAGCAAGCGGCTGTCATCTGCTTCCTTCTCCCTCTCTCTTGCTTCCTTCTGCATCACAGCTTGCTTGGCAAGATCTGCTGAATTGCACAGGAGCTACAGAGCAGAACCTCTATTTTCTCCATTGGCTGAGGCTCCTCCCTTGGGAAGGAAGGGGGTAGGAATAGCTTGCTTTGCCAGACTCTCTCAGTTGCACAGCAGAGCTACTGAGCCAAGCTTCTCTTCCTTCTATTGGCTAAGGCTCCCCCCTCCAGTCCCCTGGGGAAGGAAGGAAAGAAAGAGCTTCCTTTGCCCAATTCCCTGGATCCCATGGGAGAAATACAAAGGAAGTATCTTTAAGACCAATAAGTGCTAACGTTCTAAGCATGTTTTCATAAGTGCTGACGTTCTAAGCATGTTTTCAGGTTATATATATATATATGTCTGTGTGTCTGTGTGTGTGTGTGTATTTGTCTGTGTTCTTTATAAAATGTGTATGTTTTCAATAAGTGCTAACGTTCTAAGCATGTTTTCAGTTTATATATATATATGTGTGTGTGTGTGTGTGTGTGTGTATTTGTCTGTGTTCTTTATAAAATGTGTATCTCTGCTACCTAATCTTAAATAGGTACACACATGGTCCAGACTGACATGGCTCGGCCCAACCCGACATGGGCTGGCCCAACAAGGTCTCATTTATGCCAGATCTGACCCTCATAACAAATGAGTTTGACACCCCTGGTAGATGTTTACTTGCTGGTAGGAGACAGTGATCAAGGGAGAGTACGCAAATCTTCAGGGGGAGAAAATGCCATAAAAGTTTCAGTCAGAATCCATTTGCCTGGACTTTGAAGCAATTTGGGGTGGCTGAGAGTGTGTGACAGACTCAAGGTCACCCCGGAAAGCTTCCATGCCAGGAGTGGGAATTTGAACTCCCTGTAAGGAGGTTGGGAAGCAAATCTTCAGCATGTTTATGCACATTTCTACTAAATTTGAGGTGCTCCTTTTCCACGTGGGCCCCAGCTCTAACGCTGCGTGGAAAATAAATTTCTACACATTTCAATAATTCTATGGCATATCATAGAGTTTGTCCTCTAAAGCTTCCATTTCTTCCAAGGGAACAGACCTCTGGAGATCAGCTGAATTCCTGAAAGAACTCCACACCCCATCTGGAGACTGGCAGCTCTAAGATTCCATGTCAACACCAAGCTGATTGACCCAAACACAACCCAAATTCCCTGATTGTGTCAAGGGGGAAAAGAAGACAGAACCTTGGGGTTTCTAAACGAATAACTGGAATTCGTTCCAATATAGTATAGAAGATTTGTATGACACACCAGGAAGGAAGGAAGGAAGGAAGGAAGGAAGGAAGGAAGGAAGGAAGGAAGGAAGGAAGGAAGGAAGGAAGGAAGGAAGGAAGGAGAATTGCAGATTTATACCCCGCCCTTCTCTCTGAATCAGATACTCAGAGCGGCTTACAATCTCCTATATCTTCTCCCCCCACAACAGACACCCTGTTAGGTAGGTGGGGCTGGGAGGATTCTCACAGCAGCTGCCCTTTCAAGAACAACTTCTGCCAGAGCTATGGCTAACCCAAGGCCATTCCAACAGGTGCAAGTGGAGGACTGGGGACTCAAACCCTGTTATCACAGATAAGAGTCCCTGCACTTAACCACTTCACCAACCTGGAAGGGAGGGAGGAAGGAAGGAAGGAAATGACAGACAGACAGACAGACAGACAGACAGACAGACAGACAGACAGACAGACAGACAGACAGACAGACAGACAGACAGATAGATAGATAGATAGATAGATAGATAGATAGATAGATAGATAGATAGATAGATAGATAGATAGATAGATAGAGGGAGGAGGGAGGGAGGGAGGGAAGGAGGGAGATGATGATGATGATGATGATGAAGATAGATAGATAGATAGATAGATAGATAGATAGATAGATAGATAGATAGATAGATAGATAGATAGATAGATAGATAGATAGATAGATGGATGGATGGAGGGAGGGAGGGAGGGAGATGATGATGATGATGATGATGATGATGATAGATAGATAGATAGATAGATAGATAGATAGATAGATAGATAGATAGATGGATGGATGGAGGGAGATGATGATGATGATGATGATGATAGACCGATAGATAGAGAGAGAGAGACAGAGATGAGTCATTTAATTGATTATTCAGTGCATTCAATAATAAGAAACTACCAACCTCCTAGCAAGTCTTTCAAATTGTCTTAAATGGAATATCCCCACAGGGTTGCCAGCTCTGGGTAAGGAAATAGCTGGAGGTTTGGGGGGGTGGAGCCTGGGAAGGGGAGGGACCTTGGCAAGGTGTAATGCCATAGAACCAAGTTGGATTCCAAGAGCACCTTTAAGACCAGCAAAGTTGACATCCTGAATAAAACGTTGTTGGTCTTAAAGCTGCTCCTGGTCTCCAACTTGGTTCTATTGGCAGGGGTGTCAAACTCATTTGTTCTGAGGGCCGGATGTGACATAAAGGAGACCTTGCTGAGCAGGGCCATGTCGGGTTGGGCCGGGCCATGTTGCGCCAGGCCATGTGTGTACCTATTTAAGATTAGGTAGCAGAGATATAAATTTTATAAAGGACACAAACACAATTAAATGTTTTTTTTTTTAAAAAAAAACTTAAAACATGCTTAAAACGTTAGCACTCGTTGGTTTTAAATGTCCCTTCTTTATATTTCTCCCAAGGGATCCAGGGAACTGGGCCAAGGAAGCTCTGATTCTTTCCTTCCTTCCTCAGCCGATAGAAGGAAGAGAGGCTTGGCTCAGTAGCTCTGCTGTGTGATTGAGAGAGCCTAGAAAATCAAGCTCTGCCTCCCCCCACCTTCCTCCCCAAGGAAGAAACCTCAGCCAATGGAGAAAATAGAGGTTTTGCTCTGTAGCTCCTGTGCAACTGAGCAAGCCTTGCAGGGCAAACTGTGATGCAGAAGGAAGCAAGAGAGAGGGAGAAGGAAGTAGATAACAATCAGTTGCTCGGGGGCCTAATAGAAGCCCTCCAGGGTCCTGATTTGTCCTCTGGGCTGCATGTTTGACACCCCTGTTCTATTGCTTCATGCCAACACTGCTGCTCACGTAGATCTATCAATAATGCCATAGCGTCAGGCCTCAGATTCAGTGGGAGCTCACAGGAGCAGAACTCCTGAACCTTGCTGAGAGTTCCATCTCCCCCTTCTGAGAGTTCCACCTCCCTGTCCATTGAATAGTATTGCAGCTGCATAACAACCCCTGGATGAGCTCCACCACCTCTTTTTCTACAAAACGACCCCTGAATAGCGTTCACTCTCCAAAGCAGCCACTTGATCCAGGAGACCTGATCTTGGTTGCTTGGAGATCACGTAGAACAGCAGGGGATCTCCAGGCACCACCTGGAGCTTGGCAACTCAACTCCCCTAGTTAAACTTCTTCCCCTTTAACCTGACCTATATACACACAGTTTGGCTTTTTTAATATATATCCCTCCCCTCAAGTTCCCTCTCCTTTGCAAGGGACCCCCTCATAAACATGCAGAGCAATTTTCCAGCACATTAACCCAGGACGGGAGAATCTTCACTCTCCAGGCGAGGGGGAGGTTGAAGAAAACGGAGATGCAAGGAAAGGGGGTGTGTATTGAAGATGGATGAGCCTGGGATATAAGACAGGGTTCTTTCCCCCCACTGTCCTGCCCGATACACCTCGGACAATGGCTTCATTGAGTAGGATGCTTGACATCAGCGTCATAAAGTACTAGCTGGGCACAAAAGGTCTGACATTTGAAAGTACCAATTCCTGCCCTCTCCCCATTACGGCTCCATCCAGGGGCTGGGCCTAACAGTTTGGGTCCTTTGTCATCCCCGGTGACACGAGGTGTAAATAAACAGTGTTGACTTTAATGCAGTCACACAACTTGGCCTTCCCTTCTCTCCGCCCCCTCCTGAGGAAAAAAAAAGAAAGAAGATGTTTCCTTCCAAGCTTTACATTATTGTCCCAGGCAAGCAACACTTTTTAAGTCCTTTTTGGGGTCCAGAAGGGTTTGTGAGGGATATGTGTTAGGAGAAACAGTAAGGCCTTTCCGTCCTGAGAAGGCAGCAGCTAGTTTCCACCCCTCCTTTGGCGCTTTGTGAGGGATGGCTCTTTCTTTCTCATGGGAAAGCTGAGAATTGGCTGAAAAGCTGAGAGCTGCGGTGAAAAATACAGAGTTTTCCTTTCCAAACAGAGAAAGAAGGAAGCAAACTGCTGGTGGTGTGGGGGAGAGTGTTAAATAACAAGAAGTCAACAGCTTCCACGACACTACTAGAAGCGAAACAAACAAACCAAAAATCCTGTATTTCAAATTACCAAATGCCCTTTCCTCCAAAGTTCTTTTAAGTCTGATTAAAGGAACTGATTAGGGTGTGAGTTTTGTCCCCAGTCTTTAAATTAAAAGAATGTCACATAGCTGATACTGGAAAAGACTTCCCCCTGTTTGAGGCAGGCTAGCCGTTGCCAGTCAGAGAAGAAGAAAATAACAGGCCAAGATCTGTCTCCATCTACAGCCTGTTTGTATCTTCACCTGTTCATTGGGTGTGTGGCTCCATTCATAATAAGGCTGCCAAGCCCCTGGTTGGAGGGGAATTCCCCCCACCCACGAGATGCAGGGACAAAAATAAAAATAAAAACTCATTGATGGCACTTGGGGAAAACCCGGAATCAACAGCAGTGGCTCTAGGAAGCACTAGAAACTCTGTGCTAAAAACCATAGACTTGCTAGCAGTTCCCAGTGCTACCACCATCGCTTCCGGGTTTTGCCCCAAAGTGACATCATCATGCTCATGACACCAGTTTCCTCACTGTATTCCTATCCCAACTCTTCCATCAGCTGGCTGGAGGTTGGGCAGTCAGAAATACAGCAAGGGAGCTAGTGTTATGAGCGTGATTGTGGTAGTTCTGGGAATTCCTAGCAAGTCTAGGGTTTTAGCACAGAGTTTCTAGTGATTCCTTGGTTTGGCCTGCAACCCCTGATTTGTAGTGACATAGAAACAAAGAACATAGACCACAGAATGTACCTTGTATGGGTTCTGACAACCATTTGTTGTTCAGTCGCACTGTTGAGACCAACTCTTTGCGACCCCATGGACCAAGTCATGCATGTCTTCCACCATTCTCCGAAGTCTGCTCAAATCCTTGTTAGTTACATCAGTAATGCTGTCCAGCCATCTCATCTTTTGCCATCCCCTTCTTCTTTTGCCTTCTGTCTTTCCCAGCATCAGGGTCTTTCCCAGCATCAGGGTCTTCCCCAGTGAATTCTACCTTCTCATTTGGTGGCCAGAGTATTTGAGCTCCAGCTTCAGCATCTGACCTTCCAAGGAACAGTCTGGGTTGATTTCCCTTAGGACTGACTGATTTGATCTTCTGGCAGTCCAAGGGACTCTCAAGAGTCTTCTCCAGCACCACAGCTCAAAAGCATCTATTCTTTTGCGTTCGGCCTTCCTTATGGTCCAACTCTTACAGCCATACATTATTACTGGGAATACCATAGCTTTGATTATACCTACTTTTGTTGCCAGGGTAATGTCTCTACTTTTTATTGTACTACCTAGGTTCACCATAGGTGAACCATATCCCACCGCATTTTTAGGAAAGCTTTCCTTGTTACGGAAAATCAACTGACACCCTACCTTATCAACCATTCTACCTCAACCTTCCTTTTACCTTGGGGTTTTCTTCACATGGCATGCTCAAAATTCATGTCTTTCCAACTGCCGCGGGAACTACTTGCTTGTAAGAAAAAGCCCTCACCCAAACCCGATACTGTGAGCGAATTTTCAAGCCGAATTTTTCCCCTCTGTGCATCTACGAAATGCACCTCAGAATCTCACCCTTGTCCGGCTCTTTCTTGCTACGCTGCAAACGGTTCGAGCGAGGGAAAGCATGCCATCAAAGGCGAGCCATTTTCCTCCTGATTTGTGTCTGAAACATGAAAACAACGTAACAGCTGCATGCTGCATTGAATAAAGAACATACACATGCATTTAAATCACTTATATCTTACTTTTTTATGATCCAATTGTGAATTATGTTCTTTTTGCATCTGTAATTAGTGGGCAGAACAGATGGCAGAGGCTTAGTTTAAAGTGATGTGTCCATTAAACTAACCTATGTTGCCAAATGATTGCCTACTATAACAGGGGTGTTCATTCGATACAGCAGGCCGTTTGTTGGGCTGAAATCCATTTGCCAAAAAAGAAAAAAAAAGGAGGGGGGCGGGCTCTGGACTTTATACAACGGTTGTTATATTTAGGGCTTTCCCTGTAAAAGGAATCCAAGGCAACAGAGTTTGTCTCGTAACCTCGGAGCATATGTTTTACTGTAGCCCGTTATAATTTTAAATATGACCTTGTGGGGTAATGATAAGCACTTTATGGTCATAATAATAGGTTGTGTTTGAGATGACAACATGGAATCTCCTCTTTTTTAAAAAAAAGAAAAAAGAAATGTAGTCATTTGGGAAAGCACCTAGCACATTTGGGGATCTCAGCTAATCTCCAATGGCCATTTGTATGCAATATACAACACCTGACAATGAGCTGCCTCCCCCCTTTTTTTTTTCTTCTCTTCTAAGGAATAATCGATCCAATAGCGAGACAAAGAAGTGTTGCTGGAATGGATGGTGGTAACGTTGCCAAAAGGCCTAAGGAGGTTTCAAACCATACCTTGTTGCAGACAGATGGCGGGTTTTTTATAAGCGCTAGCATTTCTTAGTAACTTTTAATAACATTTCTTTAGGGGTTTTTTTGGAGGGAGGGAAGTTGAACAGGGGGGAAAAAGGATAGGATGTGGGCCGTGAAGGCAGCATTAGGATGGCAATGGGTTGAACGGGTTCGGTGACCTGAGAACTACTACACTGCTTGCGGTATCTCTGAAAGGATACCAAAAGGGCAATCAAAACGATCAAAGGGTTACAGCAAAGATTCTGTGGCTTTTCAGTGTAGAAAAGAGGTGAGTAAAGGGGAGGGGGGGACCATATAAGTATATACATTTATGAATGGGGAAGTGAGAGCGGACCCAGAGAACGTTTAGTTCTTCTCCCAAAGTTCTAGAACAGATGTGTCACTAGGGTTGCCAATCCCCAGGTGGGGGCAGGAGATCCCCTGGTTTGGAGGCCCTCCCCCCACTTCAGGGTCGTCAGAAAGCAAGGGGAGGGGAGGGAAATGTCTTCTGGGAACTCTATTATTCCCTAGGGAGATTTATTCCCATAGAAAATTGATCCGCGGATATCTGGGGCTCGGGGGGGGGCTGTTTTTTGGGGTGGATGCACCAAATTTTCAGTATAGCATTTAGTGCCTTTCCCCAAAATACCCACCAAGTTTCAAAAAGATTAGACCAGGGGGTCCAATTCTATGAGCCCCAAAAGATGGTGCCCCTATCCTTCATTATTTCCTATGGAAGGAAGGCATTGAAAAGGTGTGCCGTCCCCTTTAAATGTGATGGCCAGAACTCCCTTGGGAGTTCAATTATGCTTGTCACAGCCTTGATCTTGGCTCCACCCCTAATGTTTCCTGGCTCCACCCCCAAAGTCTCCTGGCTCCACCCCCAAAGTCCCCAGATATTTCTTGAATTGGACTTGGCAACCCTATGTGTCACTCATTTATTATGAAGGCTGAATCTAACATAAACGAGACCTTGTCGGGCCGGGCCATGTGTGTACCTGTTTAAGATTAGATACCAAAGATATAAACTTCATAAAGGACACAGACAAACACAATGCAAGATTTTTTTTTTTTAATTAAAAGAAAACAAACTTAAAACATTAACGCTTGTTGGTCTTAAAGGTGCTTTCTTTGTTTTTCTCTCATGGGATCCAGGGAACTGGGCAAAGGAAGCTCTGGCTTTTTCCTCCCTTCCCCAAAGGACCAGGATAGGTAGGAGCCTCAGCCAACGGAAGGAAGAGAATCTTGGCTCACTAGTTTTGCTGTGTGATTACGAGAGCATAGCAAAGCAACAGCTGCCTTCCCCCCTTCCTCCCTAAGGGAAGAGCCTCAGCCAATGGAGAAAATACAGGTTTTGCTCTGCAGTTTTTGTGCAATTGAGCAAGTCTGGCAAAGCAAGCTTTGCAGAAGGGAGCAAGAGAGAGGGAGAAGGAGGCAGATGACAGCCAGTTGCTCAGGGGACTGATAGAAGCCCTTGATTTGCAATTTTTGAGAGCCCTGTTCTAGAACATCCAGCCAGTTCGGTGTAGTGGTTAAGTGTGCAGACTCTTATCTGGGAGAACCGAGTTTGATTTCCCACTCCTCCACTTGCACCTGCTAGAATGGCCTTGGGTCAGTCATAGCTCTGGCAGAGGTTGTCCTTGAAAGGGCAGCTGCTGTGAGAGCCCTCTCCAGCCCCACCCACCTCACAGGGTGTCTGTTGTGGGGGAGGAAGGTAAAGAGATTGTGAGCCGCTCTGAGACTCTTCGGAGTGGAGGGCGGATATAAATCCAATATCTTCATCTACCTCACAGGGTGTCTGTTGTGGGGGAGGAAGGTAAAGGAGATTGTGAGCCGCTCTGAGACTCTTCGGAGTGGAGGGTGGGATATAAATCCAATATCTTCTTCTTCTTCCAATGGAGATAGTTTCAGAGGACAGCCATGTTGGTCTACTGTAGAACAACTAGACTGAAGTCCAGTAGCCCCTCAGAGACCAACAAGATGTTGCGTTTATGAGCTTCTGGGAGTCAAAACTCCCTTTGTCAGATACCAGGTATCTGCTGAAGGTAGCTTTGACACTTGAAAGGTCATACCTCCAAATTTTTGTTCGCCTTTAAGGTATTCCTGGACTTGAAACTTAGGGCAGCCAACGAAGTCGATGCTGTAGATTCAGGATGGATGAGAGAAAGAACCTTTGTACTGAATGAGCGCTTCCAGTGAGGATTCATTGCCATAGGATGTTGTGATGGACATAAGCATGGATGACTAAAACAGGGTGAGGCAGAGTCCTCAAAGATAGACTCATAGAATCGCAGCGTTAGAAGGGACCTCCAGGGTTATCTAGTCCAACCCCTGCACCATGTAGGAAATTCACAAATGCTCACGCCAAAAAAAACCCTGCTCCATGCCTCGAGGATAGCAAATAGGGTTGCCAAGTTCAATTCAAGAAATATCTGGGGACTTTGGGGGTGGAGCCAGGAGACACTGGGGGTGGAGCCATAAGCAAAGTTGTGACGAGCACAACTGAACTCCAAAGGGAGTTCTGGCCATCACATTTAAAGGAACCACACACCTTCTAAATGCCTTCCCTGCATTAGAAATAATGAAGGATAGGGGCATCTTATTTTGGGACTCATAGAATTGGACCCCCTAGTCCAATTGTTTTGAAACTTGGAGAGCATTATGAGGAGAGTCATCAGATGCTATGCTGAAAATTTGGCGCCTCTACATGAAACAATAGCCCCTCCAGAGCCCCAGATACCCCCAGATAAATTCTCCATTATACCCTATGAGAATCGATCTCCATAGGGAATAATGAAGTGCCCAGCAAACATTTCCCCCCCCCCCCCCACACACACACACACTTTCTGACGACTCTGAAGTGGGGAACTGGCATTTCTACTCACAAGTTGCTGAACTTCCAACTTCTTCAAAGTAACACAGAGCAACCAAAGGTTCAAGTTTACCTTTCCTATGCAAAGGACCTCTGAAAAGATCGTGCAACCACAGCCACTGGGAGCAGCCATGTTCTTCTGCTTACTCCCGCCCCTCACCCCCATTCAGCCTTAAAGACACAGACACATCATCCACTCAGCCTTATGCAGACACAAGAGGAAGCTTTTCCAAGCGGAGCCTGAAGCCTCCGGAGGTGGAAAGGCCCATGGAGGCTGTGGGGGCGGGGCTTTTCCCAATCGGCCAGCTGACTAGGAGCGGGAAGGAGCCTGGGAACGCGGGAGAACCCCCGTTGGAACCTGGGGATCGGCAAGCCTAATAGCAAAAAATCTCTAGGATCTCTAGCCAATATGGTCTGGAGCAGGGATGGAATTCTAGCAGGAGCTCCTTTGCATATTAATAATAATAACAATAAACTTTTATTTATATCCCGCCCTCCTCGCCAAGGCAGGCTCAGGGCGGCTAACAAGACATGGTAAAACCATGATACAATAAAACAACATATAATATAATTAATAATTTAAACAGTAAAACCAATAAAACAATATAACATTATAATATAATCAAATTGTGTATAAGATGGCTCGGTGTTATTGATGTTATCAGGGGTTCCGTCTTAAAAAGCTAGCTGGAAGAGGACAGTTTTGCAGGCCCTACGGAATTGGTTAAAATCCCGCAGGGCCCGCACCTCTTCCAGCAGTTGATTCCACCATTGGGGGGCCTTCATAGAGAACGCCTGTTCTCTGGTAGTTTTTAGTTTGGTTTCTTTTGGCCCAGGGATTTCGAGAAGATTTTTTTTAACTTGATCGTATTAGGCCACACACCCTTGATGTAGCCAATCCCCCAAGAGCTTACAAGGCTCTTTTTTGTAAGCGAGAACTGGCTGCATCAGGGGTGTGTAGTCTGATATGCAAAGGAGCTCCTGCTAGAATTTCACCCCTGGCCTGGAGCAAAAAATTGTGTCTGACCCCAAAGTGGCAATCCGCATTTCCATGGGTATGTAAGAAAGATCCATTAGAACTAAGCACTGATGCAGCCCCTCCCACCCTTCTTCCCATGACCTGCCAAAGTTTATAAGAATCAGCATTGCTGTCAAATGACCATTTAGCCTGACTAACTGACTGACTGAAATTTTTATTAGGCATTTGCCATTTAGCCTATGTTTGGAAACCTGCAAGGTAGGAGAAGTCCATCAGTGGCTATTGGCCATGAAGAATAATGGTGGTCTTAGTTACAAGGCATTTGGGGCAGCTGCCCCAGAGAAGTCCATCAGTGGCTATTGGCCATGAAGAATAATGGTGGTCTTAGTTACAAGGCGTTTGGGGCAGCTGCCCCAGGCTGGGTGGGCCACCAGCAGCCCACAACCCTGCCCCTCTCTCAGTGGAGTTGGAAAGAAGAAGAAGAAGACTGTAGATTTATACCCTGCCCTTCTCTCTGAATCAGAGTCTCAGAGCGGCTCACCATCTCCTGTATCTTCTCCCCCCCACAACAGACACCCTGTGGGGTGGGTGGGGCTGAGAGAGCTCTCACGGAAGCTGCCCTTTCAAGGACAACTCCTACGAGAGCTCTGGCTGACCCAAGGCCATTCCAGCAGGTGCAAGTGGAGGAGTGGGGAATCAAACCCGGTTCTCCCAGATAAGAGCCTGTGCACTTAACCACTACACCAAACTGAAAAGGAAGAGTCAGGTAACCATGCCAGCTCACCACCTCTGTGGCTCAGTCAGCACCTGGCCAGCTCAGTGATCACCATGCATGACCACCTGCCTCTCTGGAGCTTGGGCAGCCTCTATGTGTGCACAGGGCCACTCTTTTCTTGACCCAGGTGTGGCATGGGCTGTGGGTGGAGGAGGTTAGTGATTCTGGGCCCCCTCCTGTCCTTTTCCCCAGGGCCTCCACAATGATTAAAACTACCCAGGTGGGCAGCCGTGTTGGTCTGAAACAATGGAACAAAGCAGTGTCATATAGACATAGAGTCATCGATATGGACATATAGAATCCTAGAGTTGGAAGGGACCTCCAGGGTCATCTAGTCCAACCCCCTGCACAATGCAGGAAACGCACAAATACCTCCCCCTCCACACACAGTGGCCCCTGCTCTATGCCCAGAAGATGGCAAATTGGCCTGGGGAAGAATTGCTTCCTGATCCCAAAGCGGCCATCAGCATTTCCCTGGGCATGTAAGAAGGGGCCACCAGAACTAAGCATGAATGCAGCTCCTCCTGCCCTCCTTCTCAGGATCTGCCTAAGTTCACAGAATCGGCATTGCTGCAGATGACCATCTAGCCTCCATTTGAAAGCCTCCTAAACAGGGCTTTTTTTGTAGAAAAAGCCCAGCAGGAACTCATTAGTATGCAAGGCCACACCTCTGACATCACCATCGTTTGCATACTAGGCCACACCTCTGACATCACCGTCATTTGCATACTAGGCCACACCTCTGACATCATCATCATTTGCATACTAGGCCACGCCTCCGTCATCACCATCGTTTGCATACTAGGCCACACCTCTGACATCACCAAAAGTGCTATAATATCTTTTTTGAGGTGTGATGAACCAGAATTGTACGATATTCTAGCATTGGAAAAAGTCCACAAATATAAATCCATATATAATATAGCCATACATAGCCATCCCAGAAAAAAAAAATATCAAATTCCAACAACACTACTCAATCACAAGAGCCAGCATGGTGTAGTGCAGGAGTGGCCAAAATGTGGCTCGGAGCCACATGTGACTCTTTCACACATATTGTGTGGTTCTCGAAGCCCCCACTGCATTTGTCTCTTTAAATCATTTCTCCAAGCCAAGCCAGCTGGTGGCTTGGAGAAGGCATTTAATTTAAATTGCTTTCTTTTCATCTCTTCCCCCCATCTATTTGCTTGCCTGCCTTCCCTCAAACATCTGATGTTGTGGCTCTCAACACCTGACAGTTATTCTATGTGGCTCTTATGTTACATTTGGCCACCCCTGGTGTAGTGCTTAAAGAAGAAAAAGAGAGGGGGGGGGGAGCGGATGGAAGGAAGGAAGAAGAGAGAAGAGGTGGGAAATAAGGCAAACAGGGAAAAAGAAATATTGACAGAAAAACTGACAGAAAAAAAGGAAGAGTGTGGGAGTGGGAAAAAAGTAAATAGAGAAAAAGAAAGACTGATAAAAATGAATAAATAAAAGGGGGAGAGAGATGGGGAGGTGGGAAATAAGGCAAACAGGGGAAAAGAAAGGAGGGGGAGGGAGGGAGGGAGGGAGGGAGGAAAGAAAGAAAGAAAGAAAGAAAGAAAGAAAGAAAGAAAGAAAGAAAGAAAGAAAGAAAGAAAGAAAGAAGGAAGGAAGGAAGGAAGGAAGGAAGGAAGGAAGGAAGGAAGGAAGGAAGGAAGGAAGGAAGGAAGGAAGCTGAGCCCCTGAAGCTCCCTGGGCTTTGCTGGAATGCTGGCCAAGGCAGCCGGAACGCCACCCATGCCAGCCGGAACAGCGTTCTGGTATGTTCCAGCTCAAAAAAGCCCTGCTCCTAAGAAGGAGAGCCCACCACCACCCGAGGAAGCCTGTTCCACTGAGGAACCATTCTAACTGTCAGGAAGTTCTTCCTAACGTTGAGCCAAAAAAAATCTTGATTTAATTTCAACCCACTGGTTCTGGTCCAACCTTCTAGGGCAACAGGAAACAACTCCACACCATCCTCTAGGTGACAGCCCTTCAAGTACTTGAAGATGATGACCATATCACCTCTCAGTTGTCTCCTCTCTAGGCTAAACATACACAGCGACTTCACCCTTCCTCAAAAAAAGAGAAAACTAATAATGGGCCAGGAAAGAGAAGGGAAGGGCTAGAAAAAGAAAACTAACATGGTCATTTGTCCAAGCTACAGTCCTTTGAATTCCTGTCCCCAAGGTCCCCTCTCACCTTCTCTCCTCCCTTACTTGGCAAAAGCCCAACAACGGAAGATGGTTTAGCAATTTAATTTATCAATGAGCCCACAATGACAAGTACAGGTTTGAATTTGCAGGATTTGGGTTTCCTTTTGTGCAGAATTGGGATTGTTTTATTACCGATTAAACAACCTTGATTATACCGGATTGGAGAGGGTGGGGAAGCTGCAGATCAGTGGAGAGAAATGCAGATTTGCCCTCCCCCATGCCCAATTGTCACCTCGTGAATGCCTCTCCTATTTATTCAGAGCCACTCTTACCGCAGAAGGAGGCTGAAGTGGTTCCTTATTCGCAGTTCCTTATTCATTCCTTATTCGTGAATTCAACCAAAAACACTGAAGAGAGTTTTAAAGCTCTGAACCCCAAAATAAGGCCTGGACCCCCATATATCATACACCCCCTTGTTCAGGGGACTCTGCCCTTCGAGAAGACACATGCTGCCTCATGGTCCAATGAACGGTTCTCGTGCCAACAGCTCCAAAACAAGGGGCCCCCAGAACACTTAGACACTGGGGACAGGCTGTACCCCAAAACATGCTTGTGTATGATATATGGGGGTCCAGGCCTTATTTTGGGGCTCAGAGCTTTCAAATTCTCTTCCGTGTTTTTGGTCGAAATCACGAATAAAGAATGAAAAGCGATCTGCGGATAAGGAACCAACTTCAGCCTCCTTACCGCAGATAGGTTTCACTCCATTAAGAAGCTATCTCCTCCTGCCCACCCAGGTACGTTTTGTTTTGTACGAGTGCGTTAGATGAGACCTTCGGAATTGTTCCGTCAGGCTATACGAGGAGGTGACGAGTGACATCTTTTTCACCGGGTGGTGGTGGGGGGGGGGGAGTTTTTCAGGTCTTGAAGAGACCTGTTGGAAATAAACACGTCGGGAGATAATAGCATTGAGATGGGACAAAAGCAACAGTGGTATAAAAAAAAGAAAAAAAGAAAAGAAATGCCATCACCCTGGAACATTCTGAGGGGCCAGCCGGCAAACAATAGCCACAAACTGTCTAATGTGTTGTGTAAAGATAGCAATAACCCTTAATGGCAACTGTAAAATGGAGCATTATGTCTGCCTGGAGAAAGGAAAATGCAAATTGATTCTCTCTCTCTCCCCCCTGTATGTATATCTCTCTCTCTTTTATCCCCCCCCCTTGGAGGTTTAAGTGCTTATCAAGGTTAGTAGGTAGGGCAGGCCTGTCAGGTCTGAATAATATGATTTTTATACATGTAAAAGGTTTCTTTTCTCATTCTGGCCCCTCACCCTGCTCTCGTTCTCCCTCCCCACCATTCTCCCCCTTCTAGATTGCTTTCAAGGCCAGACAGAATGTTAAAGAGGGGTTTGCGTTGCCTTCCCCTTTCGACAAACCTCGGATCCAAGATGGCGCACGGAGTGGTTCTCCTAGCCAGGCCTCATTTTGGGAAGGAGCGGAGCTTCAGAACCTCTAAATCTTATTGTGCTCTTTCTTAACACCCCCCCCCCCCAAAAAAAAAAACCCTTGCCTCTGGGCTCCATTGCTCAAACCTCCTGTGAAAATTTTCCTGAACTCTTAGATTTGACAAATTTTCTAATACTTTTTCCCCACAAAAAAAATACCCCAAACATATACAGCAATGTTCCCTCTAAGCCGTGTTAGTGTGAGCTAGCTCACATTTCTTTAGCCTCCGGCTCACACGTTTTGTCTTAGCTGAGGAAGGATGACCCCAGAGCACACTAATTTCTGCAGTCGCTCACAACTTTAATGCCAGGAGCTCACAAAGTAGAATTTTTGCTCCCAAGACTCCACAGCTTAGAGGGAACACTGAAAGCAGACGGATGGAAATCTTCCTCATCCCGCTGTGGCCACATAGAAGAAAGTCATTTAAAAAGTATGATGGGAGTAAGGTTTTATGATGACAATTATAATTCAATAAGTATTTTAAGGTAGTTGCTGAGCTGATATAATTTAGTACCCCTTCCAGTGGTGTGGCATATGCAAATGAGTTATGCAAATGAAGCATAGCCAGCTTCAAGAGGGGATTGAATGAACATCTGGAGCAGAGGTCCATCAGTGACTATTAGCCACAGGGTATTGTTGGAACTCTCTGTCTGGAGCAGTGATGCTCTGTATTCTTGGCGCTTGGAGGGGGGCACAGTGGGAGGGTTTCTAGTGTCCTGGCCCCACTGAGAGAGGCAAAAGTGTTTCAAAAGGCTTCTGAAATTTTTCGAGGGGGGTTTCCATATTTCCAGGCTAATCCCAATCAGGGCTCCTTTTTTTGTAGCAGGAACCCTTTTGCATATTAGACCGCACACCCCTGATGTAGCCAATCCTCCAAAAAGCTTACAGAGCTCTGCTTACAGGGTCCACTCTTAGAGGACTGGCAACAACAGGGGTGTGTGGCCTAATATGCAAAGGAGTTCCTGCTACAAAAAAAAAGCCCTGGTCCCAGTTCATACATCCCCAAATCGATTCTCATGGAGGCTTACAGAATGGAGAGGTAATCTCCCATCCGTTCATGACCTTCTGTTGAAGCCAGTGCTACTAGCATGGTTGACCATCTAGTTTTGGCAACCTATAGGACTAGTGAGGCTTTTGGAGGGGAAGGACAAAAGGTGGAACATCTGTTTTATATGCATTAAGGTCCTGGGTACATCCTTAGTTGAAAGAACCAAGTGTAAAACAATGTGGTACAATCTCTGCCTGAGACCTTCAAGAGATGCTGCCAGTCAGAACAGAGAACACCAACCTTGGTAGGGTTGCCAATCCCCAGGTGGAGGCAGGGGATCCCCCAGTCTGGAGGCCCTCTCCCCACTTCAGGGTAATCAGAAAACAGTGGGGGGAGGGAATTGTCTGCTGGGCACTCCATCGTACCCTATGGAGACCGATTCCCATAGGGTATGATGGAGAATTGATTCATGGTTATCTGGGGCTCTGGGGGGGGCTTTTTTTGAGATAGAGGCACAAAATTTGTAGCATAACATCTGGCACCTCTCCTCAAAACACCCCCCAAGTTTCAAAAGGATTGGACCAGGGGTCCAGTTCTATGATCCCCAAAAGGTGCCCCTATCCTTCATTATTTCCAGTGGAGGGAAAGCATTTAAAAGGTGTGCAGTCCCTTTCAATGTGATGGCCAGAACTCCCTTTGGAGTTCAATTATGCTTGTCACACCCTTGCTCTGGCTCCACTCCAATGTCTTCTGGCTCCACCCCCAAAGTCCCCAGATATTTCTTGAATTGGATCTGGCACCCCTAAACTTTGGTCTCACTCAGTAGAAGGCAACATCATGAGTTTTTATTGTGGTTTGAATCAGCTGTTAGAGATGGCTCCTACCCTCTTGGACAACTTACTGACTGATCTTCTGAAGTTGCCAAACGTACCGTCTCTTTGGGCGAGGGGTTTGTTACCATCTTGGAACCTGAAAGAAATCCTAGAAGGCCGTCAGTCAGGGTTCCCCCCCCCCCTTTTCTTTTCCATTGTGCATTCTGAGCCGCTGTGCAATTGTCCTCTTCCACAGAGCTGTGTCCTAAATGATAAGGATGATCCGTGTACAAGCCGGCAGTGATGAAGATAGCCGATAAGGATTGTTTCATAAGCTCTTATGCAGATACCAAATGTTACCTGCCATTCTCCCGACACATTAGGGAATCAGATAAAACTCGCCTTTTGCTGAAGTGTACCTAGCAAAACAGATCTCTTGCATAGAAAACGCCTCCTGTCATTCCCTGAGACTGGAGAATGATAATAACAGAAAAACCTCTTGCTTGTAAATGTGGGAAAGGAAGAAGTTTTAATCAAAGTTCTATTGATATACAAACCCACCCACCCTTGACACAGTCAATACCTGTTGAATATTTTCTATATGTTCTTGGAAATTCCTGGGAGGTGATATACAGTATATATAGCCAGTTTGGTGTAGTGGTTAAAGTGTGCGGACTCTTATCTGGGAGAACCGGGTTTGATTCCCCACTCCTCCACTTGCACCTGCTAGCATGGCCTTGGGTCAGCCATGGCTCTGGCAGAGGTTGTCCTTGAAAGGGCAGCTGCTGTGAGAGCCCTCTCCAGCCCCACCCACCTCACAGGGTGTTTGTTGTGGGGGAGGAAGGGAAAGGAGATTGTGAGCCGCTCTGAGACTCTTCGGAGTGGAGGGCGGGATATAAATCCAATATCTTCTTCTTCTTCTTATATGTGTAGGGTGGTTGTTTTAGGATTATTGCGTGGAATCTGGATATCATCATTATCATCAATCATCAACAATGTAGATATTTATATTCCAGTTTTCACTAATCTCCTCAGTGAAGACTGAAAGTGACTTACAATGTCATTCTCCGCTCACTGTAACTTCTTTGTGAGGCAGGCTAAGTAATGAGAGAGTGACTGGTCCAAGGTCACTCAGAGAGCTTCCATGGCAGAGCGGGGATTCGAACCCAGGTCTCCCAGATCCTAATTCAGAAGTGGTCAAACTTGCTTAATGTATGAGCCACATTGAATAAACATCAGAAGAAGACTGCAGATTTATACCGCACCCTTCTACTGAATCAGAGAGAGCGCCTTACAATCTCTCATATCTTCTTTCCCCACAACAGACAGGGCTCTCACAGCAGCTGCCCTTTCAAGGACAGTTCTGCAAGAGCTATGGTTGACCCAAGGCCATTCCAGCAGCTGCAAGAGAAGGACTGGGGAATCAAACCTGTTTCTCCCAGATAAGAGTCCACGCACTTAACCACTAGACCAAACAGGACAGGGCAGGGGAAGGGAGGGCAGGGCAGAGCAGGGGAGGGAGGGAGGGAGGAAGGAAGGAAGGAAGGAAGGAAGGAAGGAAGGAAGGAAGGAAGGAAGGAAGGAAGGAAGGAAGGAAGGAAGGAAGGAAGGAAGGAAGGAAGGAAGGAAGGAAGGAAGGAATATAGATGGGGAGGGAGGAGGGAGAAGTGGAAAGAAATTCCACTGAACTGCAAAGACTTCTGCTGCAAAGGAGTTAATAATCCTCGGGGAACAAAATGTCTGAAGAATGCCAAGGTAAGCCAGAGGAATTTGGGTAGTCTAGAGATAACTTCTTAAAGGAATGCCCATGAGTGTATCCCAGAGCATCAAGTGATGACTTGTTAGTGGGGAGACATGGAGGGGCTGTGTCTCAGTGGCAGAGCATATATTTGGCCTGCAGGAAGTCCCAGATTGGAACCCCAGACTCTCCAGTTATGAGGATCAGGTAGCAGGCGAGGTCAAAGACCACGCAAGAGAATGCAGAGAACCCCTGCAAATGAAGAGTAGGCAATAGTGAGCTCAATAAAGCAAGCATCTGACTCAGTGTAACGCAGCAGTGTCGAACTCATTTGTTATGAGGGCCAGTTCTGAGGTAAATGAGATCTTTTTGGGCTGGGCCCGTGTGTCATAAAATGCAATGTCAGGTAACGGAGGCAGGGCCTTCTTCTTCTCTCTTTTTTTAGCAGGAACACAGTTCTGGCTGGCTTGGCTTCAGGGGGTGTGTGCTCTAATATGCAAATGAGTTCCTGCTGGGCAATTTCCTGCAAAAAGCCCTGTGTGAAACACTGGTTATGTCAGGGGTGTGGCCTAATATGTAAATGAGTTCCTAATATGCAAGTGAGTTCCTTCCTGAAGAGAAACATAAACTTTATAAAGGGCACAGACCAAAAAAAAAAAGATTTCACCTCCAACCCTCTGTGTCACACAGTGGCCAAAAAACAAACAAACAACCCCAGGTGCCATCAGGAGATCCACCAGTGGGGCCAGGACACTAGAAGACTTCCCACTGTTACCCTCCCTCCAAGCACCAAGAATATAAAGTATCACTGCCCCAGACAGAGAGTTCCATCCATACCTTGTGGCTAATAGCCACGGATGGACCTCTGCTCCCAGTTCATATTGGTTCTTCCTTACAAACAAGTGTACACATGTGCATGCAGGTCGTACATGCAGTCACTGCAACATGTGGACAAAGGTCTCATGCCAATATGACTGCCTACAGAGGTGTCAAACTCATTTGTGACAAGGGCCAGATCTGACATAAATGTCACTTTTCCAGGCCGGGCCATGCCTGCCATAAAATGTAATGCCAAGGCCAGAGAAGCAAACCTTATAAACGACAGGTGCAAACCCAGTTACCAATATTGGTCTTTACTCCAAATACAAAGAAAAGACATATGTTAGTTAAAATGCTGCATTTTTAAATTTCTGCCTGACTATTAATTTATAATTATGGCACTACTATATAATTTTATTAAGTTCATGTTGTGAAAATACAATTGTTAATGTAAAAAAAAAACACACACACAAAGAAAAGCGATTGATTCCTCGGAGTGAAAATAATTGTTTTACTGGGAAATCAAAAGAAAAAGAAAAATCCCTACATTGATTTTTGATTGGTTAGGGGTGCCTTTTTAATTGAACTTAAGTATATAACTTCGGCGGAAGTCTAGTAATGGAGGGAGGGGCGGGGTTGAAAATATCATACGGGTTAGAAATAGTAAGGACATAAATTAAATATTGTAACCATAAGTTATTAATAAAATTGTTTAAAACAAAAGAAAAAAAATCCCTGATAAATACATTTAATAAGAACATAAGAGAAGCCATGTTGGATCAGGCCAATGGGCCATCCAGTCCAACACTTTGTGTGTGTTTGTGTGTGTATATATATATATATATATATACACATACATACATACACTGTGGCTAATAGCCACTGATGGACCTCTGCTCCATATTTTTATCTAAACCCCTCTTGAAGCTGACTATGTTTGTAACCGCCACTACCTCCTGTGGCAGTGAATTCCACATGTTAATCACCCTTTGGGTGAAGTACTTCCCTTTATCCGTTTTAACTTGACTGCTCAGCAATTTCATCGAATGCCCACGAGTTCTTGTATTGTGAGAAAGGGAGAAAAGTGCTTCTTTCTCTACTTTCTCCATCCCATGCATTATCTTGTAAACCTCTATCATGTCACCCCGCAGTCGACGTTTCTCCAAGCTAAAGAGCCCCAAGCGTTTCAACCTTTCTTCATAGGGAAAGTGTTCCAAACTTTTAATCATTCTAGTTGCCCTTTTCTGCACTTTTTCCAATGCTATAATATCCTTCTTTAATCATATGCAAGACTGGGAGACCAGTTTGGTGTAATGGTTAGAAGTTTGAACTAATCTGGGAGAATCAGGTTTGATTCCTCACTCCTTCACATGCAGCTTCTGGTGTGGCCTTGGGTCAGCCATAGCTCTCTCAGAGCTGCTCTCAAGAGCAGTTCTCTCAGAGCTCTTTCAGCCTCACTCACAGGGTGTCTGTTGTGGGGAGAGGAAGGGAAAGGAGACTGTAAGCCACTCTGAGACTGAGTGAAAGGCAGGGTATAAATCAAATCTCCACCACCTTCTCCTCCTCAGTATACCATACCCACCCCCTAGCCATCTCCTTTCATTTATTGACAGCTTCAACCACACACACCTTCCCCGAGCAGCCTCTTCCTCATTCTAGTGTCTCATGGGCCGGATAAGGCCATAGTCAAGCCAGTTCATTCCACCCCACCTCGTGTCATGAGCCCTGACGAGGGGGAGCTGGAAGGGTTAACAGCCTTGGAAGAATTGCCAACCAGCTCCTCAGCTGAACAACCAGCAGCTGGCCCATCAATCACTCTCCCCACATTCCAGGCAGCAGTGTCAGCTGTTGACAATCCTCCTCCAAGCACTCTCCCTTCCATTTTAAGAGTTCGAAGCAGGCTCTGGAAAAAACTTTCAGAGCAAAGACATGAGGCATGCCCAGGGCTCTTTTTTTTTTTTTTTTAGCAGGAACGCAGTTCCGTCTGGCTTCGTGTCCAGGGGTGTGGCCTAATATGCAAATGAGTTCCTGCTGGGCTTTTTCTACAAAGAAAGTCCTGGGCACGCCGATGCTTCAGATCTCTCAGTCCTGAGTTCTAGCAGAGTCGCTGCCACCCAGGAAACAGGCTGATTGAGGCGCCCATATAACTCCCACCCTGGACCTGGTAACCTTGTGGAAGCAACAAGTCGATTCCCTGGCTTGCATCCACGCTCCTTCCTGATTCCAGACCCTGACCTGCTTGAATTCCTTAGCACCCTGACCCTTTGGCTTTTGGACAGACTTCTGATTCTGGTTTGTGATTTTGCTTTGGTGACTTGGCCCCTGCTTGACTTCCTGGACTTTGACCTTGGACCGGCTTTGGACTCCCGCCTGCCTGTGCCCTGAGAACGTGACACCCTGGGCCGTATGTTTGACACTGTTCGTGATCTGGGACCACTTCCCTCTACACATACCCTCAACACCTGCTGGCAAATCTCCTTAGTGGCTCCATCAGCTTGCCAGGCATGGTCAGACCCAGGGAAGGCTCTCTCCTTAATTGTGATCACTTCCCCACTTTGGAACAGACTTCCAGAGGAAGTCCAGGAAGGCCTTTCTCTCATTTCAGGGAAGGGCTGTGGCCCGGTGGTAAAGCTGCTTGGCATGCAGAAGGTTCGGTTCCCTGCTTGGCTTGCAGGTCCTAGGTTCAATCCCTGCATTTCCAGCTAAAAAGATCAGGTGGTAAGAAGACTGCAGATTTCTTGGCTTGGCTTCGCGAACGAAGATTTAAGAAGGGTGCAATAGGCCACGTCAGCTGCAGGCTCGCTGGTGGCTGACAAGACCAATGTGGGACAGGCAGGTCCGGCCACAGTGTCTGCAGGGAAAAGTCTGATTTAGGGTTGGTGCTGTAGCAGTGCAATTCTTCCTCAATCTCCTTTTGTCCTCAAGACCAGCTATGCGTGCGTTCTCAAAAGAAGAGACAGCCTGGTGGATGGTGTGCCTCCATGCTTTGCGATCTGAGGCTAGGTCAGACCACTGGTGATGGTTGATGCGACAGGTGCCAAGGGATTTCTTCAAGGAGTCCTTGTACCTCTTCTTTGGTGCCCCTCTATTTCGATGGCCGGTGGAGAGTTCGCCATACAGGGCAATCTTGGGAAGGCGGTGGTTTTCCATCCTAGAAATATGCCCTGCCCAGCGCAGCTGCGTCTTCAACAGCAGTGCCTCGATGCTGGTAACCTCCGCCCGCTTGAGAACTTCAGTGTTGGTCACAAAGTCACTCCAGTGGATGTTTTTTTTTTTTTTTTTTTTTTTTTTGTATTTTATAAATTTTATTCAGCTAGTTTTACCATACAATACAAATACACAAAGAAAAACTTTATGGCATACTGAATCCCTAGCTAATATTGAACATATCAAGCTAACCACAAAATGTTCTTGTCTCTATCATCTTGTAGAATTCGAAAGGGGTGAGACAGTGGTATAAACCAGAATCAACTATCGTCATCTTATTATAAACAAAAACATGTACTGTGACAAAAGAAATATCCATGAAGTTATTACATCTCAGTTATCTTTTAACCATAAATAAACCTTTTTCCATCTTTCTGTTGCTTTTTCTTTCGTGTTTCCCTTAATTATATTAGCTAATATATCCATTTCGACTATAGTTAGAATTTTTTGAATTATTGCTTCTCTATCTGGTATGAGATTCATTTTCCAATGCTGGGCAAATAAAATTCTGGCGGCAGTGATTATATATATTGTTATTATTTCGTCCTCTTTTGAAACCACGTCTTTGACTAGTGAAAGCAGCATAAATTCTGGCTTAAGGGGAAAATTGGTCTTCAATATCTCAACTAGGATTTTATGAGTTTCAACCCAATATTTTTTCGATTTATTACACAACCACCATAAATGGAAGTATGTTCCTACTGCTTGACCACACTTCCAACAGATAGGAGAAATTGCTGTGTTGATTTTATTAAGTACCATTGGAGTGATATGCCATCTATAAAAAAGCTTTAGAAAATTTTCCCTCAAACTGACGGGCTTTATAATTTTGAAATTATTCTTCCATAAGGTTTCCCATTGTTCAAGCGAAATATTAAAATCGAAATTTTTAGCCCATTTTACCATAACGTGCTTAACCGTCTCGTCCTCGAGTTTTAAATACAAAAAATAGTTATAAACTTTCCTGATCTTCTTACCTGTTCTAGTTGTTATTATTAAATCAAAATCAAAATTGGGTTTTGTAAATCCTTTATGTTTATCGAGGTTATACTTAGTCGCGATTTGGGTCATCATCCACCAATCGATTCTATGCCCACTAACCTCCATGTCCTGCATTTTTCTCATTCTGTCTTCTTCATCTAATATTTCAGTGTATCTTAGTGTTCTATCCGGGTACCATAGCTGTGGATGCATTATGGCCTCCACCGGGGATAACCATCTAGGTGTCTTATCATAAATTTTCTTTCTTATCTTATACCATACTTTTAATAGACCTTTTCGACTCCAGTGGATGTTGAGGATGGTGCGAAGGCAGCGCTGATGAAAGCGCTCAAGGAGTCACAGGTGATGACGGTATAAAACCCACGATTCGGAGCCGTAGATGAGGGTTGTCATCACAACCGCTTTGTAAACATTGATCTTTGTGCCTTTTTTCAGATGCTTGTTGCTCCACACTCTTTTGTGCAGTCGGCCAAAGGCACGGTTTGCCTTTGCCAGCCTGTTGTCGATCTCCTTGTCGATCTTAGCATCTGAGGAGATGATGCACCCCAGGTAGCTGAACTGCTGGACTGTCTTCAGAACTGATTCACCTACAGTGATGCAGGGAGGGTGATAATCTTCCTGGGGTGCAGGCTGGTGGAGAACTTCTGTCTTCTTCAGACTAACTTCTAGGCCGAATAGCTTGGCAGCCTCTGCAAAGCAGGACGTCATATGCTGCAGAGCTGATACCGAGTGGGAGACGAGTGCAGCATCATCAGCAAACAGTAGCTCTCGGATGAGTTTTTCCATTGTCTTGGAGTGGGCCTTTAGTCGCCTCAGGTTGAACAGGCTGCCATCGGTGCGATAGCGGATGTAGACACCATCGTCATCATCTAGATCTACTGCGGCTCTTTGAAGCATCATGCTAAAGAAGATCGTAAAGAGAGTTGGCGCGAGAACGCAGCCTTGCTTTACACCTGTGCCTATTGGGAAGATTTATACCCTGATTGTAAACCGCTCAGAGACACAGAGCGGTTTACAATCTCTTATATCTTCTCCCCCCACAACAGACACCCTGTGAGGTGGGGGGACTGAGAGGGCTCTCCCAGAAGCTGCCCTTTCAAGGACAACTCCTGTGAGAGCTATGGCTAACCCAAGGCCATTCCAGCATCTGCAAGTGGAGGGGTGGGGAATCAATCCCGGTTCTCCCAGATAAGAGAGCTCTGGCTAACCCAAGGCCATTCCAGCAGCTGCAAGTGGAGGGGTGGGGAATCAAATCCAGTTCTCCCAGATAAGAGAGCTATGGCTGACCCAAGGCCATTCCTGCAGCTGCAAGTGAGGGAGTGGGGAATCAAACCCGGTTCTCCCAGATAAGAGTCTGTGCACTTAACCACTACACCAAACTAACTCTTTGTAAGTGATGGGAAAGACCTCAACTAGAGATCCTGGAGACCCACAGCCAATCAGAGTAGATAATAGTGACCCTTATGGACCAGTGGTTTGAGTCAGTAGAAGGTATTCATTTTGGAGAACATGTAAAATTGACCTCTTGTTTAGGGCATTGGGTTGAATTAGGTTGAAGGCCATCTGAAGTTTTGAATTAGGATAATGATATTTTGAGTTTGTTTCTTTGTTCGCATGGTTCCATTTCTGATAGCTTTTAAACTTCCGACAACCAGGGGTTATTTTGTAGAAAAATAGGTGCTGGAGCTCATCCAGGGATTGTTATGCAGCTGCACCTACTAGGGAGGTGCGGAGAAGGAGGGGGAACCCTCAGAAAGGTTCAGGAGCTGTGTTCCTGTGAGCTCCTGCTGAATTCAAGGCCTGCCGACAACTATAAGCCGTTTTAACCTCATTTGGAGAAGTGGGACATGTTCTTAACCATTTCATTGTCTTGAAGTTCTATCCTGCAAGAAAGGGAGGGGGGGATCACCTGACTATAGAACCTCCCTTGTGAGAAGCAAAGACAAAATCGAGCTGGAGCCAAGAGCATTCCTGGAGCTTCCCACCAAGTCTGTTCCTTTCTCTCTTCCCCTCTCTGATGACAAAAGAACCAGTTGAGGTGAGTGCCCTGACAGGTAAGACGCCTCGCCTCTGGAAACAAACACCAGCTTGAGAAAAGCGCTTTCCAATGAGCTCGGAGCCTTTATTTAGGGGGAAAGGATGCACAGTTGGCAAGTATGAAGCTGAAAGGGGATCGTTCAAACATGCTGATAAAAGGTCTAGTTTTACCCCAGACGTGACTTTATCGTTTCCTCAGCGATATCATCAGTGTGAAGATGATAGCCCTCCTCCGACAGGACAAAGACAGCAGAATGCAGACGAACAAAATATCCCTTGTAGAGAAATGGTGTGCTGGGAGGTTTGTGTGTGTGTGTGTGTGTGTGTGTGATTCTCAAATGTGGCATTGCCCAGGTTGGTGGAGTGGAAGTAAACAGGATGTGAGGAACACATCTTGCATGGCTTTTATGGAAGGGGGGAGGGGGGGCGGGATTTGAAAAAAAGAAACAGACGGCAACATAGCAGGGGATGAAATGTTTGCATTCCATAATGGGAAGGTGTGGAATGTGGAAAGAAAGTGTGGCGCGAACTCTGAGAGCACGGGGCGAGCTTGTTCAGGAACATGAAGTGGCACGCTGCTGATTTCTGCAGATGGAGGGTGATAAACAAGGATGAAAGAAATGTAATTTGCTGGATACTTGAATTCATTTGTTTACATTTGCAGGAAGCAACCAGGTGAATTTGAGCAAGCGATAGGCTTCTACATTATGGCATGCAGGGCTTTTTTTTTTTTGGTAGTAGGAACTCCTTTGCATATTAGGCCACACACCCCTGATGCGGCCAGTCCTCCAAGAGCTTAAAAAGGTAAAGGTAGTCCCCTGTGCAAGCACCAGTCATTTCCACCTAAAATGGGCAAAGGAAGAAAGGAGAGTGGACATTCAGTGGAAGCTTCAAATCCTTTGTCCCTGGCTGGAAGAAGAAGAGGATGTATAGACTAAGGGGGGTGGGTTGGGGGGGGGGGGATGTAAAATGGATATCAGAAAGTCTGTAGAGAAATGGATAATGAATAATAATAATAAAATATACATATAAATAAAAAAGCACCAGTCGTTTCCGACTCGCTTGATGTTGCATCGACTTTTTCATGGCAGACTTTTTTTACAGGGTGGCTTGCCATTGCCGTCCCCAGTCGTCTCAACTTTCTACCCAGCAAGCTGGGTCCTCATTTTATTGACCTCTGAAGGATGGAAAGCTGAGTGAACCTTGAGCTGGCTACCTGAACCTTGAACGAAGTATGCAGAAAATGGTATTGTGGATGTACGTGCCTTCAGGTTGCAGTTGAATCATAGCAACCTCAGCAAGGGACTTTCAAGGCAAGTGAGAAGCAGAGGTGGTTGGCCATTGCCTTCCTCTGCAGAGCTTTCATTGGTGGCCTCCCATCCAAGACTTATGGTGACCCCAGCAAGGGACTTTCAAAGCAAGTGAGAAGCAGAGGTGGTTGGCCATTGCCTTCCTCTGCAGAGCTTTCATTGGTGGCCTCCCATCCAAGACTTATGGTGACCCCAGCAAGGGGCTTTCAAGGCCAGTGAGAAGCAGAGGTGGTTGGCCATTGCCTTCCTCTGCAGAGCTTTCATTGGTGGCCTCCCATCCAAGACTTATGGTGACCCCAGCAAGGGGCTTTCAAGGCAAGTGAGAAGCAGAGGTGGTTGGCCATTGCCTTCCTCTACAGAGACTTTCTTGGTGGTCTCCCATCCAAGACTTTTGGCAACCCCAGGAGGCAACATCAGAGGAAGGCCTTGACCTCTATGCCCTGATGTTGGTCCTCCGTAGGAACTGGTTGGCCACTGTGTGAAACAATACGCTGGACTAAATAGACCACCGGTTTGATCCAGCAGGGCTCTTCATATGTTTTTAACCGTCTGTCTCTCTTTGGAAGGGAGATGAATGGTAGCCACCCGTGTTCCCTCTAAGCTGAGTTAGGGTGAGCTAGCTCACAGATTTTTAGCCTCCAGCTCACACATTTTTGTCTTAGCTCAGGAAGGATGACCCCGGAGCACAATAATTGATGCAGCAGCTTACAACTTCAATGTCGGTAGCTCACAAAGTAGAATTTTTGCTCACAAGACTCTACAGCTTAGAAGGAACACTGGTAGCCACAGCAGCGAATTATACTGTTGCATGATGTTCACTTCCTCTGTTTAAACACCAGGTGACGATGTAGCTGTCTGTTCACGTTTCTTTTGGTGTTAACCTTGATTCTAATATGTTGATTGCTCTCTGAATTATTGCCTCATTACCTGCAAGGGCCAGTTTGGTGTAGTGGTGAAGTGTGCAGACTCTCATCTGGGAGAACCGGGTTTGATTCCCCACTCCTTCACCTGCACCTGCTGGAATGGCCTTGGGTCAGCCATAGCTCCCGCAAGAGCTGTCCTTGAAAGGGCAGTTTCTGTGAGAACTCTCTCAGCCCCACCTACCTCATGGGGTGTCTGTTGTAGGGGATGAAGATAAAAGAGATTGTAAGCTGCTCTGATTCAGAGAGAAGGGCGGGATATAAATCTGTGTTCTTCTTCTCATTAATTTATGTTGGGTTTCCCCTCGTATCACTGCTATTTTGGTTAAATGATACTATTTAGTCCATTTTATTTGCACAACAATCTATTTCATGAACATATGAACATATGAAGCTGCCTTATACTGAATCAGACCCTTGGTCCATCAAAGTCAGTATTGTCTTCTCAGACTGGCAGCGGCTCTCCAGGGTCTCAAGCTGAGGTTTTTCACACCTATTTGCCTGGACCCTTTTTTGGAGATGCCAGGGAATGAACCTGGGACCTTCTGCTTCCCAAGCAGATGCTCTACCACTGAGCCACCGTCCCTCTTTTATTTCATCATTTTGAAATGAGTTGCAAGCCCCTTTGAAGACCCGGAGGAAGTGGGATCTAAAGATTGGAAACGAACAAATTAACCACCCGGATCTTTAAATGCCACCATACAATATGGCTGTACCATGCAACGAGTTGACGGGGGATTTATTTAAAAAATGCATTGCCCATTTCCTGAAGTTCAACATGGCGTCTGACCAGTTGCAAAAGACAAACACATCTTTTTTTGCAATAACATTTCATTATGATACATTGAATACATTGACCTTTTACTATTTCCAGTCCTAATGGCTTAATGGTGCCCCCCAACATCTATTGACGGGGCTTCAAGAACCGGAACCTTCTGATGAAGAGAGTCATATTCTTCCATTTGGCCTCTAATCTACATCCAGAAGGGCTGAGTCGGAGGCCAGAAGTTGTCAGCAAATACTAATGGATGAGTTGCATCCATTTTCCTTGTGAAAACAGCATAAATTGGAAATTCTCCACCGCTGGGAAGACATTTAATATTTAAAGGTAATTTGACCCGAACATGTGTGTGTCATGAATCTTTTATGTGACCTACAGCAAATGTATTTATATAGCATTATTCCAAGGCTACTTATCTCTTATTCATTTTCTAGGATATTATTTTTCTTTCTTTGACTAATGTACGTTGGGCCTTCTCATTTCTCCACTCCAGTGGAACCAAAGCAATCCTTTTATTTACCCCTATTCCCCATTCGCCAGGTCTGGTAACTAACAGTACAGCCATTTGACCCCCCCGGGTTACTAAAATTATACCGGTGCTTTATCACGATGGTTCTTTCCATTTCCTCTCAGTGAACGTTTCCTTTCCGCTTATTTTCAAAAGGGGTTCTCCAAGGAAGTTAAATGGATTTTAGGGACTCTTTGGGAAGACTCTGAGAACTTAGGAGGTTTCTGAGCGGACACGAATGCTTTGCAACTGGGGCCTTCTCTTTTCTCATTGCTTCCCTTTCAGGTAAGGCATTCAATTTTTAAATTAACCAACGGACACAAGGCAACCGTCATTGGTCCAGAGAGAATTCTTAAGGAACCAGAAACTTGAACACAGATGACACTGCCTCATACAGAACCAGACAACTGGTCCATCAAGGTCATTTACCCCCTGATTGTTTTACCTGGAGATGCTGAGGACTGAACCGGGGACTTTCCGCATCCAAAGCAGAGGCTCTTCCATAGTGCCACAGCTCTTCCCTTGTCCTCTTCTATGTCCCAGGTACATTCCCCATCCTTTAGACCAGGGATGTCAAATGTATGGCCCGAGGGCCAGATCATACCCTGGAGGGCTCCTCTCAGACTCCTGAGCAACTGGCTATCATTTGCTTCCTTCTCCCTCTCCCTTGCTTCTTTCTGTGTCACAACCTGCTTTGCCAGGATTTCTCAATTCCACAGAAGCTACAGAGCAAAGCCTCTATTTCCCCCATTGGCTGAGGCTCCTCTCTTGGGGAGGAAGGGTGGGGACAGGGAAAGCTTGCTTTGGTACTGACCACGATATTGCAAGACTGCTAATACTTCAAGTTTTATTTTAGTTGGTTTTTTTTTAAATAATTGTGTTTGTCGGTGTCCTTTATAAAGTTTGTATCTCTGCTACCTGGCATTACATTTTATCACACACCACACACGCGGTCCAGCTCGACAAGGTCTTATTTATGTCAGATCCAGCCCTCATAACAAATGAGTTCACACCTCTTAGGCCATATGATATCACACAGAGTGCAGAGAAACTATTCATTCATTTGATTAACAGCCTGCTCTCCCCCACGAATGGACTCAGAGTGGGGAACATCATAATCAAATATCTCACGCAATCTAAAACATTCACCGTTCAAATGCAATAAATACAGCGGAACAATAAAATTCAAACAAAAACACAACAAATAGATGGTGTAAAATCTAAAAATTGTCCGGTACAAAGGAAAAGAGGAGGAGGAGGAAGGAGATCAATCGAAATGGGAAACTACCACCACTCTCAAACGTATATCTGGTGTAACAAGCACGGCTTTTTTTTTTTTTGTAGCGGGAGCTCCTTTGCATATTAGACCACACACCCCTGATGTAGCCAATCCTCCAAGAGTTTAGAGTAAGCCCTGTACTAAGAGCCCTTAAAAGCTCTTGGAGGATTGGCTACATCAGGGGTGTGTGGTCTAATATGCAAAGGAGCTTCTGCTACAAAAGAAGCTCTGGGAACAACAAAAGAAGCTCTGGGAACATAACTGACTAATAAAGACAGTGTAAAAGGTGGCAGCCTAAATCAAGGTAATAAGTAGAAATACATTAGGCCCCGTTATCTTCGTCGTCGTAATGTGTGTGTGTGTGTGGGGGGGAGGATTCAAAGTCTCTGATACTGGGTTCCTGCACAATCCCTGATACCAAAAGCATCAACAGTAAAACACAGCCCAAATGATATTTACCTGTTGCTTGAAAGGTACCACAAATTCCCTAAGAGCCAGTTTGGTGTGGAGAGCCAGTTTGGTGTAGTGGTTAAGTGTGCGGACTCTTATCTGGGAGAACCGGGTTTGATTCCCCACTCCTCCACTTGCACCTGCTAGCATGGCCTTGGGTCAGTCATAGCTCTGGCAGAGGTTGTCCTTGAAAGGGCAGCTGCTGTGAGAGCCCTCTCCAGCCCCACCCACCTCACAGGGTGTCTGTTGTGGGGGAGGAAGGGAAAGGAGATTGTGAGCCGCTCTGAGACTCTTTGGAGTGGAGGGCGGGATATAAATCCAATATCTTCATCTACCTCACAGGGTGTCTGTTGTGGGGGAGGAAGGTAAAGGAGATTGTGAGCCGCTCTGAGACTCTTCGGAGTGGAGGGCGGGATATAAATCCAATATCTTCATCTACCTCACAGGGTGTCTGTTGTGGGGGAGGAAGGTAAAGGAGATTGTGAGCTGCTCTGAGACTCTTCGGAGTGGAGGGCAGGATATAAATCCAATATCTTCTTCTTCTTCTATATTTCATCCTGTTGTGTATGTGATTAATTGTAAGGATGTTGGGTTGCTACTTCCTGCCTGGCTCATTGGAGCCTCTAGGACTGAGATTGGGGATTCAGGAACAATGGGAAGCAGGATTCTACTCTTCACTTTCCTGGACCAATAGCAAGTCCCCTGCTGGTTTGAATGCCCCAATGATATTCTAGTTGTATATAGTTGGCCCAGTTCTCCAGTCTTAGTTTAACCTTTGCAATGCTGTAATCACTAATAAAGAGCTGTGATCATTCACCTACCAACCTTCTCCTGCAAAAGTTTACACCTCCCTTGTCTGCTATCACTTTAAACACAATAACACCGTTTGGCAATTGGCAGAGGGATGATGATGATGATGATGATGATGATGATGATGATGATGATGATGATGATGATGATATTGGATTTATATCCCGCCCTCCACTCCAAAGAGTCTCAGAGCGGCTCACAATCTCCTATACCTTCCTCCCCCACAACAGACACCCTGTGAGGTAGATGAAGACATTGGATTTATATCCCGCCCTCCACTCTGAAGAGTCTCAGAGCGGCTCACAATCTCCTTTCCCTTCCTCCCCCACAACAGACACCCTGGGAGGTAGATGAAGACATTGGATTTATATCCCGCCCTCCACTCCGAAGAGTCTCAGAGCGGTTCACAATCTCCTTTCGCTTCCTCCCCCACAACAGACACCCTGTGAGGTAGATGAAGACATTGGATTTATATCCCACCCTCCACTCCGAAGAGTCTCAGAGCGGCTCACAATCTCCTTTCCCTTCCTCCCCCACAACAGACACCCTGTGAGGTAGATGAAGATATTGGATTTATATCCCGCCCTCCACTCCGAAGAGTCTCAGAGCGGCTCACAATCTCCTTTCCCTTCCTCCCCCACAACAGACACCCTGTGAGGTAGATGAAGATATTGGATTTATATCCCGCCCTCCACTCCAAAGAGTCTCAGAGCGGCTCACAATCTCCTATACCTTCTCCCCCCACAACAGACACCCTGTGAGGTGGGTGGGGGATGGGGTTGAGGGTGGAGACATGGGTGGACATGAGACCTTAGCAACATCACCATCGCTGCTTCATTTCTGGGTGTGACCTGGAAGTTTATCCAGGTGAGTTTGGCCAGGGACCCTGGAGGTTTGTTCGTTTGTATGTTTTGCCATCTTCTGGGCACGGAGCAGGGGTCACAGCTGCTGGTGGTGGGAAGGTAATTGTGAATTTCTTGCATAGTGAAGGGGATTGAAAAGAGCCCCGTGGCGCAGAGTGTTAAAGCTGCCGTACTGCAGTCCTAAGCTCTGCTCACAACCTGAGTTCGATCCCCGGCGGAAGCTGGGTTTTCAGGTAGTCGGATCAAAGTTGACTCAGGCTTCCATCCTTCTGAGGTGGGTAAAATGAGTCCCCAGCTTGCTTGGGGGAAAGTGTGGGTGACTGGGGAAAGCAATGCCAAACCACCCCGTAAAAAGTCTGCCGTGAAAACGTTGTGAAAGCAACATCACCCCAGAGTCAGAAACAACTGGTGCTTGCACAGGGAACCTTTCCTTTCCCGAAGGGGATTGGACTAGATGACCCTGGAGGTCCCTTTCAACTCGATGATTCTAAGCGACAATGGGTAGCTCTAGGAGACTCTATGGTTATACCATAAAGTTTCCAGTAATTCCAAGAGCTTCCCACTATCAATTCTGGGTGGGAATTGGAATTGACAGACCAACACAGAGGCCATAGTGGGAGGCCTGGCAATTCTATGTAGTGTTCACAATTAGGGTGTATCCTCCCCCTGTCTTTACTCTGTTTCTTTTCCCCTGCAGATGTTTGAAAATAAAGTTTCAGTGACTGTGCCATTTTCCCTGGGAAACATAATAATCAGGGCTTTTTTGAGCAGGAACGCAGAGGAACACTTCTGGCTGGCTTGGTGTCAGGGGTGTGGCCTAATATGAAAAGCTTTTCCTACAAAAAAGTCCTGTGTGGAACAATGGTGATGTCAGGGGGTGTGACCTAACATGCAAATGAATTCCTTCTGGGCTTTTTCTACCAAAAAAAAAAAAAAAGCCCTGGATAATTGATCTAGAAGGTGGTTATTGGGCACATTAGTTTGTCCTTTCGGTCACCTTGCCTTTTGATGGCTCCTATTCCATGCTTGTCAGAGAATCAGAAAGGGATCCAGATCACGTCGCCAGATTCTGAACCTTTCCATCTGTGAAATTCCCTCCGCTGCATAAATCTACTCTGACACCCACTGTTTTGTGCTCAATAACAGATTAAAATAGACGAAAGAGTCAGCGCACCAGACCCCTGATAAGTCTGGCATCCTCTAAGTTGCTCTTACCCTTTCCCTCCGCTTCCCTTTTCCCAACCTATGGAAGCAAAAAGCTTTATTATAAAACAGAAGATAAGTACATCAGCTTCCCCTGGATACTGGCAGAACAGAGCACAAGCAATGAGACGATAAGGGAATTTGGGTCAAATACAAAAAAATGGCCTATGTCACCTAAACCAAATAGCATCAGATAAGGCCTGGAGTGAGTTTCTATTAAAATGTAATAAATAAGAAACTTTAGGTTGTTTTCCCCACTTCTTCAGAGGCATAACATGTCTGTTCCGCAGAGATTGTTCTCTCATTTGCTCTGGGAAAAGCAACAGATCAACCTACGGGAAATGCTTTGTAAAGGTACATAAGAACATAAGAGAAGCCATGTTGGATCAGGCCAATGGCCCATCCAGCCCAACACACTGTCACACAGTGGCCAAAAAAAAAAAAAAAAATCAAAACACAAAACTGGAGAGCCAGTTTGGTGTAGTGGTTAAGTGTGCGGACTCTTATCTGGGAGAACCGGGTTTGATTCCCCACTGCCTCCACTTTGCACCCTGCTAGCATGGCCTTGGGTCAGCCATAGCTCTGGCAGAGGTTGTCCTTGAAAGGGCAGCTGCTGTGAGAGCCCTCTCCAGCCCCACCCACCTCACAGGGTGTCTGTTGTGGGGGAGGAAGGTAAAGGAGATTGTGAGCCGCTCTGAGACTCTTCGGAGTGGAGGGCGGGATATAAATCCAACATCTTCTTCTTCTTCTTCTTCAAAACAGGTGCCATCCAATGCTCCTTCTAATCTGTGGAGTCTTGTGAGTCAATATTCTACTTCAGGGGTGGCCAACGGTAGCTCTCCAGATGTTTTTTGCCTACAACCCCCATCAGCCCCAGCCATTGGCCATGCTGGCTGAGGCTGATGGGAGTTGTAGGCAAAAAACATCTGGAGAGCTACCATTGGCCACCCCTGTTCTACTTCTTGAGCTACTGCATAAATTAGTTTGCTCTGGGGCCATTTTTCCTGAGCTAAGACAAAAATGTGTGAGCTGGAGGCTAAAAAACTGTGAGTTAGCTCACACTAACTCAGCTTAGTGGGAACACTGGTGCCATCAGGAGGTTCACCAGTGGGGTCAGGTCTTAAGTTTAATTAAACTAGGGCTTTTTTGTAGCAGGAACTCCTTTGCATATTAGGCCACACACCCCTGATGTAGCCAATCCTCCAAGAGCTTCCAGGCTCTTAGTTCAGGGCCTACTGTAAGCTCCAGGATGATTGGCTACATCAGGGGTGTGTGGCCTAATATGCAAAGGCATTCCTGCTTCAAAAAAAAAAAGCCCTGCATTAAACTCAAGTGACACCTAGATTTGACACACACACACACCCTGGATAAATTTGTCTGGCAATTTTGCCATGTATTTGGCCTTGGCCATCCATTTACATTTCTAAAACCTGGTTAGGTGAGGCGGGATAGAAAATGAATCCCCCCACCCCCTGGCCTGTTTTCTACCAAGAGGAAAGATTTAAAACAACAACAACAACCTTGAGGTTTTGTACAGTCCCAAGTAAAATGCATTTTTCCATGCACCATAATATATACTCTGGGATTTCCAAACCTCAGTGGGCTGGTGTGGCATCATGGTTAGCATGTCAGACTAACACCCAGGACAACTGAGTTTGAATCCCTTACTCAGCTATGGAAGCCTGCCGGGTCACCTTGGGCAAAGATTGCCAGTTTGCCAACTAGGGTCACCAGGTCCAATTCAGAAAATATCTGGGGACTTTCGGGGTGGAGCCAGGAGACATTGCAGTGGAGCCAGGGGACTTTCTCATTCCCTAAAATAAATGAAATACAGCAGTGCAGTTCCCCTGAATCCAGTCTTCATTTCCTCACCCTCCAGCAGCTAAACTTCCACTAAATGAAAGTGAGCACACACACTCTCACAAAGCAGCCAAAATAAACACAGTTAGCAAACATACACTTTTGGGATCTCATTGGGGCATTAACTCACGGAAGTTGCTGAATGTAATCATCTGCTGTATTTCAATTCTTCAGACTAATAGGAAAATGAAAGAACACCTTAGGGGGTAGAGTCTTCCTCCAAACAAACACAGGGACTGAGACCAATGTGGCTCTGTCTGCTCACCCCATCCCCCTGCAGCTTTCCTCTGGCCAAGATTTAAAGGCAGACACACATTCAGAAACACAAACAGTTGCAAGCCTCTTCTAAACCTGTGGAGGTTTGAAGGCCCATAGTGGCTGTTGCAATGTGACTTACCCCTGCCGGTCAGCTGATTGGCGGTGGGTAGAAGCCTGAAAATAAACAGGGGATCCCCCACCCTGACCTGGGAATTGACAAGCCTATTGCCAACCCTGGATGGGAAAAGTCCCGGAGACTTGGGGCTGAAGCAAGGGAAGAGGAGGGACCTCAGCATTGTACAATGCCATAAAGTCCACTCTCCAAAGCAGCCATTTTATTCAAAAGAACTGGTCTCTGTCATCTGGAAATTGGTTGTGATTTTCCAGGAGGTTTCCAGGCTCCTCTAGGAAACTGGCAACCTTATCTTGGGCCCATCACAGTCTCTTAGCTTCACAAAATTGTTATGTGGATTACATGGAGAAGGAGGGAATTATGTTTAAGAAACCACATTGTGTCCTGTTCTTTTAAGCATAAATAAATGTGGACTACATGGATAAGAAGGAGGAGGAAGAAGAAGATATTGGATTTATTTCCCACCATCTGCTCCGAATCTCAGAGTGGCTCACAATCTCCTTTCCCTTCCTCCCCCACAACAGACACCCTGTGAGGTGGGTGGGGCTGAGAGGACTCTCACAGCAGCTGCCCTTCCAAGGACAACCTCTGCCAGAGCTATGACTGGCCCAAGGCCATTCCAGCAGGTGCAAGTGGAGGAGTGGGGAATCAAACCTGGTTCTCGCAGATAAGAGTTCGCACACTTAACCACTGCACCAAACTGGTGGGGCTGAGAAAGCTCTCCCAGAAGCTGCCCTTTCAAGGACAACCTCTGCCAGAGCTATGGCTGACCCAAGGCCATGCTAGCAGGTGCAAGTGGAGAAGTGGGGAATTAAACCCGGTTCTCCCAGATAAGAGTTTACACACTTAACCACTACACCAAACTGGCTCTCTGGCCTCTCACTACACCAAACTGGAAATGGTGTTAAAAGCCACTTTGTGTCCTGGATCGCGGGGTGTGGGAGGAGTATGTACGTTTTTAAAAACATTAAAAAAATGAATAAGCATCAGTGGGGGCAGACAGCTCTCTCTCTAGCATTTCCTGAATTATTTTATCGGCATCGTCTGTATAAGCTCTTGGAGAGAAACAAAGACGCCGTTGCAAGAAATGGATCAGTATTTCTGGAGACGACTCCCTTTCCTTCTCTTTCTCCAAACGTATGAGTGGGAGGGGGAGAGGGAGTCTCCTTTTGATAACTCTGGGTTGTGGACAAGAATAAATATGGCTTCTTGGTGGCCTGAACTATTACCTGTTTTATTTATGTCTGATCTGGAAAGGCGCCGCTGACCGTGGGGAGTTTAAATGAGACTGGGGATTAGATGGCCCAGCGGGAAGCAACCCAAATGTAAAGGGTACGATGGCGTCCCTCTTTCTGTGGCTCTGATGCGAATGGCAGCATTGCCCTTCGCTTCTCAATGTCGAAGCACCTCGTCATAAGCAACATGACAGTAAAATAGCTTCCTGATGCCGTACGCATCGCCAGACTCTCTCGCCTTCTCCCGGCAGATTTCCATCTTCTAGCGGTGGATTTTTTTTTTTTTTTACAGTTGGCTCTTAACTTTTTATGAATGTGGTTTGGCCCAAGAAACAGGTGCATAAAAGACAGGCAGAAGGGGAAGCTGAACGACGTGGGCAGAATCGACTTTGTTCTCCGTGCGTAGGTTGGGTGGCATTCGTCCTAGGTCGGGTGGTGTTCCTGCTCCGCTCGCTCTACTGAAAAGCATCAAGGTTTACAACTCACAAATGCAGCTAAATATGGAGGGGGGAGAGTGAAAATAGGAGAAAAACCCTTCAGAAGAAAAAGGCAGAATAAAATGAAATGGCTTGGATATTCGCTAGCCAAACATTGTGATCTTGTCTCGTGGCAGATATAAACATCGAAGCTTCAGTTTCAGCTTCTCCAAAGTAGCAGTCTTTTTTTTTTAATGGATACTTTTTTTATTTATTGTTCTATTTAGTCTGTTACAACAAATATTTGTAGCTATATACATTTTGATCTCTCCCTCCCTCCCTTTACTCTTAGTCTTTTTCACCCCAGCCATGAGCACATCTTCCCCAGCCATCTTCCACTGAATGTCTTTTCTTCCTTCTTTCAATATCCAATCTAGGTAGGTCTTCCATCTGGTCTTAATTACATTAGATTTCCCTCCCCATGTTGTCTCATTGTTGATTGACGCCACGATGTCTGACTGTATAAATTCCAACAAATAGTTGTGCCAAATTTCTACTGTCCATTTACTTTTGTCTTTCCAACCTATAACCGCCTTTCCCGCCAGTATCATAGCCTTGACTAAATGTTGAATACTCCTACCCATTATCGGGCCTCCTATTGTACTTAACGACATTAGATTAAAATCTATAGTTAGTGTTATATTGCATACTTTTCTAATAATTTCGATAATTTCCTTCCGAAAGGTCTTCACTTCTGAACATTCCCACCACGTGTGTGCATACCAACCTCTAGAGTGTTTACAGTGCCAGCATAACGGGCTTAATCCTGGAATCATGTTAGCTAGCTGTGCTGGTGTCTTATACCATTTTGTAAGGAATTTATATTCAAGTTCTTTAAATTTGGTTACTTTGATTTCTTCTATTCCTTTCATAATTTTATCCGCCATCCTCTCTGATATCTGACCTTCATGGCTCCGTCTCCTTTGTAAGTATCTCCAAAGTAGCAGTCTTAAACCAAAAATGTGGATTATCAGCCTCATGTTGTTTTATGATGAAGACGATGGCCACGAAAGATGCTATGGGATGCTCTACAACAGGGGTCCTCAGCCTTTTTAAATAGGGGGCCAGTTCACTGTCCCTCAGACTGTTGGAGGGCCGGACTGTTGTGTTGACTGCCGTTACTGTACAAGGCCGCGGGCCGTCAGTTCTCCGTCTTTTGCATCTCTCTCCCTTCCCCACACCACACACCCCAGCCTGGGAACTCACCTCACCTCGGTATCGCCTCACACTCTGTCTCTGCCACCTCAGCCCAGTGCTGGAAGTGTGCATTGCTAACGCGAGTTTAGGTCGAACGTCACTTCCGGTCTGATTTTGCCATAACCCGGTGGGTCGCATAAATGTCCTCAGCGGGCCGCATGTGGCCCGCGGGCCGTAGGTTGAGGACCCCTGCTCTACAACATATCTACATTCACTGTTGGTCTTCTAACTACAGAACTGAAAGGATTGGCCACTTTTTTGCTTGCAGTGGAGTGCATAGTCAGGTTCACACATGCAGAGAACTGTCATCTTTTACAAAAGGTTTGCCATGGATTGCTGAATCATCATGATATGAACAATAATTCCATAAGCATTTGATAGAGGATCTCAAATGTATTATTTACCTTGTTGTTGTTGTTCAGTCACACAGTCTAGTCTGACTCTTCATGACAATTCAAAAGCATCTATTCTTTGGTGATCGGTCTTCCTTATGGTCTAACTCTCACAGCCATATGTTACTACTGGGAATACCATCACTAAGTGAAGAAGGTGAAGAAGAAGACAAGAACAAAGATGATGATGATGATGACGAAGAAGAAGAAGAAGAAGATGAAGACAAAGAAGACGACAAATTTAGACATAAGAACGTAAGAAAAGCCATGTTGGATCAGGCCAATGGCCCATCTAGTCACTCTGTGTCGTACAGTGGCAACAACAATAAAAGCAACAACAACAACAATAATAATAATCACAGGAGGTCCATCAGTGGGCCCAGGACACTGGAAGCCCTTCCACTGTGCCCCCACCCCAAGCACCAAAAAGATAGAGCATCACTACTTAGGTTCTCCTCTCCTCAAAGTCCACCCTTCCCAGCCTCCACCGTCAAACCTCCAGGAATTCCTGAACCAAGAGTTGGCAACCCTCTTTTATTTATTAAAATGAAGAAGAAGAAGAAGTAGTAGAAGAAGAGTTGGTTGTTATATCCCACTTTTCACTATCCAAAGAAGTTTCAGAGCGGCTTACAATCTCCTTCCTTTCCTCTCCTCATAACAGACATTCTGTGAGATAGGTTAAGAGAGCTCCTAGCTGGCTGCCTGTGAAGGAGGAGTGGGGAAACTAGTCCACTGCTCTTATCCACTACACCAAACTGTATGCAGTCTGGAAATCTGCTGTAACTCCAGATCTCCATCCCCCACCTGGAGGTTGGCAACCCAAGTACCTGGTACCCCCTAGAGGAATAATGATGCAGGGGTTGGTTTTGATTGTCTACACCACAGGGGGTAGAAGAGATACCATGGCCCTCCTGCCATGGTCTTGAACTGAATCCTGGCCCCTGATAGCGCGCCTCATCTTTAAGATGCCCAGGGCTTTTTTTTTTTTTTTTAGCAGAAACCATTTGCATATTAGGCCACGCCCCCTGATGTAGACAATCCTCCTGGAGCTTACAGTAGGCCCTGTGAGAAGAGCCCTGTAAGGAATTCTAGCAGGACCTCTTTTGCCTATTAGGCCACACCCCGCTGGTGTAGCTAATCCTCCTGGAGCTTACAGGAGGCCCTGTAAGAAGAGCCCTGTAAGGAATTCTAGCAGGACCTCCTTTGCCTATTAGGCCACACACCCCTGATGTTGCCAATCCTCCTGGAGCTTACAGTAGGCCCTGTACGAAGAGCCCTGTAAGCTCTTGGAGGATTGGCTACATCAGAAGGCTGTGGCCTAATATGCAAAAGAGTTCCTGCCACGAAACAAAACCCTGAAGATGCCCATCCTAGATTGGCCCCCTTTCTTCTAAGAAAGCTCTAACAAGGGTCAGTTTCAGCCCATGGAAAGGCCTTTGATTTCCCAACCATGAGGAAGCTTTTGAAAATTATACTTCTAAAGGTAAAGCACTCAATGGGCAGATTAATTGTCAAGCCAACCCGTCCTGTTCTTCGGGCTCTTTGTTTTATGAGACGGTAAATATCTCCACTGGTCAGATTAGTGCTGCCTCATTTCCTTTGCTCCACAAACCGCTGGAGTTGGAATTCCAGGACCCTAGCAAAGGATCACCAAGGCAGGCTGTGGCTGTAAGAACCCGGCAGCCTACTCCTGAGTAAATATGCTTAGGGTCAAACTGATACTTCATTAACATTTTTTTTTTTGTGCCATGGCTCTTTTTAAAAGGGCAACGCTCTTCCAGGCGGGGCTAGAAATGGACACACTGATGACCAATGGACACAACAGAGAGTGAAGAAACCAATTTGTAAATTGGAAGGGAGAGACACAGAGAGAGAGAGAGACAGAGGGACCGAGACCGAGAGAGAGACAGAGACAGAGAGAGACCAAGAGAGAGAAACAGAGAGAGACCGAGAGAGAGAGAGAGAGAGACAGAGAGAGACCAAGAGAGAGAGACAGGCAGAGAGAGAGACAGAGAGAGACCAAAAGAGAGAGAGAAACCAAAAGAGAGAGAGAGAGACCAAGAGAGAGAGAGAGAGACAGAGAGAGACAGAGACAGAGAGACAGAGAGAGACAGAGAGACAGAGACCAAAAGAGAGAGAGAAACAGAGAGAGACCAAAAGAGAGAGAGAGAGAGAGACAGAGAGAGACAGAGACAGACCAAGAGAGAGAGAGAGAAGAAGAAGAAGAAGAAGAAGAAGAAGAAGATGATGATGATATTGGATTTATATCCCGCCCTCCACTCCGAAGAGTCTCAGAGCGGCTCACAATCTCCTTTCCCTTCCTCCCCCACAACAGACACCCTGTGAGGTGGGTGGGGCTGGAGAGGGCTCTCACAGCAGCTGCCCCTTCAAGGACAACCTCTGCCAGAGCTATGGCTGGCCCAAGGTCATTCCAGCAGGTGCAAGTGGAGGAGTGGGGAATCAAACCCGGTTCTCCCAGATAAGAGTCCGCACACTTAACCACTACACCAAACTGAGAGAGAGAGAGACAGAGGGAGACCAAGAGAGAGAGAGACCAAGAGATAGAGAGAGACAGAGAGAGACCAAAAGAGAGAGAGACAGAGGGAGAGAGAGACCAAAAGAGAGAGATGCCCAGGCTACCCAATTTCATCAGATCTTGGAAGCTAAGCAGGGTCAGCCCTGGTTAGTACTTGGATGGGAGACCACGAAGGAAGTCCTGGGTTGCTACGCAGAGGCAGGGAATGGCAAACTATCCCTGAACTTCTCTGAACCTTGGAAACCCTTTGGGGTCACCATAAGTCAACTGTGACTTGACAGCACTTTCCACCCACCCCAAGCTAATGTGATGGACTCATGGAAGAATACCCGACTTCAAATCCTCATGCAAGCCACCAGCCTTGGCAACCCAACTCCAACGTCTAAAAATGCAAGATATAGATTTTCATATGAACATTTCCTACTTTTTTTTTTTTTCAAATCTCCATTTGTAAAATCCACCCTGAGTCTGTTCATGGAGTAGGGTGGAATACAAATCTAGTAAAATAAATGAATGAAAAGGAATAAATAATTCTGGGATGCAGGTTTCTACTATGTCCATAACTAGATACGATAGAACAGAGCAGGAGTCAAGTCGCACCTTTAAGACCAACAAACTTTATTCAGAATGTAAGCTTTCGTGTGCATGCACACTTCTTTGGGGATGGAACGGTGACTCAGTGGTAGAGCATCTGCTTGACAAGCAGAAGGTCCCAGGTTCAATCCCCGGCATCTCCAACTAAAAAGGGTCCAGGCAAATAGGCATGAAAAACCTCAGCTTGAGAGCTGCTGCCAGTCTGAGCAGACAATACTGACTTTGCTGGACCGAGGGTCTGATTCAGTAGAAGGCAGCTTCATATGTTCAGATATGATCTTCAGACAAGGACTGAAGAAGTGTGCATGCAAACAAAAGCTTACATTCTGAATAAAAGTTTGTTGGTATTAAAGGTGATACTTGACTCCTGCTTTATCTTACTGCTTCAGACCAACACGGCTGCCCCCCCTGGATCTAGGTACTATAGATCTTCTAACAAACATGGCTCTTCAGAGCATCATCAAAATGTACCTTTGAAAAGGAAATTCCCCAGTCGGGGTATCAGTACTGCAGCTAAATCTTTCTGTGGGCCAGTATTGCATAGTGCTGGACTAGAATCACAAAGACCCAGAATCACAAAGAGCCAGTTTGGTGTAGTGATTAAGTGCACAGGCTCTTTTCTGGGAGAACCGGGTTTGATTCCCCACTCCTCCACTCGCAGCTGCTGGAATGGCCTTGGATTAGCCAGAGCTCTCTTATCTGGGAGAACCAGGTTTGATTCCCCACTCCACCACTTGCAGCTGCTGGAATGGCCTTGGGTCAGCCATCGCTCTCTTATCTGGGAGAACCGGGTTTGATTCCCCACTCCTCCACTTGCACTTGCTGGAATGGCCTTGGGTCAGCCAGAGCTCTCTTATCTGGGAGAACCGGGTTTGATTCCCCACTCCTCCACTTGCAGCTGCTGGAATGGCCTTGGGTCAGCCATAGCTTATCGCAGGAGTTGTCCTTGAAAAGGCAGCTGCTGGGAGAGCCCTCTCAGACCCACCCACCTCACAGGGTGTCTGTTGTGGGGGGGGGGGAGAAGATATAGGAGACTGTAAGCCACTCTGAGTCTGATTCAGAGAGAAGGGTGGGGTATAAATCTACAGTCTTCTTCAAATTCGTGATCCACCACCAAAACTTGCAGGGTGACCTTGGACCTATCACAGACTCTCAGCCTAAGGTGTCTCACAGGGTTGTTGCAGGGATAAAACCGGGGGTGGGGGGTGGGGAAAGAACCATATTGTAAGCCATTTCAGATCCCCATTGTAAAGAAAAAAGCAGGGGTAAAAATGAAGTAAATAATAAGTAACAACAATGAAAATAAACGCCTATCGAGAGACCAGGCAACGGATCTTTGAAGGCTTATTTCAGTGCACTCCAAGGATGACTCAGAGAGTGAATTAAAGGACCCAACGCATGCTTATGCGCTATCACTTCGCAGATGTTGCAAGCCAGGGGGGAAGTAGTGTTTGCACTCCCGCGGAATGGGTTTCTAGGCATTCAGGCAGCCGAGTTCAATGGTCCATCCACATTGGCGTGTATGGGAAATCTCAACAAATCTTTTTGAGTGTTTTATGTGTCTCTAAATCCCCGAGCTGGGTTGCCATACATATTATGCAGTGGCTTGAGGATCGAATGTCCTGTGTGAGGGATTAGGTGCCAGTTAAAAAAAGAGAGGCCTCCATCACAATGGGAAGGCTTCCGCTAAGACTTTAGCCAAACATTACATTTCTAAAGGAGGGGAGGTGAGGAGCTTACTAAATATCTCCCCTTTAGTTCTGTTTCCAAATCATGTTCCGGTTCCACTTCCGGGCACATAGGTTAAAAAAAAAAAAGAAAGAAGAAGAATCATGCACCGCAGTGACCCCTACTGGCAAAACCTTACGAAAACAGTTGTCAGCTGGCCAACCCCATTTTTCTGAATGAGTTCGCGAGTCTCAAAAAGAAATGCCCCTTTGTTTTCCTCGGTAAGGTGGAGAGTAACTCACCCACAACTTGTCTTATACCAGCAAACTTACTCAAAAAGCATAGACTGATTTCGCACTAGATTTTTAATCCTGGTTTAGCCCTGTTTCCAAGCTGACATTCTACACTAAAAGGGAGGGAAGGGTTGGAGGTGGGGTGGCTCTGTATGTCAGAGAGGATATACGGTCCAGTAAGACTGAGGTCAGAGAATTAGATTCACTTTTAGAAATGCTTTGGGTTGAAATAGATGGCCCAAAAGGAAATTTAACTATGGGAGTTTGTTATCGCCCACCAAATCAAAAGAGAGAGGACGATTATAATATGATGGAAGGCTTAAAGATAGCGGCTAAACGTAAAAACTGTGTCGTAATAGGTGATTTTAACTTCCCGCAGATTGATTGGGTCAATATGTGTTCTGGTCGAGAGAAAGAGATTGAGTTTCTTGATGCTCTCAATGACTGCGCTATGGAGCAGATGGTCTCAGAACCTACCAGGGGTGGGGCGATCCTGGATTTGGTCCTAAGTAATGCCCAAGACTTGGTGAGAGATGTAAAAGTGATTGCGCCGCTTGGGAGCAGTGACCATAATGTTATTGATTTCACCGTTTGTATAAATAGGGAGTTGTCCAAAAAGACCGCCACAACCACGTTTAACTTTAAAAGGGGTAAATACACTGAGATGAGGAGGCATGTGAGGAGGAAACTGAAAGGAAAGGTACATACTGTCAAAACCCTTGGGGAAGCTTGGACGCTATTTAAAACTATAATCCTAGAAGCTCAGATAAAATACATACCACAAGTTAGGAAAGGCACAAACAGGCATAAGAAAAGGCCTGCATGGTTAACAAACAAAGTAATGAAAGCTGTAAAAGGTAAGAAGGACTCCTTTAAGCGGTGGAAAACCAGTCCAAGTGAGATTAGTAAAAGGGAACACAGGCTGTGGCAAATCAAATGCAAGACTGTGATCAGGCAGGCAAAAAGGGACTATGAGGAGCATATTGCAAAAAACATAAAGACCAACAATAAAACTTTCTTCAAATATATTAGAAGTAGGAAACCAGCCAGGGAGGCAGTGGGGCCCTTGGATGACCATGGGGTAAAAGGATTACTGAAGGAGGATAGGGAAATGGCTGAGAAGCTAAATGAATTTTTTGCCTCTGTCTTCACTGTGGAAGACGAGAACTTTTTGCCCGCCCCAGAACCACTAATTTTGGAAGGGGTGTTGAAAGACCTGAGTCAGATTGAGGTGACAAAAGAGGAGGTCCTACAACTGATAGACAAATTAAAAACTAATAAGTCACCGGGTCCGGATGGCATACATCCAAGAGTTCTGAAAGAACTCAAAGTTGAACTTGTGGATCTTCTAACAAAAATCTGTAATCTTTCATTGAAATCTGCCTCCGTTCCTGAGGACTGGAAGGTAGCAAATGTCACCCCCATCTTTAAAAAAGGTTCCAGAGGAGATCCGGGAAATTACAGGCCAGTCAGTCTGACTTCAATACCGGGAAAGTTGGTAGAAACCATTATCAAGGACAGAATGAGTAGGCACATTGATGAACACGGGTTATTGAGGAAGACTCAGCATGGGTTCTGCAAGGGAAGATCTTGCCTCACTAACCTGTTACATTTCTTTGAGGGGGTGAACAAACATGTGGACAAAGGAGACCCGATAGATGTTGTTTACCTTGACTTCCAGAAAGCTTTTGATAAAGTTCCTCATCAAAGGCTCCTTAGAAAACTTGAGAGTCATGGAGTAAAAGGACAGGTCCTCTTGTGGATCAAAAACTGGCTTAGCAATAGGAAGCAGAGAGTCAGTATTAATGGGCAGTCTTCGCAGTGGAGGACGGTAAGCAGTGGGGTGCCGCAGGGCTCGGTACTGGGTCCCATGCTTTTTAACTTGTTCATAAATGATTTAGAGTTGGGAGTGAGCAGTGAAGTGGCCAAGATTGCGGATGACACTAAATTGTTCTGGGTGGTGAGAACCAGAGAGAATTGTGAGGAACTCCAAAGGGATCTGTTGAGGCTGGGTGAGTGGGCGTCAACGTGGCAGATGCGGTTCAATGTGGCCAAGTGCAAAGTAATGCACATTGGGGCCAAGAATCCCAGCTACAAATACAAGTTGATGGGGTGTGAACTGGCAGAGACTGACCAAGAGAGAGATCTTGGGGTCGTGGTAGATAACTCACTGAAAATGTCAAGACAGTGTGCGTCTGCAATAAAAAAGGCCAACGCCATGCTGGGAATTATTAGGAAGGGGATTGAAAACAAATCAGCCAGTATCATAATGCCCCTGTATAAATCGATGGTGCGGTCTCATTTGGAGTACTGTGTGCAGTTCTGGTCGCCGCACCTCAAAAAGGATATTATAGCATTGGAGAAAGTCCAGAGAAGGGCAACTAGAATGATTAAAGGGCTGGAGCACTTTCCCTATGAAGAAAGGTTGAAACGCTTGGGACTCTTTAGCTTGGAGAAACGTCGACTGCGGGGTGACATGATAGAGGTTTACAAGATAATGCATGGGATGGAGAAAGTAGAGAAAGAAGTACTTTTCTCCCTTTCTCACAATAGAAGAACTCGTGGGCATTCGATGAAATTGCTGAGCAGAAAGGTTAAAACGGATAAAAGGAAGTACTTCTTCACCCAAAGGGTGATTAACATGTGGAATTAACTGCCACAGGAGGTGGTGGCGGCCACAAGTATAGCCACCTTCAAGAGGGGTTTAGATAAAAATATGGAGCACAGGTCCATCAGTGGCTATTAGCCACAGTGTATGTGTGTATATAAAATTTTTTGCCACTGTGTGACACAGAGTGTTGGACTTGATGGGCCGTTGGCCTGATCCAACATGGCTTCTCTTATGTTCTTATGTTCTTAAAAACATAGAATCATGGAGTCATAGAGCTGTTTTTTCTGATTCTATGATTCTAGTGTAGAATGTCAGTTTGGGGACAGAGTTAAACCAGGATTAAAGCTCTAGTGAGAAATTGGTCATAGATTCAGGTGAGAAGTCATGCTGTTGGTTTCAAAGATGCCACCGGGCACAAACCTCGTTCAAAAACCATAGGAAGGCAATAAGTGTGAATTTACATTTAAATGTTGAATTTGCTGCCAGAGGATGTTGTGATGACCACAAGAATAAACAGCCTTGAAGGGGGATTAGATAGATTCATGGAGGAGAGCCCTATTAGTGGATGCTCTCCCTGGTGATTGAGAGGAACCTTCATGTTCCCAGGCAATCAGTCTCTGCATCCCAGTGCCAGGAGGCAACATCAGGGAAAGATCTTGACCTCTGTGCCCTGTTGATGGACCTCCAGAGGACCTAGTTGGCCACTGGGGTCACTTTGCAGAAAAAATGGTGCTGGAGCTCATTAAAGGTAAAAGGTCAAGGTAGTCCCCTGTGCAAGCACCAGTCGTTTCCGACTCTGGGGTGACGTTGCTTTCACGTTTTCACGGCAGACTTTTTATGGGGTGGTTTGCCATTGCCTTCTCCAGTCTTCTACGTTTTCCCACCAGCAAGCTGGGGACTCATTTGACCGACCTCGGAAGGATGGAAGGCTAAGTCAACCTCAAGCCGGCTATCTGAACCAGCTTCCGCTGGGATAGAACTCAGGTCATGAGCAGAGGGCTCCGACTGCAGTGCTGCAGCTTTACCACTCTGCGCCACGGGGCTCTTACCTCCGGAGCTCATTAGTACAACTCGTTTGCATATGTCACACACCCCTGACATCACCGGAAGGGGTAACAAATTATATCAGCACACCATCTACCTTCCAATGCTTCTTGAATGATAATGGCCATAATAAAACCTTACTCCCATCATACTTTTAAAAAAATTACGTTCTCCTCCGTGGCCACAGTGACATGATGAAGATTTCCATCTGTCTGCTTGATATGTTTTGGTTATTTCCCCATTTTTGTGAGGGGAAATATTAGAAAGCCTTCCCCCCCCCCCCCCAATCTTAGAGTTCAGCAAAATTCTCACAAGGGTTTGAACAATGGAGCTCAGAAGTATGTATTTGGGGTGGGGTGAGGGGTTTGAAAGAAAGAGCACAATAGAATTTAGAGGCTTCAGAGTTCCACTCCCATGAGCTCCTGCCCAAAATGAGGCCTGGTGAGATGAAATGTTGGACTACACGGTCTGATCCAGCGGAGCTGTTCTTATATTCTTATGACATCTGATTTCTCCGAAGTATTGACTCTTGAAGGACAAGCGGGAAACCAGGGGTGGAATTCTAGCAGGAGATCCTTTGCATATCAAGCCACACCCCCTTGATGTAGCCAATCCTCCAAGAGCTTACAAGGCTCTTTTTTTGCAAACTCTTGGAGGATTGGCTGCATCAAGGGGGTGTGGCCTGATATGCAAAGGAGCGCCTGCTAGAATTCGACCCCTGCAGGAAACACTTATTTATAAAAAACACTTATTTATAAAAAAAAAACGTCATGCTCATTTTCTTGCTAGCTTTGTGATATCTCCAACATGCTTAAGAAGTCAATTAAAGGATGCTGACCGAGCACATATTTTTCCAAGTCCGAGGGAGAGATAAGTTACAACATCTAGAGTTATTCATTAACTGGAAAAGAAAAAGGGGGAGGGGGACAGAAGGGGAGTCTACACTTCAACACTTGGTGCGGCTCTCATGTCAAATTCAGTTTCCTGCTTCTTGATTTCTTCAGCTCTTTAATCCTTTAAGTCAGTGGAACCACAGTGAGTGAGCATAAATTCTCCCCCCCCCCTTTCCAAATTCCTTTCCAAGGGCCACAGGGCAAATTAGCTTCTGGGTCGAACATCTCCAGTTTTACTTCCACGAACTTCTCGTTTAATACATAGAACGGGGCAAAGATGAGGAAACATGTATTAAAATAACTACAAAGGTATTATAGTAGGGGTGCTATCGCACTGGGAAACTGACACAATATTATTTCGGCTCCAAGAAACCCGCTTGAGTTTAGTTGCGCTATGCATGCATGGGTTCGAATCCCACCTTCATTGCCAATGGCAAATACTGGGTTCGACGCATTGGAGTTCAAACAGGAACATGCTTTGTTGGTAACTACATACTAAGATAAAATGGCGGGGCTGCAAGCCCGCTTATATACATGCGAACTAAACACACACACACCCCGATTCCCATGCCAAATCATGGCAGTCAATTTTCGCACCAAGACTGTTCATTGGTTACTGCTTAATGCTCAAATCTATCAAGAGTCTCTGGCATTTCCCGTAGCTGCCCGGGTGCGCCCAAAAGCTTCCTGCCAAACAAAAAAGCCCAGTAAGTAACAAGTTTGGTTCATTTCCAGGCTATCAGACAGCCACCGTTGAAGTGGCAGGATCATGACTGTGGTATACAGGATCATGACTGTGGAATTCACTGCCACAGGAGGTGGTGGCGGCCACAAGTATAGCCACCTTCAAGAGGGGTTTAGATAAAAATATGGAGCACAGGTCCATCAGTGGCTATTAGCCACAGTGTGTGTGTATATATAAATTTTTTTGCCACTGTGTGACACAGAGTGTTGGACTGGATGGGCCGTTGGCCTGATCCAACATGGCTTCTCTTATGTTCCTATGTGACACAGAGTGTTGGACTGGATGGGCCGTTGGCCTGATCCAACATGGCTTCTCTTATGTTCTTATGTGACACAGAGTGTTGGACTGGATGGGCCGTTGGCCTGATCCAACATGGCTTCTCTTATGTTCTTATGTGACACAGAGTGTTGGACTGGATGGGCCATTGGCCTGATCCAACATGGCTTCTCTTATGTTCTTATGTGACACAGAGTGTTGGACTGGATGGGCCATTGGCCTGATCCAACATGGCTTCTCTTATGTTCCTATGTGACACAGAGTGTTGGACTGGATGGGCCGTTGGCCTGATCCAACATGGCTTCTCTTATGTTCTTCTGTGACACAGAGTGTTGGACTGGATGGGCCATTGGCCTGATCCAACATGGCTTCTCTTATGTTCCTATGTGACACAGAGTGTTGGACTGGATGGGCCGTTGGCCTGATCCAACATGGCTTCTCTTATGTTCTTATGTCTGTGGTTGGACATTCACACTGCTAGCATGCCTCAACCACGCACCCGCTATGGAAAGGGTTGTGTTTTTTTTAAAAGTCCTCGGGTGTGTGCACTCAAGCAGAGAAGCGCACAAGCGCTCCTCAAAGCTGGGGAACCCCCCCCCCCGGAATGTGCCAGAATGGCTTGCCGTGATCACACTGCTCTTCTGCTGATGAGTCATGCCCAGGAGTTCAGACGGCCAGTGAATTTGCGTCCTAAATGTGCTTCAGGGGGGAAACTTCCAAGAAGATCCAGGAAGCCAGATGTGCTTGTGGGATTGTGTACATTTAATCTGAGTGGGAGGCATGGCTAAAAAAGGTAAAGATAGTCCCCTGTGCAAGCACCAGTCATTTCTGGCTCTGGGGTGATGTTGCTTTCACAACGTTTTCAAGGCAGACTTTTTACAGGGCGGTTTGCCATTGCCTTCCCCAATCATCTATACTTTCCTCCCAGCAAGCTGGGTACTCATTTTACCAACCTCGGAAGGATGGAAGGCTGAGTCAACCTCGAGCCGGCTACCTGAACCAGCTTCCGCTGGGATTGAACTCAGTTCATGAGCAGAGGGTTCCGACTGCAGTACTGCAGCTTTTCCACTCTGCGCCTCGGGGCTCATAGGCATGGCTAGGTCAGACCAAATTGTGTGAAAGCTCCCTAGGTTTCTACATTCAACAGTTTCTGCCCTTCCAGTGGGAGCTGGTGCAGTGGAGTGGTTAGAGTGTCAGGGTAGGGGGCTCCGGTTCAAATCTCTACTCCTCCATAAATCTCATTGGAAGATTTTTGGCCAGCCACCCTTCCTCTATATGGCCTGCCTCACAGAGTGATGGTCAGCATAAGATGGAAGGGATAATGGTGAAACTCACTGGGTGACCTTGGGCCAGTTTCTCTCTCACATACAAAAACCTAACCCGTCTACAGGATTGCTGCTGTGCAGTAAACTGCTTCAGGTCCCCATGGGGAGAGAATTGGAGCGGAAGTACATAAATAAATAGACATCAAGGTACCAGGATAAAGCCTTCCCCATCGCCTACCGCCTGGTCCTTTTAAACTGGAGATGCCAGGGACTGAACCCGGGACCTTCAACATGCAAAGCAGAAGCTCTGCCATGGATTTGTGCCCCCCAACCAGGTAGATAATGCACTGCTAAAATGTTCCTGATTAAAAATAATAATAATAATAATATGATCACATTAATACTTATGTTTTACTTCACCTCTGGTCGGTTCCAGATTTCTTACAATAAAATGACTTACAATAAAATTCTGTAAGTCATTTGTTGTTGTTGTTATTGTTTGGGGAGGGACGGTGGCTCAGTGGTAGAGCATCTGCTTGGGAAGCAGAAGGTCCCAGGTTCAGTCCCTGGCATCTCCACTAAAAAAGGGTCCAGGCAAATAGGTGTGAAAGACCTCAGCTTGAGACCCTGGAGAGCCGCTGCCAGTCTGAGTAGACAATACTGACTTTGATGGACCGAGGGTCTGATTCAGTAGAAGGCAGCTTCATATGTTCATATGTTGTTGTTGTTGTTGTTGTTGTTGTTGTTGTTATTATTATTATTATTATTATTATTATTATTATTATTAGTGGTAGTAGTAGTTTAATCATCCACCCCAGCCACAGACAGGGTCTGGGCAATGTACAACAGAACGAACAATATCAAATAAAAAAAAAATCCAATTAAAACATTTCAAAAAGTTAAGCTAATAAAACTCTAAAAGCCCATAGTGGCATCCCTAGTTAAGTTCTCCTTCCAGACTGTCAGAACATGGGGGTGGGGGTGGGGGGGAATGGAGCAAAATTTCTGAAGGGGGTGGACAGAGAGGGATGGAGGTGCCAGCCATTCCTGTCCTTAGTCAAAAGCCTGGCTGAACATCTCTGCCTTACAGGCCCTGCAGAATTGCATAAGATCTTGCAGAGCCGAGATGTCATCCAGCTGAGAGTTTTACCAGGTTGGGGCCAGAACTGAAAAGGCCCTGGCCCTACTTGAGGACAGCCAGGCCTCCTTGGATACTATTGCATTGTCTATTGCAGGGGTCCTCAACCCTTTTGAACCTGAAGATGCCATTAGGATTTTGAGAGGGGACACCCCCCGCCAAAAAAAAATATGGCTGCTTCAGGAGTCCAAACCCACTTGCAGGCCTGGGAAACCCTTTTGTTTGATTGAGGAGCCAATAAGAAGCCCAACCTTGCAATGAATCCACCCACTTTCTGAAAAAGCTAGACAAGGATGGGTGCTAGGATGCCCATAAGCACTATATCGGGGAACCCTGATTTAGTGGATGTCCCACCCTGTTGACTGTATTGACCAGGCGTGGCCAAACTTGCTTAATGGAAGAGCCACATAGAATAAATGGCAGATGTTTGATTGCCACAAGGAAGGAAGGGAGGAAGGAAGGAAGGGAGGAAGGAAGGAAGGAAGGAAGGAAGGAAGGAAGGAAGGAAGGAAGGAAGGAAGGAAGGAAGGAAGGAAGGGAGGGAGGGAGGGAGGGAGGGAGGGAGGGAGGGAGGGAGGGAGGGAGGAAGGAAGGAAGGAAGGAAGGAAGGAAGGAAGGAAGGAAGGAAGGAAGGAAGGAAGGAAGGAAGGAAGGAAGGAAGGAAGGAAGGAAGGAGAGGTGAAAAGAAAGCAATGTAAATGCATTCTCCAAGTGCATTCTTGGAGCCTCCAGCTGGCTTGGCTTGGAGGAGTGATTTAAAGCCAGTCAAAGGGACAGTGGTGACATCGAGAGCCACACAATATGCGTGAAAGAGCCACATGTGGCTCCCAAGCTGCAGTTTGGTATTGACGTTACACAGACTGTCAATACAGTCGACAGGGCAGGAAATCCAATAACCCACCTCGAGCCGCAGTGAGAAAGGTGGACTAAATGTAAATAAATAAATTAAATAGTAACACAAACAGCAACAGGCTAATCCGTACAATTCTGTTGCTTTAGGGGAGGGACGGTGGCTCAGTGGTAGAGCATCTGCTTGGTAAGCAGAAGGTCCCTGGTTCAATCCCCGGCATCTCCACTAAAAAAAGGGTCCAGGCAAACAGGTGTGAAAAACCTCAGCTTGAGACCCCGGAGAGCTGCTGCCAGTCTGAGAAGACAATACTGACTTTGATGGACCAAGGGTCTGATTCAGTGTAAGGCAGCTTCATATGTTCATATGTTCAAAGCCCATTTCTGGACACAGAAGTTTGAGAATGCTCTCCTAATTCTGCTTCTCATAAGCCATGACTGGATCATGGGCATTTTTGTGTGTTGGCGCATCAAATAGACAGAGGCAGGGGTGGAATTTTAACAGAAGCTCCTTTGCATATTAGACTACACCCCCCATGACATAGCCAATCCTCCAAGAGCTTACAAAAAAGAGCCTTGTAAGCTCTTGGAGGATTGGCTACAGCAAGGGTGTGTGGCCTAAATATACAAAGGAGCGCCTGCTAGAATTCCATCCCTGGACAATCTTACAGCTGAGCTCAACATATTTCACAGGATTGGAAACTCCATGGCATGGTGGCAGAAAGGAGAAAACGTGCTTATTGAGTTGACTTTAGCAAGCGACGCCCGGATCTGCAGAAAGCTCCTTGAGCTATGTCAACATTTTCTTGAAAGATATCAGAGATTATTTGATGTTTACTTTTTTTTTTTTAAGTACGATATTTTTTAGTTGTTTAAAAAAACACACGCCAAGGAGCATTTTATTACATTTTAAAATGTAATTCCTGATCCCAGGATGCTGTCTATATCAATCTCAAGGAACCTACAAAATCATTATCTATATTAGATCAGCAAATCCTCTCTGGGCAGTGTGTTAAGAATACGAGGCAAAAGTGAAATTCCCCGGCAATAAAACTTCTGAGCCTTGACAAGTGTAAGGGAATGCCATTTCGTGAAATGGTGCTTGGGCCTTCATATCAAATTGTTCTTTATTCTATTTATTCTGGGGCTTCTCCCCTCCCCTTCGCCTTAAAACACAACTTCTCAACTGCACGGTGCACTGCGAAGAGAGAAGAGAAAAATGCTTTACAATTGAGAAGCTGTGAAACAAGGCAATGTATGAACCTAGGTGACATTGACAGCGGCCTGCAGGTAAGTGGGTTGTTCATACATAGGGTTGCCAAGTCCAATTCAAGAAATATCTGGGGACTTTGGGGGTGGAGCCAGGAGACTTTGGGGGTGGAGCCAGGAGACACTGGGGCAGAGCCAGGAGCAAGGCTGTGGCAAGCATAATTGAACTCCAAAGGTAGTTCTGGCCATCACATTTAAAGGGACGGGACACCTTTTCAATTCCTTCCTTCCATAGGAAATCATGAAGGATAGGGGCACCTTCTTTTGGGGCTCATAGAATTGGACCCCCTGGTCCAATCGTTTTGAAACTTGGAGGGTATTTTGGGGAGAGGCACTAGATGCTATACTGAAAATTTGGTGCCTCTACCCCAAAAAACAGCCCCCCCAGAGCCCCAGATACCTATGGATCAATTCTCCATGATTTTCTATGGGAATAAATCTCCATAGGGAATAACAGAGTTCCCAGCAGACATTTCCCTCCCCTCCCCCCGCTTTCTGACGACCCTGAAGCGGGGGGAGGGCCTCCAAACCGGGGGATCCCCTGCCCCCACCTGGGGACTGGCAACCCTATTAGGGTTGCCAAGTCCAATTTAAGAAATATCTGGGGACTTTGGGGGTGGAGCCAGGAGACTTTGGGGGTGGAGCCAGGAGACATTAGGGATGGAGCCAAGATCAAGGCTGTGACAAGCATAATTGAACTCCAAAGGGAGTTCTGGCCATCACATTTAAAAGGACGGCACACCTTTTCAATGCCTTCCTTCCAGAGGAAATCATGAAGGATATGGGCACCTTCTTTTGGGGCTCATAGAATTGGACCCCCTAGTCCAATCTTTTTGAAACTTGGGGGGTATTTTGGGGAGAGGCACTAGATGCTGTACTGAAAATTTGGTGCCTCTACCTAAAAAAACAGCCCCGCCCTGAGCCCCAGATATCCACTGATCAATTCTCCATGATTTTCTATGGGAATAAATCTCCCTAGGGAATAATAGAGTTCCCAGCAGACATTTCCCTCCCCTCCTCCCGCTTTCTGACAACCCTGAAACGGGGGGAGGGCCTCCAAACCGGGGGATCCCCTGCCCCCGCCTGGGGATTGGCAACCCTACCTTGAATTCAGCAGGAGCTCACAGGAGCACAGCTCCTGAGCCATTCTGAAGGTTCCCCCTCTTCCTCCCCACCCACCTACCATGTCCATTGAATAATAGGTGCAGCGGCATAATGATCCCTGGATGAGCTCCACCACCTATTTTTTTCTACAAAATGACCCCTAGGTAGCAGAGATATAAAATTTATAAAGAACACAGACAAATATATATATATATATATATATATATATATATATATATATATATATATATATATATATATATATATATATATATATATATATAAACTTAAAGCATGCTTAAAACGTTAGAAGTCATTGGTCTTAAAGGTGCTTTCTTTGTATTTCTCCCATGGGATCCAGGGACCTGGGCAAAGGAAGCTCTGGCTCTTTCCTTTCTTTCCCCATGGGACTGGGGGGAGGAGCTTCAGCCAATAGAAGGAATAGAGGTTTGGGTTCAGTAGCTCTGCTGGGCAATTGAGGGAGCCTGGCAAAGCAAGCTATTCCTCCACAAGGGAGGAGCCACAGCCAATAAAGGCTTTGTTCTGTAGCTCCTGTGCGATTGAGCATGCCTTGCAAAGCAAGCCGTTATACAAAAGAAAGCAAGATATAGGGAGAAAGAAGCAGATGACAGCCAGTTCCAAATACCTTTATTGCTTGGGAACCTGATAGGAGTCCTCCGGGGGACTGATTCGGCCCCCAAACTGCATGTTTGACACCCCTGAACTTGTCCAAACCCCTGCTCAATTCGGGATCAGTCTAGAGCAGGGATGTCAAACTCATTCGTTATGAGGGAGGAATCTGACATAAATGAGACCTTATCAGGCCAGGCCAAATTTCTCATAAAATGTAATGCCAGGTAGCAAAGATATAAACTTTATAAAGGACACAGACAAATGCAATTAAAGATTTAGAAAAACTTAAAATAAAACAATACATTAGCACTTGGTCTTAAAGGTGTTTTCTTTGTATCTCTCCCGTGTGATCCAGGGAAGTGGGCAAAGGAAGCTCTGGCTCTTTCCTTCCTTCCCCAAGGGACCAGGAGGCAGAGGAGCCTCAGCCAATAGAAGGAAGAGAGGCTTGGCTCAGTAGCTCTGCTGTGTGATTGAGAGAGCCTGGCAAAACAAGCTATTCTTCCCCCTTCCTCCCCAAGGGAGGAGTCTCAGCCAATGGAGAAAATAGAGGTTTTGCTCTGTAGCTCCTGTTCAATTGAACAAGCCTGGCAAAGCAAACTGTGATGCAGAAGGAAGCAAGAAAGACGGAGAAGGAAGCAAACAACAGCCAGTTGCTCAGGGGGCTGAGAGGAGCCCTCTGGGGGCCTGATTCAGCCCATTTTGACACCCCTGGATTACAGGGCTCTTCTTACAGAGCCTACTGTAAGCTCCAGAAGGATTGGCTACATCAGGGGTGCGTGGCCTAATATCAAAATGGATTCCCTATATGTCTCTTGCCCTGACTTGGATAGTCTAGTCAAGCCCATTCTCATCAGATCTCGGAAGTTCAGCAGGGTAGACCTTTGAATAGGAGACTACCCAGGAATTCCAGGGTCACTATGAAGAGGTAGGCAATGACAAGCCACCTCTTGAAAACCCTACAGTAGTTGACTGTGACATGATGGCAAAAGCAGAGAGAAAGAAAAATAGGTATGCCTCCTGAAAAAAGAAAGTTTTAGAAGTCTGTATTTGTTACATCTGGCAATAACCTGACCCAGACTTCCTTCACTTCTGTAAGCTGATTGCATCACGTGATTTATAAACAAGCTCATAAAAAATAACTCCATACCCAGTTGGCAACAGAAATCCAATCTGTTTACCCAGGGGTGGAATTCTAGCAGGAGCTCCTTTGCATATTAGGGCACACACCCCTGATGTAGCCAATCCTCCAAGAGCTTACAAGGCTCTTTTTTGTAAGCTCATGGAGGATTGGCTACATACGGGGAGCGTGGCCTAATATGCAAAGGAGCACTTGCTAGAATTCCACTCGTGTTCACCTATAGCAAAGGTCCCCAGTCTTTTTGAGCCAGCTGGATCACTACCTGATAGACTCACAGCTTCCTCTTTCCTCTGGAGGAATGGTGGACCCATCAAGATTGTGAACCCACACATAGACTCACATAAAATTGCCAGTTTGGTGAAGTGTGCCGACTCTAATCTAGGACAACCGGGCTTGATTCCCCACTCCTCCACTGGCAGCTGCTGGAATGGCCTTGGGTCAGCCATAGCTCTCGCAGGAGTTGCCTTTGAAAGGGCAGCTTCTGGGAGAGCTCTCTCAGCCCCACCCACCTCACAGGGTGTCTGTTGTGGAGGGGGAGGGAGGTAAAGGAGATTGTGAGAAAAGGTAAATGAAAATTGGCAGCACTTCCAAGACAGTGGACTGGGGATCCTTGAAGTAACCAGATTCCCCTTTGTCAGTTTAGTTAAGGTGAAGGTTTCCAAATCCCACTTGAGAGATTTTTGGGGGGTGGAGCCTGGGGAGGGGAGGGGCCTCAGCAGGACACAATGCCCTAGAGCCAGGGCTTTTTTGAGGGACTTCTTTGCATATTAGGCCATACCCACTGATGTAGCCAATCCTCTAAGAACTTACAGTAGGCCCTGTACTAAAAGCCCTGTAAGCTCTTGAAGGATTGGCTACTTAAGAGGGGTGTGGCCTAATATGCAAAAGAGTTCCTGCTACAAAAATAAAAGCCCTGTCTAGAGTCCATCCTCTGAAGTTGCCATTTCCTCCAAGGGGACCAATTCCTGGAGATCGACTGTAATTCTGGGAGATATCCAGCTAGCGTTACCAGGTCCTTACCTCTCACCAGCAGGGGGATATGAAAGGGCATTCCAGGAGTGGGCAGCGATGCCGCACTTTTGGATGTTCCAGGACGTGTGGCGACAATCTGCTTTATGAGTCAACTCCCCTCCAAGTTGCAAGATTCATGACTGGCATTATGGAAAAGAAAATGAAGACTGTACCACACTAATTGTTCATTATTATTATTATTCTGGGTAGTTTACTAGTGTGGTACCGGTTAAATTTTTTCTGATGTTTTAAATTTTATATCTGGTTTTTAAAACTGAGTTTTATTGTATCTTATTGTTATTAAGGTTGCTATGGCAAATATGTGCTAATGCAATAAATTGAATTGAAGTTAAAATTATGAGTCAACTCTACGGTACAATTGGGCTCAAACCATAGAGTTTTGCCCCAAAACAGAGGGTCCCCGCTTGACATTGCCAATGCAATGATGTCATTTCCACATGATGTCATCACATCAGGGATGTTATATGAGGACATGGTTGTTTGGTCCATGTTTCCTCCACAGGGAGAAGCCCTGAAAACTGGGGAATCTGCTGCCCGGACCTGGGGACTGGCATGCCTGTCTCCAACCCTCACATGGAGGCTGGCAACTTTGTCTCTTTCCTTCTCTTTCTGGGACTGGGCAGGGACTTTTGTTCCGCCCCGAGCATCTTAATTGTAAACATGCTGAGACCTTCTTGGTTACCGGGCCTGCCTCCGATTGAAACTGGTGACCTTTGGAAAGTAGCAGCAGGTGTTGATAGTTAAAAAGGAGAAAGGGTGGTGGTGGTGGGGGGGAACAGAGGGAATCATCTATCGCCCAAAGATGAAAGACAGAGACAAAACCTTACAATCTGTAATGCAGATTTATGAACAGTCGTTTACTAGTTTTCACTAAAATACTCTTCACGTAACCTTGACTTTATTAAGGAGTCCTTAAGGTGCGTTTGGAAGATGGATAATGAGTTCGGGGAATCGTCTTAGCTGCATCAAGCTAATCTCCGACAATTTGGGGAGGAACTTGGAGAAACTTCTTCCACCTGAAACAGAGTCATAGCCTTGTCTATTTTTTTTTTTTTTGGGGGGGGAGAATGAAATAAAAACCCTGACATTTTTAATTGGAAGTCTCGATTGTACACAACTCGGTTTTTTTTAAAAAATAGGTGTAGGTTGGGGAAAAGAACAAGGTGGGGGGGAAACAGGAACCTTTTGATGTTGTTAGGGATTCCTAAACCTGTGTGATAGAAACAGAATCCTTTCCTGGCATCTGTGCGCAATCTCTAATAAAAAACAGGAAAGACCTTGATAGGGGGAAAGAAACTCCATCTGAATTCTATTGTGTTGCAGATTCTGTCTGGGTTGCATTTTCTGCTCTTTCTAGACTTCCGGACGGATTCCCACGTGCTTGCCTGCCTCTTGGGACCACTCATCATGACACACTTACCAGCCCTAGTTAATCTGTTGCAACTATGTTCCAGCCCTACATATGCTGGGGAACAGAAGAAAGGAGCAAGCGCTGTGCCTTCTCCTTGACCCTGCTTCCAAAGCTTGTGCCCACTGCCCGCATATTGCCATATGGTGCCTTGAACACATGAAGCTGCCTTACACTGAATCAGATCCTTGGTCCATCAAGGTCACTATTGTCTACTCAGACTAGGGCTGCCAAGTTCTTGGACCGAATGGAGCTTCCCCCCCTCCCCTAGAGGTTCCCAACTTGCTGGCCCACATTGGGGCAGTGGGGGGGGATCCTCCCCTGATGTCACAGCGCAATGATGCCACTTGCATTGATGCCATTGCGCTGGCAGCACCGCACGCCAGCTACTTTAGGAGCTTTAGAAGAAGAAGAAGAAGATATTGGATTTATATCCCGCCCTCCACTCCAAAGAGTCTCAGAGCGGCTCACAATCTCCTTTACCTTCCTCCCCCACAACAGTCACCTTGTGAGGTGGGTGGGGCTGGAGAGGGCTCTCACAGCAGCTGCCCTTTCAAGGACAACCTCTGCCAGAGCTATGGCTGACCCAAGGCCATGCTAGCAGGTGCAAGTGGAGGAGTGGGGAATCAAACCTGGTTCTCCCAGATAACAGTCCGCACACTTAACCACTACACCAAACCGGCTGGGAAAACTCTATGGTTTTCCCAGCCACTCTAGCAATTTGGGAGGGGAAACTCTATGGTACAATAGAAAGGAACTTTAAATGTATTCTCCAAGCTGCTGACTGGCTTGGCTGGGAGAAGTGTTTTAAAGAGACAAATGCCTTCTCCATGCTGGCCAACAGGGCAGTGGGGGCTTCAAGAGCCACACAATATGTGTGAAAGAGCCACATGGGGCTCCTGAGCCCCAATTTGGCCACCCCTGGCTTACATGTACAAAAAAAATGTTACATTAAACAGAGACACCCACTGGCATCAGATTCCGGGTCAGCATGCTGGCTAGAGGACAAGTAACGCTCCAACACTAACTCAGAAAATGCAGGGAATCGTTTTTTTTTTTTTGGGGGGGGGGTGCCTGGGAAGAGCAGAGTTTGCAGATGATGTGATATGACTTTTGGATGACACTCTAGGCTGCCTCTGCTAGTCTCTATTGCAGGGGTGGCCAAACTGTGGCTCGGGAGTCACATGTGGCTCTTTCACACATACTGTGTGGCTCTTGAAGCCTCCGCCACCCCTTTGGCCATCTTGGAGAAGACATTTGTCTCTTTAAATCAATTCTCCAAGCCAGCATCAGCTTGGAGAATGCATTTAAAGTTATAGTTGATTTCTTTCAACCTTCCCTTCCCCCCCCCCCCATCTGTTTGGTCTCTTTCCTCCTTCCTTCCTTCCTTGCAGCTCTCAAACATCTGACCTTCATGTCTTGCAGCTTTCAAATATCTGACGTTTATTCTATGTGGCTCTTACATGAAACAAGTTTGGCCACCTCTGCTCTGTTGTAAAGACCATAAAATGAAGAATTCCGTGCCGTTGAGTCACAACTGATTCAGGGCTACCGCATCCATGAAACGTTCGAGGCAAGAGATGAGCAGAGACCACAGAAATCCCAGGAGAGGCACTATGTGGAGACCATTTTTTCTCATGCTCCTTGCTTCCTGAGGGGCAAGAGATTGGGGGAGGTAAGGTAAATGGGATGCCTTCATCCTTCCAATACTTCACCAAACAAAGGGTGGCCATTCCCGCCTCCCCCCCAAAAAACTAGCACTGCACATGTGAATTGTCATAACTGTTAAGTATTGATATCAGGTTCAGTTCAACCCATGGCAGTTAATCTTGCCAAACATGGAGGCTTGCCTGGTCTCCCCTGGCAACCAGTGGGGGAGACCTGGAGAAAGAGCAAAGGCCCAGTCCATGTGACCAGAATCGCACCGGAAGTGACTTCCAGGAGTTGCTCTGATATTTGGGCAAAACTCTATGGTAAAACCAGCTTCTACCATGGAGTTTTTGCCCAGATACCAGATCATCACTCAGAAGTTGCCTGGGCCCTGTACATTCTACTAGTAAGTCCTCTACCAGTTGATCAGCAGCTGTGGTTGGGGAGGCTGTGATGTCACTTCCAGGTGATGCTGTAGGAATTTCCCCCAATCTCTACGGTGAAGAATACAAAGACACAGGGAAATTCCCAGAGAATGTCCATGGGGGATCATTTCCTGGCCATTTTTTCTCTTATTCCTCCAGGGTGGAGGATAGGGGATGTGAAAGTTTAGCCACTGCAGACAGACAAAATGGTAAACATATTTCAGAGAGAAGTCACTGGAGGCTAAAGTGTTTTGGTAGATCGTTTGTGTTTTAATCTAGGGTATGTGGTGTGTCTCTATGCTGTGTTTTTCTTGTTGACTGATTGCTCTGCTTTCCCGCGGTCAGAACTTGTTGCTTCATTAGCCCCGTTGAGTCTAAAGGAGATAAAGCAAGGGACACATCTTTTTGAATAAATAACCTTTTGCTTAAGAAATAAGGTCTGCATCAGACATGACAGGATCGTAGATTTGCAAATTCCAGGCAACCCTGCTTGGGAGCAGATGTGTCATTTTGAGGCAAAAGCTTCATTTGATCGGGTGAGTGTTTTGCCCTGGTTTTGAATCCCAGCTGCGGTCGTCACATGGCTGGTGTATAAACCCCCATAAATTGGCTTGGGTTTGCTTGAACGACTCTTGAACTTTTCAGGAAACCTTTTGATGAACCTGCTCTGGATTTGGGCTGGGGGGGGGAGGAGAAGGAGGAGGGGACTTGGGCTTGGGCTGGAGGCGTTCATGAAAGCGAACACCAGGTGAAGTTCACTCACCGAGATGGGTGGGTCAGTGGACATATTTCTAATTAGAAAGCAGAACCTGAAGTTAAAAGACATTAAGGAGCCCCCCCGCTATGGGCTGACCAGTAGTAAATTCCAGAATGCCCCCCTCCCTTCTTAAGTTTATAGGGAATTACATCCCCCCCTAGGGGGAAAAAAAACAAGCTCTCTGCAGGAAGACCCTTTCCCCTCCTAGATTCTAGAAACGGGAGTTTTCGGTTCAACCTTATTGTTGAAGGAAAGAGGGGCTACATCGGTAAACACACCTTCCTTTGCACCTCTTGTCAGTAGACAAGTTGTTTTGCTAATAGTTATCTGGCTTCAAGTCCTTGACCCGCTTGTAAACACTTTTTTTTTTTGCAGGAAAACTCCTGGCCCTGGCCTCGGGCCTTTGCGTCAACAACAAGAGATAAAGTGACCACAGCTTAACCCGATCAGGCCTGGAGTGCCCTCTGCTGCCCCTTGACCAAGTGACTTTCTAATCTGCCTCCTTCTAAAAGGAGCGGAGAGCTCGCAAGGACGAGGAAGGCCCAAGACCAGGAAGAGACACCAGGAGGACGGAATCAACGGCCTTCGCAGTCTCAGAGAGAAAAGCTTAAACGGAAGCTGTGAAGTGATTCAATACCCAAGGGTGGAGAGCATCTTTCCCCATCCCCTCAGCCAAACACCACATTCTATAATAGGGCTCTCTACTTGGAGAATTTGGGGGTGGAGCCAGGAGAGGGCGGGGTTTGGGGAGGGGAGGGACATGAGCATGGTACTATAACATGCAGCACCGCCCCACCACCACTGCCCTCCTTCCCTCCACAGCGCTGCAACGTAGTGACACATTCCGTCCCTCCCCCCGTCAGAGAACGCCAAGGCTGGGCCCTACTGGCTTCGATGAAAGTGGCGCATCATCTAATCCTTTGAAGCACAAGAGAAAGCTTCTCCCCTTTCCTTCCTGGAACCGGAAGTGAGGGGGAGTGAAGCCGTCTCCCGTGCCCTTCAAAAGATTAGATGCCACGCCGGCTGCATCAAAGCCAGTAGGGCCCAGCCTCGGTGCACTCCTCTGATTGCGCCAGGGGGATGAAGTACAAGGGAAGAGACAGGGAGATGGTATGTGTGTGTGTGGGGGGGGGGTGTGGCAGGCAAGCAAACTAGGTGGTTGTTGTGAGAACCTGGAGGAGGGAACCCAATTCTGCGCCCCCTCCTCCCGGCGTCCTAGGCAACTGCTTAGTTTGCCTAGTGGGTGAGCAGGCCCTGATACCATGGAGTCCACCCTTCAAAGCAGCTGATTTCTCGTAGGGAACTGGTCTTAGTCAACTGGAGATCAGCTGCAAAAGTGGGAGACCTCCAGGTCCCAGCTTAGGGTTGCTAGGTCTGTATTGGAAATTATCTGAAAACTTTAGGGGGTGGACCCTGGAAAGGGCAGGGGTTGGGCAGGGGAGGGGCTTCAGCATGGTCCAATGCCATAGAGTCTGCCCTTCATAGTGGCCATTTTCTCCAGGGGAGATGTTCTCTGCCAGCTGGAGATCAGTGGTAAAAACAGGAGATCACCAGGCCCCACCTAAAGACTGGCAACCCTACCCCACTTGGAAGCTGGCAACCCCGTTAAAGTTGCCAAGCTCCACGTGGGGCATGGAGATCTCCCACCATTACAACTGATCTCCAGACTATAGAGGTCAGTACCTCTGGAGAAAATGGCTGTTTTGGAAGGTGGACTCTATGGCATTATATCCTCCTGAGGTCCCTCCCCTCACCAAACCCCACCCTCTCCAGGCTCCACCCCCAAAACCTCCAGAGCTGGCAACCCTAATTGTTTAAGGAAAAGGTAGTCCCCTGTGCAAGCACCAAGTCATAACCGATCCACGGGGTGATGTCACATCACGACGTTTTCTAGGCAGACTTTTTGTTATGCGGTGGTTTGCCATCGCCTTCCCCAGTCATCCAACATCATAGAACCTATTTGAAGTTATCATTGCCGCAAGAATAAAAACAAGATTCTGCAGTCCGGTTCCATTCAGCATTTCTTTTTCAATTGCAAATCTATCTGTCTGTCTAAAGATTGCCAGTCTTCATTCATCCCGGCTTCCCTGAAGGTCACGTTGAAGCCTTTAAATCCCAAAGCATCCCACCCTTACAGCCTGGAGAGCCAGAAGAAGAAGAAGAAGAAGAAGAAGAAGAAGAAGAAGAAGATGATGATGATATTGGATTTATACCCCACACTCCACTCTTAATCTCAGAGCGGTTTACAATCTCCTTGACCTTTCTTCCCCACAACAAACACCCTGGGAAGTAGGTGGGGCTGAGAGAGCGCTCACAGAAACTGCCCTTTTCAAGGACAAGCTCTGTGTGAGCCATGGCTGACCCAAGGCCATTCCAGCAGCTGGAAGCAGAGGAGTGGGGAAATCAAACCCGGTTCTCCCAGGTAAGAGTTCACGCACTTAACCACAACACCAAACTGGCTCTCTACAAATGATCAACTCGACTAGAGCCATGGCTTTTTCTACCCTCGCTCCGGCCTGGTGGAACATGCTTCCATTAGAGATTAGGGCCCTACCTGATTTACTCCCTTTTTGTAGGGCCTGTAAAACAGAGCTGTTCCACCAGGCCTTTGAGTGAGGCAGTGGATGCCCATAGTACATCGAGTCTGGCTTCCCTGTTGCAGTGTTGCACCGTCTATCGGGCCTATTGAGATATCATCAGCTCCAGCTCTGTTTGCACTATGGCCTGATTAGTTGTCTTCCACCTGAAATGGAGTGGGTTTATTGTTTTAACTGTTTCATTGTTTTAACTGTTTAATTTCTTTCTAATTGTATTGCTGATTGTTATTGTTTAAGTCTGTTCTGATCCACCCTGAGCCCGCTTGCGGGAGAGGGAGGACTAGAAATTAACATAAACAAACAAATAAAATATCATTTCAAGGAACAACGAGTACTAGAAACTTGTTCGTTTTGTGTTCCTAAAAGCAGAATTTTTTTTTAATATGCATACGCCCTCATTCAGTGCGCTGAAATGGCAACATGGATTTTTCAACAACTTTCAGGTTCTCACAATTCATTGGGGTTGCCAAGTCCAATCAAAGAAAAATCTGGGGACTTTGGGGGCGGAGCCAGGAGACATTGGGGGTGGAGCCAAGAACAAGGATGTGACAAGCATAATTGAACTCCAAGGGAGTTCTGGCCATCACATTTAAAGGGACAGCACACCTTTTAAAATGCCTTTCTTCCATAGGAAATAATGAAGGATAGGGGCACCATCTTTTGGGGCTCATAGAATTGGACCCTCTGGTCCAATCATTTTGAAACTTGGGGGGTATTTTGGGGAGAGGCACTAGATGCTATACTAAAAATTTGGTGCCTCTACCTCAAAAATAGATCCCCCCAGAGCCCCCAATACCCACGGATGGATTCCCTATTATTCCCTATGGGAATCATTTTCCATAGGGAATAATAGAGTGCCCAGTAGACATTTCCCTCCCCCCCACGCTTTCTAAAGGGGGGGAGGGCCTCCAAACTTGGGAATCCCCTGCCCCCTCCCTCTCTCTCACACACAAATACTTACCAGATCTTCTTCCGGAGAACTCTTGCTGTGAAAACGAAAGCAAAAGAAAGGGAGGGGCCGTTCTCCCAATCCCTTCCTGCTTCCTTTCCAGCCTTAAAGGGGCATACATTTTACAAACGGCTCAGGAGCTCTATAATAACATGAAGCCTACAGGTATGTTCTCCCCTCTCCCCCCCCCCCGCTTCCTGATTTTTGAAGAGCGGGAGATGAGGCTGCGAACCCAGGGGTCTCCCACCAGAGCGGGAGGGTTGGGAAGCCTACAATTCATAGTTTGATCCATCGTTGAGCACTGGTAGTGATTGCAGGGTAAAGGAAGCACCTTTAAAGTTGTTCTTGCTAGAAACAAATAAAGGACATTCCAGGGGGACTTTAACTGGATTCCTTGAGCATCTTCAAGTATTGGAGCATATTTCACAGTGATATTTGTCTTGTCAATAATGGGAGCTTTTTTGAGGAAATGGGGACACTCTCAATAAACATAATAATATTTGGATGGCCCAAAAAAAATGTACAGTAAATGTTAGGCAAAAGAAAGAGAGAGAATGAAATTGTTTGAGTATTCTCTGGTCAGCAAAACTTGTCCATTTTTAAAAAGAATGCTGAATCAGTAGGTTTGTTGATTTTTTTTTTTAGAAAATGCAATGACTTTTCAGATTCATGAGAGCCGAGAAGGTAATCTTCATATTTATAAGGACGAGCTGTCAACTTGCTTTCCATAATTTATAAACTCTTTTTTAAAAATACTTTCCTCTTCCCTCTTGAAATCACAGATCTGATCTGTTAACACAAGAGGGCAAACGTTGGAAGGCCCGATCCGGCTGAAGTCAAACACTTCATAGTACAATCCTAAACAACACTTCAAATTCATTGAAGTCAATGAGCTTCGGATGGCCAATTCTGCTTGGGATTGCACTTGCAGTCGGTGATAGCGATAATCAGAACTTTTTTTTTAGAAAAAGCCCACCAGAAACTCATTTGCATATTAGGCCACACCCCCTGACATCACCATTGTTTATGTAGAAAAACCCATCAGGGGCTCATTTGCATATTAAGCCTCATCCCCTGACACCAAGCCAGCCTTTCCTGCTCAAAAAAAAAAAAAAAGCCCTGCAAATAGTCATGTCAATGAAAAGGTTAAATCTATGCTTAGAATTGTTCTTGCTAAGGCCAGTGCAAATTTTAAATTGTTTAATTAGGGTGGCCAGGCCGAGCCTGGCAACCAGTGGGAAGGTTGGGAGACAGAGGTAGGTGTATGTGTGTGTCAGGATTGCCAGATCCTGCCTCCTCATCAGCAAGGAATTCTGGGGATGTTCCTGGAGGGGGCAGGAATGTCCCCAATGTGATGACAACATGCAGAAGTGACTTCATGAACATATGAAGCTGCCTTCTACTGAATCAGACCCTGGGTCCATCAAAGTCAGTCTTGTCTACTCAGACTGGCAGCGGTGCTCCAAGGTCTCAAACTGAGGTTTTTCACGCCTATTTGCCTGGACCCTTTTTAGTTGGAGATGCCAGGGATTGAACCTGGGACCTTCTGCTTACCAAGCAGATGCTCGACCACTGAGCCACCGTCCCTCCCCAAATCATGTTGAGGATGTAGTCCCATGGAAGAAAAGAACAAACCAAATTATTTTATGTTATATGTTATGTTATGTTACACGCAGAGATAGACTTGTTTGTAGAAAAAGCCCAGCAGGAACTCATTTACATATTAGGGCACACCCCCTGACACCAAGTCAGCCAGAACGGTTTCCCTGTGCATCCCTGCTTAAAAAAAAAAAAAAGCCCTGTGTGTGTGTGTTTAAAAATAAAAGAAAATGAAGTGTATCCTTTATTTTTTAGAGAACCGCAAGGGCAAATATTCTGATGTTTGTGTGAAGTTTTCATGATAATCCAACTATGGTTTACTATTAAATTTTAAGCAACCACACATCATATAAGGTAACAGCCCCTTAAAATAATTTTAAAGTTTTTTTTTTAGTTTTTTTTTAATTTAACACATAAAATCAGGGCTCGTTTTTAAAGAGCCCGATGTGTACACTGAAATGAGAAGCTTAATGCTGAGATTAGAGAATGTAGAATAGAGTTCCTAAATAATTACGCCGTCAAACTGAAGAAATGAAACGTCATCAAAATCTAGAGAGACGTCTTTTTAAGAAAATGGCTGCATTGAAGCTACACTCCTCAGAAGCACTACCTTGTGAATTTCAGTTGGACTATTTTCAAGTCTGGATTTATATCTATTCATTTGGAGACTGGGAGCTTTTCCCCACACAGCTTACCGCGGAGCGAAATCCCTCCTCACCGCGCAGCATCTTCTCGGATTTCCCACCAACTGCTCCGCGGAAGCAGGAAGTGCCGGGCCTTTTGCGTCGCAAATGTACATCACTAAAACCCAGTTTACGTTAGCGACGCAAAAGCCGTGGATCTTCCTGCTTCTGTGGAGCAGTTGGTGGGAAATCCGAGCAGACGCTGCATGGCGAGGAGGGATTTCGCTCTGCGGTGAGCTGTGTGGGAAAAAGCTCTGGGTTTTTTGGCCCCTTGATGTTTTCTGTTACTTTAAAAGGCTCTAGCACCACCGGCCTCTATCATTATTGTATTGTCTATTATGTGTTGTACACAATCCTTATAATATATTTTTGCAAACTGAAAGACGGTGTAATACTTTGATCAGTTGCTTTTTCTAGCAGAAGCTCCTCTGCATATTAGGCCACGCCCCCCAATGTAGCCAATCTTCCAAAAGCTTAGAAGGCTTTTAGTACAGGGCCTACTGTAAGCTCCAGAAGGATGGGCTACATCAGGGGGGGGCGTGGCCTAATAGGCAGAGGAGCTCCTGCTAGAAAAACAGCCCTGCATAAAATAATTTTGTTTGTTCCCTCTCTTTTTTGTCCTTCTTTGATATTTCTAGAAGCAACACCTGGACTATTATCATTTTTATTCCCGGATGTGTGTTCTTTGTACCATTTTACATATTGACCACTGAGGAAGGACCTCAGTGGTTATTGGAAGTCCAACAAATTGTTGTGGTTATTGGAAGTCCAACAAATGTTCGTGTGGAATTGTATTTTGTTTGCAAATTGTATGCAGTCTGATAGTCAGACATCATGTTTTAAATTCATTTTTGTATACACTCTGAAATAAATGTTATACACTTTTGTGAATTGTGTTATAGGTAGCTTAACCCTCTATCACACGGAAAAATTCTTATGCCAATAAAGGCGAACTTGACAACTTGACTACTGAAAAATTGACTCTCTCAGTATATCAAAATAGGTAAACCAAGTCAAACATATAGGTATAGAAAAATTGCCAAAATTCTGATTTCCTTCAGTGAATGTTTCAAGAGTTCTGTTCTGTATGGTTTGAAATAAACCCTCCTATCCAAACGTCATGAGATATATTTCAGGGCCCCTGTGCTGATTCAAACGTCTTTCTGTTGTTAGGACTGGCTTGCTGGAACCCTTTTTTGGGGAATTGTTGGACTTACTGGAGAACTTTGAAAGACTTTTGAACCAACAGAAAGACATGTGGAAAAGAACTCGTGAAACATTCAATAAAGGAAATTAGCATTTCGGCAATTTTCCTATGCCTGTATGTTTGACTTTGTTTACATGTTTTGATATCTTGAGAGATAGAAATTTTTTCAGCACATTTTGAGTGGTTTCAGTAATTTGAAATTCCGATACCAGCTGGTATATTTGTAACATGCTCTCTGTGTCACCTTCTCCCCTCCAAGTATTGAGAGAGTGGGGGACCTGGCAATGAAACTTTGGCTGAATCATCCCACTGTTTTCTGCCTTTTAAAACATTTCTCTTTAAAACAATGCTTTGTTCTTCAATAGAAATCTCCTAAATAGACCACTTTTTTATTTACAACAAGCAACCATTTATGATGATGATGGTGGTGGTGGTGGTGATGATGAAGAAGAAGAATTGCAGATTTATACCCCGCCCTTCTCTCTGAATCAGAGACTCAGAGTGGCTTACCATCTCCTTTATCTTCTTCCCCCACAACAGACACCCTGTGAGGTGGGTGGGGCTGACAGAGCTCTGACAGAAGCTACCTTTTCAAGGACAACTCTTGCAAGAGCTATGGCTAACCCAAGGTCATTCCAGCAGCTGCAAGTGGAGGAGTGGGGAATCAAATCCAGTTCTCCCAGATAAAAGTCCACGCACTTAACCAATACACCAAACTGGATCTTATGAAACATTAACATTTAAAACAAAATCGAGGAATCAAAACGAAGAATAAACACATAAGCATGGAGCAATATTGAAGATGGTTTTAATTAATACCGAGCGATTTTTTTTTGTCATTAAAAAAGAACTTTCCAGTAACTTTTAAGGGCATGTACAAATGGGGTGGATAAACGAGGTACCTTCGAAGCATTAAAAACAAGTTGTTTGCGGGCTTTTTGCAAGTAGTGACTTGTCTTTCCAACATCCCCACCTCCTGCAATAGTAACTTTTGCAGGGAAAAGCAAAACCCGCAAGTATTTATACAATATAGTTTATCTTCCGTCAACCTGCAGGACAGAAGAAGAAGATATCGGATTTATATCCCGCCCTCCACTCCGAAGAGTCTCAGAGCGGCTCACAATCTCCTTTACCTTCCTCCCCCACAACAGACACCCTGTGAGGTGGGTGGGGCTGGAGGGGGCTCTCACAGCAGCTGCCATTTCAAGGACAACCTCTGCCAGAGCTATGGCTGACCCAAGGTCATGCCAGTAGGTGCAAGTGGAGGAGTGGGGAATCAAACCTGGTTCTCCCAGATAAGAGTCCGCAAACTTAACCACTACACCAAACTGGCTCTCCAATAGGGCACCTAGGGCACATAGACCAGAATGTTTTTACGGTCTTCCTTAAAGAGCTTTTCAAAAAGTAAATCTGGCATGCCTATAAAATGGGGTTGTCACCTCCAGCTTGAAAAATTTCTGGTGTTTTGCAGATGGTGCTTGGGGAAGGAGCTCGCTAGTGTCCACACTCCAAAAAACCCTGTCATTTCCTACAGGGCAGCTGTTCTCTGCCATCTGAAGATCAGTTCAAAGTCAGGGAGATTCTCTGGCCACACCAGGAAGTTGACAACAGTGGAGAACTGGCCAGGGTGTCAGTTTGCCAGGAGAAAGTGTCCCTCCCTTAAACATTAGACAATATGTCAAAAATCTTAATGTCCTTTTAGTACCTTGAAAATATAATAGAAGTCCCAATGTTATTACTGTAATGCAACTAAAATTTTCATTGGGTTGCCAGCCTCCAGGTGGGCCCTGGGGATCTCCCGCTTTTACAACTGATCTCCAGCTGGCAGAGATCAGCTCCCCTGGAGAAAAGGCAACCTGTATTTACATTTAATATCTACTGCATATTGCCAGTCAAATGTACAATATATATATATATACTCACACACACGTGTGCACACACATTTATTTCGCAAAAATTTTAATTGTACCTTTTTCCACTTATGTATTTTTTTGAAAATTTTATTTATTTATTTCTTATAAAAATAAAATTCTGGAAGTCTATCCTGGAAACGACATCAAAAATAATAGGGGTTAGTATCCCTTGCACACCCGCAGTAGCCCTGTTAAACCTATGGCCGGATCAGAAGCCCCCGACCTTGAAACAGGAACTAGTTGCATTGCTATTCCTAGCGGGCAAAATAACTATAGCCTCATACTGGAAACAACCTGATAGCCCACCACTCCAGAACTGGTGCAAAAAGGTATGGGATATCTTGATACAGGATAAACTGACAACGGCTATCGCTATGCTAGACAATACCAAAGAGGGAGATTGGTTTCTACAAAAATGGCTTGACTTCCTTGAACACGTGAATAGCGCTGACACTATGTTCGGGAAAATGCCGGCAAAATATGTGAACTTCACGATCTATTAACACTGAATTGGACACAACCCATTGACCACTAACTTTCTGTTATATTTGCACTCTGCGAGAGACTTCTCTTTGCTGTAAAAGCTGTCTAACAACAACGAACGTGACGGCTCATGTAAGGTTATGTCTTGGACCCCGTGTTGGGGTGTGTTGTAATTGTTGAAATGTTATTTAAAATGTTAATAAAAATTTTAAATTTAAAAAAATAAAATAAAATGATTGCCTTATAGTTGTGGGTGGGCCCCCTTTGTCTCCTGGCAGTCTGTCTGTCTGTCTGTCTGTCTGTCTGTCTGTCTGTCTGTCTGTCTGTCTGTCTGTCTATCTATCTATCTATCTATCTATCTATCTATCTATCTATCTATCTATCTATCTATCTATCTATCTATCTATCTATCTATCTATCTATCATCTATCTGTCTGTCTCTCTGTCTGTCTATCATCGATCATCGATCTACCTTTCCATCATCTATCTATCTATCTATCTATCTATCTATCTATCTATCTATCTATCTATCTATCTATCTATCTATCTATCTATCTATCTATCTATCTGTCTGTCTGTCTGTCTGTCTGTCTGTCTGTCTGTCTGTCTGTCTGTCTGTCTGTCTGTCTGTCTGTCTGTCTGTCTATCTATCTATCTATCTATCTATCTATTTTATTACATTCAATTTATATCCAGCCTTCTCCGCAAGCGGACTCAGGGCGGCTCACAACATCGTATAATACAATCAGTCCAATAAAACATATAAAACCATAATTTACTTATTTCAGTTTTAAAACCATTCTGCTTTGGTACAATATAGGCGGTATTGAATCCTCGACTGTGATCACCAGCATTCTACCACCAGCACGGTGGCAGCCCTTTTTCAATCAAACAGCAAAAGCCTGTTTAAACAATTCGGTCTTACAGGCCCTGCGGAACGCAGACAAATCCCGCAGGGCCCTTTTGTCTTCTGGAAGAGTCCACCACTAGTTGGCAACTCTACTTTCCACATGAAGGAATGCCACAAACAAGAAGCCACCACCTAAAAGGCCCTCCAGCAGCACGTTTTATCAGAAAAGGCAGCAGTACCTGAAGGTCATTGCCTCATCCCAAATCTCAGGAAACAAGAGCAGAGAAGACATACCCTCAAATGTCTCCATTTTGGGGGGAAAGTAATGCCCAAGAAATCAGAAGGAGATTGAAACTGGTAAGCGTAGCCATGAAGGAGCTGGGAAAAATCCTTAAGGGTTTGTAACCAAGATCTAGATAATTCCTACTATAGTATTCTTCAGTCCTGTGTTTGGCTATGGTTCAGGTAGCCTGCTCAAGGCTGGCTCAGCCTTCCATCCTTCTGAGGTTGGTAAACTGAGTACCCAGCTTGCTGTGGGTAAAATGTAGGTGACTGGGGAAGGCAATGGCAAACCACCTCATAACAAGAAGACTGCCAAGAAAATGTCATGATGTGACATCACTCCATGGTCGGTAACGACTCGGTGCTTGCACCTTTACCTTTATTCATCAATTCAATTCAATTATTCAAACCTCTTTGAATTCCTCGCACTATTGACATAACTGAGGAGTGAAAAATATATTGACTGTTAAGCTGGACCTGACACTTCAATTTGGATGAAGATCACAATTTCAGTTCCCATCATCTCCAGTTTAAAAGCTCCATTTAAACCTGCTGGGAAAGACTTCTTCCAGAGGCCCTGGAGAACTCCTGCCAGTCAAGGTAGATGATTCTAAATTAAATAGGTCTGTGATATGGCAAGTATAAGGTATCTTAATATGTCCTTTTGCAGTCAGAAAGACATCAAAAATAATACCCTTACTAATGCTGACAGAAGACCTTTCACAGCCCTAGTGCAAAAATCCCATTAAATTCAAATGAAGTTAAGATGTAATTTCTACATCAAAAGATCATGAAATTAAGAGCAGCCAATACATGACATGTAATTTTGTGATGCATATATTCTAAGGCTATAAGAAGGGCCATGCTGGACCCAACCCAAGATCAACCTAGGCTGATTCCGCATTTGAAGAAGAAGAAGATGAAGAAGATATTGGATTTATATCCCGCCCTCCACTCCGAAGAGTCTCAGAGCGGCTCACAATCTCCTTTACCTTCCTCCCCCACAACAGACACCCTGTGAGGTAGATGACGATATTGGATTTATATCCCGCCCTCCACTCCGAAGAGTCTCAGAGCGGCTCACAATCTCCTTTACCTTCCTCCCCCACAACAGACACCCTGTTAGGTGGGTGGGGCTGGAGAGGGCTCTCACAGCAGCTGCCCTTTCAAGGACAACCTCTGCCAGAGCTATGGCTGACCCAAGGCCATTCCAGCAGGTGCAAGTGGAGGAGTGGGGAATCAAACCCGGTTCTCCCAGATAAGAGTCCGCACACTTAACCACTACACCAAACTGGCTCTCTACACCACTACACCAAACTGGCGTTTGCCTCTCTTTCGCTCTGTGGTTGTTCCATGCGGGCGTGTTTTCCTGATTCCACACTAGAGGATTTCTCCCGGATTCAATTCCCAATCTGTTCCATGCGTTCTGATTCCTCAGGTGATGCCAAGGGGTTAAGGGAGAAAGTTTCCTCAACCTATCAAAAATATAAACCTATAAACATAATCAAATTCTCGTTCCCATGTGAGAACATATGGGGGGGAGGGATCGATAAAGGTGGCAATCGCGCATCTTTAAAGTAGTTCATGTAACATCCCTATTTATTTAGTTGCATTGTAATGATCTTATTTCAAAAAAAATTGTAATAGTCAGGAGTGATTTAATCAGAGGGGGGAAGTAATCACAATGCAATGACACATTATCAAAATCACGTGGAATACCATAAAGAATGGGGGTGGGTGGAAGCAAGGGATATATTCAGTAAAAGAAAATTGCGTTACATCGTTATATATTTTTCGCATTGTAACGCGAAACGTGATTTGTTTTTTTTTTAAAAAATTGCTTTATTTCAGGAAAATATTGGATAATTTTCAAAGGAAGTAAAATTAAGGAAGTATGACGAAATAACTGGGCGGAATCATGGGTGTGGAGTTATGTGGGTGTGTTCTACTGATATGAGAAGTTTGACAGCGCATTGGCGTGAGTTCCACACATAAATTTCGAGCCCCGAAACCACCTCAAAAATAAACTTCTTGCATTTTGAGGAGCTCCTAAATGCGGGGCGACACTGCTTCGGAGGCAGGTCAAACTGCCACCCTGGGTCAAGATATGCTGAAACCAACATCTGCCTTGGGAGAAACACAGCGCCAGAGCAAAGGCTAATGCGGAATCAGCTCTAGTCCAGCTTCCAGTTTCTCACAGTGATCAGTCAGATGATCCTGGAAATCTTCTCAAATTAGAGAATAATTGCTCTATATTATAATCCTAGAATTTTCAGCATGTAAAAAACAAATTCATCACTTTCCTCCCCCACCCCAACTTGTCCTTCTTCTAGGGTTCTTCTGCTAAGAGATATCAAACATGATTAACTGAATCCCTTTGGGATAGTAACAGAAAAGTAGAATGAAATGGTATTTGGATTCTCACGGGGGGGGGGGGGGGGGGAGGGAATGTCTCAATAAAGCTCTTAAGGCCGGAGGAAATGTTGAAATGGCATGATTTGTTCATGAAAGAATATCTGCCAAATATGGACACCACTTTGCAAGTGAAGTTAAGCCAGTTTAAATTGCCTTGACATAAATGGCAGCACAAGCTTAATGCTTTCCCTTGAGAATCATATGGATTTATATGGTTTTTATGCTTACTGGATTAGGTCCTCTGTTGTCGTCCGTCTGTCTGTCTGTCTGTCTGTCTGTCTGTCTGTCTATCTATCTATCTATCTATCTATCTATCTATCTATCTATCTATCTATCTATCTATCTATCTATCTATCTATCATCTATCTCTAGGTATGGAGATGATGATGATGAAGTAGATAGATAGATAGATAGATAGATAGATAGATAGATAGATAGATAGATAGATAGATAGATAGATAGATAGATAGATAGATAGATAGATAGATGATAGATAGATGATAGATAGATAGATAGATGATAGATAGACAGACAGACAGACAGACAGACAGACAGACAGACAGACAGACAGACAGACAGACAGACAGACAGACAGACAGACAGATAGATAGATAGATAGATAGATAGATAGATAGATAGATAGATAGATAGATAGATAGATAGATAGATAGATAGATAGATAGATAGATAATCTCCCAGGCTGATAATTGTATGCTTCTTATCATGCCTTCACCATAAAACATGACAGCATATATGAACTTCAGATATTCAAACAGTAGGGCCCTTTCACACACACTAAATAACACACTTTGCAACTGGATTTTACTGTGTGAAATGGCAAAATTCACTTATAAACCAGCAGCATTATTTAGCATGTGTGAGAGCACCCCTATTTAATCCTCCAATATTATTTCTCAATACTATGTATTTCAATTTCTTTCTCCTTCGTGGCCGCAGTGGCATGAGGAAGATTTCCATCTGTCTGCTTTATATGTTTTGGTTATTTTCCCATTTTTTTAATAGGTGGAAATATTTGAAAGTTCGTCAGATCTTAGAGTTCAGCAAAATTCTCTCAGGGGGTTTGAATGATGGAGCCCAGAAGCAATTATTTTGGTGGAGGGGGTAAGAAAGGGAGAGCACAATAAAATTTAGAGGTTCTGGAGTTCTACTCCTGTGAGGCCTGGACTTAGAATGATATAACTTTGCTTGGGACTGCACCATAAGGGAGCAACCCTAAATGAATCTATTCAGAAGGAAGGCTCATTTAATTCAGGGGAACTTTCTCCCCGGAAAGTGTTCTTAAAATTGCAGACTGTAATCACGGGAAAGTAATAATCCTAGAGGTTGCCCATCATTTTGACTAGAAACTGAATGCACATCCAAAGTACTGATATGAAGAAGAAGAAGAAGAAGAAAAAGAAGAAGAAGAAGAAGAAGAGGAAGATGTTGCTGTTGTTGATGATGATGATATTGGATTGATATCCCACCCTATACTTTGAGTCTTAGAGCAGTCACAATCTCCTTTACCTTCTCCCCCCCCCCCCCTCCACACACACACAATAGAAATGGGATCTTTCTTGTGTTCTTGGGCTTGATAGTTTGCATTGGGTGTGTGACACCTAGTGTTGGATATTAAATTTCTCCTTATGTAAATCCAGTTTGTTTTCTCTTTTTATTGCCATCCATATTTGGACACTATAGTTAGGGTGTTATTTGTTGTGTACCTATTTTATGTCTTAATTTTTTTTTTTTTAAGTTAAAGTGGATGTGTTTATACAGGCTTAACCTATTCTGTTGAGTCGTGATACCTCCATTCTGGGCTATGCCAATGCCGTTTGTCCCAGGCCAATAATGGTATGCTTCTTATCACGCCTTCGCCATAAAACATGACAGCGTGTACGAACATCAGCTATTCAAACAGTAATATGTGTAAAGCGATTTTTCTATAATTGGTCCCAGGGCAAGGGGTTGATCTCACATATAAAAGCCTCCAGATATCCTCCTGGACACCTTCTAATTAGGGAACCAGAAAGGAACTGAACTTTGGAAAATGTGATGAGACTATGACTTGATTTTTTTTTTTAAAAAGAGAGAGAGAGAGAGAGAAAGGAAGGAAGGACATAATCATATTGACCTTGAACTCCAAAGGACCCTGAAATCAACTGATTTTCACTCTTTAAGCTCCTTAACAAGCGTGGGGATTAAAGATGAGCTGCGTAGAATGGTTCAGATTAGATGGAAACGATAGTGGACAATAGGAAATTCATCCACGGTTCCTGCAGCAGGCATTTGGTGCAAATTCCATTTCCCCAAGACGCAACGATATCTCCTCTCCGTGTGACTAGTAACCATTGATACAGCATGGCCACATCGCTTGGGAAAACTCTCTACAGAGGCACAATGCATTTTTTTTTTCAGCATGTAATATTTTTTTTTGTGCTAACAGATTCGAGACTGCTTCAACGGCTACAAGAACGTTCACGTTGCATTTGCGTTTAGGAGCTAGTATAGCGTAGCAGCTAGGATCTGTTGAGTCTAATCCTTGGAAGAGCTACATTCTTGTAAGCCCCTTAAAATCAATAGGTCTAGAAGGGTATAATGCTGCTATCCCTGACCTGGATGGTCCTAGCTAGTCCAATCTTATCAGATCCTGGAAGGTCCTCTTTGGCCACCACCAGAGAATGGGAGGATAGGATTGACAGATTCAGTTTGGGAAACTCCTGGAGATTTGGGGATGGAGCCTGGAGAGGATAGGGAGGGACCTCAGTGGGGTAAAATGCCATAATTTCCACCCTCCAAAGCATCCATGGTTTTCAAGGTAGCTGATTTCTGTAACATGGAGATACACTTTAATTCCAGGAGATTCCCAGGTCCTACCTGGAGGCAGACATCCCCAACGGGAACAGCTTTGGTTAGTACTTGGATGGGAGGTCACCAAGGAAATGCAGAGTTGCTATGGAGGGACAGACAATGGCAAACCACCTCTGTTCATCTCTTGTCTTGAGAATCCTACAGGGTTGCCATAAGTAAGCTACAACTCAATAGTCTGCCAACAACTTTGTTTACGACTACACTGGTAACTGTGGGTAAGAAGATAACCGGTAACAATCTTGCTTCTACCATAAACTCTTTGGGTAGACTTTCTACTCCCCATGTCCTAGCGGAGGATTCCCCAGTTTATCAGTTCCTCTATGCTGCCAGTCACCTTCCCCCCACCCTGACAGCCATAATCTGCCTTCCCACCTCAGATGGCTTAGAAGAAGCTTGGAAACTTGGAAGGTGTGTGTGCCTTTAAATCTCAGTAGGACCAAGACAGAGTGGGGGCAGGGCAAGCTGGCAGAGCCATGTGACTGTTCCCAGTGAGCCTGTGAAGTTGCGAGAAAGGAAAAGAAGCCAGCACAGTCCCTACATTTGTCTTACCTATTTAGTGGAAGTGCAACCAGCTGCTGGGGGATGAGAAAATGAAGACTATTCAGGGGAACGGCACTGCTTTATTTTTATTTATTTATTTTAGGGAATGAGAAAGTTTCATGGCTCCCCTTCCCCCCCCCCCGCAAAAAAAAAAGTCCCCAAGTATTTTTTGAGTTGGACATGGCAACCCTATCTCTGGGCCACTTGTCAGCCCATTTCTTTTAAATTTTCTTTTTATTTTACTGAGATATCCTTCCAGCTCTTGGCCAGACCTGAAACTTGAGGAGATCCCTTTTCAACATGGAGATAACAATGTATAACAAAGTTGTAATGTTGTTGAAGATTACTGGACTAGACCAGATAGGTCTTTGGTCAGACAAAAGCTCAAAAAGTCACAGACTGCTATGTGTCCTTTATTGTTGGTTTCAAACAATTTTATTAGAAACATATGGTAATAAATTTCAATTTCTTACATCATTAATAATTACTTTTTTATCTATCCCATATATTACTTTCTACCCACCCCTTCTCCCGTTACTTGACCCCCGCTGGTATTATATACTTAAAATCTTAATATTAAAGGTACCCTTAATTAATAATAACCAAAATTGTCCTCCTCCCTCTTGTACTTAGTCATTATCAAAAATTGTCCAGTGTCCTTTTATTTTCCACTCTTTTTTTACGTAACTTCTGAACTTTTTCCACTTCATCTTAAATACTTCTAAATCATAGTCTCTTAAGGTTCTTGTTAACTTGTCCATTTCACTCCATGTCATAACTTTTACAATCCAATCCCATTTCTCTGGTATTTTTTCTTGCTTCCACAACTGTGCATACAATGTCCTAGCAGCTGAGAGCAAGTACCAGATTAAAATTCTATCTTCTTTTGGAATTTTTTCCATTTGTAATCCCAACAGAAAAGTCTCTGAAACTTTGTTAAATTCGTATCCCAAGATCTTAGAAATCTCTTGTTGTATCATCTGCCAATACTTTTTCGCTCTTTCACAAGTCCACCACATATGGTAGAAAGAATCTTCATGTTTTTTACATTTCCAACATCTATCTGGCATCTTATTGTTCATCTTTGCCAACTTTTTAGGAGTCATATACCATCTGTACATCATCTTAAAACAATTTTCTTTAATACTCTGACATGTTGAGAGTGTCATAGAGTTCTTCCACAAATATTCCCATGTGCCCATCTGTATTTCTTTATTTACATTAATTGCCCACTTAATCATTTGAGATTTCACTACTTCATCTTCCGTAGACGGTTTTAAAAGTAACTTATAGATTTTCGAAATTAATTTTTCATTATCTCCAAGCAGAACTTTTTCCATTTCTGTTTGTTCTTGTCTTATTCCTTAAGTTTTAATATCACTTTCCACCAAACTCTTTATTTGTTGCATTTGAAACCAATCATATTTATAATTCAGCTCTTCAGCAGTTTTCAACTCTATTTTACCACTTTGTATTTTTAATAGTTGATTGTATGACATCCATTTTCCCTCTCCTGACTCAGCTGTTATTTTTATTACTTTTGCTGGCACTATCCATAGTGGTTTTCTCTCATCACCATATTTCTTACACTTCATCCAAATATTTAGCAGATTATTTCTAATGTAATGGTGAGAGAAAAAACCATCCATCTTTTTCTTCCCATAGTACATATAAGTGTGGCAGCCAAATTTATTTCCATGACCTTCAAACGTTAAAAGTTTTTTATTCAATAACGTCACCCAATCTTTTATCCACACTAAACAAACAGTTTCATGATATAATCTTAAATCTGGTAATTGGAATCCTCCTCTTTCTTTAGCGTCTATTAAAACTTTAATTTTAATCCTTGGTTTCTTTCCAGCCCATATAAATTCTGAAATCTTTCTTTGCCATTTATTAAATTGTTTACTGTCTTTCACAATCAGAATAGTTTAGAATAAATACATTATTCTTGGCAAAATGTTCATTTTATTTGCAGCTATTCTACCAAGCAAAGACAAATTAAGCTTGCTCCACTTTATCATATCTTCATCCATTATTTTTAAACAAACAGATCAATGTTCTTCATTGTTATTTCCACACCCAAATATTTTACTTTAGAGGTAACTTCACATCCCGTTAACCTCTGCAATTCCTTTGAACATATGAAGCTGCCTTATACTGAATCAGACCTTTGGTCCATCAAAGTCAGTATTGTCTTCTCAGACTGGCAGCGGCTCTCCAGGGTTTCAAGCTGAGGTTTTTCACACCTATTTGCCTGGACCCTTTTTTGGAGATGCCAGGGATTGAACCTGGGACCTTCTACCACTGAGCCACCATCCCTTTTGTTTGTTTACTTGCATATTTTTACATAAAAGTTTTGATTTTTCTTTATTAACATAAGGTCCCGCCAATTCTCCAAAATCTTGTATTTTAGCTAACAACAAAGGTGTAACTTGTGTAGGATTTTTATTTATAAACATTATATCATCTGCAAATGCTCTATATTTATACGTAAATCCTTTAACTCATATTCCTTCTATTTCTTCATCATCTTATATTTGCATCAATAAGATTTCAAGAGTCATTATAAACAACAATGGTGAAAGCGGACAACCTTGTCTTGTACCTTTGCTGATTATCATTTCATCTGTAAGATCTGCATTTATACATAGTATCGCACATTATTGCCTTTATCATTCTTATAAAGTTTTCTCCCAACTTTATTTTTTCCATTACTGCAAACATAAAGTCCCAGTTCAAATTGTCAAAAGCTTTCTCTGCATCCGCAAAAAATAATGCAACGTCCTTCTCTGGATGTCTTTCATAATATTTTACAATATTTACAACAGTTCCAATATTGTCTCTTATTTGCTTTTTAGGGAGAAAACCCGCTTGATCTTCCTTTATAAAATTTATTAAATATTATTTAAGCCATTCTGCCAAGATTCTTGTGTATATCTTATAATCATTATTTAATAATGAAATTGGTCTATAATTCTTTACATTCGTGACATCTCTTTCTTCCTTTGGAATCAACGAAATTACAGCTTCTTTCCATGTATTTGGTATTTTCCCATTTAATCTTATCGCATTCATCAATTTTTGAAGTTTCGGTACGAATTCTTCTTTAAGCTTTTTTAAAAATTTTGCTGTATATCCATCTGGTCCAGGTGCCTTTCCAATTTTCATTACATTATTCGCTACTTCAATTTCTATTTTTTCAATTGGATCATTCAAATTTTTTTCCATATATTCAGTTAAGGGTGCTATTTTGACATTTTGCAAATACGCCTCGATCCTTTCTTTCTTTACTTTAACACCCTTAAATAATTTAGCATAATACTTAAAAAATTCTCTCTTTATTCCTTCTTGATCTACCATCTCTTTTCCATCAGCCACAATTTTATTAATAATTTTACTTTCTCTCTTTTTCTTCAATTGCCAGGCCAAGTACTTTCCAGGTTTGTTTGCTCCCTCAAAAGATTTCTGTTGTAATTTTTTCAAATTCCATTGCGTTTCCTTATTTAACAAATGTCTCATTTGTGTTTGTAATATTGTAATCTCCCTTATAATTTTCTTTTTTCCTGGCCTTTTTCTTAATTCACCTTTTTTTTTCTTAATTTCATTTTGAATGTCCAACATCTGTTTATCTTTTGATCTTTTATCTTTATTATTAGACTGCTATGTGTCTTTTATTGATGCGACATCACCCCAGTCAGAAATGACTGGTGCTTGCTCAGGGAACTACCTGATCAATACAACAAAATTTGCCCAGTCATAGAAGAGTGATGCTAAGTGCAGGAAATACATCTCCCAAGAAGTAGATTGCAAAAAAGTTAAACTTACATTTTTTTCAAGTAGATCCAGTTCATATTCAGGCTGCTGACAAAATAAGAGAGAGAAGCCTAATCTAAGTCAGTTTGGTGTAATGGTTAAGTGTGTGGACTCTTATCTGGGAGAACCGGGTTTGATTCCCCACTCCTCCACGTGCACCTGCTGGAATGGCCTTGGGTTAGCCATAGCTATCGCAGAGGTTGTCCTTGATAGGGTAGCTGCTGTGAGAGTCCCCTCAGTTCCACCCACCTCACAAGGTGTCTGTTGTGGGGGAGGAAGATAAAGGAGATTGTGAGTCGCTCTGAGTCTCTGATTCAGAGAGAAGGGTGGGATATAAGTCTGCAATTCTTCTTCTTCTTCTAAAGAATACTTTCCCTATCACAAATGACCAGCTTGTCCGGCAATGTGTGAGTTGGTATATGAGGTCATTGTATCTACAGGAGGGACCATGGAAGGCCATGTGCAGTGAGTGAGAGGACAGCAAGAGAGGAAGGGTCAGAGGGGAGCTCCCAGGTCAAGACAAAGAGAGGTATCCCATTCAAGGAAATAACACCAATAGAGTGATGTAGCGCCACCCCCCACCCCCACCCCCAGTGCCCTGGCATGCGGAGTCACTCACTCCAACACTTTGGTTGGTTTTAGTTAAAGGCGATACGTGGATCATGGTTTTGGTCCAATGTGGCTGTTGGCAACTTCTGATCCAACAAGGCCTTTCTTAGGTTGATGCACTCCTCGTTCTTTCCTAAGGTGTTCCCTCTTCCCAACTTCTAAATTCTGTCTCTCCTACAATCATGTTCATCCACCTGATGCCATCCTTCTAAGCCACAAGGGCCAACCCATTTCCTTCTCGGGTGATTGAAAGGAAAGGAAGCAGATTCCACAGCAAACATGTCTGTGCTTAGCAACATTCTTCTTTCTTCAAGAATTCTTTTACCTCCTCCCCTTGTTCATTCAGGCTATCCTCTTTTAAAGGTTTATTTTTTTTTAAGGGGAGGGGGGTAAGGCAAACCTTTTTGGGCAACTGGAAGATTGAGTTACATCAAACAACCTCGCTTCCCTGAGCAGCCATGTGAATGCATTCTTTCCCTGTGCCAAGTTACTTTAAATTCTTCTACCTGGATCTTATTCCCCTCCCCCTTTCCCCAAAGCACATAAAAGAAAGCTATCAAATTGCTCGATCAATGTTAGTTTATTATTGCTTACCCAAGTGTTTAATAAACCCGTCCCTACCTTGGATGTAGCTTTAAATACTTCATTGACTGTAACAAAGCAGCTTTTTCTCCCCCCTACCCAGACCAAAGTGGGCTCCATAAACTATAATTAAACACTCATTACGAGCTCCGACGGTCAGATAACAGAAGGAAAAGTCCATTATGTGACTGGTGGAACCAGCATTTAAAGGGGGATTATTGTTGTCAGAAAGCGGCTCAAAACAAACAAAGGAGGGGAAAAAAAATTAAATAGAGGGGTTTGCAACAGAGCAGGATATGTTTTGCTCTGTTTGTGAGTCTGGAGTTTCTGACATTGTCAAAGATTATAAAGGAAAAGAACGGAGATGATGGGAACGCTGGACGGTGTCTGGAATGCCTTTGTGTTCAGCATTCCCATTGGCTGCCATTGACTAGATGGGGACTCTGATTGGGTGGTGACAGCTGTAAATGGAAATAATGACTGCCTATGGCTGGTGAAGGAAATGTAAACCAAACTTCCAAATCTAAGATATGCTGCTAATGAACAGCAAAGCTCCAGCAAATCAATTAAAAGGGAAATCAAATCTGGACAAAATTCTATATTCTTATAGATAGATTTATGGAGGAAATTCTCACTTTTTTGAGCAGGAATGCACAGGAATGCAGTTGTGGCTGGCTTGGTGTTGGGGTGTGTGGCCTAATAAGAAAATGAGTCCTTGTTGGGGTTTTTCTACAAAAAAAATGTCCTGGCTACCAGCCACGGTGAGGGAGGAGAACTTCCACATTCAAAGGCACTAATCCTCTGAACCCAAGAGCAAGAAGGCAACATTAGGGGAAGGCCTTGGCCTCTATGCCCAATTGTTGGCCATCCAGAGGCCACGGTATGAGATGGGATGCTGGACTCAATGGACTATTGGTCTGACCCAGCATTGTTTATCTTAGGTTACGTGTTTTACGTGAAGAGCCCTCTCAATTCACGGATAAAAGAGTAGATCATGGAAGTAGCCTTGGTCGGACTCAGAAACCATCTTATGTAGATTAAGTTCTACTGTTAGTGACCATGGCAAATAGTCCATGAATTTGTCTCATTTCAGAGATCTCCAGTATGGTGACCATGGACACTTTGTGACTTATTCATGTGTCCCAATGCTTACTTGGCTTTTTCACCAAAGCAATGAGCCAATCTTGTGTTCTCTCCACTTGGTCCAAGTAGGGGTACTTCGAAAGAACCTAGGAGGTCTCAACTTTTGTGTCTGCTGGGAGCATCCATTCAAAGGATTTTTGGCTTACAATCAGAGGATGATTATTGGTTTACAGTCTCCTAAGTTGTTGTGGAATTCCCTGGTGTTTTTTTTTTTCTTTCTTTTACTGGTCCCACACCTTATTGTAGTCATTTGTGACTTGTCTTATCTCTCACAGCAGCCATTTTGTACACCCAGGGATGGAATTCTAGCAGAAGCTCCTTTGCATATTGGACCACACCCGCCTGATATAGCCAATCCTCCAAGAGCTTACAAGGCTCTTTTTTGTAAGCTCTTGGAGGATTGGCTACATCAGGCGGGTACATCAGGCTACATCATCCTGCTAGAATTCCACCCAAGTGTATACCTGTTTTCAAAATTCAAAAGTGCCTACAAGTTGAGTAAGTTTGGGGATCCTTGAACTAGCCATGAGAATATCCCCTGGTCATGCATTGATTCTGCATAGTGTGATATATACTTCATCTTGAACCTATTGCCCGGGGAAAGGTTCTATTTTCCCTCATCTTCTACCCGGGTTTATAAAACTTTCAGTAAAACCAGGCTATCTTCACTTCGACTGGTGATTCTGAAAAATTAAACATTGTTTGGGGGTGGGGTTTTTTTTTGCCACAAAATATATATTTTTATAGTTTTATTTTATTTACTTTATATCTTTGCTTGTTTTGCACTCCACATTTCTTCCCAATGGAGACCCAAAGTTTCTTACATGATTTTCCTCTTCTCCATTTTCTCCACACAACACCTCTGTGAGATAAGTGAGACTGAGACTGTGTGTTTAGCCAGAAATTAAGCAATTAGTATTCATGGCAGAATGGAGGATTCAAATCTGGGACTCTCATATCTTAGTCCGACACTTTAACCACTACAACAACATTGCTGTGTTCTGTCACAATCTGTTGGCCAATCACCCATTTGAAGGTAAGGTTGCCAGCTCTAGGTGGAGAAATACATGGAGACTTTGAGGTTGGAATTTTGGGGCTGGCATTCACTGCCACAGGAGGTGGTGGCGGCTGCAAGCACAGACAGCATCAAGAGGGAATTGGATAAACATATGGAGCAGAGGTCCATCAGTGGCTATTAGCCAGAGTGTACTGCCTCTGTCTGAGGCTTCTAGTATCCTGGCCCCACTGATGGACCTCCTGATGGCACCTGTTTTTTTGGCCACTGTGTGACACAGAGTGTTGGACTGGATGGGCCATTGGCCTGATCCAACATGGCTTCTCTTATGTTCTTATGTGACACAGAGTGTTGCACTGGAGGGGTCATTGGCCTGATCCAACATGGCTTCTCTTATGTTCTTATGTGACACAGAGTGTTGCACTGGAGGGGTCATTGGCCTGATCCAACATGGCTTCTCTTATGTTCTTATGTGACACAGAGTGTTTGACTGTATGGGCCATTGGCCTGACCCAACATGGCTTCTCTTATGTTCTTATGTGACACAGAGTGTTGGACTGGATGGGCCATTGGCCTGACTCAACATGACTTCTCTTATGTTCTTATGTGACATAGTGTGTTGGACTGGATGGGCCATTGGCCTGGTCCAACATGGCTTCTCTTATGTTCTTATGTGACACAGAGTGTTGGACTAGATGGGCCATTGGCCTGACCCAACATGACTTCTCTTATGTTCTTATGTGACACAGTGTGTTGGACTGGATGGGCCATTGGCCTGGTCCAACATGGCTTCTCTTATGTTCTTATGTGACACAGAGCGTTTGATTGTATGGGCCATTGGCCTGATCCAACATGGCTTCTCTTATGTTTTTATATTAATAATAATAATAAATTTATTCTTATATCCTGCCCTCCCCCGCCAAAGCGGGCTCAGGGCGGCTCACATGACATGGTTTACACCATGATTACACTAAAATCCAATCATTACAATAAAAGACAATTAAAATAGTTAAATACATTCAATTCAATTAAATAAACAATTAAAATTATTAACAGCTACAAATTAAAGTGCCACAATTCAGTATATGTATAAGATGGCTAGGTGTCATTTCCGGGTTCCATCTTAAACGCGAGTTGACAGAGTGTGGTTTTGCAAGCCCTGCAAAAATGATTTAGGTCTCGCAGGGCTCGCACCTCCTCTGGTAGTTGATTCCACCATTGGGGAGCCATTGTGGAGAAGGCCTGCTCCCTTGTTATCTTCAGTCTGGCCTCCCTTGGTCCAGGGATTCGTAGTAGGTTTTGGGAACTGGATCTCAGTGCTCTCTGGGGAACATATGGAGAGAGGCGGTCCCTAAGGTAGGCAGGTCCTCGGCCATATAGGGCTTTAAAGGTAATAACCAGCACCTTATAACGAACTCGGTACACAATTGGCAGCCAGTGCAGCTCCCGCAGCCTAGGCTGTATGTGTTCCCATCGTGGTAGTCCCACTAACAGCCTGGCCGCTGCATATTCTTATGGAGACTGGGGAGGGTGGGGTATGAGGAGGAAGGATCTAAGCAGGGTATAAAGCCATAAAGTCCACCTTCCAAAGCCTTTTTTTCCCCCAAAGGAAACTGATATCTGCCATCTGGAGATCAAAGCATCAGATGAGCTATTAACTCCAATGTCATTACTTCTCCCTACTGGATTTTACAGGTGCACCCAGATAACCACATCCATATAGTGTTCTTGACTTGTCGGTTACTCATCTTCAGAGAAAGTCCGGTGGCACTGATCCAAGTTGTCTTGCCATGCTTTTCCAGACACCTGATCACTACATTGCACACTCAAGTTGTGTGCATGCACTCGAGTGCTCTGTGTGTCCACTCAAGTGCTATGTTTACGGGGCTCTTATTACAGGGCGTACTGTAAGCTCTTGGAGGATCGGCTACATCAAGGGTGTGTGGCCCATACCCAAAGGAGTTCCTGTTACAAAAAAAGCCCTGGAAGACAGTGTACAATGTTATAACAAGTAGCAGCACAGAAGAAGCTGAGAGGACACAGGTACTCCACAAAAGACCTCATTAAAGGTTTGGAACACTTTCCCTATGAAGAAAGCTTAAAACGCTTGGTTCTTTAGCTTGGAGAAACGTCGACTGCGGGGTGACATGATAGAGGTTTACAAGATCATGCATGGGATGGAGAAAGTAGAGAAAGAAGTACTTTTCTCCCTTTCTCACAATACAAGAACTCATGGGCATTCAATGAAATTGCTGAGCAGTCAGCTTAAAACGGATAGAAGGAAGTACTTCTTCACCCTAAGGGTGGAATTCACTGCCACAGGAGGTGGTGGTGGCTACAAGCATAACCAGCTTCAATAAGGGGTTAGATAAAAATATGGAGCAGAGGTCCATCAGTGGCTATTAGTCACAGTGTGTGTGTGTGTGTGTGTGTGTGTGTATCTGTGTGACAGAATGTTGGACTGGATGGGCCATTGGCCTGATCCAACATGGCTTCTCTTATGTTCTTATGTGACACAGAGTGTTGGACTGGATGGGCCATTGGCCTGATCCAACATGGCTTCTCTGATGTTCTTATGTGACACAGAGTGTTGGACTGGATGGGCCATTGGCCTGATCCAGCATGGCTTCTCTGATGTTCTTATGTGACACAGAGTGTTGGACTGGATGGGCCATTGGCCTGATCCAACATGGCTTCTCTTATGTTCTTATGTGACACAGAGTGTTGGACTGGAGGGGCCATTGGCCTGATCCAACAGGGCTTCTCTTATGTTCTTATGTTCTCATAGCTATCAGCAAGGTTAGCAACCACTCCTTACCATAAATGCCCACCGATATTTCATTCCTTTGGAGAAGAAAAATGGGAGGGTTTTACTGGAGCCCAGCCTGAAAGAAAGGAGGAAAAGGACACGTTTAACAGTTTATAACCGTCCCAATGACAGTGCGTTCTAATTTAAAACTTCTGTGTAATACTTGTTGGGAAGCTTTAATACTATGAGGGCAGCCAAGGTCTTCCATGAGAAATTTCTCGACAGTGAAAGAAACTAATCCTTTTTAGTGATGTTTGGCTGTGCCACTGCAGGAGCCGATCTCTGATTTCATATTTTATATCCATGCTTCTTGTTAATGAAATTTTCTCCTTTAAAGGCTAACCAGGCGGAGACGAGGGGGGAAAAAAAATTAGCAGATACTTTGCAGTGAATCTTTGAAGTGAAATCCAAGTAGAAAGCCCGAGGCACCCAGTATGTAAAAGCCAACTACCAAAGTTTTCAAGAGCAGGGGCTTAATCTATTTCTTTTCCCCTTCTCGGGGGAACAGTGCTGTATTAAATACTTCAGGCCAGGGGAATCAGTCAACTTCGCTTTAGGAATCAACGTAGCAGTTTGCATCTTTTGAAAAGAGATTAGTGTGTTTCCGCTGCTTACGGGGTTGGCCTGTCAGCCGGCTCCAAGGGGAGGCCTCCTAACCTCACCCACTTGTTCCATTAGCTAAGAGAAGTCATCATCAGAAAGAGAGAGCCTTCCTTGAGATGTTTCTTTGAGGAGCACAAGAGCAGGGAGTACATGCAACAACTTTTACGGATAAGCCATCACACTCGAGAGAGGAGAATTGTCCGCCCAAAGCTAATGGTGTGCTTCCAAGTTGCATACTTAATGGTGTGCTTCTGAGTTGTTCCTCTCAAAACCTTGAGGAGAGTTGTTCCTCTCATAACCTTGAGGAGAGTTGTTCCTCTCATAACCTTGAGGAGAGTTGTTTCTCTCAAAACCTTGAGGAGAGTTGTTTCTCTCAAAACCTTGAGGAGAGTTGTTCCTCTCATAACCTTGAGGAGAGTTGATCCTCTCATAACCTTGAGGAGAGTTGTTCCTCTCATAACCTTGAGGAGAGTTGTTCCTCTCATAACCTTGAGGGTTGATTGGGTTGACTTGTGCTTTTCTGGGGCCTCCTAGAGTTGTATGAGGTTCCTCTGGAATTACAACTGGCCTCAGAGCAGGCCTCATTTTGGGCAGGAACTCTGGAATCTCTAAATTCCATGTGTACTTTCTTTCTTTCTTAGACCCCTCCCCGCCAATACTTGCTTCTGGGCTCTATTATCCAAACCCTCTGTGAGAATTTTGCTAAACTCTTAAGATTTGAAAAAAATTTCCCCCCACAAAAAATGGGGAAATAACCAAAACATATAAAGCAAATAGATGGCAATCTTCCTCATGCCACTGTGGCCACCTAGGAGAAAGTAATTTTAAAAATATGACAGGAGTAAGGTTTTATGATGACAATTCTAATTCCAGAAGCATTTGAAGGTAGATGCTGAGCGGATATAATTTAGTACACCTTCTGGTGATGTCAAGGTTGTGTGGCATATCAGATGAGTTATGCAAATGAGTTGTGCTAATGAGCTCTGGCACCTCTTTTTCTAGGAAATGACCCCTGCCTCAGAGTACAGGGCTCATTTCCCCTGGAGGAAATGACAGCTTCAGAGGGGAAGGAGTCATGGTAGAACATCTGCTTGGCAGGTTCAATCCCTGGAACCTCTAGTTAAAAGGACCAGGTAGGAAGTGATGTGAAAGACCTCTGCTTGAGGCCCTGGAGAACCCCTGCCAGTCTGTATAGATCAGGGGTGTCAAACATGCAGCCTAGAGGCCGAATCAGGCCCTCGGAGGGCTCCTATCCAGTCCCTGAGCAATTGGCTGTCATCTGCTTCCTTCTCCCTCTCTCAGCTTCCTTCTGCATCACAGCTTGCTTTGCCAGGCTTGCTCAATCGCACAGGAGCTACAGAGCAAAATCTCTATTTTCTCCATTGGCTGAGGCTCCTCCCTTGGGGAGGAAGGGGAAGAGAGATAGCTTGCTTTGCCAGGCTCTCCCAATCGCACAGCAGAGCTACTGAGCCAAGCCTCTCTTCCTTCTATTGGCTGAAGCCCCTCCCCCTCCTCATCCCCTGGGGAAGGAAGAAAAGAGCCAGAGCTTCCTTTGCCCTGTTCCCTGGATCCTAGGGGAAAGCTACAAAGAAAGCACCTTAAAGACCAACGAGTCCTAATGATTTAAGCATGTTTTAAGGTTTTTTATTTTTTTAAAAAAAGAACTTTACTTGTGTTTGTCTGCATCCTTTGTAAAGTTTACATCTCTGCTACCTAATCTTAAATAGGTACACACATGGTCCCGCCTGACATGGCCTGACCCAGCCCAATACGGCGTGGCCCGACAAGGTCTCCTTTATGTCAGATTTGGCCCTCTTAGCATATGAGTTTGACACCCCTGGAATAGTTTATACTGCGCTTGATGTACCAAGGCTTTATGTCAAGAACAAGCTCCAGACAAAGTTGTTTGTTCTGGTTAAATGCTGTATATTCATTCTGATTGGCTTGGGTTATCCTAACGTTATTTCCATTACATTCTGCACCGATTGTTTTTATATTTAACCAAATAACTCCGGCCATGCATTCATACACCGGCTGCCTCTTGAGTACTGGATCCATTTCAAAGTGTTGGTTCTTATGAGCCCCGCCCCCAGGTTTTGCGATCTGCTGCACAACATCTTCTTGTGGTCCCTGGTCCTGAGGACACCCAACTGGCAAAAAGAAGAAGAAGATGACGACGATGATGATGATATTGGATTTATATCCCACCCTATACTCTGAATCTCAGAGCAGTCACAATCTCCTTTATCTTCCTCCCCCACAACAGACACCCTGTGAGGTAGATGAAGATACTGGATTTATATCCTGCCCTCCACTCCAAAGAGTCTCAGAGCGGCTCACAATCTCCTTTCCCTTCCTCCCCCACAACAGACACCCTGTGAGGTAGATGGGGCTGATAGAACTCTCGCAGCAGCTTCTCTTTCAAGGAAACTCCTGCGAGAGCTATGGCTGACCCAAGGCCATTCCAGCAGCTGCAAGTGGAGGAGTGAGGAATCAAACCTGGTTCTCTTAGATATGAGTCTGCGCACTTAACCACTATACCAAACTGCCTCTCTAGGGCTAGGGCCTTTTCTGTACTGGCCCCTACCTGGTGAAATGAGCTTCCACTAGAGATCCAGGCCCTTCTGGACTTACCGAGGTTTCACAGGGCCTGCAAGACAGAGCTCTTCTGCGAGGCTTTTAATTACCCGCATTTTTCGCTCCATAAGACGCACCTGACCATAAGACGCACCTAGTTTTTAGAGGCGTTTGTGTGAATTTAGAGGCGTTTGTGTGAATTTTTTGCAGTATTCGCTCCTTAAGACGCACACACTCCCCCCCCCCACTTTTTTTGGGGGGGGAAGTGCATCTTATGGAGCAAAAAATACGGTAATCTGGCGGGCATCCCTTTGGTATTAACTGGCCTCCCCATCACCTTACCGTCATGGTGACTGTGCTGTGTTGATTGATATCAATCTATACACTGTTGTTGGCTTGCCGTCTGTGTTTGTGATGCTGTATTGACTTTGTTTTTATACTGTTATGTTTTTATGATGGTTTATTTTTCATCTGTAATAGGTGTCTAAATTTCTGTTCTAAGCCACCCTGAGACCGCTTGAGGGAAAGGACAGAATAGAAATCTAAAAAAAAATAAATTAAATTAAATTAAATATCTTCAGTTATCTATACGTATTCACTTGGAACTAACCACCATGCATTTGAACAAGTTCCGTTTGTAACCCTGAACATTTTAAAGCATTAACCTAATGTTACTAGAATAGCATATATGAGAGTGAGACTGCTCAAAAGTGAAAGCATCGGGGAGAACTTTTATCTCATCTCCAAGGAGATGGAGATGAGCAGTAACCAAGATGTGGTCTACCTTGGAATGTGAGGCCTTGGTTGAGGAAAACATCGAAGTCTGGGGACGCAATATGAATGACTTCTGGTGGGAGGTTTGAACAGGAGAATGTATCTCAGCTACTTGATATCTATATAAGACTTCTAGGTTTCATTTTGATTTAGTCCTGGCAAGACCTCAGTCTTGCTAACATAGAATCATAGAGTTGGAAGGGACCACCAGGGTAATCTAGTCCAATCCCCTGCACAATGCAGGAAACCCACAAATACCTACCTCAAATTCACAGGATCTTCATCACTGTCAGATGGCCATCTAGCCTCTGCTGAAAAACCTCCAAGGAAGGAGAGCCTACCACCTCCCAAGGAAGTCTGTTACGCTAAGGGATTGCTCTAATGGTCAGGAAGTTCTTCCTAATGTTGAGCCGGAAACTCTTCTGATTTAATTTCAACCCATTGGTTCTGGTCCTACCTTCCGGGGCCACAGAAAACAATTCCACCCCATCCTCTATAGGACAGCCCTTCAAGTACTTGAAGATGGTGATCCTATCACCTCTCAGCCGCCTCCTCTCCAGGCTAAACATTCCCAGCATCTTCAACCTTTCCTCATAGGACTTGGTCTTCAGACCCCTCCACCATCTTCGTCGCCCAAATTACAAAGCTGTAATTTGCTGTTTCATTTTAAATAAACTTTTTTTTTCTGCTACTGCGTGAGAAGTCTACCTGAATGGTACCGAAGCAAAACCCTAGTCTGATTCAGTGTGAGAAAGATTCCCGTGTTCATGTGTTCACAGAGATCCTTTTGTCCTAAACCTTTGCCCTTCATGGGCCTTACCAGGGGGTTGATCTCTGGAATCCAGAGTTCAACTGCAATTCCAGGATAACTCCAGGCCACCCCTGGAGGTTGGGAACCCTAGTCCTATCCTCCTCTCTCACTTGCAAAGAAGCTGCACCTGACACAGAGCTAGACCTTGTCCTTTCTCCACAGGGGTCTATTTATTTAGCTAGTAATCCATTTAACGAGTCACCTATCAATTAAACATATATTCAAGGAAACTGAACAGACGACTTAAAGCCAATCACCAATAAAAAACAGTTTCAAGGAAGGCACCGCACAATAAATGTCACCCTGACATGGAAACAATAAAATGCTAAGACTCAGGTCTAAATGTTTCAGCCCCCAAAGAGAATCCCTTAGCCAGTTTGGTGCAGTGGTTAAATACGTGGACTCTAATCTGAAGAACTGAGTTTGATTCCCCACTCCTCCACCTGCAGCTGTTGGAATGGCCTTGGGTCAGCCATAGCTCTTGCAGAGTTGCCCTTGAAGAGTAGCTTCTGGGAGAGCTCACTCAGCCCCACCCACCTCACAGGGTGTTTGTGGGGGAGAGTCTCAGAGCGGCTCACAATCTCCGTTATCTTCCTCCCCCACAGCAGACACCCTGTGAGGTGGGTGGAGCTGAGAGGACTTTTACAGCAGCTGCCCTTTCAAGGACAACCTCTGCCAGAATTATGACTGACCCAAGGCCATTCCAACAACTGCAGTTGGAGGAGTGGGAAATCAAACCCCATTCTTCCAGATAAGAGTCTGGTCCGCACACTTAACCACTACACCAAACTGGCTCTCTAGTAAGGAGATTGTAAACTGCTCTGAGACTCTGAGATTCGAAGGGAAGGGTGGGATATAAATCCAATATCTTCTTCTTCTTCTTTAAAAATGTCTCTTTTTTTTTTTTCAATTGTTGGGGTTAGTCCAGAGAAGGAACAAAATGGAATCTTATCAGAAATGGACTTCCACAACCTGGGAAACGTTTCCATAGCTTCAGAAGTATTGCCTGAAGGACCTTCTGGAGGTTTGTTCCTTGATGCTCCAGAGGCTCTGGGTAGATATAATGAGCTTAATTTCCAAATGGGTAGGATGCAGCTGAAGGTCAATAGAGACTTGTTAATGGCAAGAGGCTAGGCAAGTGGTGATCAGAGAAAGGGCCTTCTCAGTTGCTGCACTGGAACGATGGAATTCCAGTGACTGGCAACAGGCAGGAGACTGGGAAAATGACAGATTGCTGTCATAATGATAGTGGGGTTTTTTTGTTTTTTGGGAAACCTGGAAGTGATAACATGTATCCCTTTCTGCATGTTTTTTCCCACCACATCAGCTCCGGCCTCAAACTGCTTCAGTTTATCCCCTGATTTCCACATGCATTTTTAGTTTTAACTTCATTTTTTTGGTTATTTTCTGTCCTCTTCCTGCCCCAATCCAGTTCCTTGGAAATCACTTTTACCTTGATCTCCCCCTCCCCCCCGGAAACTGACTTTGACTTGGGGTTTTTTTACCCCTGCATATGTAATAATGTTTCTGTTGGTTTTCTTTGTCCCACCCACTTCCACCCACCTCCAGCTCCCTTTTCGCCCAATGATTGGAGTGTTGTGCTTGTTAAACCACTCCCTCTCTTCCCCCTCCTACCCTGAAGATTATTAATTTACAATTTTTCATTTCAGAGAGCTAGTTTGTTTATTGTTTAGATTATTCATTTCAGAGAGCTAGATTACAGGGACTCTTGTCTGGGAGAACCAGGTTTGATTCCCCACTTGCAGCTGCTGGAATGGCCTTGGGTCAGCTAGAACTCTCGTAGGAGTTGTCCTTGAATGGGCAGCTGCTGTGAGAGTCCTCTCAGCCTCACCCACCTCACAGGGTGTCTATTGTGGGGGGAGAAGATAAAGGAGATTGTAAGCCGCTCTGAGTCTCTGATTCAGAGAGAAGAGTGGGGCATAAATCTGCAATTCTTCTTTTCTTCTTAAAGAATCTAAAATATCAAAAGTTGTCATTCCCCGGGTCCAGGCAGGGAATCCCCTGGGTTGGGGGGCTTCTGCCCACCACTAGTCAGCAGGCCAGCAAGAGAAATCCCACCCTCAAACAGTGATTAGGGGTGTGCATTCGATTTGGCTGAACCGAAGAAACCTCCGAATCACCCCTGATTTGGAAGTATACGGTGTCTTATACTTCCGAATCCAATTTGCAGCCATAATACAGCTCTCCGTATACTTCTGAATCAATATTCGGAAGTATACGGAAGACCATAGAAAAGGCGGAAAAGGAGCTTCTGCCGCCTCAGGGGAGCTGCTTGCCTCCTTTCCTGCCTTTGGAAGCCTTTTCCCACCTCTCCCATAGCCTCCCTGGGATCAGGGAGGGAGGGGGTGGGGGAGGGGGAGAGGAACCCCACAAGCCAATCCAAAGCATGTATTTGCAAAACGCATTGCAAATGCATGCTTTGCAGGGCTGTTGTGTAGCTGATGGCTGGGCTAATCCCCCAGCCATCAGCAACATGGTTGTTCTTTTGTTTACTTGGGTTCCAAGTAAATAGTGTTCTCTGGCCAATCACAGAGCAGTGGTATTTTTTGAAACTGCTCTGTGTAGGGCCAGAGAACCTTTTTAAGGAGTCTGCCTGGCTGGACTCCATTCCATTGCTGCTGTGTGTGTTGTGTGAGAGAGATTGTGCTGCGCTGGCCCTTGGCCTCAGCTGCTGCTGCTATCTCTCAGCCTTGCCTGACCTGCCTGGAGAAGAGTAGACATCTAAGGTAAGACAGTCTTGGGGTTCTTGTTTTTATTTTAGTTAGTAAAAGGACTTTTTAAGACAGAGTCCCTTTACTTATCCAGATTTAGGTTGGTGGGTACTGGGTAGCTTATTTGGGGTTAGGGGGTTCTGCTGGGGGTGGGGGTGTTGCCAATTTGCCTATATCTTACTTTAGTGAGAAGACTTTTAAAAGTGCAGTGTCCTTTTACTTTTCCTGATTTGGGTGGCTTGGATTTCTTGGGGTTAGGGTGAAGGTTTTTTGGGGGGGAAGGATTGGTAAAGTTCCTCTATTATTAAAAGTCAAGGGGTTTTTTACTGTTTTAAAAGAATTCTGTGTTTGATTTGTTGCTGCTGTGTTGTGCTGCTGTTTTTCCTTTTCGCTTCTGGTTCTGGTTCTTGTGGGGGGGGGGCTGTTTGGTCTAATTTTCATTGTTAAAAAGGTCACTTTTCTAACAGTTGAGTTTATTGGCCTTTTCTCAGTGATCTGTTGTTGTTGGTTTTGCATCCTGTCCTATTGTCCCTTTTCCTGGTTCTGTTTTTTTTTGGGGGGGTGGGGTGGGGGGGTTGTTGACTGATTTGGCCTGATGTTTTTTATTGTTAAAAAGATCACTTTTTTAACAGTTGAGTTTCTTGGCCTTTTCTCAGTGATCTGTTTGGATCTGTTGTTGTTGGTTTTGCATCCTGTCCTGTTGTCCCTTTTCCTGGTTCTGGTTTTGGGAGCGGGGGTGTTAAAAGTAAAGTTTCTTTCTGCCACATTTTTTTTAAATTACCTCTGGTTGGTGTGGGGGTTGGTGTGTGGGCTGTGTGGGGTGGGCCACTTTCATGTTTTTATAGTTATTTTTGGAGTCTGAGGGTGCTTTCGGTTTGGCTGGGCCACTAAATAGGCTAATAAGGGTGTTTTTAGGGATTGTGTTTTTTGAAATTTTAAAAAAAAATTAATCCAGTTTAGGGCTTTATCTTCTTTCAAAATTCAACTAGGCCAGATAGGGGCAATTTAAAAAGATTTTAGGTTTCTCATAAAAGGCAGCGTGACTACTAGGCCACAATAGGCTCCCTTTTAAAGAGACTAAGGTTGCAGTGCATCTTGCTTTCAGCCACTGAAAGCCGGTGCATCCTTAGATTTCCATAGGGTAAACCATAGCTTCTCTCTAGTTATAGGGGACACCTGATTTCTAGTTTGCAGGGAAATCTGGTTTGTCCCAGGATCTAGTTAGAAGTTTAACTAGGAGGATATAACAAGGATTGCCTTCATCTCAAGGTAGCCTTTTAAAAACTGTAGCCAGGTAGAGGCAGGATCACCTAGTCTCCTAAACTTTACCAGACTACTACTACCTCAACCCAAAGAGGGACAGGTTAGGGACGAAAAAAGCAAACAAACAAGTTTTGGTGGGAGGGTTTTTGAAAAGAAGTCAGGGTACCTGTGGGTTCAGGGTACAGTGTAGAGAGTTAGGTTTGTAAAAAACCCCACTCTCAGTTCAGGTTGTGTGAGATTGGCAAAGGGTGACATGAGTGACAGGCAGCAGAAGAGGGGCCCTGGGGGCAAGGCCAAGGAGAAGACTCGAGGGGTGGAGGGGAGGGGGAGTGGGAGGACCTAGTTTCCCCACCACCACCTGTGCTTAGGGCCACCCTACAGTCGCCTTCCAGCACTCCGACCTCTGGCCGGAGTGTGATGAAGAAGTCCTACTTTGGGCCCTTCATTGAGGCTGCTGCTGGGGTGCCCTCAGCAGAGGTGCCATTAGGTGCTGGCACTGAGCAGGGGTCTGCTGCTCGGGCAGTCTCTCCTCCAGCCGATGTTGCTTGGCCTCAGCAGCCAGAGGAGGGGCAGCAATAGCAGCCCTCCTTGGAGATGAGCTTTGGGGACAGTTTTCTGTCCAAAATAATCACCCCAAGGAGGGTGCAGAGTGTCATGCAGGAGCTGGAGGAGAAGCTGGTTGAGGAGGACCAGTCCCCTTCTTCGATTCCTTCAGGCACTAGCAGTCCTTCAGGGGATGGCCAAGAGGGGAGGCCGCATGGGGTGGAGGGGGAAGAAATGGAGACACACGAGGTGCCTCCATCTCCGCCCACTTCCTCCCGGTGGCCAGCCCCTCCTGCTACCCCAAGACACGATGTGTCTGCCCCGAGCACCTCACAGGAGGTGGCTCCATACACCCAAGCTGCCGGTCAGCTTGGGCATCCGTACACCTCCGAAGTCTGGAAGTATTTCCGACTTATGGAGGATCCATGCTATGCACAGTGCCAGCTGTGCAGGGCCCGGATCAGTCGTGGGCAGGACCCTGCCCACCCAACTCCAGGGGGGATGCGGAACCACCACCTTCTTAAGGGGGAGAAGCAGGCTGGTGCTGGGGTGCCCAAGCGGCCAACACCACCCAGCCCGGAGGTCCCTCCCATCGCGACTACCTCTAGAGCTCTCCAGGAGAGTTCCGTGACAAGGCAGGAATGCCAGCCATCTCTGCCTGAGATGTTTAGCTGGGGTGGCACCTGTGTGCCAAGAGGGGGAATCAGGTACAGCAGGAGGGTGATCGCCTTGCCAGGTCAATCGCCCATGGGCTTCCATTTTCAGTGGTCAAGAATCCTGGGGTGCTAGGGTTGCTCAAGTACCTGACACCCTGGTACAAAGTTCCTGCTAGAACCACCATTAGCAGGACCATTGTGCCATCTGTTTCCAGGGCGACCAGATCTGTGGTGAAGGAGCATTTGTCCCATGCTGCTGGGGGGACTGTTCATTTCACCTCAGATATCTGGAGCTCCCAACATGCGTTCGAGGGGTATCTCTCCCTGACTGCGCATTGGTGGCAACCCAGTGAGCTGCAGGGTGGGAGTGGCAGTAGCGGCAGGCAGGGTCAGGGCCGCCAGGCCGACTATCGCTGGGCCTTGCTGCATCCCGAAGCAGTCGACGTGCCGCACACAGCGGACACTCTCAGAGCCATCATCTCACAGCAGTTAGAGGGCTGGGTAGGCAACAGGGACATCGTCATGGGCTTCGTGGTGACTGACGGTGTGTTCCTGCTGAGCTGAGAGAGAAGGAATGATTCCCTTCTTCTCACACAATCTGAGGCCCTCCCAGTGATCTTCTTCATTTGAGGTGCAACTCTGACTCGCCTCCTCATGGTGCACCCTGGGTAATGCAAAAGAGCCTGGACCAGCCAACCATCCGTCACTCAAGGTAAGTCTAAATGCTTCTTGCTTTGTGTCAGATACAGAATGATGTGGAGCTAGGTGTGGTCCACCGCTTCTCTTGTTTGAGAGTTGTGTTGTTTGGAGCAGGGCTGGAGAGCTGGCATCTGTAGATTGTGTGTTCTGTGTCACGGAAGCTGGCATCTGGGTGAGAGACCCAGAACCAGCATGCTTGTTGTGCTTGGCCAGCTCTCCCTGGGTTGTTTGGGGCAAGGCTGGAGAGCTGGTATCTGGGTTTGCTGCAGCCAGGTCTGCAGAGCAGACCTTGAGCAGATTGTGTTTTGTGTGGCGGTGACGTTGGCAACTGGGTTTATATTGGTTCCAAGCCAGCAGGGTTCATAGAGTAGATAGATGAATGTCCTATAGAGATTCTCTGGTGTGAAATTCCCATTTGGGTCCTATAGAGATTCTCTGGTGTGAAATTAGATTTGACTTTGGATGCCCCAGGAATTGGACCCCCTCGTCCAATTTTTTTTTTTTACCTTGTGGGTTTTGTGTGGGACAGTGCCTTGAAGCTGCACAGCAGTTTGGGGGGATCTCCTCAAAAACCCCTGCTCCCAAGAGCCACTTTTCCCACGACAATTACAGTGAGGGAAGCTGCTCTAATTGGTTTTATTCTCACAATTGGGAACAGCATTCCTTTTGGGGTGCCCACAGATGGGTGCAGTCTTTTTGGGCCAGGGGGGTTGCATGTGGGGGAGTCTCCTGAAGCTGCCCTGCAGTTTTGGGGCCTCTCCTTCTGGGCAGAGCCACTTTCCCCACAGCAATTATAGTGGAGGAAGTGGCTAATTGGGCTTTCCCCAGCATTGATGGCAATGGGCCTTTTGGGGAGCCCAAAGACAGGGATCCCCTATCCCAATCTTTTTGGGACTTGGGGGTTTTGTAGGGGAGAGTCCCCTGCGGGTTCCCTGCAGTTTGGGGGACTTTCCCTCAAATCCCCTGCCCCCAGTAGCCTCTAATTATGCCCTATTCTGCGATTGATTCCAATAATCCATAGGGTATAATGGTGGGATAGGGGCACCCTCTTTGGGTGCCCCTGGAATGGGACCCCATGGCCCAATATTTTTGGGACTTGGGGGGGGGGGGTTGTACGGGAGAGTCCCCTGCAGGACCTCTGCAAATTTGGGGGCTCTCCCTCAAATCTGCTCCCCTCCAGGCAGCTTCCAATATACCCTATTTTGCCATTGATTTTAATGGCCCATAGGTTATAATGGGGCTGTATATTCAGAAATAGCCGTACATCTACCATATATACGGCTATTCCGAGTACCAATATTTTGAAATATTCCAAATATTTTGGCCCCGTATATTTCCAAATCTGATTATTTCCGATTTTTTTAAACACACCCCTAACAGTGACATCACTGCATGGCATTCCCAACATGATTACATCTTGTGGAAGTGACACCATTGTGTCAGGAGTGTCATGTGGCGATGGTCTGTTTTTGGGCAGAACTCTATGGTTTGACATCAATTTTACCAAAGATTTCTGCCCAAAACCAGAGCTTTGCCCTTAATGTCAACAACACAATGATGTCACTTTCAGGTGATATCAGCACATTGTGTAATGTCCTGCCCATTCCCAGAACTCCCCCCAAATCCCCCCACTGGTATGACAAGGGGACTTGGAAGCCCTATATCAATGTAGTGTTGAAATAATAGTTTAAGTAGGTTCTCTGAATTTCCACTTTCATTTTTTAAAAAGTAAACTATCACTTCCCCTCAAGGATATATGTCTTTTCTTTTATATCTCTGTGAGGAAATGGGTACAGAGACTTACTATTTTTTTTAAAGGAAAGCTGGGAATTCAGAGAACCCACTTTAACTATCATTACAACCAGTGTTCCCTCTGAGCTGAGTTAGTGTGAGCTAGCTCACAATTTTTTTTATTTTATCTTAGCTCAGGAAGGGTGGCCTCAGAGCAAGTTAATTTATGCAATGGCTCACAGTTTTAATGCCAGTAGCTCACAAAGCAGAATTTTTGCTCACAAAGTAGAATTTTTGCTCACAAAGCAGAATTTTCACTCACAAAGTAGAATTTTCGCTTACAAAGCAGAATTTTCGCTCACAAAGTAGAATTTTCGCTCACAAAGCAGAATTTTCGCTCACAAAGTAGAATTTTCGCTCACAAAGTAGAATTTTCGCTTACAAAGCAGAATTTTCGCTCACAAAGTAGAATTTTCGCTCACAAAGCAGAATTTTCGCTTACAAAGCAGAATTTTCGCTCACAAAGTAGAATTTTCGCTCACAAAGTAGGATTTTCGCTCACAAGACTCCACAGCTTAGAGGGAGTATTGATCACAACACTGCATTAATATAGCAATATTTTAGAATCTAGGGAGTGCTGTGATGCCACCAATGATGATGTCCATGATGATGGCACACCATCAAGCCAATGGCATTTTTAAGTTCATTTTTTTCTCCCGCCAGCAGGAGTTGTTGGTGGCAGCCATAAGCTCAGTGATGAATTGAATTATAGAGGTGATCTCTCTATTCCTGGCAATTGAGGCCGAACGTTGGATTTATTGCACTGAGCATCCGGTTTCACCGGTCGGTCTTTAAGACCTCTTCTGAAACTGGGATTCCACACCTGCTAGGTGAGACCGAGGGTCTCAATACTGGCTGGGAAGCTGGGATGCTCAGCAAACTATTTTGCTAGCATGACATCTCCTAAGCTCGCAGGGCAGTGGAGAATTACCTGCAAGATTGCAAAGGAAAGCAGTTGAACTTCTGTTCTGATGCAATAATAAAGAAGCGCCCCATGCAATAATTGGATCTGGAGGTTCATTCAGCCACACATTTTTGATAGAAAGGACACCCTGGTGACAACTAGATGGGAAGCACCAGGTGGGCTGGCTCATCTTACCCCGGAGCATCATGGAGGGAGAAGCAAGCAATTGACACGAGGTACACTGAGGAACCAAGTTAAACAGCTCTAGAGGTAATTAATTATCGTATGGCAGTGAGTGTAGCATAGTCAGGAGATCCAAAGATAGTCTGGCAGCTCGAGCTGCCTTTCAAGTGGAGGAGCGGGGAACTGAACCCGATTCTCCAGATTAGAGTCCGCCACTCTTAACCACTACACCACACTGGCTCTCAGCTCTAGAGGTGATATGCATAGAGGCACATAAAGCACCTAAGCTATTATATAACGGGCATATCAGGTTTCCTTCGAGCTCTTTGATGACAAAAAGCCCACTATTCTTTAAAAAAGAAAAGAAAACACACCTTCTCCGACACGTGAACGGACATTTCAAGTTAACATCCCCACTATGTTGAAATGTCCTTGGAATAAATTTGTAGAGAAACAAGTCAAACAACAACAATGAAAAAGGCCATGTGTGTATGTGGGGGGAAAGAAGTCCTAATCACAAGTTTGGTACCTTATGGGAAGGCTGTGGTATACAGGTGGTGGTGGGGGGGGGTGTGGAAATTCCAAGAGGACTAGGTTAATAACGAGTTAACCAAGTAAGGGTTAGCCAAGCAAGGTAGAAAAACCCAGAGGCAGAAATGTATGCTGGAAAATAGAAGAAAGAAAGAAAGAAAGAAAGAAAGAAAGAAAGAAAGAAAGAAAGAAAGAAAGAAAGAAAGAAAGAAAGAAAGAAAGAAAGAAAGAAAGAAAGAAAGAAAGAAAGAAAGGGAGGGAAAGAGGAGGGAGGGAGGGAGGGAGGGAGGAAGGAAGGAAGGAAGGAAGGAAGGAAGGAAGGAAGGAAGGAAGGAGAGGTGAAAAGAAAGCAATGTAAATGCATTCTCCAAGTGCATTCTTGGAGCCTCCAGCTGGCTTGGCTTGGAGGAGTGATTTAAAGCCAGTCACTTCACTCAAAGCAGTTTGCAATATAAACACCAAAATCCAAGCCAAACAACAACTGATGTAATAGGCTTTGTCTTCCACAGAACTCTGGGAAATGTAGTTCTAGGGCAGAAGTACCTTTTCTGATTTGCAAGGAAACCAAGATTCTTAGCGAAGTTTAAAGGCCTGATTTTTGAGCTCCAGATAAAATAAAAGCACCACAAAACCCAAACCCAAACAAACAAGCAGAAGAGATCCGGGAAAATATGTTGTGGTAACTTTCTATATTTCTTAACTATTGCAGCAATATTATCAAGTATACCTGTCTAAACAGAAGAGGTTTGTATGTTTGATCTAAACAGAAGAGGTTTGTATGTTTGACCTGGGCGCAGGCTTCTGGGAATAACATGTAATCTAGAGTTGCCAGTTCTTGCCAGGCTGCCAGTGGGGGACCTTTTTCCATCATTGCCCAATGTGCCCAGTAAAATGATGTCCCCTGGAAGTGATGTCATCATGCTGGGCACATTGTGCATGGGAAGCTCTAGCATTTGGATAAAAAAACTCTATGGCACCATAGAGTTTTTCACCGAAATGCAAGAGCATTCTCTGTACAATATGCCTGGCACAATGATGTCACATCTGGGTGACATCATCATGCTGGGCACATTGTAGTGTTCCCAATCCCCAGGTGGGGGCAGGGGATCCCCCGGTTTAGAGGGCCCCCCCCCGCTTCAGGGTCATCAGAAAGCGGGGGAAGGGGAGGGATATATCTGTTGGGAACTCTATTATTCCCTATAGAGACTTATTCCCATAGGAAATAATGAATTGATCCGCAGATATCTGAAACTCTGCGAGGGCTATTTTTTGAGGTAGAGACACCAAATTTTCAATATAGCATCCGGTGCCTCCCCCCAAAATACTCTCCAAGTTTCAAAAGGATTGGACCAGGGGACCCAATTCTATGAGCCCCAAAAGAAGGTCCCCCTATCCATTATTTCCTATGGAAGGAAGGTATTTTAAAAGGTGTGCAGACCCTTTAAATGTGATGACCAGAACTCCCTTTGGAGTTCAATTATGCTTGTCATACTCTTGCTCCTGGCTCCACCCCCAATGTCTCCTGGCTCCACCCCCAATGTCTCCTGGCTCCACCTTCAAAGTCTCCTGGCTCCGCCCCCAAAGTCCTCAGATTTTTCTTGGGTTGGACTTGGCAACCCTAGCACATTGGGCGACAATGGAACCCTTCAAGGTGCAGGGCTTCCCCACCGGCCATCTCCATGCTGGGGGTTTGGAGGCCCCAAAAGCGGGGAAACCCCTGCTGGGTGTGGTGGGATGGGAACCCTAATGGATCCTGAAGCATGTGGAATGGGGCACGGTGTTCAGTCTTCAAGGCATTCTGTGTGTGGCTCAGGAGTTGGAATGGCATTACGTTTATACAGGAATGATTGTAGACTAGGTTTGAGATAGAGATTTGGGGTGGCCCTGGAGAGGACCGGGTTCATGGAGGGAGCTCAGTTATGAACATGCAACCCCCCTCCTTGTACAGTAAGAGTCCAAAAGTTTCCCTCATCCTGAGATATCATTTCCTGGACTGCTTGTTGGGAATGCGTTGAGAGTTCTTTACAGGGAGAACAACATCGCAAATGCAAGGCTTCTGTTGGCTCACAAGGACTTTTCATGTAGTTTAGCCTGCAGTCAGTTCTTTGGAGTGAGGTGTTGATGGGTTTTGCTGTATTTTGCATACTTTAGATTGGCAAAGCACACTGAGCCAGGAAGGAAGGAAGGGAGTGAAGGAAGGGAGGGAGGGAGGAAGATCTGTTGAAGATTGGCAGAAGCGATGGAACTTGACTGGTAGGGTTCCCAGGGTCAGGGGTTCCCCCAATTTCAGGGTCTCCAACACTCCAGCATGGAGGTGATCAGCAGGGGAAGTCCCACCCCCCAAAGAGCTCCATTGTTGCCTGATGTAGCCAGCTTTATGACATCACCTGGAAGTAACATTATTGCACTAGGCATGTTGTAAAGTACTGGGGTCGACGCAGTAAGAGACCAGAGGTGGAGAGTGATTTCAGCAAGCTTTACTTCAGGAACACCAACACAGACTGAGCTCTTTTCAAACCTCCCACTCCTTTATACAATTCTTGCCCCCTTCTGATTGGACCTTAACTATGTACATGGATTGGCTATTTACAGAGGCCTAAGGGCCTATCAGGGTACAGTATGAGCCTAGATGTTGATTGGCTACTTATGTTTCAATCCTTCCCCTGATTGGGCACGCTTAGGCCTTCTCTGGAACCCTGGTGTGGAGTACAAGCTTGGCTTGTTCAGCTTCCCTCCAAAAGTAACAGTTCCCTCCAAAAGTAACAGTTCTCCATTTGAACCTAGGACACAACACATGTCATGTAGCATTTGGGTAAAAAAACCCTCTATGGTGCCATAGAGTTTTTACCCAAATGCCAGAGCATTCCTGCACAATGTGTCCAGTGTGATGTCAAACGATCCCTGGTTCTGAGTGCTCCGAAGAGTTCTGCGTAAACCTCAAAACTTACATAGCCCGGAAACCACAACATAAAAGCTGACCTTGGCCTTTGAGTAGCCACCCAATCACCCTTCTTCCTTTATAAGGTGAGAAGAAACTCCTTTTCTGGTGCTCAAACTCTTTGCACATGGTGGGAACTGTTTGGGGGTACTGGAGTTCATAGATAAATATTATTCCATATCTTATTGAATAAAATCTATTTTATCAAAGCTGATGGAGACATATTGGCTCAATAAATCCTGATACTCTATTCAGAGGGAAAGTGGCAATAAAAATGCTGATGACGCGACACTGGGAGAATATTGAATGCCATTAACATGTTATTTCCTCTGTTCTGATATTGCTGTCATGTTCCCCCCATTGTTCTAATCTGTTGGTTCAGCGGGTTTCCCCCTCCCCTCCTCCTTCCCTCCTTGGCTTGCCTGAATGAGAAAAATGGCATTTTTTAGTGCTTTAAATTACCCGCTACTTGAGGCATGATTGCAGATACAATGTAATATGCCAAATCGCCAAAATTAAAGCAAGGGGGTGACATTTAGTGAGCCAGCATGGCATTGGGTTAAAAAGAAACCCAAAGGATCCCTGTAGCTTCTCGCCTTCCCCACCTACCCAGGCTCCCAACCAATTAAATATTTTTAGTTGATTAACCATCCATCTGTTAACTGATTAATGGGACTGATTGATTAATCCATTGAACTTTGCCTAGCACCCGAACTTGGAGACGTGCCCTGTTTTTTGAGCTGTGGAGGGAAGATCAAGGTGGCGTGTTGTCTGATCGATTAAAGATACCGCTAGATCATGTGGTTATTTTTTTTTTCCCTCCCAGACTATGTGAAAGATCTTCCTTTTATTCTCTGTCATCCAGGACAGAAATACCCATAAAAATAAAACGAAAACGGAATATCCGTAAAAATGAAATAAAAACAAACACCCTTGTCTTGTAGTGTAAAGGGACACTTTTCACAGTGGAAGGTGGTAAGGGGTGGGGTGCTGTGGGGCTCTGTGCCAGTGTTCTCCCTTAGCTGAGTTAGTGTGAGCTAGCTCACAGTTTTTAGCCTCCAGCTCACACATTTTTTTGTCTTAGCTGAGGAAAAATGACCCCAGAGCAAACTAATTTAAGAAGAAGAAGACTGCAGATTTATACCACACCCTTCTTTCTGAATCAGAGACCCTGAGTGGCTCACAATATCCTTCACCCACCCAACACACAAGAAACACCTTGTGAGGTGGGTGGGGCTGAGAGAACTCTCCCAGAAACTGCCCTTTCAAGGACAACTGCTGTGATATCTATGGCCATTCCAGCAGCTGTAAGTGGAGTGGGGAAACAAACCCATCTCTCACAGATAAGAGTCTGCACACTTAACCACTACACCAAACTGGCTCTCTTTATGCAGCAGCTCACAATTTTAATGCCAGTAGCTCACAAAGTAGAATTTATGCTCACTAGATCCCATTGCTTAGAGGGAGTATTGATCAGTACTAGGACTGAGTCTGATGCTTTTTAACGTGTTCATTCATGATTCGGAGTTGGGAGTAAGCAGCGAAGTGGCTCAGTTTGCAGATGGCAATAAGTTGTTCAGGGTAGTGCGAACCAGAAGAATATGTTGAGGCTGGGCAATGAGGTTCAACGTGGTCAGGGATGGAATTCTAGCAGGAGCTCCTTTTCATATTAGGCCGCACACCCCTGATGTAGCCAATCCTCCAAGAACTTACAAAAAAGAGCCCTGTAAGCTCTTGGAGGACTGGCTGCATCAGGGGTGTGTGGCCTAATATGCAAAGGAGCTCCTGCTAGAATTCCACCCTTGAACGTGGGCAAGTGCAATGTAATACACATTGCAGCCAAAAAAGCTTAACAATAAATGTATGTTGATGGGATCCAAACTGGTAGAGATTTACCAGGAGACAGATCTTGGAGTCATGGTAGATAACTCTCTCAAAATGTCAACTCAGTGTGCGACTGCAATCAAAAATGGTATATGCTATCCTGGGGATTAATAGGAAGGAAACTGAAAACAAATCAGCCAGTATCATAATGCCCCTGTATAAATTAATGGTGCAGCTTCATTTGGAATCCAGTGTACAGTTCTGGTTACCACACCTCAAAAAAGATATTATAGCATGGGGGGGGGGGGAATGCAGAAAAGGGCAATTAAAATGATTAAGGGGAAAAACAGTTTCCCTATGAAGAAAAGTTTAAGGAGGTTAGGGTTCTTTGGCTTGGAGAAATGGCTGAGGGGAGAGAAGTTTACAAAATTATGCATGGGGTAGGAGAAGGCAGAGAAAGAATAACTTTTCTCCCTTTCTCACGAGCACTCAATGAAATTAATGAGCAGTAGGGTTAGAACAGATAAAAGGAAGTACTTCACTCAAAGAGTAACAAACACATGGATTTCACTGCCACAGGAAGTGGTGGCGGCTACAAGCATAGACAGCTTCAAGAAGGGATTAGATACACATATGGAGCAGAGGTCCACCAGTAGCTATTAGCCAGAAGGTATAGATGGAATACAACCTGAGTTCAACCCCAGCGGAAGCTGGGTTCAGGTAGCCAGGTCAAGACTGACTCAGCCTTCCATCCTTCTGAGGTCAGTAGAATGAGTATCCAGCTCTCTGGGGGTAAAGTGTAGATGACTGGGGAAGGCAATCGCAAACGACCCCTTTAAAAGGTCTGCCAAGAATGATGTGATGTCATCTCATGGGTCAATAAAGACTCGGTGCTTGCACAAGGGGACCACCTTTACCTTTATAGATGGAACACTCTATCTGGGGCAGTGATTCTCTGTATTCTTGTTGCTGGGGGGTAACAGTGGGAGGGCTTCTGGAGTTCTGGTTCCACTGATGGAGTTCCTGATGGCAGCTGGGCTTTCGTCAGTGTGTGACATCGAGTGCTGCACTGGAGGGGCCATTGGCCTGATCCAACATGGCGTCTCGTATCTTCTTATGTGGCCATTGGCCTGATCCAACATGGCTTCCCATATCTTCTTGCGTCTTATGCCAAACGACCCTGCCGAACAATCGATAAAGGCTTGACTCAATCAATCAACCAATTAAAGAGCCTAATTAATTTAATGTGGTCCTGTGCCGGTTCCCCCTCCCTTATCATCTCCCATGGCTCCCGGTTAAAAAAAATTTAACTTCCGAGATTGCAGTTGTGGCTGCCTAGCCAGAAGTCTGAATTCCCGCCGTCGAAATTATTTCACTGCTGGGAGAGGGTGGAAAACTTTCTCTCCCCCCCCCACCACCACCTTATTTTTTTTTTTCACGGCACATGGTCTCAGCTGCATGACACTGTTTCATGAATATGCATGAAATCAGATATGGCATTGCCCTGGCCCCATTAATAATCTTGTCATCCGAGTTGCGCGGCATAAAAAGGCAGCCTGTGGCATCTAGGAGCAAACATAGCCCAGAGGGGGGAAAAGAGGTTGGCAGAGGCAGAAAGGCAGGAACGAAGGCCATTCTCTCTCTCTCTTTCTCTCTCTTTCTCTCTCTCTCTCTCTCAAATTGGGATTAAGTGCTTGAAAAATTTGACATGAGGAAGGGGGAGGGGGTGGTCGGGCGTGGACCAGAAGAAGAAAACGCTCTGTGAAAGCAGCAGCTTGTTAGACGCAAAGCGGTGGGTGTAATGGAATGAGAACTGACCTTGACTAGCACCACTGTGGGTAGCCCTGGTTTCTCTCTCCCTCTCTCTCTCTCTCTTTCATCCAAGCCGCATTTGCAGCCGAGGTTTGAATTTCGGGCTTTCCAGTCATCAATCATCCAGGCCTATTCTCTTTTTTGACAGCTGGGTACAAGGTCTGACATTTGACACGGGGGACCTCAGGCCTTGCGCCACATGGCACAAGCAGAGGCCCGGAGGGAAGGGGTCGGGGCAGAGCGGGGAGTGACAGATTTAAAAAAAAAAAAAGAAGGGAGAAAAGAAGCTGAAGCAAAATAAAAGACACCGAAAAACACAAATTGTAACTGTAATTGGAATTGATCTTGCATGAGGGACGGGGTGTCGGGCTCCGTTGTTTTGGCACTGTGATTTTCATGCTGATGAGGGCTGCCTCCAGGAACCAAGCCAAGGGAGAAACAGTTGAGGGTACTGGTTTATCCAACGTGATTTAAGGTTCCCAGTCTCCAGGGTCCGGGGGTGGGGGCTGGAGATCTCCCACTTTTACTACTGATCTCCAGCAGGCAGACATCAGCTCCCCTGGATAAAATGGCACTGTACTCTGCTGAGGCCCCTCCCCTCTCTGAACTCCATCCTCTTCCAGACCCACCCCCAAAATCTCCAGGTATTTTCCAACCCCAACCTGGCAACCCTACTCTCCATATTTGATCATGGTGTCCCCCCTCCCCCTCATGTTTCCAACCTGCTTCTCCCTGTATCAAGGCCAAGAATGACTTCATTAGACTCAGCCAACTAGCCCATTTTTTAAAAAAATAACTTCATGGCTGGATTACTGTAGTCCATGACTCATAGGACTGCCCTTGAGGACACCCTGGAAACTTCAACTAGATTACAAGGGGCTGTCCAATTACTGTCAGAAGATAGCTGATAGGAATAGTTCTCTTATTTTGAAGCACCTACGTCAGCTACCAGTTTGTTTCTGAAGGACTTTCCATATCCACATCTCAGGAGGACTCCCCGTATTTCTCCATGTGCCAATTACAGTCTTCTGGTTTTTACCTTCTTGTTATTCACCCAATGCTACAGGAGATCCTTTAAGTGGAAAGAATGAACCTGTAAACTTCAGCATGCAGATTATGTGTTCAACCTCTGAGCTATGTTCCAGATCTGGGACCTAACTAAAATGGAGACACTCATACAGGCACTGGTCATTTTGTAGAAAAATAGGTGGCAGAGCTCATTAGCATAACTCATTAGCATATGCCACCCCACCCCAGCCAAAAGCAACCTAATGCAAGAAAGGCGAGCCCCAGGTGAGCGAGACCTGCTTGGGCTGGCTAGAAATCCAGCCAGCCCAAGCAGGCCTCACTCACCTCGGGCTCTCTTTGGCAACCCCCAGACAGTCAAAAGGCCAGCAAGCCACCCGCTGATAAGCCAACTGATGATGTCATCACTCTGTGGCACTGGAGAAAGGGTGGCATGGGTTTCTCCAGGGGTTAATGAGGGCTGCTGGGGCCGTGGCAAAGCTCCTGGTGGCTGGCTGGCTGCCCGCTCTCCTAATCCAGGGATTGTTATGGAGCTGCACCTACTATTCAATGGACAAGGTAGGTGGGGAGGAAGATGGGGAACCCTCAGAAAGGTTCAGGAGCTGCACTCCTGTTAGCTCCTACTGAATCTGAAACCTGCCTACAGGAGCAGGACTTCAACTCTGTTCGTGGAATATCTTAGCTGCTCTAAGAGGTGTTCAGTTTTCTCTACTAAATGTTCACAGGAAAGAAACTCCAGTTCAGGTCTGACAATAGATCTGCCGACTGAAATCCAGCAAAGTTTGGTTTGCTTGCTTGTTTTTCAGGGTGAGATACCATACCACCTACCTCTTCCTTCTAGAAACATCTCTTTAGATTGATGATAACTCCAGCAAAGAATTCTCACCTCTTTCCCCAGGCAACAGTTCCCAGGATTCTTTGGGGGAAGGCATGAAAAAGAAGCTGGTCTAGAACCAATGCAAATGTGAAATGTAGATGTATCACCTTAGAATTCAGTTCTAGCCACCCTCTTGTTCATCACTTGAGTGGATGAACAGTTTTAGAAAGGCTGTTAAGGGCAAGCCACCACCAACGGAGAACCAAGGTTTCGTTTAAATGCGACTCATCCTTTTGTGAACAAAAGGTAACCTCTAGTCAGGTTCGTTCACTGAACCCTCAGAGAAAGAAGAGTCTGAAGTGAATCCAATGTGAATTCTGCAGAAGGTAAAATGACACATCCATTCCATCCTAGCTCAGGGCTGCGTGAGGCTGGATGGAAATCCTTCAAGTTCGAGGCAAAATGTTTGCTATGCAAAACATCGAGGCCAAAATTCAGCAGGACCCGTGGAACTGGAAGCTTAGGGCAATGCATCCCAGTAAGATTCCTGCCCTCCCCAGACTCCATCTCCAAATCCCCAGAAGTTTCCCAACCGGGGTCTGGCCAACCTAACTCCCCTCTCCTCCACCACACTAACGCCCCTGTCCTCTGGGGGGCGGGACTTGGCAACCGTGCCGGATTCAACCTTGTGGAGGTCCCTAGGCAGTCAAAATCTTGGGAGGGGGCCCCTCTCAAATTATCTCCGAGTCGGAGCACCCACCCCACTGCCTGTGGCCCCCGCTGCAGCCTGCAGACACCTTCTCAAAAGCTCCCTTGACAAAGCTGTGGGGGAGAGGCAGAGAGAGGCAAACTTGGTGACACCACCAGCAACAGCCACATCAGGCAAGTCGGGCTCAGTTGCTGGCTGCTCGTGCAAGCTGGGAGGGCTGCAAGCAGGGTGAAAAACGGGCGGGGGGAGCCAGCCTGGGGCCGCTAAAGGTGTGGGAGCCCATAGGTCAGCACTTACTTGGCCTAACTGTTAATCTGACCGTGCCTGGCAACCCTAATCAAAATACCCTGGGATGGGAGAGATCTTAGGGCCAGGCCCCATGGATGCCAATCCCCTCTCATACTCACTTGGAGGCACTCCACTCCCCATGTTCCCCACTGCATGCACTTCTTTTGCACCACCAGGGAAAGGATTGGGGGCACAGCCAAAACCGGATCTATATTTTTTTTGAGGGGGGGGGGAATAAAAAATGGCACCCCCTTATGCACCATTCTATTTTATGGTCCCATTGAATACAATGGGCTCCATACCCAATTTGGCGTCCCCCCTCTGTTGGCGACCGGGACAAGCACCTCCCTCTGCCCCCCCCCCCCTAAATTCAGCCATGGACACAGCTGTGAACGTGGGAAGGGGAAGTTCTTGCAAGCAAATGGGAAGGACACACAGGCAGGTGGGGGACATGAAGATGGATGGGAGGGAAGGAGAGTGTGAGCAGAGCCAACCCCCAAAGAATGAACGAAGGACATCTTGGTACCTTCTTAAATCTGTACCTCTAGACCAGGCCTGTCTGCTTTTTCCTGGTCAGGGGGCAAGAGGGCTGCCAGGTCTGTGTTGGAAAATGCCTGGTGACAGGGCTTTTTTTTTTTTTGTAGAAAAAGCCCAGCAGGACTTCATTTGCATGTTAGGCTACACCCCCTGACACTAAGCCAATGGGAACTGTGTTCCTGTGCATTCCTGCTAAAAAAAACTGCCTGGAGACTTTGGGGGTGGAGCCAGGAGAGGGCAGGGCTTGGGAGGGGAGGGGCCTCAGCCTGGTACAACACCGTAGGGTCCACCCTTCGAAGCAGCCATTTTCTCCAAGGGAGCTGATCTCTGCCAGCTGGAGATCAGTTGTAAAAGCGGGAGATCTCCAGGCCCCACCTGGAGGCTGGCAGCCCTAGCTGGCAACGGAAGAACTCAACTAGCCTTCTAGGTAGGTCTTCTCTGAATCCAAATGGATCTCTGAAATATTTCCCAGCCTCTCGCCAGAGCACTACAATGTCGCTTACAAGTCGTGCCTAAAAACGAAACCTTCGCGCAAAGTGGAATAATGCTGCTCTCGGTGAGGAAGCTAACCGGTTCTTCCCACGAATGCCGGTGGTGGAGGAATAAAAGGGTGTTAAAGAATGTCATAGGGAATTAGACTTTCTTGCAGATGCATAAATATGCCACGGCCCCTGATCCATTCAGAACAAATGTTGGATACTTGGAAATATTTCTTACGACCCTCTCCATTATATTCATAGAGAAGGCCAAAAAAAAAAAAAATCACACCATGTTCTTATGTCAGCTCGTTGCCTGAAGGGGCTTGAGAGTTTCCGCCTTCCTCCCCCAAGTGGAACTGGCTCAGTGCATTGTGGGTATCGTGGGCCTCTCTCCCTTTGGAGCGCCAGGGCGTTCGCCATTGCTGAAGGCAAGAAGCGAACGTGATGGACCGCTGGGTTGATTCGGGCTGGCAATTCGGCGCTATGCTTTCCCCCAAATTTTCTTGCGTGCAACAATAAAATTAAATCATGCTATCAGCTTAGTTTTGGCATGTGTGAGAGGGTGCACCGTCGAGATTGTGTTTGCATGCCCTTTTTGCTTTTAAAAAATTGTTGTGTGTGTGTGTGTGAGAGAGAGAGAGAGCACTGGCCAGTTTACAAGCCCAACCTTGCCTTTGCAACACGCCAATTAGGTCACTTCATTTATAATGCTTCTGGGTGTCTCCGACCCCCCCCCCTCCCTTTCTCGATGCTCTGGCTCAAAGGGGAAGGTTAGAGGGTAAACATCTGCGTTATAAGAAAACTGGTGTTCTCTTCCCCCCACCCTTTGGCTTATTAAGGGCCTTGGAAAATCCCACACCACATTTCAGTGCATTGCAAACCCGAGGCTGCTAAAAGACTTACATACCCACACACAGAGCAAGGAATTTGTGATTTTAGAAATAATAATAAAAAAACCCACCCTAGTCTAGTGGGAAATCCTTTGATCCATAAAATAAAAGAAGGATTTCCCCCCACCCTTCTCCTTTGCTCATGTGATAGTCTTCAAAACAGACTTCTTCTTGTTAACCAAAACTCCAAACACAAAACTTTGAAAATGTCAAACCGGCAGAATACAAATGAAGGTGTGTCGCCATGTTGGTCTGAACCAACGGAACAAAATTTGGGTCCAGCGACACCTTTGAGACCAGTGAAGTTTTATTTGAGGAATGGGCTTTCGTGTACATGCACACTTCTTCAGATATATCGAAATGGAAGTTGCCAGTCCAGACAGGGTGAGAAGCAAATTAGCAGAATTCAGTTTGGGTTTTCCTCCCCACTCTGAAATTTATTGTGGGGTGTCAAAAGTGGTGTAGGGCCATGTGGAGAGCAGGTGACCCCAAGAAGAGCAATGACCATGTTAGAAGAAGATGATGATGTTGGATTTATATCCCACCCTCCATTCCGAAGAGTCTCAGAGCGGCTCACAATCTCCTTTCCCTTCCTCCCCCACAACAGACACCCTGTGAGGTAGATGAAGATATTGGATTTATATCCCGCCCTCCACTCCGAAGAGTCTCAGAGCGGCTCACAATCTCCTTTACCTTCCTCCCCCACAACAGACACCCTGTGAGGTAGATGAAGATACTGGATTTATATCCCGCCCTCCACTCTGAAGAGTCTCAGAGCGGCTCACAATCTCCTTTACCTTCCTCCCCCACAACAGACACCCTGTGAGGTAGATGAAGATATTGGATTTATATCCTGCCCTCAACTCCGAAGAGTCTCAGAGCGGCTCACAATCTCCTTTACCTTCTTCCCCCACAACAGGCACCCTGTGAGGTAGATGAAGATATTGGATTTATATCCCGCCCTCCACTCCAAAGAGTCTCAGAGCGGCTCACAATCTCCTTTCCCTTCCTCCCCCACAACACACACCCTGTGAGGTGGGTGGGGCTGGAGAGGGCTCTCACAACAGCTGCCTTTTCAAGGACAACCTCTGCCAGAGCTATGGCTGACCCAAGGCCATGCTAGCAGGTGCAAGTGGAGGAGTGGAGTATCAAACCTGGCTCTCCCAGATAAGAGTCCGCACACTTAACCACTACACCAAACTGGCTCTGAATCCTCTGAGTTTCCCCTTTGAAAACAAGGGGCAGCATGCAGGAGTGGATTGTAGGGTTGCCAAGTCCAACTCAAGAAATATCTTGGGGCTTTGGAGGTGGAGCCAGGAGAGAGTAACAAGGGTGCTGGCTGAAGCCAACTGATGATGTCATCACTCTGTGGCACTGTGGCACTGGAGAATGGCTAAGGTAGCTGGATGAGGTCTGAGGGTGTGGCATGCTCACCTCCATTTTTGTGCTTTCTTTTGGCCACAAGGCCCTGAGTGCTCTCTGTGGTGTTCCTTCCAAGGAGGTATCTTCTACCAATGTAGTGTTTGAGTCCCCACTTTGAACCCCCACCAGGAAGAAAAGATGGGGTAAAAATGTCTAAGTGAATAAATGAATGAATGGTACCCAGGGCTTTTTTTTTTTTTTGCAGCAGGAGCTCCTTTGCATATTAGGCCACACACCCATGATGTAGCCAATCCTTCAAGAGCTTACAGGGCTCTTCTTACAGGGCCTGCTGTAAGCTCCACGAGGATTGGCTACATCAGGGGTGTGTGGCCTAATATGCAAAGGAGTTCCTGCTACAAAAAAATAAAAGCACTGCTTTGAACAAACTTAGTACCCACCTCCAAAGATTGCAGGGACTTCATTGCGGAGTTTAGAACTGAAGGCAAATCGGGCTGCTGAAGACCTTGTCAGGAGAGAGAGAGAGAGAGAAGAAAAGGGAGCCGGGAGAGAGATAGAGAGAGCTCAGACCTTAGCAAAATTCACCACCCTCTTCTCACGCCTGTGAGATTAGAGCAATGGATTTTTCAAGCAACTAATTTATATGGATATCAAGGATTCGGTTGGTGAATTTAAAAAAAAAGAAGAAGAAGAAGAAAAGAAAGACACAGCTAGGGGAAAATATGTTGCTCTCCAAATCCCAGTGGTATGCCACATTCGTTTTACTAGAGAATTTATTCTTTAGTACTTTCATGGATTGACATCAGGGAGGAATTCACATGTCAGGAGAGATAACATCTCTGGGCTGCCAAAGGACTCTATTCAGACATGCATGTTAGTGGGTTGATAACTTATTCTGTATTGCCGAGAACGCAAAGATAGACATTTCTCCTTTTATCTCCATCTCGGCGCTCCCTGCATACTAAAGATATGGCAAAACAGCACGATACATCTTAACTAGCCCTCTTGGAGAGAGTTGAGCTTTCCACACACACACACACACCCCGCCCGGTCCGTGCCAAAAGGTGCAAATGTAACGGAATAAGATGTCACCCAGTCTGATAGCAAGCATATTATCAGTGCTTGCCTACATAAATTGAGTCTTGTGTGAATGAATGAGCCGAAACAACTCGTCGTTTTTTTCCTCCCTTCTTGAACATTCTCGGGAAAGACCCTTTAATTTTTTTAAAAAAGATCTTCTTGCCTTTTTTTTTTCATTTATGTTGCCCTTACTTGCTGAGCCTTCACTTGCCCTCTGTGAGTTCAAACATAAAGCCAGATCTGGTTAGCAATGTCCAGTCATGACCTCAGCTCATTTGCTGTATAAGCCCTTACTGGGTTGGATCATCCATGTGTCCAGAGGTGGAATTCTAGCAGGAGCTCCTTTGCATATTAGGCCACACACCCCTGATGTGGCCAGTTTGGTGTAGTGGTTAAGTGTGCAGACTCTTATCTGGGAGAATCGAGTTTGATTCTCCACTCCTCCACTTACAGCTGCTGGAATGGCCTTGGGTCAGTCATAGCTATCGCAGGAGTTGTCCTTGAAAGGGCAGCTGCTGTGAGAGCCCTCTCAGCCTCACCCACCTCACGGGGTGTCTGTTGTGGGGGGGGGAGATATAAAAGATTGTAAGCCGCTCAGAGTCTCTGATTCGGAGAGAAGGGCGGGGTATAAATCTGCAGTCTTCTTCTTTTTTCATTTATGTTGCCCTTACTTGCTAAGCCTTCAATTGCCCTCTGTGAGTTCACCATAAAGCCAGATCTGGTTAGCAATGTCCACCTTGTTTGCTGCATAATCCTTTACTGGGTCGGATCATCCACGTGACCAGGGGTGGAATTCTAGCAGGAGCTCCTTTTCATATTAGGCCACATACCCCTGATGTTGCCAGTTTGGTGTAGTGGTTAAGCGTGCAGATTCTTATCTGGGACAACTTTTTTGCAGAAAAAGTCCAGCAGGAACGTATTTGCATATTAGGCCACACCCCCTGACATCCCCCTCATTTCTCACAGAGCTTTTTTTGTAGAAAAAGCCCAGCAGGGACTCATTTGTATATTAGGCCACACACCCCCTAATATCAAGACAGCCAGAGCTGCGTTCCTATGCGTTCCTGCTCAAAAATAAAGCCCTGGTCTGGGTGAATGTGGCAGCCAAGTTGGCATCTGGGTTTATTGCAAGTCCTGGCACAAGTGCCCATGTTCAAATTAGATGTTGTATTATGGGGGGGCTGTCTGCGGTTTGCCTAAGGAAGATAGGGTTGCTAATCGCCAACTGGGCCTAGCAATCTTCCAGAATTACAACTGGTTTCTAGACTATGGCTATAAGTCCCTGGGTGAGAGGTGGGGGGAGAAGAGGCTACTTGGAAGAGATATTCTATGGCATTATATCAAGAACCGAAAAAGTAACATTGGCTGAGAACAGACAGGCATTCTGGGGCGGCTTGAAGGCGTCCCGAATCGGGACGGCTCAAAAAACGAGGCATCCTGGAGCCTCCTCACACTGACCCGCATCCCGTCCATGAGGCAGCTCGGCGCCTCCGCACGGGAAGGCGACGCAGAAGCCAGATTCCTTTTTGTTTTACCTGGGGGGCAAACACTGATGTGCATGAGTGCTCCAGCGCTCTGAATGGTTTCTTAAAGAAAAAACCCGGGACCGGCTTGAGGTAGCTTGGCAATTCCACACCGCCAAGTCGCCTCCCTCCTGACAGCGTTCTTCCCCCTCCAGACAGCAGGGAGGCGACTGACGGCCGGCTCAAAGATTTGCTACCACTTTGGAAGTGGCGCATTGGAAGTGGTAGCTTTTTGAACTGGCCTCGGGCGCCTGGAGGAGGATGGTCGGCAGATGTTGCCGTCTGCACAGATTTTTTGGGCCGACTTCAGAGGCGTTTCTGAGTCGGCCCAAAGTGCCGGTCTGTAATCAGCCAAAGAAACCTAGCAGAGGTCCAGTAGTTAAAACTGTATATATACTTGTTATAAGTAAAAATGCATGCATATATCTTGAGGAAAGTGTTCAAAAATAGAAGGGCCCAACAAAAGCCTCACTACAAAGTACAAAGGATATACACAGAAGGACCAATTATTGTGACCTTTGGTGCTCATAGAATTGGACCCCCTGCTCCAATCGTTTTGAAACTTGGAGGATATTTTGGGGAGAGGCACTAGATGCTGTACTGAAAATTTGGTGCCTCTACCTCAAAAAACAGCCCCCCCCAAGAGCCCCAGTTACCCGCGGATCAATTCTCCATGATTTTCTATGGGAATACATCTCCATAGGGAATAACAGAGTTCCCAGCAGACATTTCCCTCCCCTCCCCCCGCTTTCTGACGACCCTGAAGCAAGGGGAGGGCCTCCAAAGCGGGGGATCCCCTGCCCCCACCTGGGGATTGGCAACCCTAGGCGCAAAGGATGTTTGGCTGGCCTCAACCTTGTCGGCCTTGGCCCCAGCCTGGTGGAATCAGCTCCCTGTGGAGATCCGGGCTCTACCTGATTTGATGCCATTTCGTAGGGCCTGCAAGATGGAGCTGTTCCGCCGGGCCTTTGGTTGAGGCAGCAGAGATCCTTCTTTCCATCTGCTTGGCCTCCCTAGCCTGCCATGATGCTGTATTATTGCATCTCAATTTATTATTTCATTTCTGGGCCGACTGCTGTGCTGATAGATAGACAGAATGCGCCCAATGAGAACCACCACCTTTGATAGGTGTGTTATTTGGAGAGCCAGTTATCTGGAGAGCCAGTGGAGAGCCAGTTTGGTGTAGTGGTTAAGTGTGCGGACTCTTATCTGGGAGAACCGGGTTTGATTCCCCACTGCTCCACTTGCACCTGCTGGAATGGCCTTGGGTCAGCCATAGCTCTGGCAGAGGTTGTCCTTGAAAGGGCAGCTGCTGTGAGAGCCCTCTCCAGCCCCGCCCACCTCACAGGGTGTCTGTTGTGGGGGAGGAAGGGAAAGGAGATTGTGAGCCGCTCTGAGACTCTGTCCTTGAAAGGGCAGCTGCTGTGAGAGCCCTCTCCAGCCCCACCCACCTCACAGGGTGTTTGTTGTGAGGGAGGAAGGGAAAGGAGATTGTGAGCTGCTCTGAGACTCTGTCCTTGAAAGGGCAGCTGCTGTGAGAGCCCTCTCCAGCCCCAACCACCTCACAGGGTGTTTGTTGTGGGGGAGGAAGGTAAAGGAGATTGTGAGCCGCTCTGAGACTCTTCGGAGTGGAGGGTGGGATATAAATCCAATATCTTCATCTACCTCACAGGGTGTCTGTTGTGGGGGAGGAAGGTAAAGGAGATGGTGAGCCGCTCTGAGACTCTTCGGAGTGGAGGGCGGGATATAAATCCAATATCTTCTTCTTCTCATTTGTTTCATTGTATTTTATGCTTTTAGCTTGTAGTCTTTAATTGTTTTAACTCTTGTTGTGATCTGCCCTGAGCCTGCTTGTGGGAAAGGGCGGAATACAAATTAACAAAATTAAAAAATTAAAAAAAAAATAAGTCCTGGCGTCCAGCTAGGGTTGCCAAGTCCAATTCAAGAAATATCTGGGGACTTTGGGGGTGGAGCCAGAAGACTTTGGGGGTGGAGCCAGGAGACATCGGGGCGGAGCCAGGAACAAGGGTGTGACAAGCATAATTGAACTCCAAGGGAGTTCTGGCCATCACATTTAAAGGAACCGCACACCTTTTTAAATGTCTTCCTTCCATTGGAAATAATGAAGGATAGGGGCACCTTCTTTTGGGGCTCATAGAATGGGACCCCCTGGTCCAATTGTTTTGAAACTTGGGAGATACTTTGGGGAGAGTCACTAGATACTATACAGAAAATTTGGTGCCTCTTCCTCAAAAAACAGCTCCCCCAGAGCCCCTGAAACCTTCAGATCAATTCCCCATTATACCCTATGAGAATCAATCTCCACTTAGAGAATTATGCTCAGCAGGCGTGAGAGGATGCAAGGACAAGTCCCAGCATGCACCTCGCAAAGGGAGGCCAGACTGGAGCGAATAGCAGGCCAGCGGTGGGCGGGTCTTTGTAACTCGGAGGAAGGGAGAAGCCTGAAGCCAGGCAGGGGAAGAGACATGACGCTGTTCCACCCCCCACCCCCGCTATCAGATTTTTAGGGAGTGGGGGATTATGCTGCTAATTCAGGGGTCCCCCGGCAGGGCGGGGGGGTTGGAAAGCCTATGTCCAGCGCATATGCACAGGTGGTAAAAAGTGTCAGTCATGCCTCTTCCAATTCTTGTCCAGAAAGTAATGATGTATTCAATGAATCTAAGTCAAAATGTCCTCAATCGAAAGCAGCCTATGGCATTATATCCAGTTGAGATCTCCCCTCCCTAAACACCGCCATTCTCAGGCTTCACCCCCAAATTTCTAGGAATTTCCAAATTCCATGACATCTCCAGTGAAAATAACCAGGCAGTAGGTGATTTGAAAGATCTCTTGAGACGATGGAGAGCTCTTGCCGGTTAGAAGAGAGCTAGTTTGATGTAGTAGCTAAGTGTGTGGACTGTGGACTCTAATCTGGGAGAACTGGGTTTGATTCCCCATTCCTCTACATCCACCTTCTGATGTGACCTTCAGTCAGTCACAAGTTCTCACAGAGCTGTTCCTCTCAAGAGCAGTTTCTGTCAGAGCCCTCTCAGTTCCACCTACCTCACAGGGTGTCTGTTGTGAGGAGGGGAAGGGAAAGGAGATTGTAAGGTGCTCCGAGACTCCCAGTGAAGGTAAGGGTATAAATCCAACCTCTTCTCATCTTCTTTTCCTAGAAGAGACTACACTGACCAATACTCTAAGCTGTGGAGTCTTGTGAGCAAAAATTCTACTTCATGAGCTACCGGTGTTGAAGTTGTGAGCTGCTGCATCAATTAGTTCACTCTGGGCTGAGACAAAAATGTGTGAGCTGGATGCTAAAAAACTGTGAGCTAGCTCACACTAACTCAGTTTAGAGTGAACACTGATACTGACCATCACAGACCAATGTTCTGATTTAGTAGAAGACAACATAATGTGTCTTGGATGACATTTCATCAATTATATATATATATATGTATATGTATATGTGTGTGTGTATACATATATATATATATATATATATATATATATATATATATGTGTGTGTGTGTGTGTGTGTGTGTGTGTGTATACATATATATATGTATGTATGTATGTATATTTACAAAATGGGTGAACATATTCCACAACTCTTCTTTTTTTAAAAGAACACTTACTACATATTTGCCACAAATTAGGTTTTGCTAAGAGTATTTGATAGTTTCTAGCCGCATCACATAAATCTCAAACCCCGGTCCTGGGAAAGTTCCAAGGAACTCATATGCAAAACATAAATTTCTTTTAAAAAGCACCTTTTGAGAGAGCTTGTCCCAAGTCCTGGGCCAGGGGGTGGGGAATCAATGGGAATCAGTGTAGCCTTCCTGATTGACACCTTATATATATATATATATATATATATATATATATATATATATATATATATATATATATATATATATATATATATATATACACACACACAAAAAAAAAAAAAACACCCAGAAACCACTGGGTGGACGTAATCCACGTCTCTCTCTCTTTTTAAAAAAAAAGTACACTCGCTGTATATTTGCCACAAATTAGGTCTTTGCTAAGAGCATTTGGTGGTTTCTAGCCGCATGGCATAAAACAAACCCCAGTCCTGGGAAAGTTCCAAGGAAGTCATTTGCAAAAAAAAAAAAAAAAAAAAAATCTGTTCCCTTGACACATTTCCTTTGAGAGTCTGCTGATTTGTTCAGATTGAACTGTCCCTTTTTTTTTCTGGCCAATCCTCCTCCCCTCCTCCTCCTCTTCTTAGTCTTCTTCTTCCCCTCCTCTCCTCCTCCTTCTCCTCTTCCTCCTCCTCTTCTCCTCCTCCTCCTCCTGCTTGCCTCCTCCTCCTCTTCTTCTCCTTTTCCTTCTCCTCCTTCTCCTCCTCCTCTTCTCCTTCTTCTCCTCCTGCTCTCCTCCTCCTCCTCCTCTTCTCCTTCTGCACCAGCACCCTCAAAATAAATAAATAAATAAAGATGCAGCCCTCCTCAGCTGGGCAGCTGGTACGCATTCCATCATTTCCAGATGTGGCACATCCAGGAGCAGGCTTTTCAAAGTCACCCTGCATGACTTATGAATTCGGAGTGGTCAAGCCAAAGCTTTATGGAAAGCTGCGAGCACCTCTTCCGTCCCACAACAGTAGAAGCCATATAGCGCCAGGGAAAAAAAATACCCCCCCACACTCCTAACTAAAACTTAAATGCCTTTTTTTTATGGAGAGGCTTGAAAACTTCCAAAAAATATAAATCTACAATATTTATATATGGGCTTCCAATAGAACAGACGCTATGACCTCATATGTGCCTAGAGAATGTCAAAGGGCTCCTTCCCCCCCCCACCCCCCTCCTGCCTCGGTCCCACCTGGAATGACTTTAGTTTTTCAGTCTGCCTTCAAACGGTACCTGATTCAGCTTCTCGCTGACTTATGACTCCATCAATCTGAGCAGATATGTGCGGCTCTCCATCCGGGGAAGTAGTTCATCTTGTATATGACTACACCTCCACCTCTTCTGAAGTTCTCTTTTTAAAAAAAAAAAAAAATGTCAGGAGGACAATTGCCTATTCAAACCAACTTTGTACAAAGCACGAGAGGTTCTCTTTCTGTTGGGCAGCTGTTGGTGGCAAAGCGAGATCTGAACTTTGTATGCCAGTCCAATATGTCCCCCCCCCTTTTTTTATTGAATCCTGATGGTATGAAATGGTTCCAAACCAATCTGAACTTATTTTAGATTGGGTATGGAAGCAATTGAGGGGTGTGTGTGTGTGAATAGATCTGGTTTATGGTCATTGATTTTTTTTTTTTAATCACCCAAGGGAGACGGGATTTTCAATAGTGAACGCCCAGCTTTCTTTTTGGGTGCAAGAAAAGCTGCATCATCGGTTATGTAGTGTTCACTGTTATCAGTGATGGGATTTCCAAAAGTACAGGCACAGCTCTGGTGCAGTGGTTAAGAGCCGTGGGCTCTAATCTGGAGAACTGGGCTTGATTCCCCACTCCTCCGCATGCAGCCAGCTGGGTGACTTTGGGCCAGTCACGGTTCTCTCAGAGAAGTTCTTGGAAGAGTTCTCTGAGCCCCACCTACTTCACAGGGTGTCTGTTGTAGGGGGAGGAAGGGAAGGAGATTGTAAGCCACTCTGAGACTCTAACTGAAGGGCAGGGGATAAATTCAGTCACCTCCACCACCTCCTCCTCTTCTACTACTACTACTACTACTACTACTATTTTCTGGCGCAAGCAATGCAGCTTCACAGGTTCTGTAGCATCCACATATCAACAAGCTTACAAAAAATGCAGTTTGGTGCAGAAGGATTAAAATTATCACACGATATTGTGAAAACGCAGACAGCTCATCCCCTGTACACCATGGCTTCAAAGGAGAAATAAGTGAGTGTAATCTAATGTTCTGTCCTTAATGCATGGGATGGAGAAAGTAGAGAAAGAAGTCCTTTTCTCCCTTTCTCACAATACAAGAACTCGTGGGCATTCGATGAAATTGCTGAGCAGTCAGGTTAAAACGGATAAAAGGAAGTACTTCTTCACCCAAAGGGTGAGTAACATGTGGAATTCACTGCCACAGGAGGTGGTGGTGGCCACAAGTATAGCCACCTTCAAGAGGGGTTTAGATAAAAATATGGAACGCAGGTCCATCAGTGGCTATTAGCCACAGTGTGTGTGTATATATACATTTTTTTGCCACTGTGTGACACAGAGTGTTGGACTGGATGGGCCGTTGGCCTGATCCAACATGGCTTCTCTTATGTGACACCGTTGGACTGGATGGGCCACTGGCCTGATCCAACAGGACTTCTCTTATGTTCTTATGTGACTCAGAGTGTTAGACTGGAGGGGCCATTGGCCTGATCGAACATGGCTTCTCTTATGTTCTTATGTAACACAGAGTGTTGGACTGGAGGGGCCACTGGCCTGATCCAACATGGCTTCTCTTATGTTCTTACGTGACACAGAGTGCTGGACTGGAGGGGCCATTGGCCTGATCCAACATGGCTTCTCTTATGTTCTTCTGTGACACAGAGTGTTGGACTGGATGGGCCACTGGCCTGATCCAACATGGCTTCTCTTATGTTCTTCTGTGACACAGAGTGCTGGACTGGAGGGGCCATTGGCCTGATCCAACATGGCTTCTCTTATGTTCTTATGTGACACAGAGTGTTGGACTGGATGGGCCATTGGCCTGATCCAACATGGCTTCTCTTATGTTCTTACGTGACACAGAGTGTTGGACTGGATGGGCCATTGGCCTGATCCAACATGGCTTCTCTTATGTTCTTATGTTTTTAATTTGGTCCTTCCCATTGGCCAGGCAAACGAGGACTACTGAGAAATGCCCCCCGCCACCAATGAAGGCCAACCTGGTCGCAGCCATTATTTGGAAGGCAAACCTTTCTCCCTTCCAGCAAGAATTCTGCAGCTGGTTATTTTGCAAGCAAAGGCAAAGGAGAAAGCTCCAGGGCCCACAGCCCCAGTTGGGTATTTCCACCACGTCCATCCGACCAATGACGTCCACAAAAGAAGACTAGCCTTGCTGCAGTTAGAAAAGCTCTGAACATTGTGGCAAGCATGTTAAGTGTTCAGACTCATCATGTTTGACAGTGTGGATCAGCAGGTCGGATCAGTCTGGCAACAAGCAACACGAATGACGGTCGAGCAGGCTCGTCTCAGGTTTTTACAAAACGTGTAAGCACCCAGGCAAGAAAAAAAACTGTACAAAAAGTCCGCACAAAAATGCTGCCAGTCCAGGACTACTCCGATGTACATTGAAGGGTAGGATTTTTGTTTTTTAAAAGTAGTGTTTTGATGACTAGTTTATGTGCTTTTGCCACCCATGGTGCATTTTATTATTTCTTGGTTTTACTGGTTTTATTGTACTGTTTTGGTTTTTAACCTGTAGGTTTTTAACTGCTATTTAATCTATGTTGTGATCCGCCCTGAGCCTGTTTATTGGGAAAGGGCGGAATATAAGCCTACAGAAATAAATAAAAATAAATAAAATGAGCAATTTACATTATTTATGATAGGTGGAGAGCTAGTTTGGCGTAGTGGTTAAGTGTGTGGACTCTTCTCTGGGAGAACCGGGTTTGATTCCCCATTCCTCCACTTGTAGCTGCTGGAATGGCCTTGGGTCAGCCATAGCTCTGGCAGAGGTTGTCCTTGAAAGGCTATAGCTTTCACAGAGCCCTCTCTGCCCCACCCACCTCATAGGGTATCTGTTGTGTGTGGGGGGTGGAAGGTAAAGGAGATTGTAAGCCACTCTGAGACTCTGAGATTCCGAGTGAAAGGCAGAGTATACTGGAATGACCTCGCGTCAGTCATAACTCTGTCGAAAGCTGTTGTGTTCAAGAGCAACTTCTGTCTGAGCTCTCTCAGCCCCACCTGCCTCACAGGGTGTCTGTTGTGGAGAGGGGAAGGCAAGGAAATTGTAAGCCGCTCTGAGACTCCTTCAGGTAGTAAAGGGCGGGGTATAAATCCAGTGTTGTCTTCTCCTTCTTCTTCTTCTTCGAATCTCCTCTTCAATAATTGTTTGCCTAGGTTTTTTTTTTGTAGCAGGAATTCCTTTGCATATTAGGCCACACCCCCTGATGTAGCCAGTCCTCCTGGAGCTTACAGTAAGTCCTGTACTAAGAGCCCTGTAAGCTCTTGGAGGATTGGCTACATAAGAGGGGTGTGGTCTAATGTACAAAGGAGTCCCAGCTAGCAGCTGGGGTCGTCAGGTCCCTTCTGGCCACTGGCAGGGGGGTAGGGGGATAGGATTGGCAGCTCCAGGTTGGGGAACCCCTGGTGTTTTGGGGGTGGAGCCTGAGGAGGACAGAGATCTCAGTGGGGTATTGTGCCCTAGAGTCCACTCTCCAAAGCAATCATTTTTTTCCCCAGGGGAACTGATCTCTGTTGTCTGGAGATGAGCTGTAATTCCAGGGGACACCCAGGCCCCACCTGGAGGCTGGCATCCCTAAAGCAGTGCAGGAGAAAGAAGTAGAAGTCTATCGGGCAGTGTGAGAAGGTAACCGGGACAAAATGCTGATTGTTGCACACTGCGTTCTTAATAAGGAACAATTCAAGCAACCTGTGAAACAGCTTTGAATCAGTCAATGAACAGCTTTCCACCCAAAAGAGCTGAATAGCTGGATCAGCAATGGCCAAACCTGCTTAGCATAAGAGCTACGTAGAATAAATATCAGAAGTTTGAGACCCACAAGGGACCCAATTTGGTGTAGTGGTTAAGTATGCGGACTCTTATCTGGGAGAACCGGGGTTGATTCCCCACTCCTCCACTTACAGCTGCTGGAATGGCCCTGGGTCAGCCATAGATCTTGCAGGAGTTGTCCTTGAAAGGGCAGCTGCTGTGAGGGCCCTCTCAGCCCCACCCACCTCACAGAGTGTCTGTTGTGGGGGGAGAAGATATAGGAGATTGTAAGCTGCTCTGAGTCTCTGATTCAGAGAGAAGGGCAGGATATAAATCTGCAGTCTTCTTCAATCTTCTTCAAGAGATAAATCTTTGAGTGTCACAAAGCAGGGAGGGAGGAAGGCAAGCGAGCAGGTAGGCAGGAAGGAAGGTGGGGAAGAAGGAAGGTAGGGAGGAAGGAGGGAGAGGTGAAAATAAAGCAACTTTAGCATCCAAACCACCAGCTGACATGGCTTGGAGAAGAGATTTAAAGAGATAAACGCCTTCTCCAATCTGGCTGATGGGACAGTGCGGGTTTTGAGAGCCACACATGATTTGTGAAAGAGCTCCCATGTGGCTCCCGAGCTGTAGTTTGGCCACCCCTGGCCTGGGGGTTATCCTTCCTAGCTCCACCTGGATTGAAAACATCTCCTGACTTTTGAGTTCTAGTTCTCTCAAGCTCTCTTCCTTTCTCTACATGTTCACTCCTTTACTAGGCATCAAAGCTTAGAATGGAGGGTAACTGTAGTGAACTTCATTCTCCCTCTGAGCTAAGCAGAACATGATACCTCCCTCCCACTTCCTCCCAAGGAAAAGCCATTTAAGAACATAAGAACATAAGAGAAGCCATGTTGGATCAGGCCAATGGCCCATCCAGTCCAGCACTCTGTGTCACATAAGAACATAAGAGAAGCCATGTTGGATCAGGCCAGTGGCCCATCCAGTCCAGCACTCTGAGTCACATAAGAACATAAGAGAAGCCCTGTTGGATCAGGCCAACGGCCCATCCAGTCCAACACTCTGTGTCACATAAGAACATAAGAGAAGCCATGTTGGATCAGTCCAATGGCCCATCCAGTCCAGCACTCTGAGTCACATAAGAACATAAGAGAAGCCATGTTGGATCAGGCCAATGGCCCATCCAGTCCAACACTCTGTGTCACGTAAGAACATAAGAGAAGCCATGTTGGATCAGGCCAATGGTACCCAAAACACCAGGTGTCATCAGGAGGTTCATCAGTGGGGCCAGGACACTAGAAGCCCTCCCACTGTTGCCCCCCCACCCAAGAACCAAGAAGGCACCATTTAAGATGGAGGACGTTTCCTTAGGAATTTTTTCAAGTCTAGGATGTGCAACCATGCATTAATAAAGAAGAAGAAGAAGACTGCAGATTTATAACCCACTCTTCTCTCTGAATCAGAGACTCAGAGCGACTTACAATCTCCTATATCTTCTCTCCCCACAACAGACACCCAGTGAGGTGGGTGGGCTGAGAGGGCTCTCACAGCAACTGCCCTTTCAAGGACAACTCCTACGAGAGCTATGGCTAACCCAAGGCCATTCCAGCAGGTGCAAGTGGAGGAGTGGGGAATCAAACCCGCTTCCCACAGATAAGAGTCCGCACACTTAACCACTATACCAGACTGGATAGCTAGATCTACCCTTCAATGGAACCTCAAATTTACTTAAGTATCAATGTTATATCCCACTTTTCTCTCTAATTGGGACCCAAAGTGGATCACTTTGTGTTCCTCTCCATTGTTGTACCCTCGTTGCATGAGGTAGGTTAGGTGGAGGGTGTGTTAACTGGCCCAATTTCACCCATCAAGTTCCTACAGCACCGTGGGGATTTGAACCTGGGTCTCCCGGAACGTAGTATGACAATTTAGCCACTGCACCATCACAAATCTAGGAAGATTAGAGCAAACCCAATTTTGGGTCGCCATTGACAAGCCTAAGACACAACTGCATGGGCTGTCTCTAGTGTACCCCACATTGAGCCCCCCCCAAAAAAAAAACCCAAACCCAAACAGCGCCGTCCTCTGCTGAAGCCCAGAAGGAAATTGGACTGCAGCTGGAGACAGGAATCAGACTTCTGGTGAGATCAGAGTCTTTAAGTGCGAGTTCTGCGAACAAAACAATCAATATTTGGATTAGGAAGGGGGCAAAGACCAGGCTTATAAGAGTTCTATTTCAGCTATTTCCGCTACAGCTTCAAAGCTGCCAAAATATGTCCAGGATAACACAATAATAAACATTTTAGGAACTTCAAGTTCAAGCTTGAAGTTCAAGAGCTTGTCTATCAAGTCGAGCATTAGCTAATCTTTTAAAATTTTATTTTAAACGTCTTGTTTATTATTATTATTTTTTTAAAAAAGAAATCTGTCTGTGGCTGTGTTGCTGGCTGACTTGCTTCCTAAGGGGTTATTTCCATAGTAACCATGTTTTTCATATGACATTTTCTCAAATTCATGAGAACAATTAACACCACAAATGTGATCTGCTCTATTGGAAACTGGGAGGATTAATGGCCGCGTTGACCGCGGACAGAAAGACATGTTGTGTTCTATGCATGACCTTATAGAAGAAGTTTCAATGTGTCATCCCAGAAGTAAATCAACAAGGGATATGTCCTTGCTGGCCACCATAGCTGAACAAGAGGAAAGATTAGGACCAGCTTCTAAGTGTCTCTGTTTTATTGCAGGTTCTTATATCCTAGGGATCAGGGAGGGGGTGTTTTTTTGTATAGCAAAAGCCCAGCAGGAACTCATCTGCATATTAGGCTACATCCCCTGACATCACCATTGTTTCACACAGGGCTTTTTGGTAGAAAAAGCCCAGCACGAACTCATCTGCATTTTAGGCCACACCCCTTGAAATCACCATTGTTTCACATAGGGCTTTTTGTAGAAAAAGGCCAGCTGGAACTTAAGAACATAAGAACATAAGAGAAGCCATGTTAGATCAGGCCAATGGCCCATCCAGTCCAACATTCTGTGTCACACAGCGGCCAAATATATATATATATATATATATACACACACACACACACTGTGGCTAATAGCCACTGATGGACCTCTGCTCCATATTTTTATCTAACCCCTTCTTGAAGGTGGCTATGCTTGTGGACGCCACCACCTCCTGTGGCAGTGAATTCCACATGTTAATCACCCTTTGGGTGAAAAAGTACTTCCTTTTATCCGTTTTAACCTGTCTGCTCAGCAATTTCATCGAATGCCCACGAGTTCTTGTATTGTGAGAAAGGGAGAAAAGTACTTCTTTCTCTACTTTCTCCATCCCATGCATTATCTTGTAAACTTCTATCATGTCACCCCTCAGTCGACGTTTCTCCAAGCTAAAGAGCCCTAAGCGTTTCAACCTTTCTTCATAGGGAAGGTGTTCCAGCCCTTTAATCATTTTAGTTGCCCTTTTCTGAACTTTCTCCAATGCTATAATATCCTTTTTGAGGTGCGGCAACCAGAACTGCACACAGTACTCCAAATGAGACCGCACCATCGATTTATACAGAGGCATTATGATACTGGCTGATTTGTTTTCAATTCCCTTCCTAATAATTCCCAGCATGGCGTTGGCCTTTTTTATTGCAAACGCACACTGTCTTGACATTTTCAGTGAATTATCTACCATGACCCCAAGATCTCTCTCTTGTTCGTTCTCTGCCAGTTCACACCCCATCAACTTGTATTTGTAGCTGGGATTCTTGGCCCCAATGTGCATTACTTTGCACTTGGCCACATTGAACCGCATCTGCCACGTTGACGCCCACTCACCCAGCCTCAACAGATCCCTTTGGAGTTCCTCACAATCCTCTCTGGTTCTCACCACCCTGAACAATTTAGTGTCATCCGCAAATTTGGCCACTTCACTGCTCACTCCCAACTCTAAATCATTTATGAACAAGTTAAAGAGGATGGGACCCAGTACCGAGCCCTGCGGCACCCCACTGCTTACCGTCCTCCACTGCGAAGACTGCCCATTTATACTCACTCTCTGCTTCCTATTACTCAGCCAGTTTTTGATCCACAAGAGGACCTTTCCTTTTACTCCATGACTCTCAAGCTTTCTAAGCCTGCTAGGCATGGCTGGGTGAGCCTTTGAGTATAAGCCACCATAGGCGTAAAGTACTGGGGGGGGGGGGCTCCAGCCTCCCTGGGATTTTCCCACCTGGGGCTAAGCCCCTGCTGGGCAATCAACACGGGACTTGAAGCTTATCTGCATATAAAGCCGCACCCCCTGACATCACCATTATTTCACATGGGGTTTTTTTTGTAGAGAAAGCCCAGTTGGAACTCATTTGCATATTAGGCCACATCCCCTGACATCACCATTTTTTTTACATGGGGGGTTTTGTAGAGAAACCCCAGCAGGAACTCATTTTCTTATTAGGCCACACACCCTGACACCAAGGCAGCTGGAACTGCATTGCTTTGTGCTTCTGCTCAATAAAAGCCCTGCTAGGCATGGCTGGGTGAGCCTTTGAGTATAAGCCACCATAGGCGTAAAGTACTGGGGGGGGGGGGCTCCAGCCTCCCTGGGATTTTCCCACCTGGGGCTAAGCCCCTGCTGGGCAATCAACACGGGACTTGAAGCTTCAAAGGCTGTGTGTGGTTTTCCCTCTGAGCTTCAAAGTCAGTGAATGACTTTATGAATGACTTAATGACTTTACAACCCAAGCTTAGCTCCTTAGAAATACTAATTGAGCTTTCCCCACGCCACAGGCTAGGTGTCAATCTTCAGCTACAGACATCCTTCAATACAAAAAGAAGTCAAAGCCCTCATATCCCAAACTAGCCAGATCTCATCAGGGTTTGGAAACTTCACAGGAGTGGTCATGGTTAGTGCTTGGAGGAAAACTGAGGCTTCTGTGCTAAGGAAGACAGTGGTAAACCACTTCTGCTTGTCTCTTGCCTTGAAAGGCTCATGAGGTGGAAAAGACGATGAACCAATCAGTAGGGTGGCCAGACCGTCCCGGTCTCCCGGGACATTCCCGGTTCTGGCCACCCAATCCCGGCTCCCGGGCTGCCTATACCGGGACCATTAAAGGTCCCGGTTTAGCCAGCCCCGGAGGCGGTGGGCCGCGGGCGCCGGCGGGGAAGGCGGCGAGTGAGGGAGGGAGCGTCCCTGCGCCTGCGCCTGTCGGTCACTTCCGGGTTCCTGTCCTGCATCTCGACCTGTGTTATTAGTGACAGGCTGCTTCGGCGTGCCGCTGCGCCGGCCCCCTGGGCCCCACAACGATGGGACCGATGCCACAGGGACGGGCTCGAAACACTCTATAACCCCTCAAAAGAACAGCAGTCTAGCTCGCTTCCCCCGAGCCCTGCCGCCATAAGCCTCAAGGGGGCTCATTTTGCGGCATCTCCCGGCGGGAGGGTGGCACCCGCACGGGACACATATCAAATGAAAGAGGGGGCGCAGGGCTATCAGAAACAGCCGGCGGAGGGAGTCGGGAGAGCACCCCACTGGGGGATCCACACCCCGAAAGTGATGAAGGTGGCGCAGATAGAGCCAACAGAGCAAACAGGACAAAATAAATAGGCTGCATTATGCAGCACAGTTGAGAAAGTGCCTTATCCCATATACTGATGAAGTATATACAGGATTTCAGAACAAAATTGTTTCCGGCGGTGATATTTGGGGGATTTTTGGGGATGTCACAGGAAGTGCTGTGAAGTCACTTCCTGTTTCCGGCAGTGGCATTTGGGGGAAATGATGTCATTTGGGGGAAATGATGTCACAGGAAGTGATGTCACTTCCCATTTCCGGCAGGTGACGCGGGGAAATGATGTCACAGGAAGTGATGTCACTTCCTGTTCCCTGTGGTGGCATGACGTCACCGGAAGTGACGTCACTTCCTGTTTCCGGCGGCGCACACGCTTCGCGCGCACGCACCCCTACCTTCCCCCCCCCCAACATGTCCCTGGCTGGCCTTCAGACATTATGGTCACCCTACCAATCAGCCTTGGATAGGGCAGCAATTGTCAAGATAATAGTGACACTCCTTCCCCCTCCACTTTTAAAGCACCAACAGTCAGACTGCAGGCTCTCTTTTGGATTCAAAATACTTGCTTGGTTCCAATTTGCATTTGGGGGGAAAGTGAGATTGAGTGTGGCCATGAAGATTAGAGGCCTTTAAGAACAAAATTTGAGGCCAGTGGCACCTTTAAGAACCAACCAAGTTTTAATCTGGGCATTGGCTTTTGTGTGCATGTACACTGTTTCATTTAGATTGCACACACACACTTATTTTATCTGACATGAGCCTTTTTTTTTTTTTTTTGCTATTAATCATTAATCTTATTTATTGTTTTGCTGCTGTTGGTTTTATGTGAAAAGGCTTGGTTTAATGTGAAAAGGCTTGATGCAGATATGGAATAATTTTCATATAGGACTGAAAAGGTTTCAAAAGGAACAAAGTCTAAGTCTAGTGACACATTTAAGACCAACAAAGTCTTATTCCCTGTATTGACAAGATCAATCTTTAGTCTATCCTTGATTTTATACTATATGTTGTTCTAAATGGCATTTTCTTTTATAATGTAATTACATTGTCTCCTACTTGTCGTTACCCGGAATCTTATGAACAAATACCTAATAAAGATTTAAGACTGTATGAACTTTCATGTAGCAAAGATACTTTTCGCGACGCCTACTTTGCCTTTGAATTATATTTGCTGTATCATTCTTCTGTTAAGCGTTTCATTTCCCTTCTTCAGATTGCCCTCAAGAGGGAAAAAGATGCCACCCTCTATCATTTCTTTCTTTCCTAGAAAGTAATCTCTCTGAAACAGGCAATTCATTGACTAACATTTCTATATTCGGCTGAAGAAGATACTGTACAATTGCCCCCCTAGTCGGAATAAAGAGGCAGACACAGAATATTGGGAAACGGGCCACTTTATTTAATTAACACAATTAACACGGCAAGGGCAGCCTACGGTGGGACAAGCCCTGGGGTCTTCCTCAGACCCCGCCAAGTCCCACAAAGGGCGAGTCACCCTGCCCCCAGCACGAGCCATAAGATTCTGGCTAATGCCAGGCCGGCGAGGCCAAACCCTCCTCAAAACTTCTGCCCCGATACCTAGAAGGAGGCGAATCTAAGAGGAGGCATGAATACGATCCGCATTATACAGCATTGAGCCGTAAAGCCCATCTGCCGCTCCTGCGTATCGACTGCACGAACAGGTGCAGTTGCCTGGGTGCTCGCCTGCAAGGTATAACCCCCTTGCACCTTCTGCCAAGTGACCAAAATTAAAACCCCCCCACCCTATTACCTAATATCCACACCACTGTCGGTAGTGCAAGGTAGGCGAAAAAACACCCCACCACAGGCCAATCAGGTGAGATGAAAAATTCCTACCTGGCCCCTAATAAGACGACCGGTTAAACCTGTACTACACAGGGTGGGAGGGTGGGCCGAGAGCGGCAACGAGCCTGAACTGGGAGGGCGGGGTCGAGGCTACAAATAGCCCCGACGCTCCGCCCGCCTGCACTCCCGGATGGACGGGAAGCTCATAGGCAGCCTCCCCTCCTTCCAGGGAGGCAAAAGGCGGCCCCTTGGCGCGCAGGCGCTTTGCGGCGCGGCCTGGGCGGGGCCGAACTCAGTTGGGTTCTTTAGACAGCCGCACCTTCCATTCTGCATAAGAAGACATTTAAATTCATAAACACATCTAGTAGGTTACGATGCCAAAATCTGCCCCTGTACATGTGTGTGTGTGTGTGTGTGTGTGATCTGTCTGTCTGTCTGTCCGTCCATCCATCCATGGCTTTTTTTGTAGCAGGAACTCCTTTGTATATTAGGCCATGCCCTCCTGATGTAGCCAATCCTCATGGAGCTTGCAGTAAGACCTGTAATAAGAGCCCTGTAAACTCTTGGAGAATTGACTCCATAAGAGGGGTGTGGTCTAATTTGTGGAGGAGTTCCTGCTACAATAAAGCCATCTATCTATCTATCTATCTATCTATCTATCTATCTATCTATCTATCTATCTATCTATCTATCTATCTATCTATCTATCTATCTATCTATCTATCTATCTATCTATCTATCTATCTACCTACCTACCTACCTACCTACCTACCTACCTACCTACCTACCTACCTACCTACCTACCTACCTACCTACCTACCTACCTATCTATCTATCTATCTATCTATCTATCTATCTATCTATCTATCTATCTATCTATCTATCTATCTATCTATCTATCTACCTACCTACCTACCTACCTACCTACCTACCTATCTATCTATCTATCTATCTATCTATCTATCTATCTATCTATCTATCTATCTATCTATCTATCCAAGAGAGAGAGAAATCCTTCCACCAGCCCTGTCCGACTCTGTCCACTTCTCTTCTGCCTGACTCCGCAAGTCAAGCATATGGTGTTTACTACCATGACTGACAACGTTCCGCTTTCCCTCGTTCCTCGAGAGAATCCTTTCCTGCCAACTCAATTTGCAAGGCCTTGGATCTTTCCGTGGCCCTTTGGTCTCCATCCAGCATTCCCCCCTCATATTCTCTTGGCAAAGCCCAGCGAAAGACAACCTGCCTTTCCCCTCTACCTAATTAACGGTCCGTCGAGACAGAATCGCGTCCAAAGAATCATCAATGCCAGCCTCCCGTATTTGCCTTTTGTGCTCCACTCAGCGGTGGGGAGGAGAGGGGAAGATTGCCTGCCTCTGAGTTTACCTCCCTGATTCCCTTTCACGTGTTTTCTCATGGCAATGAAATGAGCACTTGAAGCCTGCTTCAGTCGCCTGCTGAGGTTTGGGGACTCAAGTCGGCTCAAAGCGGGAGGCAACCCGCTGGCAAATCCCCAGCAAATGAGTGCGACGAGAGTGAAGCGTTGCCAGAAAAACGGGATTGGAATCTGTTGCCACTGAAGATGAATATCCCATCTCGCTTGGCTTGCGTGGGGTGGCAAAGTGGCCAAGGGAGCCTCTGCTGAGTGCGTACAGACTGTGAAACGAAGGGAGGGAGAAGAATGCGTGCTCTTCAAGCCCGTTTCCCAGCCCCAAATCCCTGCTTCATAACGCTGTTTCACTTATTGCACACATGTCAACTCCAGTTGGCAGCCATGTAGGCATCCAACAAAGAGCTATAGCCAATCACAGCTTCCAGGTGGCAGTATCTCTAGGATTTGCTTTCAAAGCATCAGTGTACACCTTGAAACATTGTGTGTTTGGGAGGGATGGTGGCTCAGTGGTAGAGCATCTGCTTGTAAGCAGAAGGTCCCAGGTTCAATCCCTGGCATCTCCAACTAAAAGGGTCCAGGCAAGTGGGCGTGAAAAACCTCAGCTGGAGACCCTGGAGAGCCGCTGCCAGTCTGAGTAGACAAGACGGACTTTGATGGGCCCAGGCTCTGATTCAGTAGAAAGCAGCTTCATATGTGTAAATGAATGCATATACCATGCTGCTTTCCCTCAATACCTCACTTATCGTGATCCCCCTCCTCCCTCAATGTTACAACTGCCACATTGGGGCAAAAACTTAAGTAATCGTTGCTTAGACACCAACAATCTCATATCACTCGATATGGAGTCTTGGGGGTTACTCATATGTTTTTCTGACATGAGCTATGCAGGGATGGTAGCTCTCCAGATGTTTTTTGCCTACAACTCCCATCAGCCCAGCCATTGGCCATGCTGGCTGGGGCTGATGGGAGTTGTAGGCAAAAAACATTTGGAGAGTTGCCGTTCGCACCTCTGAGCTATGGGGTTTTTCAGGGCTTTTTTTTTTTTTTGTAGCAGGATCTCCTTTGCATGTTAGGCCACACACTCCTGATGTAGCCAATCTTCCTGGAGCTTACAGTAGGCCCTGTACTGAGAGCCCTATAAACTCTGGGAGGATTGGCTACATCAGGGGTGTGTGGCCTAATATGCAAAGGAGCTCCTGCTGCTAAAAAAGCCCTGGTCTTGTCTTGTCTCATCTCGTCTCGTCTCGTCTCTTCTCTTCTCTTCTCTTCTCTTCTCTTCTCTTCTCTTCTCTTCTCTTCTCTTCTCTCTTCTCTTCTCTTCTCTTCTCTTCTCTTCTCTTCTCTTCTCTTCTCTTCTCTTCTCTTCTCTTCTCTTCTCTCTCTTCTCTTCTCTTCTCTTCCTTCCCTTCCCTTCCCTTCCCTTCCCTTCCCTTCCCTTCCCTTCCCTTCTCCTTCCCTTCCCTTCCCTTCCCTTCTCTTCTCTTCTCTTCTCTTCTCTTCTCTTCTCATCTCTTCTCTTCTCTTCTCTTCTCTTCTCTTCTCTTCTCTTCTCTTCTCTTCTCTTCTCTTCTCTTCTCTTCTCTTCTCTTCTCTTCTAGTTATTGCTGATCATATTTATTGTTTACTGTTCGATCTTGTTGGTTTTATGATGTAAGCCACCCTGGGCCCATTTTGAGGGTAGGGCAGGGTATAAATTGAATAAACAAAATGGAATAATCTGCTGCCCTCTGGGTTGATAGAGAAAGAGATTAACAACCGATGAGCTCTTGGGAAAATAATCTTATTGAGAGTTCTTCAAGCGCATTGAATTCCTGGGCCTTCCTTGTGACATCCCAACCATCCTAGGATGCTGACAACCTTCAGTCCCTCTTACAACACAGATGTTGCTTTCATGGTCATCTAGTAGGCAAGTAAGTTGGTCACAGCAGTGATCACCCAGAGAGCCACCAAGCTGATGGGTGGAATATTAAACATCTCCCTCACTTGCCTTTCCATCTCCCAACTTTGCTTTCAGTATGAGGGGTGCCAGCCTCCAGTTGGGACCTGGGAATCACCTGAAATTACGGCTCATCTCCAGGTTACAGAGATCAGTTCCCCTGGAGAAAAATAGATGTTGAACATACGAACATCTGAAGCTGCCTTATACTGAATCAGATCCATCAAAGTCAGTATTGTCTGCTCAGACTGGCAGCGGCTGTCCAGGATCTCAAGCTGAGGTTTTTCATGCCTATTTGCCTGGAACCCTTTGGAGGTTGGTGGACTCTATGGCGTTGTACTCCACCGAGGTCCTTCTTCTCCAGACAGCCAGCTTGGCGCAGTGGTTAGGAGTACAGACTCCAATCTGGGAGAGCCGGGTTTGATTCCCCGCTCCTCCACATGCAGCCAATTGGGTGACCGTCGGCAAACCACAGTTCTCTCAGACCTGTTCTCTTAAGAGCAGTTCTCTCAGAGCTCTCTCACCGACCTCATAGGGTGTCTCTTATGGGGAGGGAACAGAAAGAAGATTGTAAAATGTTCTGAGACTCCAAATGAAGGGTGGGGCATAATCCAATCTCCTCCTCCACAGGCTCCACCCAGAAATCTCCAGGAGTTTCCCAACCTGGAGCCAGCAACCTTATACCACCATCCCATGTTGGTGGCGAGGGAGGGGGGACCTGGTAACCTCAGGGCTTTTTTTGTAGCAGGAACTCCTATGCATATTAGGCCACACACCCCTGATGTAGCCAGTCCTCCTGGAGCTTACAGTAGGCCCTGTACTGACAGCCCTGCAAGCTCCAGGAGGATTGGCTACATCGGGGGGGGGGGGTGGCCTAATATGCAAAGGAGGTCCTGCTACAAAAAAGTCCTGGTATTAGGCCCACTCTCCCCTGATGTAGCCAATCCTCCTGGAGCTTACAGCAGGCCCTGTACGAAGAGCCCTGTAAGCTTTTGGAGGATTGGCTACATCAGGGATGGGAGGCCTAATATGCAAATGTGTTTCTGCTATAAAGAAAGCCCCAAGTAACCCTACTAAGTACCCTGATAAATGTGGCATTGAAGCAGCAAGAGAAGTGAGATGGTGGGCTAGGAGGGTGGGAGTTATTTTCTTCTCTGGTCCAAATAAAATGGATCAGCTGAGGAGAAGAACTTCGGAGAACAATATGTTAAAAGATGGACAGCATGAGATTAGGTGGGTCTCATGCTGATCTTAGGGAATACAAACCCCGCTCATAAAAACTTTGCTCAGATCTGTCAGTCTTGAAGTCATTTAAAGCTGACGATGTTGGATAGAAATAGGGATACTTCTTCTTTTTTTTTTTTTAAAAATGGAGGATTAAGTGCTGTTTCCAGTAGATTTGCAGCCATTTGAAGAAATTGCTTGCCAGCTGTTGGAATACACATGGGTCAGGTGATGGCACCAGGGCAGTTTAGTGGCAATCCACACAAGAATTATCTTAAGGAGGCAAAGAGAGGGAAAGAAGAAGAAGATTTTGAATTTATATCCTGCCCTATACTCTGAGTCTCAGAGCGGTCACAATCTCCTCTACCTTCCCTCCCCACACACACACAACAAACACCCTGTGAGGTAGGTGGGGCTGAGAGTGCTTTTATAGCAGCTGCCCTTTCAAGGACAGCTTCTATGAAAGCTATGGCTGACCCAAGGCCATCTCAGCAGGCGCGAGTGGAGGAGTGGGGACTCAAACCCGGTTCTCCCAGATAAGAGTCCGCACACTTATCCACTACACCAAATTAGCTCTCTCAAGATGGAGGCACTGAGAAGCTGGCGGTGAACAAGGCACAGGCCGATGAAATGAGAGAAGAGGATTTTCCGTAGGTGAACGCTGCATCGATAAGTGAAAATCACGAGATTTCTTTGATTGAAATTTCAAATATCGCTCTTAATTATGAACTCTGAGGTCCAAACATACCCAGGCGTGCAACCCACACCATTTTATTCGGGCATAGAAAATGGAAACGGTACGTATTTATTAGAGCCCCCTTTTTTTTTAATCAGCAGAAGGTGGGGAATTTTTTTTCCCCTCAGTTATTTTTTTTTCCTCCTGCTGTTCTTGTAGATGCATTCGGCAACAGACAAAAGGGGACACTGCGGTTTCTTGGACTGGGGGCTGAGGAGGAATGGAGGGAAGCGCATGATTGATGGAGTTCTGGTTGGCTTATAAAGGGCAGCCGGGAGTGCAGGGAAATAATCAGGGAAAAGGGCGTCCCATACTGGCTCTCTCAGAGGGGAGAAATGAATCCTCAACTTCTGCATTATTAAGTTGTCAGACGGGCTGATGATGAAAATCTGAAGGTCAGGAATAACAAGGAGCACCTTATGGGGGGATCACGACCTCGCTGGGAGTGCTACACTCATATTTATCCGCACCTAACCCTTATCCACAATTCTTCATTTGATAAGAACATTGGGAGAAAAGGCAAAAGAGGGAGAGTTGGGGGAGGGGTGCAGAGGGGGTGCAGAGGGCCTCGAAGTGGGGGGGGGGACGAAAGGTGGTCTCATCATCTTTCCTCTAAGCAGTGAGTGAAAATTAGGCTTCCCGTGGAACTGATTGTGGATGCCGAAGTCATACCGAAAGATAATAAACCAAAAGGACACACGAGGGATGCGGGCAGAAATTGTTTGCTACAGTGAAACTCAATAAAGGGAACAGGGGCTTTCCTAAATGACAAATTTGGTACAGGAGTGCTAAAATCTGTTCTCTCCCTGGTACCGTGGCAGCCATTCAATCTCAGATCTAACACTTTTTTTTTATTTACTTTCCAAGTCCTAATAATGAGGGGAGGCTGCTTTCTCTCTCTTTTTTATTTTTAAAAGGAAAAAAAAAATCCAGATGTATTTTTTAAAACTGCCATGTTGTTTCCAGGTATAAGTGCACACATAAACATAAGGCATGGATGCAAAAGACATCCCCCCAGTTCAACTTACCTATAGTGTAGTTATATTTGTCAGGGAACTTTGTTTGTCTACAACTCCCTTATTTATTCATTCATTTATTTAATTCTGCTGCTTTTCTGTTGAGATAATGCAACAATGAGGTGTGCAAACAAAGCAATGAAACCCAGAATCAAATCAGAAATATCTAAAGCAACAACGAAAAGAATACCAATAATTAAATCCCCCAGAACTAAGTACAAGTTGACCTCTGGAAAGAATACAGAATGGGGAAGAAGTACAAATAATTTCAAGATCCTTCCAGGATAGCTTTTGTCTTCCCCCTTTCTGTTTACCAATCAGGAAGGGCATAATTATCTTCCCTACAATCTATAGCAATGTCAAATCACTAAATCCAGGGCTTTTTTTGTAGAAAAAGCCCAGCAGGAACTCATCTGCATATTAGGCCACACCCCCTGATACCAAGCCAGCCGGAACTACATTCCTGTGTGTTCCTGCTCAAAAAAAGCCCTAAATCCACACACACCCTGGAATTCTGGGAATTGTAGTCAGGTGAGACCATTAAGAATCCTCTATCAGAGATTTTGTATTCCTCCCTCCCCAAGAAAAAAACTATGATTTCCAATGTTCCCTGGGGGCGGGGAGTAAGATACATAAACCAATTTTAAGAGCGAATCCACAATGTGCCACTTCCCAGTCGTAGATCTCTGGAGACTGAGACAGAAGTCTTTCGCGTTAATTAATTAATTATATGTTGCTAGAGTATCACTGTGAGTCTTCCATTCTCTCATGCTAACCTGCCTCATGAGGTGGCTGGTAACATGAAGGATAACGTGAAGGATGGGTGTGGGGGAGATATTGCTTTTAAGAACATAAGAGAAGCCATGTTGGATCAGGCCAATGGCCCATCCAGTCCAACACTCTGTGTCACAGAAGAACATAAGAGAAGCCATGTTGGATCAGGCCAGTGGCCCATCCAGTCCAACACTCTGCATCACATAAGAACATAAGAGAAGCCATGTTGGATCAGGCCAATGGCCCATCCAGTCCAACACTCTGCATCACATAAGAACATAAGAGAAGCCATGTTGGATCAGGCCAATGGCCCATCCAGTCCAACAATCTGTGTCACATAAGAACATAAGAGAAGCCATGTTGGATCAGGCCAATGGTCCATCCAGTCCAACACTCTGTGTCACACAGTGGCAAAAAAATTTATATATACACACACACACACTATGTCTTTTAAACTGCTTTCCGGAGAGTGGGGGGATATTAAAAATAAAGACTACAATACATGAGACTAAACAGCTCCGCTTCCTGGAGAGGTAGAGTGGTAAAGTGGTTAGAACTGCTAGATTACGACCCTGCCACAAAAATCCTCCAGTGACCTTGGTACAGTCACTGTCTCTCAGTTTAGTCTACCTCGTAGGGCTGTTATAAGAATATAATGGAAGAGAGAACCAGGGCTTTTTTTGTAGCAGGAATTCCTCTGCGTATTAGGCCGCACACCCCTGATGTAGCCAATCCTCCTGGAGCTTACAGTAGGCCCTGTACGAAGAGCCCTGTAAGCTCTTGGAGGATTGGCTATATCAGGAGTGTGTGTGGCCTAATATGCAAAGGAGTTCCTCCTACAGAAAAAGCCCTGTGGAGAACCTTCTATCTGGCTCTGAGCTTAGGTTTCCCAATCCCCAGGTCCCAGAGGGGGATCCCCCGGTTTTACAGGCTTCCCCCCTCTCCCAGCCAGCTGGCTGGCGGGGGAAGCCCCACCCCCAGAGCCATCATGCACCTCCATGAACGATTCCCATAGGGAATGATGGGGAATTGATCCGTGGGTATCGGGGGCTCTGGGGGAGCTGTTTTTTGAGATAGAGGCACCAAATTTTCAGCATAGCATCTAGTGCCTCTCCCCAAAATACCTCCCAAGTTTCAAAAAGATTGGACCAGGGGGTCCAATTCTATGAGCCCCAAAAGAAAGTGCTCCTATCATTCATTATTTCCTATGGAAGGAAGGCATTTAAAAGGTGTTCAGTCCCTTGAAATGTGATGTCCAGAACTCCCTTGGAGTTCAATTGTGCTTGTCACAACCTTGCTCCTGGCTCCACCCCCAAAGTCCCCAGATATTTTTTGAATTGGACTTGGCAACCCTATCTGAGCTGCAGGGAAGAAGGAAGAGATAAAGCACTCTAGATCAAGTGGTCTCAGAATATTGTCGTGAGGCAGCCTTGGTTGACGGTCTTGGTTTGGATCCAGTCAGCTTTCCTGTTGGTGAAAAAAGGCGTTCCGTTCTGACCACCCAAGAGGTTGTGTTGCAAATTACAGGATCTGTGTGAACAAGATGGAGGGTCGCCAACCTCGAAGTGAAGCCTGGAGATCTGGCTTCAGACTATAAATTCAGTTCCGGTACAGAAAATGGCAGCTTTGTGGAGTAGGCCCGATGACATCACATCCTTTCTGAGCTCCCTTCCTTCCCTGAACTCCGCCCTTTCCCGGCTCCACCCCCCAATTCTCCAGGAACTTCCCAATCTGGAGTTTGTAACACTGAGGCACGTGCTCACCTAAGGAGGAGGACTGAGTGGAAGGAACTAAGCAAAAGAACCCCGGTAGGATCGAAGTGTTCTTACATTCTGTTCAATGGTCCTCTTATCAGGAATGAAAATTGGTGCGATTTTTTTTTTTTTTTAAAGAATCCATCTCTAATGAAAGGCGTGTTTGGGCTGAATATACATCAATGATTTTATTACTGACTCTGTGAAATAGTAATTGTATAATTAGTAATACATTTGTCATTCTTCCGCCAAAGAGAAAGTTAAACACATGCAGCTTTTGCGTAAAGTCTGACAGTGGAGAGGGTTTAAAAAATTTTTTTAAAAAAATTCCCCCCCGTCTTTCCCTCAGAGAATTATATCATTATATCATAAAAGTGTCAAGACTTGAGTTTACTGTTCAGGCTAATATTCTCAAATATTCTCTTCGGCTGACATCTCTGTCAATTAAAATTAAACAAAATTGCATTGCGCCATATACACTTCAAATGGGAAGCTTTCAAGTTTATGGCCGTTCTCTGAATTGATTTTTAAGATGGCATCTGTAAAACCTACCTCGTACAAGATGAGGTGCCGGAGAGGGGGAATGTAGTTAAGATTCAGTCAATTTTAAAAAATGGTTTCGTGATCATAAACGAACAACTGGAAGTTATAGAAAATCCTCCAAATCGGAGGCTGTTAGGCATAAAACGATAGTGTCTTCCGGGGTGGAGGGAGGGGGAATTGAGTATTTGTAACATGCGTGTTTGATCAAACTTGAGTTTATTTCCCCTGCAGACTTTGATGCTGTTAATTATTTCCCCCCCCCCCCACAAAGCAAAACAAGAAGAGGAGAATGTCCTGAATTGCCAGTCATGGGGTCTCGCAGGGATGTAACGTCCCGCCACGCCTGGTGATTTCCCACACCAAGGCACAGGCTTTCTCACGGGACTTCGTTTCTCATGGAAAAATAATAGGTTTGTCCTCAGTCAGTGTTCTCAAGCTGTGACACCCTGCCAATAAAAAAGTGGTTTTATATTTTGGAGGATGGCAACGAGGGAGGGAATAATTATTCTCATTGAACAGATGATACCCTTAACAGGAACCTTATCCCTTTCGCAACAGTCATTTGTTCCCTCCATATTTCAGCATAACATTACACAAAAAGCCATACATGGCAAAGTTGTCTGTGTATGTGTGTGTGTGTTTGTGTGTATGTGTAAAGTGCCTTCACATCATTTTGCAGGCTTTGCAGGCTGTTGCAACGTGGCTTAGGCTGAGTGGGCTGAAGCTGAACCCGACGAAGACAGAGGTCCTTTTTGTGGGTCGCGGCGCTCTGGGGAAGGAAATATCTCTCCCGGCCTTCGACGGTGCGCCATTGAAAGCAGCGCACCAGGTAAAGAGCTTGGGTGTTTTACTGGAGCCTTCATTATCAATGGAGGCCCGGATAGCAGCCACTGCCAAGTCAGCATTCTTCCATCTGAGGCGGGCGAGGCAGTTGGCCCCTTTCCTAGAGCGTCAGGACCTAGCAACAGTGATCCACGCGACGGTCACCTCAAGATTGGACTACTGTAATGCCCTCTACATGGGGCTGTCTTTGTGCCAAACCCAGAGGCTGCAGCTAGTGCAGAACGCGGCGGCCAGGCTGTTGCTAGGACTCCCGAAATGGGACCATATACGGCCGGGGCTACGCGAACTGCACTGGCTGCCGATTACGTACCGGGTCCGGTACAAAGTGCTGGTCATTACCTTTAAAGCCCTATATGGCCGAGGACCGGCCTACCTGAGGGACCGTCTTTCCCCATATGAACCCCAGAGAGCACTGAGGTCAGCAGGGAAAAATAAACTGACCATCCCCGGGCCAAAAGAGGCTAAAACTCAGAACACTCATGCACGGGCCTTTTCTATCGCATCCCCATCCCTATGGAATCAGCTCCCAGAGGAGGTGCGGGCCCTGCGGAGCCTTGATCAGTTCCGCAGGGCCTGCAAGACCACCCTTTTCAAGCTGGCGTTCACGGACTGCTGAGTTATGGTTGTTTAACATATGGTTCTGTTTAAGAACCCTTGGTACTATGTAAACTGATAAAAATAGCGTCGAGAATAACATTGCTACTCTCAGATTAAGTTTAATTATGTATTGACTGGTTTTTAAATAATGTTAATTTTAAAGTTTTATATTTATTGTATTGTATGTTTATGAATGCTGTTAGCCGCCCTGAGCCTGCCTCGGTGGGGAGGGCGAGATATAAATAAAATTTTATTGTTATTATTATTATTATTATTATTATTATTATTATTATTATTATTATTATTATTATTATTATTATTATTATTATTGACTAACTGATTCTGAGAATTAATGACTGCAATACATAAGAAGAGCCTTGCTGGATCAGACCCAGTGGTCCATCTAGTTCAGCATCCTGTCTCACACAGTGGCCAACCAGTTCCCTAGAGGGCCAACAACAGGGCAGAGAGTCCTGGCTCTGGGATTCAGAGGTTTAGTGCTCTGAAGGTGGAGGTTCCCATCAGCTGCCATGGACTTATCCTCCATCAATCTAAATATAAGAACATAAGAAGATCCCTGCTGGATCAGACCAGTTATTCATCTAGTCCAGCAACCTGCTCCATATAGTGGTCAACTAGTTCCTCTGGACAGTCAACAATAGACAGACTGAGGTCTTCCCCTAATAAAAACATCAAAAGAGCCTTGCTGGATCGGACCAGTAGTCCATCTAGTCCAGCATCCTGTCTCACACAGTGGCCAGCCAGTTCCTCTCTGGACAGCCAACAATAGGGCAGAAAGGCTGAGGCCTTCCTCGGATAAGAACATAAGAAGAGCCCTGCTGGATAAGACCAGTGATCCCTCTAGTCCAGCATCCTGCTTCACATAATGGCCAACTAGTTCCTCTGGGTGACCAACAGTAGGGCAAATAGGCCTTCCCCTGATTAAAAACAAACAAACAAACATCAGAAGAGCCTTACTGGATCAGACCAGTGAGGGTCCATCCAGTCCAGCATCCTGTCTCATACAGTGGCAAGCCAGTTCCTCTGGAGGCCAACAATAAGGCAGTGAGGCTGAGACCTTCCCCTGAGGTTGCCACCTAGCTCTGGGATTCAGAGGCTGAATGCTTCTGAAGGTGGAGGTTCCCCTCAGCCACCATGGACTTATTCTCCATGAATCTATCTATAAGAACATAAGAAGATCCTGTCTCACACAGTTCCTTTGGAAGGCCAACATCAGGGCAGAGAAGCTGAGGCTTTCCCCTTACGTGACTTCCTGGCTCTGTGCTTCAGAGGATTAGTGCTTCTGAAGGTGGAGGTTCCCCTCAGTCACCATGGCTAGTAGTTCACCCTTGCTCAGGTTTTGCAAGTGATCAAATCAATCTATCTCATGTTGTGTATTCCTCTTTTCTTGCTGCCTTCAACTTCTCCTAGCATTATTGTTTTTGTTAGTGACTCTTGTCCTCTCATAATGCGATCAAAGGATTGCATTGGGGGAGGGATGGTAGCTCAGTGGTAGAGCATCTGCTAGGTAAGCAGAAGGTCCCAGGTTCAATCCCCAGCATCTCTAACTGAAGAGGGTCCAGGCAAATAGGTGTGAAAAACCTCAACTTGAGACCCTGGAGAGCCACTGCCAGTCTGAGTAGACAATACTGACTTTGATGGACCAAGTGTCTGATTCAGTAGAAGACAACTTGATATCTTCATATGTCTAAGGGGAGGAATGGTGGCTCAGTGGTAGAGCATCTGCTTGGGAAGCAGAAGGTCCCAGGTTCAATCCCTAGCATCTCCAAAAAAGGGTCCAGGCAAATAGGTGTGAAAAAAATCAGCTTGAGACCCTGGAGAGCCACTGCCAGTCTGAGAAGACAAGACTGACTTTGATGGACCAGGGGTCTGATTCAGTATAAGGCAGCTTCAGATGTTCATATGTTCAAAGTATGACAACCTCAGTTTAGTCATTTTAGCTTATAGGGAGAGTTCAGACGTGACTTGCTTTAGAACCCAGTTATTAGTCTTTTGGGCAAACCATGGCATCTGTAAAAGTCTCCTTCAACCCCACATTTTCTTCCTTGTCCAACTTTCATACCCACACATAGTAATAGAGAATACTATGGTATGTATGGTAAGTATGTACATACATACATATGTACATACATAGGACATGTATGGTATGGTATGTAACTCTTGTTGAGGGTGAAAGAGGAGAGCACAAAAGTAGGCTTGAAACTCAACATCAAAAAAACTAAGATCATGGCATCTGGCCCCATCACACCTTGGCAAATAAAAGGGGAAGACATGGAAGTTGTGATGGACTTCACATTTCTGGGATCCGAGATCACTGCAGATGGTGACTGTAGCCATGAAGTTAAGAGACATTTGCTCCTTGGGAGGACAGCTATGGCAAACCTGGGCAGTATAATAAAAAGTAGAGACATCACCCTGCCAACAAAAGTCCGTATAGTCTAAGCAATATTATTCTCAGTAGTAATGTATGGCTGTGAGAGCTGGACCATAAGGAAGTCCGAGCACAGAAGAATAGATGCTTTTGAGTTGTGGTGCTGGTGAAGAATCTTGAGAGTCCCTTGGACTGCAAGAAGATCAAATCAATCAGTCCTAAGGGAAATCAACCCAGATTGTTCCCTGGAAGGTCAGATGCTGAAGCTCAAATACATTGGCCACCCAATGAGAAGGGAGCACTCGCTGGAGAAGACCTTGATGCTGGGAAAGACAGAAGGCAAAAGAAGAAGGGGACGGCAAAAGAGGAGATGGCTGGACAGCGTTACTATTGTAACAAACACAAATTTGAGCAGACTTTGGAGGATGGTGGAAGACAGGAGGGCCTGGTGTGACTTTGTCCATGGGGTTGCTCAGAGTCGGACTTGACTGTGCGACTGAGCAACAGCAACAACATGGTATGTATTATCTTGATATTGGTCGCCAGTGACATATCCTTACTCTTAAGAATTTTTTTTAAGAAAAACAATTTCCCAGTTTAAATCTTGTTCTGATTTCTTGGCTGCAGTCTCCTTTTTGGTTGATGATGGCACCAAGGAATAGAACATCTTTGACAATTTTGGTTTCATCAACCTTACAGTTGTGTAAGTCTTCACAGCAGAGTAGAGAATTTTAAAACCGTGTAATAAAACAACGTAATAAGAACAGTGAGTGTATGCTATTGTTTTGAATTGGGCTTCAAATATTTTGCACATCTGTATTCTCACCTTTCTCTCCTACATTTGTCTCTGCCACTCCCCACCCAACTCCAATCATCTCACCCCAAAGGGGAAGGGGGGACACTGATTTACAAAATAGTTTCAATCCTGCTAGGGTTAAGCCAGGTTGAATCAGACCAATGGCCCATCCAGTCCAACAGTCTGTGTCACACAGTGGCCAAAGCCCAGGTGCCATCAGGAGGTCCAACAGCAGGACCAGAACTCTTCTCACTGTTGCCCCCCAAGCACCAATAATAGGGAGCATCACTGCCTCACACATAGTGTTCTATCTATACTTTCTGGCTGATAGCCGCTCATGAACCTCTGTTCCATATGTTTCTCCAGGGGTAGAATTCTAGCAGGAGCTCCTTTGCATATTAGACCACACACCCCTGATGTAGCCAATCCTCCAGGAGTTTACAAGGCTCTTCTTTGTAAGCTCTTGGATGATTGGCTGCATCAGGGGTGTGTGGCCTAATATGCAAAGGAGCTTCTGCTAGAATTCCACCCCATATTTATCCAAATCCCTCTTGAGGCTGTCTATGCTTGTAGCCACTACCACTCCCTGCAGCAGTGAATTCTGTGTGTCAATGACTCCTTAATTGAAGAAGTGCTTCCTTTGATCTGCTCTAAACCTACTGCTTATCAATTTTGTTGAGTGCACACAAGTTCTTGCATTGTGAGAAAAGGAGTTCTTTCTCTGCCTTCTCTATCCCATTCACAATTTTGTAAACCTCAATCATGTCACCCTTCAATCCTCTTTTCTCCAAGCTAAAGCACCCTAATCTCTTTAACCTTTCTTCATAGGGAAAGTGTTCCATCTCCTTAATCATTTCAGTTGCCCTTTTCTTGCACATTTTCTAAATATATATATTTGGGGTGTGGATACCAGAACTGTACACAGTATTCAAAATAAGTCCGCGTCATGGATTTATACAGGGCCATGATGATACTGGCTGATTTGTTTTTCAATTTCCTTTCTAATAATCCCCAGCATAATATTTGCCTTTTTCTTCTTTTAATTGCAGTCACACACTGAGATAACTTGTTCAGTGAGTTATCTACCACGACTCCAAGATCTGGTCAGTTCTTGCCAGTTTGGATCTCATAGAGTATTTACAGTTGGAAGTTTTGGCCCCAAAGTGCATTACTTTGCACTTGCCCATGCTGAACCTCATTTGCCACATTGATGCCCGCTCGTCCAGCCTTGACAGGTCCTTCTGTAGTGCCTCCAAGTCCTCCCTGGTTTTCATCGTCCTGAACAACTTATTGTCAACTTATTGTGAGCTGCTCTGAGACTCTTCGGAGTGGAGGGCGGGATATAAATCCTATGTCTTCATCTACCTCACAGGGTGTTTGTTGTGGGGGAGGAAGGTAAAGGAGATTGTGAGCTGCTCTGAGACTCTTTGGAGTGGAGGGCGGGATATAAATCCAATATCTTCATCTACCTCACAGGGTGTCTGTTGTGGGGGAGGAAGGGAAAGGAGATTGTGAGCCGCTCTGAGACTCTTCGGAGTGGAGTGCGGGATATAAATCCAATATCTTCATCGACCTCACAGGGTGTTTGTTGTGGGGGAGGAAGGTAAAGGAGATTGTGAGCGGCTCTGAGACTCTTTGGAGTGGAGGGCGGGATATAAATCCAATATCTTCATCTACCTCGCAGGGTGTCTGTTGTGGGGGAGGAAGGGAAAGGAGATTGTGAGCCGCTCTGAGACTCTTCGGAGTGGAGGGCGGGATATAAATCCAATGTCTTCATCTACCTCACAGGGTGTCTGTTGTGGGGGAGGAAGGGAAAGGAGATTGTGAGCCGCTCTGAGACTCTTCGGAGTGGAGGGTGGGATATAAATCCAATGTCTTCATCTACCTCACAGGGTGTCTGTTGTGGGGGAGGAAGGGAAAGGAGATTGTGAGCCGCTCTGAGACTCTTCAGAGTGGAGGGTGGGATATAAATCCAATATCTTCATCGACCTCACAGGGTGTCTGTTGTGGGGGAGGAAGGTAAAGGAGATTGTGAGCCGCTCTGAGACTCTTTGGAGTGGAGGGCGGGATATAAATCCAATATCTTCATCTACCTCACAGGGTGTCTGTTGTGGGGGAGGAAGGGAAAGGAGATTGTGAGCCCCTCTGAGACTCTTCGGAGTGGAGGGTAGGATGTAAATCCAATATCTTCATCTACCTCACAGGGTGTCTTTTGTGGGGGAGGAAGGTAAAGGAGATTGTGAGCCGCTCTGAGACTCTTCAGATGGAGGGCGGGATATAAATCCAGTATCTTCATCTTCTTCATCTGCAGACTTTGCCATTTCACTGCTTAGTCCCAACTGCAAATCATTTATAACAAAGTCTTGGTTGAAGACCAACCAAGTTTTGTTCAGAATGTAAGCTTTCGTATGCACGCATACTTCATCAGATAATGGAATGAGGTCAGTGAGCAGAGCTACATATAGCTGGTGGGCAGTGGTTATGAATGCAAAGTGGTACGAAATTATTTTGCCATTGGATTCTAACTTTGCACCACTTTGCATTCTTAACCATTGCCCACTAGCTATATGTAGCTCTACTCACTGTACCGCATTTCATTGTCTGATGAAGTGTGCATTCGTACGAAAGCTTACATTCTGAACAAAACTTGGTCGGTCTTCAAGGTACTACTGGACTCCGTCTTTGTTCCACTGCTTCAGACCAACACGGCTGCCCACCTGGATCTACCAAATCATTTGTGAACAAGGTAAAAGGTCCCGGACCTAGTACCAAGCCCTTATACCCCACTGCTTACCACTTTCCACTGTGAAAATTGAAGAAGAAGACTGCCGATTGATACCCCGCCCTTCTCTCTGAACCAGAGACTCAGAGCGGCTTACAATCTCCTTTATCTTCTCCCCCCACAACAGACACCCTGTGAGGTGGGTGGGGCTGAGAGAGCTCTCACAACAGCTGCCCTTTCAAGGACAACCTCTGTGAGAGCTACGGCTGACCCAAGGCCATTCCAGCAGGTGCAAGTGGAGGAGTGGGGAATCAAACCTGGTTCTCCCAGATAAGAGTCCACACACTTAACCACTACACCGAAAACCACTATACCAAAAAACTGCCTTTTTATATGCACTCTCTGTTTCCTGTTAATTAAATCCACAGCTTTAAATCCACAAGAGGACTTGTCCTCTTCTCCCATGACTGCTGAATTTACTTAGGAGCCTTTGATGAGGAACCATATCAGAAGCTTTCTGGAAGTCTAGGTAAACAACATCTCTCAGGCTGAGGGTCGAGCTGAGGAACCTGGGCACTCCGTCTCTCTGGTATTCTAGCTTTGCCTCTTCTGCACGACTAAATTATCAAGATGTTTGGTTAATATGGCAGAGTTTTCCCAGTCGCAGAAAGATGATACTGAGTGCAGTAAATAAATCTCCCAAGGAGAAGACTGCAAAAAAGGTAAGCTTACATTTATTCATGAAGATCTAGTTCACATCTAGGTTGCAGTCAAAAGAAGAGAGAGAAGCCTAATCTAAAAAAAGTACTTTCCCTATCAAAAATAGCCAGCTTGTCTGGCATCATGTTGGAGGACTGTAAATTGGTATCCCCCCCTCTCTTTTTTGGGGTGAGATGATTGGAGGTGGGTGGGAGCGGCAGAGACAAATATGTGTGGAAGGATGAGGGCATTGTTTCTACAGGAGAGATTTACAGAGGCATGTTTCCCTATGGAAGGCCATGTGCAGAGAGGGGGCAAGTGAAAAAGGGTTCAGAGTTCAGCTCCTAAGTTAAGGCACAGGGTGTGGACAGACGGGCAGTGTCTCAACTTTAAATAAGCCATGTGAGTTTGGGGTGGTTTATTTCAATAAGACAGTTTGGTGTAGAGCCAGTTTGGTGTAGTGGTTAAGTGCGTAGACTCTAATCTGGGAGGACCAGGTTTGATTCCTCACTTCTCCACATGCACCTGCTGATGTGACCTAGAGACAATCACAAGTTCCTGCAGAGCTGTTCCTCTCAAGAGCCGTTTCTGTCGGAGCTCTCTCAGCTCCACCTATCTCACAGGGTGTCTGTTGTGGGGAGGGGGAGGGAAATGAGATTGTAAGCCACTCTGAGACTCCTTCAGGTAATGAAGGGTGGGGTATAAATCCAACCACCACCACCACCTCCTCCTCTTCTTCTTCTCTAAGCTGACATCATAGCGCCATAATATTTCCTCGGTATATTCCGTAATATACCCGAAGAAAAAGCTTCATTTCCAAATATTGCTGCTGTGTATGAAAATCAAAAGACACAATTCAGTATGGAAGGCTCATATGGTTAGAACCAGGGGTCATTTTGTAGAACAATAGGTGGTGGAGCTCATCCAGGGATTGTTATGCAGTTGCACCTGTTATTCAATGGACAGGGAAGGTAGATGGGAGGGGAGGAAGAGAGGGAACCCTCAGAAAGGTTCAGGAGCTGTGCTCCTGTGAGCTCCTGCTGAATCAGAGGCCTGGTTAGAATAAAGAAATTCATTTTCTCATGCAGGTGGCCTGCGCCAAAATAGAATAATTAAGTGCTGTCAAGGACTAACTGACTCACGGAAACCCTGCAAGGAATTTTCAAGACAAGGGATGGGCAGAGGCAGTTTGCCATTACCGGCCTCTGCATAGTAACTCAAGTTTTCTTTAGTGGTCTCTCTTCCAAGTACTGACCATAGGGAACCCCGCTTAGCTTCCAAGTTCTGATGAACTTGAGCTAGTCTCAACCATCTGCGTCAGAAATGAAGACCAAATATGGTCAATTAGTCCTAGTGAAAAGTCTATTGAATTGCTTGTATTTGCTCTTGTGCAAGGGCTCTTGAGCTAGTCTCAACCATCTGGGTCGGAAATGAAGACCAAATATGGTCAATTAGTTCTAGTGAAAAGTCTATTGAATTGCTTGTATTTGCTCTCGTGCAAGGGTGGAAACGTTCGATGGGACTCACTTCCATGTGCATGAATTGTCCTGGAGAAAGGATAGTCAAATTGTTTTTTAAGCATGTGCCAAATTCCAGTATTTTATCGGAAAACAGAGCTATGCCCTGTTTGAACACTGGATTTAAAAAACAAAAAAACAAAATCAAAGCCAAATTAGAATTTAGGACCCCCCACCTTCCAGTAACAACAAGCAACCTGCCTCTCTAGACCTCTCGCATGATTGATCGGGCGGTGAAATCAGAGAATCTCTCATTTCTTAACCAAATATTTTCTGGAAAAAAAGCCAAGTTTCCTAAGTCAAATGTGCACACTCAAAATAACGCGGGTGTGGGCTTCATATGAGATGAGTTCAGGGGGCAGTGGAATATTCAACCAGGGGCTCTTGAGAGGGAAGGAGGGAAAAATAGAGAAAGAAGTCTGTGTAAGCGGGGGTGGGGGGAGCACAAGAGAGAAAGTCTTTAATTCACCGCAAGTTGAGCCATGTTTCCAATGACAACTTCAATGTGGATTCCAACCAGCAAAATCACCTGTCACTCTAGGAGGTAACATCCATCAGGCTACAAGTGGTTTAAAAATTGTTTCTTCTTCTTCTTCTTCTTCTTCTTCTTCTTCTTCTTCTTCTTCTTCTTCTTCTTCTTCTTCAACAGTAGTTCTAAGAGGGAATGTATGGCTCAGAGTGGTAAACTGCAGTATTGCAGTGCAATCTCTGCTCATGACCTGAGTTCAATCCCAGAGGAAGCTGGGTTCAGGTAGCCAGCTCAAGGTTGACTCAGCCTTCCATCTTTCCGAGGTCAGTAAAATGAGTACCCAGCTTGCTGGGGGTAGAGTGTAGATGGCTGGGGAAGGCAAGGGCAAACCACCCTGTAAAAAGTCTGCCATGAAAGTGTCCTGATGCGACATCACCCCGGAGTTGGAAACGACTGGTGCTTTACCTTTACCTTTCTACCTTTACCTTTTTTGTGTTTTAACAATTTATTGATAACATATGGTTACAAAACTTAATTATAAATTTTCTGTACTAACCCATATGATATTTCAACCCCCCTCCCTCCAATGTTGACTTCCCCGAAGTTATAGATTAAGTTCAATACTAAAGGTACCACTAACCAATCAAAGTTCTATATTTTTTTTCTCATTAATACTAAAAAATTGTCCAATGTCTTTTTACATTCCACTCTTTCTCAATATATCCTTTAAATTTCTTCCACTCCTTTTTGAATATATCTAAATCATAGTCTCTTAGAGTTCTAGTTAGTTTATCCATCTCACTCCACGATAAAACTTTCACAATCCAGTCCCATTTCTCTGGTATTTTTTTCTTGTTTCCACAGCTGCGCATACAATGTCCTAGCAGCTGAGAGCAAGTACCAAATTAAAGTCCTGTCTTCCTTTTGGAAATTTTTCTAATTGTAATCCAAGCAGGAAAGTCTCTGCAGTTTTTTTAAAGTCATAACCCAAAATTTTGGAGATTTCTTGTTGTATCATCTTCCAGATACCTTTACCTTTTTTTTTTTTAACCTCCAAACTACAATTCCCTAGAGTTTTTGATGCAGCCATGATGGAATGGTATAATCCCAGAACAACACAGTCATTTCAGAAGGTAGCTAGCTCTTGAAAGCTCATATTCTGAAAATCATGTTGGTCTCAAGAAGCTAGCAGTTCTACTGAAGCCCAGCTTGGCTATCCACATGTTAAGAACATAAGAGAAGCCATGTTGGATCAGGCCAATGGCCCATCCAGTCCAATACTCTGTGTCACATAAGAACATAAGAGAAGCCATGTTGGATCAGGCCAGTGGCCCATCCAGTCCAACACTCTGTGTCACATAAGAACATAAGAGAAGCCCTGTTGGATCAGGCCAATGGCCCATCCAGTCCAACACTCTGTGTCACAGAAGAACATAAGAGAAGCCATGTTGGATCAGGCCAGTGGCCCATCCAGTCCAACACTCTGTGTTCCGCAGTCGCCGAAAAACCCAAGTGCCATCAAGAGGTCCACCAGTGGGGCTAGAAGCCCTTCCACTGTGCCCCCACCCCCTCCAGCTCAAGAATACGAAGCATCACTGCCCCTGGTAGAGAGTTCCAACAATAAGCTGTGTCAAAATACATGTTATGTATTTGCTGTGTTCACTGTAGTAGGCATGAGCCTGAAGCATGCTTCAACATGGCTTCTCTTATGTCCTTATGTCTGGGGCATTGATGCTCTGTATTCTTGATGCTTGGGGGGTGGGGCACAGTAGAAGGGCTTCTAGTGTCCTGGCCCCACTGATGGACCTCCTGATGGCACCTGGGTTTTTTTGGCCACTGTGTGACACAGTGTTGGACTGGATGGGCCATTGGCCTGATCCAACATAGCTTCTCTTACGGTCTTATGTTCTTAGACTGGACTAACTCTGCATTGCTGGGTTTGCACAGTAAGGCATGTGGTATGATGTCTTTAGTTATCAGTAAATGTGCTTTGGCCCTTCTAATAAGTCTTGGCTCTTTTGAGGTCACTGCACTGTCCTTCTCTCAGAACCCTAAGATGGTGCCTGTTTTGGGCCTGTCGAACTATTTCACAGAGACTTGCACTCGATCTTTGGGAATGACATCCTAAATGGCAATTCAAATGATAACATTACTGACTGAACAGGATGATTTGAGCCCAGTAGTACTTTAGAGACCAAACTGTGATTGCCTTGGTATCCGATGAACGAAGTGTTGACACTCTGTGCTTATACCTCAAAAGAGTCAAAACTCCTTCTGTCCAATGCCAAGGCAGTATCAGTTTGTAACTGTATGAGGGGGTTTTTTTGTGTGTGAGAGGTTGATGGATTTCCAGTCCATGTGGTATTGTCAAGTGAGCAGCAGTTTATTCAAGAAGAAAGAGTCACAAACAGCACAGGGGAGATGTATCAGTATCATAATCAGTATCATACTCAGCCAGTATCCTAATGCCCCTGTATAAATCGATGGCGCGGTCTCATTTGGAGTACTGTGTGCAGTTCTGGTCGCCGCACCTCAAAAAGGATATTATAGCATTGGAGAAAGTCCAGAGAAGGGCAACTAGAATGATTAAAGGGCTGGAACACATTCCCTATGAAGAAAGGTTGAAACGCTTGGGACTCTTTAGCTTGGAGAAACGTCGACTGCGGGGTGACATGATAGAGGTTTACAAGATAATGCATGGGGTGGAGAAAGTAGAGAAAGATGTACTTTTCTCCCTTTCTCACAATACAAGAACTCGTGGCCATTCGATGAAATTGCTGAGCAGCCAGGTTAAAACGGATAAAAGGAAGTACTTCTTCATCCAAAGGGTGATTAACATGTGGAATTCACTGCCACAGGAGGTGGTGGCGGCCACAAGTATAGCCAGCTTCAAGAGGGGTTTAGATAAAAATATGGAGCAGAGGTCCATCAGTGGCTATTAGCCACAGTGTGTGTGTATGTATAAAAATTTTTGCCACTGTGTGACACAGAGTGTTGGACTGGATGGGCCATTGGCCTGATCCAACATGGCTTCTCTTATGTCTTATGTTCTTATGTAATGGATAACCTGGAAGGAGGGGAGAACGGTGCTGTATGTCACTTTGGGATCCCCATTGGGGAGGTCAGTGAGACAGACATTAACTGACAATATGCATATACAATAAATATTGACTGGGTTTGTTTGCATATGCAGAATAGCTAGCAAAGTTAAATGATCTCGTGTGAAATCCTTCAATGGTGCCCCCCAAAATGGCAGTGCAGGATACTGCAGAGAAATTACCAGGATTCCAAATGTGAACAAAAAGCTAGACTAGTAATTAGGGGAATTCCCATTGTCTTGGTGCTTGGGGGACGACACAGTAGGAGGGCTTCTAGTGTCCTGGCCCCACTGATGGACCTCCTGATGGCGCCTGGGTTTTTTAGCCACTGTGTGACACAGAGTGTTGGACTGGATCGGTCATTGGCCTGATTCAACATGGCTTCTCTTATGTTCTTATGTCTGGGGCAGTGATGCTCTGCATTCTTGGTGCTTGTGGGGGCAACAGTAGGAGGGCTTCTGATGTCCTGGCCCCACTGGTGGACTTTCTGATGGCACCTGGGATGTTTTTCAGCCACTGTGTGACACAGAGTGTTGGACTGGATGGGTAACCTTTTTAGCCACCGCATCACACTGTTGATTCATGTTCAGCGTATGATCCACTAAGACCCCTAGATCCTTTTTGCACATACTACTGCTACCTATCATAACGTAGGTCATAACATAGACTTCCATGGCACAGTGAAGGTTCGACCTTTGGTCCCACAGTGCCTGATCTGACTCCAACCACTGGACCTCGGTTGAGGCTATCTCAACTGGAATAATTACCCTTCAGAAGTTAACAACCTAGGAAGAAAGGTTGAAGGAGCTGGGCATGTTTAGCCTGGTGAGGAGGCAGCTGAGAGGTGATAGGATCACCATCTTCAAATACTTGAAGGGCTGTCATAGAGAGGATGGTGCAGAATTGTTTTTGTGGCCCCAGAAGGTAGGACCAGAACCAATGGTTTGAAATTAAATCAGAAGTGTTTCCAGCTCAACATTAGGAAGAACTTCCTGACTGTTAGAGTGATTCCGTAATGGAACAGGCTTCCTCGGCAGCTGGTGGGATCTTCTTCCTTGGGGGTTTTTAAGCAGAGGCTGGATGGGCATCAGACAGCAATGAGGATCCTGTGAATTTAGGCGGAGGCATTTGTGAGTTCCCTGCATTGTGCAGGGGGTGGGACTAGATGACCCTGGAGATCCCTTCCAATTCTTTGATTCTAAACAGGGAGTTTTTGGAATAGATCCTTGTTAAACACACATCCCTGAAGCCTGAACTCTCCCTAGAAGCTAAAACAATTAAACTGAGGCTATTGTACTTTGGTCACATTAGAAGAAGACAAGAGTCACCAGAAAAGACAAGAATGCTGGGAAAAGTGAAAGGCAGGAGGAAAAGAGGAAGGTCCAACATGAGGTGGATTGTCTCAGCTGAGGAGGCCACGGCCCTCGGTTTGCAAGACCTGCGCAAGGCTGTTCACAGCAGGTTGTTTTGGAGGCCATTCACTCACAGGGTTGCTATAAGTCAGAAGTGACTTAAGGTACCAAACTCCTATATCTCTCTCAAATGTCTGATCTGAGCATTTGTGTATGAAATGCAGGCTTGTCTGATTTTAGCCAGCTCATAGAGTCCAATCAGTAGTTTGCAAAAACGTAACAATATCAGGCTGGTCCCGAGAATAACTGAGATGGTCCCAAAATATTAACTTGGGAGTCTTGTAAGGAAAGGGAAAGGTCCTCTGTGCAAGCACCAGTCATTTCTGACTCTGGGGTGACGTTGCTTTCACAACATTTTCACGGCAGACTTTTTATGGGGTGGTTTGCCATTGCCTTCCCCAGTCATCTCCACTTTCCCCCCAGCAAGCTGGGTACTCATTTTACTGACCTCGGAAGGATGGAAAGCTGAGTCAACCTGGATCTGGCTACTTGAAAACCCAGCTTCCACTGGGGATCGAACTCAGGTCGTGAGCAGAGTTTAGGACTGCAGTACTGCTGCTTTAACACTCTGCGCCACGGGGCTTCTTGGGAGTCTTGTAAATTGTCCTCTAATTCATAGCAATGGCCTGTATGGGCTGGGACCTTTCTACCTTCGGGACTGCCTCTCCCCATATGTGCCCCAGAAAGCACTACGTTCTGGGTCCTAAAATCTCCTTTGGATTCCTGGACTGAAAGAACTTCGATTGTCCACCACTAGAGCCAGAGCATTTTTTACAATAGCCCGGCTCTGTGGAATGCCCTCCCTGAAAACATCAGGGCCTTGTGGGACCTGCCACAGTTCTGCCGGGCCTGTAAGACCTAGGGTTGCCAATCCCCAGGTGGGGGCAGGGGATCCCCTGGTTTGCAGACCCTCCCCCCACTTCAGCGTCGTCAGAAAGCAGGGGGAAGGGGAGGAAAATGTCTGCTGGGAACTCTATTATTCCCTATGGAGATTTATTCCCATAGAAAATCATGGAGAATTGATCTGCAGGTATCTGCGGAGGCTGTATTTTGGGGTAGAAGCACCAAATTTTCAGTATAGCATCTAGTGCCTCTCCCCAAAATACTCCCCAAGTTTCAAAACGTTTGGACCAGGGAGTCCAATTCTATGAGCCCCCCAAAAAGGTGCCCCTATCCTTCATTATTTCCTATCAAAGGAAGGAATTGAAAAGGTGTGCCGTCCCTTTAAATGTGATGGCCAGAACCCCCTTTGGAGTTCAGTTATGCTAGTCACAGCCTTGATCTTGGCTCTACCCCAATGTCTCCTGGCTCACCCCCACAGTCTCCTGGCTCCACCCCAAAGTCCCCAGATATTTCTTGAATTGGACTTGGCAACCCTAGTAAGACCTGACTATTTAAGCTTGCCTTCAATAGCTAAGGGGAGGTAGCAAATGTCCCACAGCACTGACAATCCCACTGGACAAATATAGATATCCAGAAACATTGACGTGCATCTTGGATTTTAGGGTTAAAATGTGTGGGTTGATTTTATTGTATATTGTTTTTAATATTCTATGTGGTTTTCAACTGTTGTTAGCTGCTCTGAGCCTGTTAGGAGAGGGCGGGATATAAATTTGATAAAATAAATCAATGGAAAGTCATGAGGAAGCAAACCTTTCACTTTTGTCATGGCACCTGGCATGATGGGAAGGCAGAGCTTTCCTGTTTCCTCTGAGGACTGGCCTTGGTTTTATCATTGCCGGCAGACAAGGCATTAACCCTCTACATTTTTGAGAGGGAAGCACAAGCCCTGTTCCCCAGACAGTTTCAAACCAATGCTCATTTTATTTACACATATTCATCTCTTTACCAAAGTTAGAAAGAAGACGATGGAAGGAGCTGACGGGAGGAAATGGGGGAGAGCGAGAAAATAGCTTGTTTAATCCCAATACTAACACAATATTGATTTGCATTCGTGATCACTGTTTATCGGCGTGCATAGCATACAATGGATGTTCTCAATTACCCACCCTCTTTCCACCGAAGGGGCGATGCCATTAGAAACGAAATGGAACGGGCGGTTTATTGAGGTCTAATTTGATGTAAAGTAAACCATCCAAATGGCGGCGGGACCACGGGAGTGGAAAATGCATATTTCACTCAATCAAATATTGTTTTAACCCCCTCCCCCCCAAAAAAAAAATACAAATGGGATTTACCTCCAAAGCTAATTACCCGAGCTTAATATCTGTCCACAAAGTCACATCGCTGGACTCCGACATCTGTAATGAAATCCAACATCACGCGTAATGTATATTTTATTAAACTGCTTTCAAAGTATTTATCTAATAGCTTAGCGCGAGGTTTGTTTTGCGGTGCTGGAAACAGATTTAGGGATTTGGAAGGGGAGATAAGTGGCATCAAACTTTGCCCTGCGTTTTCAAGCAGAACACTCTCCGGCAAAGCATACACAATAGAGCAATAACGACACACACACATATTTGGTGTACAAAGCAATATTTAGGCAACTGAGGGGCTATGTACTATAAAACACTCTTTTTCTCCCTGCCCCCCCCTTTTTGCCCCTTACAGGTTTTTATTACTTGGTCACAGCTGATTTACACTGTATTTAATAAAACATTAGTAGCCACTGGGGACTGAAATATGTAACATAAGTCTTTTTCAGTAAAATAATTCTATAAATCTACATATGAAGCTTTTTTTTTTTTTGCAAGTGCAGTACACCCATAATTTAATTACAAATGCTGCGTATGGGGGTCCCCTCACACCCTTGGAATGCCATAGAAGTTAAACCTGTCCAGAGTTGATTGCAGACACATGTCTCCAATTTGGAACACTGATGTCGAGCCTGCCAGCGGCCGTGCTTTAAGGGACCCGAAAAGCCCCAACGTTGGTAAATTGTGACATCGCAGTGGAAAGTGATACTAAATTTTTTGGATGGACTTAAGACCAGAGCTGGGCAGGGTTAAGAATCCCCAGTTGGGGGCAGGGGATCCCCTGGTTTGGAGGCCCTCCTCCCACTACGGGGGTAGTAGAAAGCAAGGGGGTGTCTGCTGGGTGCTCCTTTATACCCCATGGAGACCAGACCCAAAGGGTTTAATGGAGAATCAATCTGAGGTTATCTGGGCTCTGGGAGGATTTTTTTTCCCTTTTAGGTAGAGGCAGCAAATTTTCAGCATAGCATCTGGTGATATCTTCCTTTAAAGGCTTCTTTCTTTCTTTCTTTCTTTCTTTCTTTCTTTCTTTCTTTCTTTCTTTCTTTCTTTCTTTCTTTCTTTTTCCTTCATTCCTTCCTTCCTTCCTTCCTCCTTCCTTCCTTCCTTCCTTCCTTTCTTTCTTTCTTTCTTTCTTTCTTTCTTTCTTTCTTTCTTTCCTTCCTTCCTTCCTTCCTTCCTTCCTTTCCTTCCTTCCTTCCTTCCTTCCTTCCTTCCTTCCTCCTTTCCTTCCTTCCTTCCTTCCTTCCTTCCTTTCCTTCCTTCCTTCCTTCCTTCCTTTCCTTCCTTCCTTCCTTCCTTCCTTCCTTTCCTTCCTTCCTTCCTTCCTTCCTTCCTTCCTTCCTTCCCTTTCCTCCTTCCTTCCTTCCTTCCTTTCTTTCTTTCTTTCTTTCTTTCTTTCTTTCTTTCTTTCTTTCTTTCTTTCTTCCTTCCTTCCTTCCTTCCTTCTTCCTTCCTTCCTTCCTTCCTTTCTTTCCTTCCTTCCTTTCTTTCTTTTTCCTTCCTTCCTTTCTTTCTTTCTTTCTTTCTTTCTTTTCTTCTTTCTTTCTTTTTCCTTCCTTCCTTCCTTCCTTTCTTTCTTTCTTTCTTTCTTTCTTTCTTTCTTTCTTTCTTTCTTTCTTCTTTCTTTCTTTCTTTCTTTCTTTCTTCTTCTTCCTTCTTCCTTTCCTTTCTTTCTTTCCTTCCTTTCTTTCCTTCTTTCCTTCTTTCTTTCTTTTTCCTTCCTTCCTTCCTTCCTTCCTTCCTTCCTTCCTTCCTTCCTTTCTTTTTCCTTCCTTCCTTCCTTCCTTCCTTCCTTCCTTCCTTCCTTCCTTTCTTTCTTTCTTTCTTTCTTTCTTCTTTCTTTTTCCTTCCTTCCTTCCTTCCTTTCTTTTTTCCTTCCTTCCTTCCTTCCTTCCTTCCTTCCTTCCTTTCTTTCTTTCTTTCTTTTTCTTTCTTTCTTTCTTTCTTTCTTTCCTTCCTTCCTTCCTTCCTTCCTTTCTTTTTCCTTCCTTCCTTCCTTCCTTTCTTTTTCCTTCCTTCCTTCCTTCCTTCCTTCCTTCCTTCCTTCCTTCCTTTCTTTCTTTCTTTCTTTCTTTCTTTCTTTTCCCTTCCTCCTTCCTTCCTTTCTTTCTTTCTTTCTTTCTTTCTTTCTTTCTTTTCTTTCTTTCTTTCTTTCTTTCTTTCTTCTTTCTTTCTTTCCGCCACTAGCATTCAGTCAACAAAATCAAATGCAGTCAAGAAAGCGAATCATAAGGTTTTCAAGGCAAGAGATATTCAGAGGTGGTTTGACATTGCCTGCCTCTGTGCATTTACAATGCCTGGTATTCCTTGCTGGTCTCCCATCCACAGTTTTTGTTTTGTTTTTTTTTATAAAAAAAGCCCAGCAGGAATTAATTTGTATATTAGGCCCCACACAGCCTGACATCGCCATTGTTTCACACAGGGTGTCAAGACCCAGCAGTTCGGTAATCACACACAGTCCGCTTCACGAATGGTAGTTTATTGATACACAGCAGTCCAAGGCAGGATGGACTTTGCAAAAACTAGCTTGGCAGGCTTTCACCCTTCTCTTATAGTTCTAGCTAACCCATTACATGTTCAAAAGAAAGCAGGAAGCAACAGTCCCTCCGGCCAAGTCTTTCTCATGCCCCTTGCAGGTGCACACATAATCTTGCAAGAGTGGTCTTGGTAGCCCGTGGTACCCTTGAGACTAGGCAGAAAGGAATGTGATAACTGTTACACAGAGATAGGTGCAAAGAAAAGCAGAGAAGCCTGGAAATGAAAGTACTTCAGAGAAAAGAAAAGAAAAATGGCAAGGCATCTTGACACTGTACTTTTATAATAGAAAAGGCCCAGCAGGAACTCATTTTTATATTAGGCCACATCCCCTGATGCCAAGACAGCTGGAACTGCATTCTGGTGCGTTCCGGCTTTAAAAAAAGCCCTGCCTATCCAAGTTCTAACCTGGGAAAACCCTGCTGAGCTTCGAGATCTAAGAACATAAGAACATAAGAGAAGCCATGTTGGATCAGGCCAACGGCACATCCAGTCCAACATTCTGTGTCACTAAAGAACACAAGAGAAGCATGTTGGATCAGGCCAACGGCACATCCAGTCCAACACTCTGTGTCACACAGTGGCAAAAAAAATTATTATACACACACACTGTGGCTAATAGCCACTGATGGACCTCTGCTCCATATTTTTATCTAAACCCTTCTTGAAGGTGGCTATACTTGTGGCTGCCACCACCTCCTGTGGCAGTGAATTCCACATGTTAATCACCCTTTGGGTGAAGAAGTACTTCCTTTTATCCGTTTTAACCTGTTTGCTCAGCAATTTCATCGAATGCCCACGAGTTCTTGTATTGTGAGAAAGGGAGAAAGTACTTCTTTCTCTACTTTCTCCATCCCATGCATTATCTTGTAAACTTCTATCATGTCACCCCGCAGTCGACGTTTCTGATGAGATCAGGCGAACCTACATCATTCAGGTCAGGACAAGGCAGAACTTAGCTGGGGTATTTTTAGGTAGACTTTAGAGCCATCCCTTTCCCTGTAGTGGCTCAAATCCAGATGAATGCTCCACTCACCTTGCACTTCAACAAAAGTGAGGTTTATATTGTCTATGGGGTAAAGGCGGAGTGGGGAGAAAACTAGACGCATCATGCCAGCTTTGTGCACCATGCCTTTGAGCTCTCCCATTCCTGCAAGGGTTTTCTGCTGTCCACGTGGAAGGGAAAACATCCCTGGGTGGAAGCAGACCTAATTTTGTTCTGGATCTTCTTACTGCCGCAACCGATTAGGATAACACCTTATGTATTAAGTCTGCCACCTGCTTTTATTGTTTTTCAGATTGTATTTATTTTATTTTATTTTATTGGCTTTTCTCTCGTAGATTTTATGACACTTGGATTCTGAGTGCTTTTTTTTTGGGGGGGGGGGTGTTGCATATTGTTTACCCTGGCATAAAAGAAACAAAATGCATGTGTAAATAAACGAATACTTAAGACAGGAAGGATGGCTAGCTGTTCTTTCTAATGTATGGGAAAAGGATCATCCGAGCTCCCCTTGACTGCATGGAGAAGTCTTCTGGACTGTGATGACGTAGATTCCAAAAATGCAAATCTTCCTTTTCATTTTGCGGGGGGGGGGGGGCGGAATCCTCACCTCATCTTTCTTTGAACCAATAAATATTTCTCACTGGAATTAAACCCAAACAAATGGTTGCTGTATAAACTAAGCTTGCTATTCCCAGGGCTTTTTTTTTTTTTTGTAGCAGGAGCTCCCTTGTATATTAGGCCACACACCCCTGATGTAACCAATCCTCCTGGAGCTTCCAGTAGGCCCTGTACTAAGAGTCCTGCAAGCTCTTGGAGGATTGGCTCCATCAGGGTTGTATGGCCTAATATGCAAAGGAGTTCCTGCTACAAAAAAAAAAAGCCCTTTTATTCCTATTTGTCCTTGCATCTGCTAAATGCCTTTATTATGCTGTATGCCAGTTTGTTACTCATCCGCTACCTATGTGTATGGACTGGTAACTTCCGTTTCGCTGTATCTGAAAGAGTGTGCTTTGTTGGTCTTAAGGGTGCACAACCTTTGTTCCACTGCTTCATATTTCTTTGGAGTGAGTCTCAGATTTATTTATTTATTTATTTTAAAAAATGTGCTTTAATACATGCTGGAATTATTTAATTACTTTTGCCAGCAAGTTTACCGAGAAGCCTTTCCTATCCCTCTGCATAGCCTAAAATAAGATTATTTACAATCCAATCTAAGGACTTGCTGACTGGGGGTGTTGGCAGCTGAAGCTGTTTCAGCAGTTCAATTCCCACTTTTTTTTTTTTTCCTGGGCAAAAACCCAGCAGGCTGATTCAATTAAACTCTTTATGTTATATATTACCCAGAAGTTCGCCATCTGAAGCAATTCGCAGAAGTCTAAAGCCAATGCTTTTATGATGGCAATTTGGTATCAAGACCGGTTCTTTTTTTTTTTTCCCGGGGATTCTTTTACATGATCGGCAATGAAAATAACAGGCTTCAACGAGGCTTCACTGTCGTGGGCTGGGGAAGACACATACGCATCTTCCACCTCCTTCATAAAAAAAAAAAAAACAAACAAACCCCAAAACCAAACATCATTTCAAGAACTCGTCATAAAAAAGAAGAAAAAAAAAAACTTCCTTACTCATTAGAGGGTAGAAATGCTCTTGCGTTTGGCAATACTGTCATTTCCTGAGCACAGGAGGCTCAAATCCATCATGGTGGAGCGGGGGATAACAATGACGGCTTTGTCAACATGGTAGCCCGTGGTTTACATTGCTAATGAGTAGGACAAAAGGAGATTCTTTTACGCTAAGCTGGCTCGCCAATGGTCCATCTAGCTCAGGACGATCATCTCCGAAGGTCAGCAGTATGTTTGCTTTCTTTATTCACATATTTATTCCCAGCTTTCCACCACCAAGGAGGACCCAAGAATCTGGTTTTATTCCCCTGTGCCCATTTTCTCTTCACTACAACAACCCTGTGAGGCTGACTGGCCCAACATGGCCAAGAACATTTCTATGGCACAATAGGGAATTGAAGCCAGGTCTCCCAGTCAGAGGTCCTCCATATTGAAGGTGGACAATTGGAATGCCACTTTAAGTGTGTCCCGGAAGTGATGTCATCGCACACAGGGCAATGTTCTCTCATGCACCCAAATGCTATGATATAACTATATTTAATTTATTTTATTTTATTTGGGGCAACTTATAGTCCGCCCTTTCCCAGGTGAGGGCTCAGGGTGGATCAGAACATCCTAAAAAACATTCTGAAAACAACAGTTAAAAGCAGAGCAATGTGAACAATTTAACAGATCATAGAGTTTTGGGAGAGTGCTAGAACAGCACACAACATGATGACATCACTTTGGGATGTCATCAGCCTGGGGACACCAATCACCCACCATTTTCCTCCAGCCACAAAGGGAAACAATGGCAGGCAGAGGCAGCAAGGAATGAGAGTTCTCCCGCTGCCAGCGGGCAAGAAGAAGAAGACATTGGATTTAGATTCCGCCCTCCACTCAGAGTCTCAGAGCGGCTCACAATCTCCTTTACCTTCCTCCCCCACAACAGACACCCAGCGAGGTGGGTGGGGCTGGAGAGGGCTCTCAGAGCAGCTGCCCTTTCAAGGACAACCTCTGCCAGACCCAAGGCCATTCCAGCAGGTGCAAGTAGAGGAGTGGGGAATCAAACCCGGTTCTCCCAGATAAGAGTCCGCACACTTAACCACTACACCAAACTGGCAAGTGGTAACCCTACTCCCATGACTTACAGGTACTTGAAGTGCCCAAACTAATAGCTGTATATCATTAATCCCTTGGCCAGGCTCTGCACTAGTAGCTTTGTGACAGTCAATAAGTCCAAACCTTCCCCAGAATGGCTTCCTATTTCAGGCCCTGATGGTTAGAAAGGCAGTTTCCACACAATCCCATCTCCTTATTAGACTGCAGACTGAGGATTTCTTTCTTTCTTTCTTTCTTTCTTTCTTTCTTTCTTTCTTTCTTTCTTTCTTTCTTTCTTTCTTTCTTTCTTTCTTTCTCTCTCTCTCTCTTTCTCTCTCTCTCTCTTTCTCTCTCTCTCTCCTTTCTTTCTCTCTTTCTTTCTTTCTTTCTTTCTTTCTTTCTTTCTTTCTTTCTTTCTTTCTTTCTTTCTTTCTTTCTTTCTTTCTTTCGGAACGAGGACCCCTAAACGAACCTTTCCAGTCTGCTGGAGGCCATTGCCGCGCGGTGATGACTTTCTTTACTTTCAGCAGATTGTTTTAATCAGGTTTTCAAAGCCAGCCCGCCATGCTTCACTGCGACAGCCCAAAGACAATGAGCTTCGTGTTGCTCAGGCGGGAACATCTGACTGACTTCAATCGTTTTTACGAGGCACTGTAGTGGCTTCACGTTCAATGCTGTTCTACATCTGAGAACGATCCTGAGTATTGAATCTGTATGAAACAGTGGCGATAGAAGGGAGGGCAAGGGGGGTGGACACTGAACCCTGAAGACCTTGCTAAGAGATGCATTTCATTTTAATAAAGAATACGGCGGCCTTTTAATTTTTCCTCCAGTAGTCCCCCCCCCCACCACTTCAAAATGGAACAGTTCGCCTTGCATATACTTTATCTGCAAGTCCCCCGCCCGGTGGAAGTATCGTTCAAATAATGGTGTAGAACGATTTACCAACATTTTAAGTTACTTTGTTTTGGGGTCCCTTGTTTTAGAGTAGATGGAGATACCAGTTTTAGGGGAAACATTTAATTTAAGGGTTTCGAAATAAACCCAGATGTAAAGCAACTGAACACCGATGAAAACCTTGTGGAGAAACAAATTGAAACAGTAGGGAAAGAAATAAAATATTATCTCTTCACCATAGAAGGAATAACTGTAACAGAAAGGAGTTTAAAGAGAGTAATAGTGGTAATTTATTGACAGCATATATCTTCAAGGTTTGTTTTTCAGAGCTGTTTTAAAATTTCCTGTAATTTTTTTTTTTTTTAATAAAACATGAGAAGCGATATCTTGGTAGATGACTAGATCACAGTGCAGTTCTCACAGCCGTATTTTTATTTGTTTTTGTGCAAAACAGACAAGAGAAGTGATGCTGTAATCGTATGAAAGGAAGCCCGATTAACTTCCGTAAGGAAGAAAGCTTGGCATTGCAGCCACTGCCGGGCCATCCTAAAAACAATTTCCTGGGACCAAGCCCCATTGAAAAGACTTGAATAAGAGTCTGAGTAGACCTGCTAAGGTGTGCAGGGTCGATCCAAATTCATACCTGCATTCTACTCGGCGGTTCTGGCATTTTGCTCGTCATCCTTGGCTGTGATTTCAGTTTCCAATCTTATTCCAAGGTAGTTTGGGATATTTGCTGGAAAGCGCGATAGAAATGGTATTGCATTTTAGGTGGTACCTAAAATCCAGAAAGACGTTTGGTGTATTTCAGAGGATCCAATTATTCCATGAAATTCTCATTGGCTATTTTCCTTTCCTTTCTGTAGACGCCCTCTCGCTTTTGAGTGTTGGGATAGCTGCCTGTGTAAAAAAAAAAAAAAAAATTAAGAATTCCAGTTTGCCCTCTGCTTTCTGAAATAGCAAAGTATTTTTGAATTGCTTTCTTACATACCAGGTAGAGATTCCTGAACTGGGGGGGAAGGGGGGGGGGAATCTCCTAAGCCCATAAAAAAAAAATGCTATGTCTAATTTATTGCTTCATTTGCAGCTCCTGCTACAGCAAGGTAAATTTATTCTGATTTGCACTACCCAACTCCCTCCTGTGACAGTGACTAATTATTACCCCAGTTAAAATAATGAAAGTGTCGGAAAGTGTCCAAATGCAATTTGTTAGGAAAACATGTGGCATGCTGTGTTACCCCGGCCCAGAGGAAGGGGGAAAAAAAAAAACCCTAAGTGATCAGAAAGCATGGTGAATTAAGATATTGTTCCCCCCAAAGGTTATGAATCAATAGGGAAAGTTTCAGAAACTCCAAAGGCCAGGGGAGGAAAAAAATCAACGGGGCAGAGAATACCTAGGTGCTTTCTTTCCTGACGGGGAAAAGCCATTGTAAGGGGAGGATGCTCATTCAGAAGGGCCGTTTAATAGGGACGGCGTCCGAGTAATTTTATTCCGTTTCTGTTATCGCAGCCGTTTTAGAGAATCATATTTTGATGAACCCCAGGCAATACTTGACGCATAAAGGCACTGGGTTAGATTGCATGGGGCTTTTCCGATGTGGAGACCCTTTCTTCCACTAGAAACAGTCTGCCTTTGTTGTAAGAGGCTCTTTCTGAGGATTGGGCATTCGGGAACAACGCAGTCTTCACCAGAGGAAAAAAGCACCACCACTAGTGGAATAATAATGATCGTAATTAAGTGCTGTCAAGTCATAACTGATGCCACATCAGGGGAAGGCCTCGGCCTCTATGCCCTGTTGTTGGCCCTCCGGAGGAACTGGTTGGCCATTGTGTGAGATAGGAGGCTGGAATAGATGGACCCTCCCTGGTCTGACTCAGTAGGGCTCTTCTGATGCTCTTCTCAGGGGAAGGCCTCGGCCTCTCTGCCCTGTTGTTGGCCCTCCAGAGGAACTGGTTGGCCATTGTGTGAGACAGGAGGCTGAAGTGGTTGGACTATTGGTCCGGATTCAGTGGGGCTCTTCTAGAGTTGCCAAGTCCAACTCAGAAAATATCTGGGGACTTTGGGGGTGGAGCCAGGAGACTTTACCATTCCCTAAATTAAGTAAATAAATAAAAATACAGCAGTGCAGATCCCCTGCATACAGTCTTCATTTCCTCATTCCCCAGCAACTACACTTCCACTAAATCAGGGATGGCCAACGGTAACTCTCCAGATGTTTTTTGCCTACAACTCCCATCAGCCCCAGCCAGCATGGGCAATGGCTGGGGCTGATGGGAGTTGTAGGCAAAAAACATCTGGAGAGCTATCGTTGTCCACCCCTGCACATACTTTCACAAAGCAGCCAAAATAAATACAAGTAACAAGCACACACTTTTGTGATCACACTGGGACAATTTTCTTCCATTGTGGAATGTAACCATCTGCTGTATTTCAACCAACTTCTTCAGACTTATAGAAAAATGAAAGAACAGCTTGTGGAGGGGTGGTGGTGGTGGTGGTGGAGGAGTTTTCCTTCAGATCAAGTGAGAGCAACTTGGCTCTGTCTGCTCGCCCAGCACCCCTGCAGATTTCCTCTTGCTAGATTTAAAGGCACGCACACATTCAGAAGCACAAACAGTTGCAAGCCTCTTGAGGTTTAAAAGCACATGGTGGCTGTGGGGGTGGGGCTTCACCCCACTGGCCAGCTGGCTGGCAATGGGGAAAAGCCTGAAAAACCTGGGGATCCCCCGCTGGGACCTGGGGACTGGCAAGCTTCAGCTTTTCTGATGTTCTTATCAGGGGAAGGCCTCAGCCTCTATGCCCTGTTGTTGGCCCTCCAGAGGAACTGGTTGGCCACTGTGTGGGACAGGATGCTGGACTAGATGGATCACCGGTCTGATCCAGCAGGGCTCTTCCGATGTTCTTCTCAGGGAAAGGCCTCAGCCTCTATGCCCTGTTGTTGGCCCTCCAGAGGAACTGGTTGGCCACTGTGTGGGACAGGATGCTGGACTAGATGGATCACCGGTCTGATCCAGCAGGGCTCTTCCGATGTTCTTCTCAGGGAAAGGCCTCAGCCTCTATGCCCTGTTGTTGGCCCTCCAGAGGAACTGGTTGGCCACTGTGTGGGACAGGATGCAGGACTAGATGGATCACCGGTCTGATCCAGCAGGGCTCTTCCGATGTTCTTCTCAGGGGAAGGCCTCAGCCTCTATGCCCTGTTGTTGGCCCTCCAGAGGAACTGGTTGGCCACTGTGTGAGACAGGATGCAGGACTAGATGGATCACCGGTCTGATCCAGCAGGGCTCTTCCGATGTTCTTCTCAGGGGAAGGCCTCGGCTTCTATGCCGTTGTTGGCCCTCCAGAGGAACTGGTTGACCACTGTGTGAGACAGGATACTGGACTAGATGGACCCTCACTGGTCTGATGATCCAGCAGGGCTCTTCTGATGTTCTAATAAAGGCCTAGGCCTCTTTGCCTTGTTATTAGCCCTCCAGAGGAACTGGTTGGCCACTGTGTGAGACAGGATGCAGGACTAGATGGACTATTGGTCTGATTCAGCAGGACTCTTCTGATGTTCTTAACCAATTCATGGTGGTCCCTCAAGGAATTTTCAAGGCAAGAGACGAGCTGAGGTGATTTGCCATTGCCTTCATAGCAACCCTGGCTTTCTCTGGTGCTTTTCCATCCAAGTATAAACCAAAACCACCCCTGTGATCAGTTCAAACTAGTCTGGGCTATTCCATTTGCTGCTAGCGGAAGAGATATTTGCTGGTGCTGAATATTCATCAGAGTTTTTTTTTATTTTATTTTAGAATTTTATCACTTTTAATGTTTTTTTTTTAAAGAGCTTCCTTTTATTTTAGAGCTTCATTTTAGAATTAAACTTTCATTGGTGAAGAAACTTCCTTCTCCCACACCTGGTGTGTGAGAGCTGGTGTCTGGTGTCTGGGAACTCTCGGTTGTTGCTTCTTCCTTCCTACCTGGGTTAGTCATATGATTGATCCCATTCAAGCAGAGGCCCCTCACAACTGGGAAATAAAAGATCATATTGTGATGCATTTGAAGACAGGGTCTTTTCTGTAATGGCACCCCAGTTGTGGAATTCTGTCCCCTGCTACAGCTACAGTTGAGGCCTGTAGAACCTAAGAGACTAAGGGGGAGGGGGGTGTTAAATCTTTCAAAAGCTTATACCTCCCAAATCTTGGAGGTCTTTAAGGTGCCACTGGATTTGAATCTAGCTGGTTGACCTCTGAAATTATCTCCCCAGGTAGATTGGTTAAACATATGGAGCAGAGGTCTATCAGTGGCTATTAGCCATAGGTTATAGATGGAACTCTCTGTCTGGGGCAGTGATGCTCTTTATTCTTGGTGCTTGGGGAGAACACAGTGGGAGGGCTTCTAGTGCCCTGGCCCCACTGATGGATCTTCTGATGGCACCTGGTTTTTTTGGCCACTGTGTGACACAGAGCGTTGGACTGGATGGGCCATTGGCCTGATCCAATATGGCTTCTCTTATGTTCTTATGTGACACAGAGCGTTGGACTGGATGGGCCATTGGCCTGATCCAACATGGCTTCTCTTATGTTCTTATATTCTTATTCCCCATGCATCTGATTTTCCATCTTCCCAACGAAAACACCTTTTGCTCCCTTGAGCATTTCACAGCAGCAAATGCAGAAACGATTCCAATCATTTGCTCTTTAAGTTGCCAATCTGTTGCTGTTTTGCGCTAATATCGTTGGGATATTTATTGATTTAGATAAATGATGTAAGCCACCTGGAGGGTGGATCAGCCAGAAGGGAAGATGCAAATCTTTTCAATAAAGAAACAACGACGGGAAGTTATGTCAGCAGGTGAGAATGAAGGCAATTCAGATAAATGTCAGAACGTTTCTTTGGATGGAGGGCTGAAAAATTGCTCTGAACGGGGACTTTCCCCAACACCGTTGAAAACGTCTGTGATGAACAATACACAGGAACATCCAAAGCAGCCTTATACTGGATCAGACCATCAAAATAATATTGACTTTGGTCCATCAAAGTCAGTATGGTCTACTCCAGGGGTGGCCAAACTGCAGCTCAGTAGCCACATGTGGCTCTTTCACACATACCACCTGGCTCTTGGAGCCCCAACCACTTCATTGGCTGGCTTGGAGAAGGTATTTGTCTCTTTAAATCACTTCTGGGAGCCAAGCCAGCCAAAGGCTTGGAGAATACGTTTAAAGTTAAAGTTGTCTTCTTTCCATCTCCCATTTATTTTCCTTCCTTCCTACCTGCCACTGAGACATAGCCCCTCCATGTCTCCCCACTAGCAAGTCATCACTTGATGCTCTGGGATACACTCATGGGCATTCCCTTGAGAAGTTATCTCTAGACTACTCAAATTCCTCTGGCTTACCTTGGCGTTCTTCAGACATTTTGTTCCCCCAGGATTGTTAACTCCTTTGCAACAGAAGTCTCTGCAGCTCTATCCAGGGGTGGAATTTCTTTCCACTTCTCCCTCCTCCCTCCCCAGCTATATTCCTTCCTTCCTATTTTGTGGCTCTCAAACATCTGATGTTTATTCTACATGGCTCTTATGTTAAGGAAGTATGGCCACCCCATGTCTACTCAGACCAGCAGCAGCTCTCCAGGGTCTCAGGCAGAGGTCTTTCACATCACCAATGACCTGGTCCTAATCACTGGAGATACCGAGGATTGAACCTGGGACCTCCTGCATGTCAAGGAGCTGCGGAGCTGCTCTGCCCGTGAGCCGCAGCTCCTCCCTGAGTGTCAACTCCCCTTTTTTATAGAACAAAGTTAGAGTCCAGTGGCACCTTTAAGACCGACGAAGTTTTATTCAGGGTGTGAGCTTTCGTGCTCACGGACACTTTCTCAGACAGTGCGCGTGCACACAGAAGTTTAGCAACCTGTATAAAATGCTGTCGGTCTTAAAATTGCCGTTGAACTCTAACTTTGTTTTGTCGCTTCAGACCAACCCAGTTACCCACCCACATCATTTTTTTTTTTTTTGTAATGTCCTCAGACAGTGACAGGGGTTTTTTTTGTAGCAGGAACTCTTTTGCATATTAGGCCACACACCCCTGATGTAGCCAATCCTCCAAGAGCTTACAGGGCTCTTAGTACAGGGTCTACTGTAAGCTCCAGGAGGACTGGCTACATCAGGGGTGTGTGGCTTAATATGCAAAGGAGTTTCTGCTACAAAAAAGCCCTGCATATTCAGGGCATTTTTTTGAGCAGGAACGCAGTTCCGGCTGGCTTGGTGTCAGGGGATGTGGCCTAATATGCAAATGAGTTCCTGTTGGGCTTTTTCTTTTTTTTAAAAAAAACCTCTGTGTGAAACTATGGTGACACCAGGGGTGTGGCCTAATATGCAAATGAGTTCCTGCCGGGCTTTTCCTACCAAAAAAGCCCTTTGTGCTATATAATGGCAAATAAAGATTTATTTTTTAAAAAATATTTTCAAAGTATAAGCTTTCGGGAGTCAGAATTACCGTCCCTTTTTGTTGTAGCTAACAAAGGGAGCGCTGACTTTTGAAAGTTCATGCTCCAAAAATCTTGTGGGTCACAAGGCTGCCACTGGACTTGAATCTGGAGCTTCTATTGCGCAACTGCCCTCTAAAAATAATATGGCAAATGCCTGATATTCACACTAACTAGGGTTGCCAATCCCCAGGTGGGGGCAGGGGATCCCCCGGTTTGGAGGCCCTCCCCCCGCTTCAGGGTCGTCAGAAAGCGGGGGGAGGGGAGGGAAATGTCTGCTGGGAACTCTGTTATTCCCTATGGAGATTTATTCCCATAAAAAATCATGGAGAATTGATCCACGAGTATCTAGGGCCCTGGGGGGCTGTTTTTGGGGGTAGAGGCACCAAATTTTCAGTATAGCATCTAGTGCCTCTGCTCAAAATACCCCCTAAGTTTCAAAAAGATTGGACCAGGGGGTCCAATTCTGTGAGCCCCAAAAGAAGGTGCCCCTATCCTTCATTATTTCCTATGGAAGGAAGGAATTGAAAAGGTGTGCCGCCCTTTAAATGTTATGGCCAGAACTCCCTTTGGAGTTCAATTATGCTTGTCACAGCCTTGATCTTGGCTCCACCCCTAATGTCTCCTGGCTCCACCCCCAAAGTCCCCAGATATTTCTTGAATTGGACTTGGCAACTCTTAACACTAACAATTTTCGACATGGTGTTTACAGACTATCTAGCACAGACTATCTAGCACAGACTATCTAGCATGGGACAGGCATCGATATTAAAAATTTGACTTTGCAACCACAGAGTTTTGAGTTATAAAATTAAACCTTCAAAAACTTGGTTGACTAATCTAGGGCCCTCTCTCCAAATAAGCAGTCCCCTGAACTACGAACCAACCACTGGGACAAGTGCCCTATTTCGGCTACTGTTGTTTCCCAAGCTGAACGGTTGTGAACGATACAAGGCAGCTGCACAATATAGATCAAGTATGAAATTCCAGACTTCCTCCCTTGTAAGCTAGAAAGCAGCATGACAGGAATTTAATATATCTCGTAGCTTTCTGTAATAAAAAAAAAGTGCACATTACAGGACCAAGAGGCTGGAATTCAGGAGACGGGCATGGCCAAGTTTCTCATTAATATTAAGGGGACTTCAACGGCTATGTCATTTTAACAGGCTTTAAGTGTGCCTCTCCATGGACTGCAATATCTCAGAAAATCCAGGGCTTTTTTTGTAGCAGGAACTCCTTTGCATATTAGGCCACACACCCCTGATGTAGCTGATCCTCCTGGAGCTTCCAGTAGGCCTTGTAAGAAGAACCCTGTAAGCTCTTGAGAGCCAGTTTGGTATAGTGGTTAAGTGCGTGGACTCTTATCTGGGAGAACCGGGTTTGATTCCCTACTCTTCCACTTACAGCTTTTGGAATGGCCTTGGGTCACCCATAGCTATCGCAGGAGTTGTCCTTGAAAGGGGAGAGCCCTCTCAGCCCCACCCGCCTCACAGGGTGTCTGTTGTGGGGGAAGAAGATATAGGAGATTGTAAGCCACTCCGAGTCTCTGATTCAGAGAGAGGGGCAGGGTATAAATCTGCAGCCTTCTTCTCTTGGGGGATTGGCTACATCAGTGAGGTGTGGCCTAATATGCAAAGGAGTTCCTGCTACAAAAAATGCCATGCCTAAAGAGATCACCTGTTGGGGGGAAAAATCAGTTCCATCTGATCTTTAGGATTTAGGGTTTTCGAGGCAAGAGATGTTCAGAGGTGATTTGCCTTTGTCTGCCTCTGTGTCATGTCCCTGGTTTTCCTTGGAGGTCTCCTATCCAAAGACTGATCAGGGCTGACCTTGCTTAGTTTTCGAGATTTGAAAGTTCTTCTACCTTACTGTAACAGGAGAACAGGAAGGAATGATCTTCATCAGGTACGGGTTCTTTTTCTAGCAGGAGCTCCTCTGCATATTAGGCCACACCCCCTGATGTAGCCAATCTTCCTGGAGCTTACAATAGGCCCTGAACTAAGAGCCCTCTAAGCTCTTGGAGGATTGGCTACATCAGGCGGGCATAGCCTAATATGCAGAGGAGCTCCTGCTAGAAAAAGAGCCCTGGTTACAAGCAATTCCAGCTACAATATCTACTGAATGAATATAAACTGGAGCTTCCATAGCCAACAGATATGCATGACTGTAATGAATGCAAGTGGAGCCTAAAAGCTGAAGAAGGCCTCTTCACTGTAACCGGTCCTGAGCTTCTTGACTTGGCTGCAGTGTCCTTTCCTTTGTTATTCTTCAAATTTGTGATCCACTTCAGGATTAGGCTTCCCAACCCTCCCGCCCTGGGGGGGGACCCCAGGATTTCCACCCTCTTCCCCCGCTCTCAAAAAAAACGGAAGTGGGGGAGGGGGGAAACGGCGCCGCGGAGCATGGCGAGCCACCCCATCCCCGAGCGGGCGAGGCCGCCGCCACCCCCTCACCGCCCACCACAGCTGCTCCTCCGAGATGGGCCCAGGCTGAGCCCATCTCGGAGGAGCAGCCAAGAGGCGGCAGGCAAAACCAGAGAAGGGAAGGGTGGAGGCAGGCCAGGAGCATGGCGAGCCACGAATCCGGGCCTTTCTAGGATCCGAACTCGCGGCTCGCCACGCCCCCGGCTCGCCTCCACCCCCTCCTCTGATTCCACCCCAGAAGCGGAGCGGGCGAGGCCGCCGCGCCGCTGCCGCCTCTTCTCCACCCACCGTGGCTGCTCCTCCGAGATGGGCTCAGCGGCGTCGCCCGCTCCCAGACAGGGCGGCTGGCCACGCTCCCCGATGCCATTTCCCCCCCTCCCCCTAGCTCCACCCCAGTGTCTCCTGGCTCCACCCCCAAAGTCCCCAGATATTTCTGGGGTTGGACTTGGGAACCCTATCCAGGATTATTTTGGAATATTGCTTGGACTGTGCACTGATATTGTTTATGGACATTATTTGTTTAAGCTTATGGACAGTGCCTACTTGCCAGCTAGATTTATTTCCTTTATTATAATATACCAGAGATTGGAGACAGAAATTGTTTCACAATTGTTCCTTACTGACATAATATTATTGTTCTACACAGGTTTCCATTGTTTACTAATATTTTCCAACTGGGGTTCTTACTTGTTTTTGCATAAATATGGTGGCAGCTAGAGAACGGAAGCAAGTACAAGTAACCGGTACCGATGTATAAATGGAAAATATACAAAAATCACCAGTCAACAACAATATTCACACTCTCAGTGTGCGTGTATGTGTTTGATTTCGTGCAAGTATAAGACAAAATACTAACAAAATAATGATGCAATGGAACAATAACGTATCTGTACTCCCCCAATTCGTGCACTATAAAGTTTTTACATATGAATCAGCCTTAACATAGTCTGTAGCTAAGTGCTGTAGGCTGGAGTCCTTAGTAGTTCAGGACTCTGTTGGCAGCAGACGTTTACAGCATGTGTTGATCCATGTTTGAAACAAAGTTACTGTGACTCCGGAAAACGGTGAGAGAAGAGGCTGACGAGGAACTGGATAAGCGAAACCGTGAGAACTCCTTGCTATACGGTTCCTTATTCTCTCCATTATGACATCACGAGTGGAACTGCGAAGGACTCCACCCTACAGCACTTAGCTACGGACTATGTTAAGGCTGATTGATATGTAAAAACTTTATAGTGCACGAATTGGGGGAGTACAGATACCTAATTGTGCCTTTGGATCATTATTTTGTTATTATTTTGTCTCATACTTGCACTAAATTGAACGCATGCACACACACTGAGAGTGTGAATATTATTTTTGACCGGTGATTCTTGTATATTTCCCAGAGGAGGGAAGCAAGGCTTTGTAGTGCGAGTGCAAAGAGCAGAGGAAAAGCTACTTTAGAGGTGTTTCAAGGCATTTCTTTTTTTGCCTCGAAAACTTTCCAGAGCGAAAATTTGGCACGACTCCAAATGTGGTACCTCCTTTGCGACAGCGGCAATAGTCCGCGTTAGTAGCCAAGCACACTCGTTCCTTCTCTATCACTATCAAGGCAATGCCGTTATATTCAATAAGTTTCAGAGCACAGAGTAAAACAGGTTTGAACGCTGTAATAACTCCTCACAACTACCTCTGGGAGCGGAATCTGATTATACTATACAAGATTAGGCCAGGCAATAAGGGGTTTGTTACACGCAGACTGCTTGTTTGCTCTGGTTTGTCTTTTTCGCTCGGGCCTTTCAGAATCATCTTTGCAGAAGCTTCGGGTACATTTATCCATGGATCATAAAACTGACATGCTACCCTGGATTGTTGACTAGACGGGAGGTGTTCTACATTTGACGGGAAGGAGAGACAAAATGGAGCAGCCCAAGAGCCCACGCTAAGCCTGAACTCCTTAGCATTCGGAAGGCGGACAAGATGGGCGACCACAAAGGAAGGCCGGTAGTGTCAGGAAGAGGAAAGCGACAACAAACCACTTATGTTGGTCTGTTTGCCAGTTTGGTGTAGTGGCCAAGTGCGCAGACTCTTATCTGGGAGAACTGGGTTTGATTCCCCACTCCTCCACTTGCAGCTGCTGGAATGGCCTTGGGTCAGCTATAGCTCTCGTAGGAGTTGTCCTTGAAAGGGTGGCTTCGGGGAGAGCTCTCTCAGCTCCACCCACTTCACAGGGTGTCTGTTGTGAGGGAAGGAGATTGAGGAGATTGTAAACCACTCTGAGACTCTGATACAGATTTATATAGGTTATAAATTCAGCTATACAAAGGGTATAAACCTGCAGTCTTCTTCTTTTTCTTCTTCCTTTGAAACAACCATGGTTCTGGCTGCCATGGTTTGTAGGACTTTTTTTTATTGTTGCAGGAACTCCTTTGCATATTAGGCCACGCACCCCTGACATAGCCAATCCTCCTGGAGCTTACAGCAGGCCCTGTACAGAGAGCCCTGTAAGCTCTTGGAGGATTGGCTACATCAGGGGTGTGTGGCCTAATATGCAAAGGAGCCCCTGCTAGAATTCTATCTCTGGACCCTGTACAGAGAGCCCTGTAAGCTTTTGGAGGGTTGGCTCCATCAGGGGGTGTGGCCTAATATGCAAAGGAGCTCCTGCAACAACAACAAAGCCTTGATAGCATGCAATTACTATTTTTAGAGAAAAAGAAAAGTTACTGAACATGGATGGTTCTCAAGTTTGTGGCTGTTTTGGTTCTGTTTAGAAGTTGAAGCTTCTATTCTAGTTTCTTTGAGTCAGGCAGAACATTTGAGTAATCCTTCCCCTTAACCAGGGCTTTTTTGAGCAGAACGCAGTTCTGGCTGGCTTGGCTTCAAGGGGTGGGGCCTAATTCCCAAACAAATTCCTGCCCAGCCTTTTCTCTTAAAAAAGCCCTGTGTGAAACAATGGTGAGGTCAGGGGGTGTGGCCTAATATGCAAAGGAGTTCCTGCTGGGCTTCTTCCACACAAAAAAGCCCCGCCCTTAAATATATAAACACAACTAATTGCCTCTCCCAGTGTGAACTCTTGAAGAGGCAATGTAAAGTGGCAACAGTGACATAAGTTAGGCCCATTGTGTGGGGGAGAGCTCATGGCTCAATGGCAGAGAATTTACTTGACATGCAGACAGTCCCAGGCTCAGTCCCTGGCATCTCCTGTTGAAAGGACCAGGAAGTAGGTAACGTGGAAGGCCTTTGTCCCGCCCAGCTCGGGCGAGGATTGCGCGAGGGGGACCCCCCGGTGCCTGCCAGCCGTTCCTGCCCCCATCGCCACCCCGAGAGCCTTCCACACCTTCCCAAGCCCCCACGGCGGCCCCACCGCTCAACTGGGCTGACGGAGCACCGACAGCCGCCCGAGCAACGCCCCGCAGCCAACGTGCTTGTCTCCGGGTCCGAGGAGCCTGGCTGGAGCGAGACGTCGGGGAGCACAAGGGAGAAACCAAGCCCAGCGCCAGGCAAAGAGGAGAGCCTCCTGACCCGTGGCGGCAAGATGCCACACCCCAGCATGCTGCAGAGGTCTAGGACACCCGAGGCACGCCCAGGCAGCCCAGCCCCAGCACGCCTCTCCCGGGCGTCTGGGGCTTTGAAGGGAAGAGGAGCCAGGGAGGGGCGGAACACAGGAAAGGGGAGGACTGGGACAGGAGGATAAAAGGGAGGGAGGGAGGAGGTCAGGGGAGAAGCTGGCCGGTGCTTATTGAGGCTGCCTCCAGAGAGAGAGAGAGACAGGAGCCATTGCACAGCCAGGAAGGAAACGGGGGGCCGTGGTGAAGTAACCTGGCTCCCACCCCTGTTTCTGAGACCTCCGAGGAACGCCCGCAGAGTGCCCGAGGGGGGTCGCCCGGGATAGAGGGGCAACAGCAGCACCGGGAGACCGAGAGGGGCGCCCGGGGTGCGACAGCCTTTGCCTGAGAGACCATGAAAAGCCGCTGCCAGCTCATGTGGACAATACTGACCTTGACAGACTGATTCAGTATAAGGCAGCTTCATGTGCTCATGTGACCATTTCAACTCAGATGCAGACTTTTTCAGTAACAGCCTTGGTCTTTTGGACAAATTCAGGAAGCGTAATATGTGGCAGTCTTCGGGGGGGGGGGAGTAACACTGAATTGAATAATTATTTATTGTTATTTACTTCATTGGCGCCTTGGTTTTCTCCCCAGAGGGAAGCCCAAGAGGCCTCCAACTATTATCCAGCTCCATTTTCTCATCGCAAAAACCCTGTGAGGTTGGTTAGGCTGAGTTATGTGAAGAAGAAGAAGAAGAAGAAGAAGAAGAAGAAGAAGAAGAAGAAGAAGAAGAAGAAGAAGAAGAAGAAGAAGAAGAAGAAGAAGATGATGATATTGGATTTATATGCCGCCCTCCACTCCGAAGAGTCTCAGAGCGGCTCACAATCTCCTTTACCTTCCTCCCCCACAACAGGCACCCTGTGAGGTGGGTGGGGCTGGAGAGGGCTCTCACAGCAGCTGCCCTTTCAAGGACAACCTCTGCCAGAGCTATGGCTGACCCAAGGCCATGCTAGCAGGTGCAAGTGGAGGAGTGGGGAATCAAACCCGGTTCTCCCAGATAAGAGTCTCCACACTTTACCACTACACCAAACTGGCTCTCCTGTGACCCAGTAAGTCTTCATGATATGGGGCAGAATCCAAACTGCGTCTCCTGTGGTCTCCCAGATCTTCATATGGATCTCTAACCCCTACACCAGGCTAGATCCAGGTGGGTCGCCGCATTGGTCTGAAGCAGTAGAACAATGCAGGAATCAAGTCCAGCCTTGTAGCTAGAAGAAGGTATTGGATTTATAGCCTGCCCTCCACTCTGAATCTCAGAGCGGTTCACAATCTCCTTTATCTTCCTCCCCCACAACAGACACCCTGTGAGGTGGGTGGGGCTGAGAGGGCTCTCCCAGCAGCTGCCCTTTAAGGACAGCTCTGCCAGAGCTCTGGCTGACCCAAGGCCATTCCAGCAACTGCAAGTGGAGGAGTGGGGAATCAAACCCGGTTCTCCCAGATAAGAGAGTTATGGCTGACCCAAGGCCATTCCAGCAAGTGCAAGTGGAGGAGTGGGGAATCAAACCCGGTTCTCCCAGATAAGAGAGCTATGGCTAACCCAAGGCCATTCCAGCAAGTGCAAGTGGAGGAGTGGGGAATCAAACCTGGTTCTCCCAGATAAAGAGTCTGCACACTTAACCACTACATCAAACTGGCTCTCTAGGGGCCACAGGAGGACGATGCCTCATGGGGACCAAGGGAGGGGCCCATGGGGATGTGTGCAGAAAGCTGGAGAGGCGGGGACCCGTCCCTCTCCCTCCTGTGTGATTTAAAGAGCCTGTCAATCAGCTGATTGGCAGGCCCTTTAGATGGCACGAGAGCGGCGGTGGCGCAATGTAAATCGGATAGGAGGAGGTGGCCATGGGAAGGGAGTGAGGGCCCCCGAAACCTGTCAGGGGGCCAGGCCCCGTGGGCCCCCCCTTTTTTTTAATTAACCATTTGGAATGCTTTATTGAGTTAAGAAGTGCGATACAGATATAACAAACGAAAACCATGAGTATGCATCAAATATCAAAACATGACACCATGAAACATTACAGAGTGCAGTTACGAAAGTAATTGACAGGACATCAATATAGCATGGTATGAGGCACTGGGGATTCTATTATCAGCATAAACTTTATCAATGAAGGGTCGCCATTTTTCTATAAAATTCGAGGAAGCAGTTTGTTGGGAACGATGAGGGCCTAAGTCATAAGTGAGCTTATCCAGTGCAAAATAATCCCACAATTTTAACCACCAAGTTTGTCGTGAGGGGGGAGAGTGTTGTTTCCAAACTAGAGCTATTGCAAATTTAGCAGCCACAAACATGAGTGAGATCAATTCCTCTGCAAATTCGGGGATATTTGAGTTATCTAGAAGATTTAAAAGGGCAAATTCGGGCGTAAATGGAGCCGTGGGCCCTTGGTTAGCTACAGGCCTGGGTAGCACCTTTAAGACCAACAGACGTTTATTCAGAACATAAGCTTTTGTGTGCATGCAGACTTCATCATCCCCCTACACCTGGCTGACTCTCAAAACAGCCTTTATTTAAAAAGTGTTTGCTTGTTTCTTGAAAGCGACTTGCTTTTGAATCTATCGCTGTTGGTTTCAGTGTCTACGCTATTTGTATATCTCTGTTCCTGGCTTATCAGAATCACGATGGCCTTATCTGTACATCTGTATATAAACGGCTTTAAGTGTATAACCGAAAGGCAACAGATGAATAAATAAAAGCATAAATAAGCAATAAATAAATAGTATGTAGCATCTCAAATGAGGGGGAAAAATGGCACACAAGGCTGTAAGATACACTAATGAAATGGGGAAACCAGCAACAGGAAACATTTGTTGACTGTAAATACTCTACCGTTCTTGCTGAGAGGAGAGGTAGATTATTAAATATTTTTAAAGGGAAAAAAAAAACCTCATGCAATAAAACAACATAAGCCTTACTAACTAGGCAATAAGCCTGGGTTACAAAATTAGAAAGCAATGCACAGAAAACAAAGAAGTATCAGATGCGACATATCTTAAGTAAAGAGAAAAAAAAATGGATTACATCAACCAGAAAGCAATGCAGTAAAAACAAGATGACAAATAGAGTCAAAAAAGAGCAGGGCTTTTTTTTGTAGCAGGAACTCCTTTGCATATTAGGCCAAACACCCCCGATGAAGCCAATCTTCCTGGATTTTACAGTAGGCCCCCTATGAGCTCCAGGAGGATTGGCTGCATCAGGCAGGTGTGGCCTAATATGCAAAGGAGTTCCTGCTACAAAAAGAGCCCTGGAGCAAAGTAATAGACCAGTCCTACTCCCTTATGTTTGGGGGCTGCAATCTTATACAGGAGAAATGCTGAGAGTGATGAAACATGGAAATCATGCCTACATCTCCTGTGTAATCATAAGCAAGAATTAGGGTTTCCAGTCCCCAGGTGGGGACTGGAGTTTGGAGGCCCTCCCCCAGCTTCAGGGTCATCAGAAAGGGAGAGAGGGAAATCTCTCCTGGGCACTCCACTATTCTCTACGGAGACCGATTCCCATAGGGTATAATGAATTGATCCACAGGTATCTGGGGCTCAGGGAGGCTATTTTTTAGGTAGGGACACCAAATTTGCAGGATAGCATCCAGTGCCTCTCCCCGAAATACCCTCCAAGTTTCAAAAGGATTGGACCAGGGGGTCCAGTTCTATGAGCCCCCAAAGAAGGTGCCCCTATCCTTCATGATTTCCAAATGGAGGGAAGGCATTTAAAAGGTGTGCCGTCCCTGTAAAGGTGATGGCCAGAACTCCCTTTGGAGTTCAATTATGCTTGTCACAACCTTGCTCCTGGCTCCACCCCCAAAGTCCCTAGATATTTCTTGAATTGGATTTGGCAACCCTAGCAAGAATCAACTTTATGGGAGTTTTTTCGTCATTCACCATTCCAGCTTTGGCTAAATTATGCCCCCCGCACACACACAAAAAGTGCCTCCACTGAATTCATCACTTCTTGGTTGACGCTCTACAGATCCCCATATATCCAAGGCATGAAAGCCCTCTTGCTGCCAGTTTCTGTGGCATGGCAGTGAATCTGAGCAGTGCCGGATTAAGCCCTGTGGAGGCCCCTAGGCAGTCGAAATCTTGGGGGGCCCCCTTGCAAATTATGTCAGTCGAAATCGCACTGCGATGTCACACTGTGCTACCACATCACTACATCACTCCATTGGACCATCCTGCTGTACTACTAACTCACTATTGTAACTGATTTTATTGTGATTTTATTGTAATTTATTGTGATTCGTCGATGTACTCCAGCCTGAGTCTCCATGGGGGAATGGGCGGAATAATAATAATAATAATAATAATAATAATAATAATAATAATAATAATAATAATAATAATAATAATAATAAATTACCACCCCACCGCCTGCTGCCCCTCCACTGCAGCCTGCAGGCCCCTTTGACAAAGCTGCAGGGGAGAGGCAGAGAGAGGCAAACTTGGCAACAACGCCAGCAGCAGCCGCACCAGGCAAGTCAGGCAAAGAGCAGTTCAGTTGCTGGTTGTGCTTGCAGGCTGGGAGGGCTGCATGCAGGGAGAAAACCTGGGGGCGACAGGGAGCCACCCTGGGGCCCCTAAAGGCATGGGGGCCCATAGGCCATTGCTTACTTTGCCTAATTGTTAGTCCAGCTCTGAATCTGAGTTGAAAGTATTGCAATGAAGAACAGGCTTGCATTTGCCCACAAGGTCATTCCATCTTACATAAGCTCAGCTTCCTATGACTGACGTTCGGGAAAAGGGGCCGAGGCAGACAGGTGAATGCAGATCAAAACAGATTTGGCCAGCTTTCCATTCTAAAGGTCAAGGTTCCCGCCTGTTCTGTCATGGAGTTGTGTCTCTCGACTGACTCCGCAGATCCCTCCTCTCCTGCGGAAAGGGGAAGGAAATGAGACTCAGACATGGTTCGGTGATGTAGAGGATTCTGTTTCGAAAGCGAGTCGACGTACAATGGGCCTGGTCTCTTGGTATCGGCTAGTATAGCGAAGTTGCATAGTCAGGAAAGCGTGGGATTATGTGCAATAAAGTTTATAGTATTGCTAAGCAATGCCTGGTAACCAGGGCTGCTGGGAGACACTATGGGCCCCCGAACAAGAATTTGATCCGTCCCCCACCCACGACCCTGATCCAAACGAATATCATAATGGAAGAAATCGTTTGGCTTTCCCATTGCGGTGACTAGACTAACAATTGTCCTTTAGGCAGGAACCATTAGAAGAAAAGGGACAGGGTTGTTAAAAAAATAGATTTTATACAGTGCAAACCAAACAAATAGGAATAATCAGAATCAGGAAGACACTCTAACCGAGGGACTTAGCCAGAAAACTGACATGAAATATCAATTAAATATGTGCGAGACAGAAATGGCCTGGGGATAAGCCCTGTTGAATTGAACGAGACACTGCTTTCTCTCAAACAGGAGTTAGGATTACGAATTCTGGGTATGAAAATTCCTGGATATTTTACGGTGGAGACTAGGAAGTGGAGGAACCTCCTTGAGGTGTAATGGCACGGAGTCTATCATCTAAAGTAGCCATATTCTCCAGGGCAGGGCTTTCTTTGTAGAAAAAGCCCAGCAGGAACTCATTTGCATATTAGGCCACACACCCCTGATTAGGTATGCCAAGCCCAAGGTTCCAGCGGGGGTTCTCCCGCTTTCCCAGGCTCCTTCCCACCCCCAGTCAGCTGGCCAGCGGGGGAAATTCCCGCCCCCTCAGCCACCATGTGACTTTCTACCTCCGGAGGCTTCAGGCTCCGATTGAAAGGCTTCCTCTTGGGATGGTGTGTCTGTGTTACTTTAAAGAAGTTGGCAGCAACTTGTGAGTAGAGATGCCAGTCCCTCACTTCAGAGTCGCCAGTAATGGGAGCAGGGGGGGGGGGAGGAAATGTCTGCTGGGCACTTCATTATTAACTATGTGGAGATTGATTCTCATAGGGTATAATGAGGAATTGATCTGGAGGTATCATGGGCTCTGGGGGGGGGGCTGCTTTAGGAGGTAGAGGCACCAACTTTTCAGTATAGCATCTAGTGCCTCTCCCCAAAATACCCCCCAAGTTTCGAAAAGATTGGACCAGGGGGTCCAATTCTATGAGCCCCAAAAGAAGGTGCCCCTATCCTTCATTATTTCCTATGGAAGGAAGGCATTTAAAAAGGTGTGCTGTCCCTTTAAATGTGATGGCCAGAACTCCCTTGGAGTTTGATTATGCTTGCCACACCCTTGCACTTGGCTCTGCCCTTAATGTCTCCTGGCTCCACCCCTAAAGTCCCCAGATATTTCTTGAATTGGACTTGGCAACCCTACCCCTGATGTCACCGTTGTTTCACACACAGCTTTTTTTTGAAGAAAAAGCCCAGTAGGGACCCAGTTGCATATTAGGCCGCACCCCCTGATGCCAAGCCAGCTTCAACCGTGTTCCTGCTCAAAAAAAGCCCTGCTCAAGGGGAAATGGGCCCCTGGTTGGATGCTGTCAGGAGCCCGGCCCGGGAGCTCCGGGAGGAGGGGCAGGAACTCCAAAGCCAGACATGCCCATCTGAACCCAGCCAAAGAGTCCGACTCAGTACAAGGCAGCTTCATGTGACAGAAGAATGGAAAACTGTGGCTGGATTAAATGCAGCAGTGGTCAGTAATTGGCAGCCCTTGCTATTAAAAACATACCTTCTACTTTTTATTGTCTGGTAAGCTAGAAGAACAATTTGAAATTTGCTGGCTTTTAATGACTTCTGGGAAGATCCCCATTTTCATGAAGAGGCCTTGATTCTGAGTCCTAGGAGAAGAACCATCTTAAAATATGGCTGACGTTTTTGAAGTGTGATATTGAGGTGACTTCATTGGAAACGTGGTGGGGGAGAGTTTTATGGATATAACAGAACACTGCAAAGACAAATAACTGGGTTCTAGATCAAATCAAGCCTGACATCTCCCAAGACAAGACTAATTGGAGAAGGAGAAGGAGAAGCAGAAGGAGAAGGAGAAGGAGAAGGAGAAGGAGGAGAAGGAGAAGGAGAAGGAGAAGGAGAAGGAGAAGGAGAAGGAGAAGGAGAAGAAGAAGAAGAAGAAGAAGAAGAAGAAGAAGAAGAAGAAGAAGAAGAAGAAGAAGAAGAAGAAGAAGAAGAAGAAGAAGAAGAAGAAGAAGAAGAAGAAGAAGAAGAAGAAGAAGAAGAAGAAGAAGGACGACGACGACGACGACGACGACGACGACGACGATGATACTGGATTTATATCACACCCTCCACTTCGAATCTCAGAGTCTCAGAATGGCTCACAATCTCCTTTATCTTCCTCCCCCACAACAGATACCCTGTTGATGTCACTTCCGAGTTACATCATCACATCAGGGATGTCGCATTATTGTGTCTCTGTTTGGAGGTGGAGTTTCTTCACTGGTCAGCTGGGGCTGAAAGAGCTCTCCCAGCAGCTGCCCTTTCAAGGACAACTCTGTGAGAGCTATGGCTGACCCAAGGCCATTCCAGCAGCTGCAAGTGGAGGAGTGCGGAATCAAGCCGGGTTCTGCCAGTTAAGAGAGCTATGGCTGCCCCAAGGCCATTCCAGCAGCTGCAAGTGGAGGAGTGGGGAATCAAACCCGGTTGTCCCAGATAAGAGTCCACCCACTGAACCACTACACCAAACCACTACATCAAACTGAAGACCCAACATGAGATGGATGGACTCCACCAAGGGAGTCACAGCCTTCCAATTTGCAAGACCCAAGCAAGGCTGTTAATGATAGGACATTTTGGAAGTCATAAATCCATAGGGTTGCTATAAATCAGAAGCAACCTGATGACACTTAACAAACACACAAAATGAGCTGCACAGACAGAGATATATTGATATTTCCACCTGCCAACCTACCAAACGTATTGGGGAGTGGGGGCACTTACTAATTTTAAACAATGGTCCTCGTGGCCCAATCCGGTAACGCCATTTCCTTTCTACGTGACCCACCAGACTTATAATTAGGAATGGAATCTTGCTGAGCTTACAGAAAACCATGTTCTGAATTCTCAACCTGGTACCGCGGCTAAAATTCAGTTACCTAGCCAAAGGTCAGGGAGTTGGCTGGTAGACTCCAGAGTCTAGTTGAGCTCCATCTTCATAATTAAAGCAATAATTTTTGACAGCGGTGAAATCCCCCTAGCAGCTAATGATTGTCTGCTAGGGTTGTAGGCCTTCAGGCAGAGCTGAGAACTTTGAATCTGCCTGGCTATTAGCTGGCTGGCGATGCCTGACCTCGAGGTCACTTTGTTTCTATTTTAAATCGTGAAAATGTATCAAAATTTTAATGGGTGAAAAATAAGTCAATTGGCATATTTTTTTTTTTAATAAAGAATGTGGATGCTGAAAAGTCAATAAAGGAGCTGCTTTTTTGGGGGGATAGGTATGTAACCTGGGCATTCCTTTGATATGTTTTCAACCCTTTTCTTGTTAACGCTTAGCAGTGAAAAAATAGCTCATATTGCAATGAGATTAAGATACCATTTGGGGAGACCCCCATGGCGCAGAGTGGTAAAGCTGTAGTACTTTCGGGGAGGAATGCTGGCTCAGTGGTAGAGCATCTGCTTGGGAAGCAGAAGGTCCCAGGTTCAATCCCTGGCATCTCCAAAAAAGGGTCCAGGCAAATAGGTGTGAAAAACCTCAGCTTGAGACCCTGGAGAGCCGCTGCCAGTCTGAGAAGACAATACTGACTTTGATGGACCAAAGGTCTGATTCAGTATAAGGCAGCTTCGTATGTTCATATGTTCCTTCCTTCCTTCCTCCCTCCCTTCCTTAGGGGGGATGGTAGCTCAGTGGCAGAGCATCTACTTGGTAAACAGAAGGTCCCAGATTCAATCTCCCGGCATCTCCAACTAAAAAGGGTCCAGGCAAGTAGGCGTGAAAAACCTCAGCTTGAGACCCTGGAGAGCCGCTGCCAGTCTGAGTCGACAATACTGACTTTGATGGACCAAAGGTCTGATTCAGTATAAGGCAGCTTCATATGTTCATATGTACTGCAGTCTGAGCTCTCTGCTCACGACAGAGTTCGATCCCGGCAGAAGCTGGGTTCAGGTAGCCAAATCGAGGTTGACACAGTCTTCCATCCTTCTGAAGTCAGTAAAATGGGTACCCAGCTTGCTGGGGGGAAAGTGTAGATGACTGGGGAAGGCAATGGCAAACCGCCCCATAAAAAGTCTGCCGTGAAAACGTTGCGATGCGATGTCACCCCATGGGTTGGAAACGACTGGTGCTTGCACAGGGGACTACCTTTACCTTTTAAAGATACCATTTGCTTCTCTCTTGTGAAGTGTTGGTGAACCACTACTGCCGCCTGTCATTTCAGGAGCCACGTAAAAAATTAACACCACTAGGGATTGACACGAACCAAACCTTAAAGCAAAATTCTTCACGAATTTTTGCCCTGCTTATGACTTGTGAACGAAAGTTCATGATGGCTCTGTGATCATGAACTTCCACCGCATTCTAAAGCAGCTTGTGGTGGTTCATAGATAAAGAGGAAAGCAGGGGTTTAAAGACAGTCTGGCTGATACCAGACGGAATTCTGGGGCAGTTTGGAGGCGGCCGAAAGTGGGACGGCTCAAAAAGAGCCACCCTGGAGCCTCCGCACGGCCCTGTCAAGGTGGCCGCATCCTCTCCATGAGGCGGCCAGGCACCTCTGCAAGGGAAGGCGCCTCAGAAGTCATTTCTCTGTATTTTTTAAGGGCAGAGCGCTCATGCGCACAAGCGCTCTGCTGGGCTGCAAAGCAAAAAAAAAGCCGGAAGCGGCTTGGCGTATCCACACTGCCAAGTCGCCTCCTGTGCATCCTTCCCCTTCTGTATGACATTGAGGCACCTGGTGGCTGCTCCAAAAATTCGCTACCACTTCCAAAGTGGTAGCTTTTTGAGCTGGGTGGATCGGCCTGGAGGACGGGGTGAGTGCGGGATGGGGACGGGCGGCAGGTGTTGCCGTCTGCAGGGATTTGGGGGGCCGATTTCAGAGGCGTCTCTGAGTCGGCCCAAAGCGCCGGTCTGTTATCAGCCGCTGAGTCCCTTTAAACCCCTACTTTTTGTTCCTCGCAACAGCTGCAAAAATAGCTGCTTAAAGGGACTGCACAAGACAGCCCAGCGGTGGAGAGCCGGCTGCCCCTTTAATTGGTATTCATGGGGCCACGAGCCACATCCAGATGGGTTCACAAACAAACCTCCTGTTTCAGTTCATGATTCAGTTTGTGATTTGGCCATGAGCCGTGAACCAGCTGGAACCACGTTTTTCGTTCACTTTGTGCCCAGCCCTAAACACCGTGTTTCTACCAAACATGGTAGTTCGAGGCAGTTTATTTGAGAAACTGAAGGAGCCCCGTGATGCAGAGTGGTTAGCTGCAGTACTGCAGTTTAAGCTCTGTTCACAACCTGAGTTCGATCCTGGTAGAAGCTGGGTTCAGGTAGCCAGCTAAAGGTTGACTCAGCCTTCCATCCTTCCAAGGTTGGTAAAATTAGCTTGCTGGGGGCAAAGTGTAGCTGACTGGGGAAGAAAAAGAAGAAGAAGAATTGCAGATTTATACCCCACCCTTCTCTCTGAACCAAAGACTCAGAGCGGCTTACAATCGCCTATCCTGTGAGGTGGGTGGGACTGAGAGAGCTCTTGCAGCAGCTGCCCTTTCAAGGACAACTCCTACGAGAGCTATGGCTGACCTAAGGCTATGCCAGCGGCTGAAAGTGGAGGAGTGGGGAATCAAACCTGGTTCTCCCAGATAAGAGAGCTGTGGCTGACCCAAGGCCATTCCAGCAGCTGCAAGTGGAGGTGTGGGGAATCAAACCCAGTTCTCTCAGATAAGAGTCTGCGCACGTAACCACTACACAAAGCTGGCTCTGGCAATCTACCCCAATGGCAAACTAACCCATAAAAAGTCTGCCAAGAAAATATCATGATGTGACATCACCGCATGGGTTGGTAATGACTTGGTGCTTGCACAGGGGACTACCTTTACCTACCCATGAGAAACAATAAACTTGCATTTTTAAACAACAACAATACTAAAGTAAAATAAAACAGCACACACACACACACAAATCAGAAAAATCAGCATGAATTAACTCCCAAATGAAGACCAGAACTAATTTATTTTTGTAGCACAAACTCCTCTGCCTATTAGGCCGCACACCCCTGATGTAGTCAATCCTCCAAGAGCTTGCATGGCTCTTCTTACAAGGCCTACTGTAAGCTCCAGGAGGAGTGGCTGCATCAGGGAAATGTGACGTAATATGCAAAGGAGTTCCTGCTACCAAAAAAAAAAGGCCTGGAGAAGACATAATTCATAGTATAGTGTTGCATGCCAAAGGAGGAAGGGAGAGGCCATGGCTCAATGGTACAACATCTGTTAGGCATGCAGATGTGCAATACTGAGCATCTCCAGCCACAAGAACCGAGCAGTATGTGATGTAACTTTATACAAGGCCACCACCTGGAGGTTAGGAACATAAGAGAAGCCATGTTGGATCAAGCCAATAGCCCATCCAGTCCAACACTTTGTATCACACAGTGGCCAAAAAAACCAAGTGCCATCGGGAGGTCCATCAGTGGGGTCAGGACACTAGAAGCCCTCCTACTGTTGCTCCCCCCCCCAAAAAAAGAACAAAAATACAGAGCATCACTGCCCCAGACAGAGAGTTCCAACAATACACTGTGGCTAATAGCCACTGATGGACCTCTGCTCCAGATGCTTATCCAATCCCCTCTTGAAGCTGTCTATGCTTGTAGCCTCCACCACCTCCTGCAGCAGGTTGGCAACTTTCTCCATACTGCATATAGAAGCGGTTCACATTTTCACTTGTCTCAATTAGGATTGACAACAGCCTGGAGGGGGGGAAAAAAATCTCCCACCTCTTTAGTAAAGGTTTAATGGGATGTTATTCACCTGGTGATGTTATTGACCTGCATTTAAAAACTGCAGCCGTCCATTTCCACGCATTAAGCCTCTACGAAAGGGGCAAGGCGCATTTCCCCACCCTCCCAGGCCTGTTGGCAATTGAGAAAAGTGCCAATCTGGACCCTATGCGAGACAAACCAGAGAATCTGCAAAAAAAAAAAAAAACCAAACCAAACCCAAGCATCCCCACTCGAGGAAGATGTGTGACAAACAGAAGCTTTCTTGAAACCTGAATGAAAAGCTTGGTGGCCTTTAGGTATGTTTACTTCCCGCCCTCCCTTTCTGCCTCTCTCTCTCTCTTTTGGTTGTTTTCCTAAAAGAGACATATGTCTCCATTGTGAGTGTAGTTTCCTGCGTTTAACCCTTGATATATCTTGCCTGATTACAGCTAATAAAGCTTGACAGTCCGAGGGTTAATCCAGACCTTGGTCTCCTGATTTCTTCTCAGGAAGCGGCCTGTCCCCGAGAGCTTTCTGGCCCGCTGCAAGCTTATATCCCCCCAGGGTGCCATTTGAGCCAAGCAGCTCTCGGCTGCTATTGTTTGCCAAATGGGCACCAATTAAGTCAACTGTTCTCCAATTAGAATTCGAAGGAATTTATCTTGTTTCTCTTGTGTGGGGAACTCCCCAGCCAAAAGTGGGCCATTTATTGGGGTCGGTTACACGGGGAGGCGCAACGGGCGCACACAGAGAGAGGAAATAAATAAATAGAAGGTTTTTTCCCTGCAACTGGATACTCCTGGGTTTTTCCGGCCGTCCATTCACACGGCTTAATTCGGGGATGTGTGACGAAGGGCCCGCGAACCCCCGAGGGGGCTTTTATCGACAAACGGATTTGCACAAGAGACCTGATGGACTGCAGCTTTTGGGATGCGTATATATATATATATATATGCAATTAAATATATGTAATTAAATAGTACAAGAGGATTCCTCTTGCACAAAGGCTTTGCCACCGTGGTTTAGGGGAAGTTGAATCCACTACGCGCATAATTCTTAGGTGCTCCTGGTATAAAGAGGCCCGTGCGAAATATATAGAGCCTATATTGAGGGCAAATTCTGGGCTGCTGGAATCAGATTGTCTTAATCTCGCGCTTTTGGATGAAAACCAGCTCATTTCTGAAACTGCTGCCAAGTTCGGTGCTGCCTGCTAGAGCATCCGAAAGACTCGTTTTATTGCTTCTTAGTTTTTAAGATGTTCTGTTTTAACTTGTGTCTTGATGTACTGAACAAATTAAGACAGTTGTCTATCCTGATTCTTATTATAGCATAGATTTACAGTGTTGCTTTTATCTTCTGCGTTGAAGCTTTTGAATTCCTGTTTTTTTTTTTATTTAGTCTGTGGCCATAAATAAACTGACTGACTAATTAATAAATAAATATATAAATATAATAAATAATACACACACACAAACCCTAACAAATGAAAAAAGCAGTAGTCAAGACCACCTTTAAGACCAACTAAGTTTTATTCAGAATGTAACCTTTCGCATGCTCTTAAGCAGACTTTTGTCTGATGAAGTCTGCTTAAGAGCATACGAAAGCTGACATCCTGAATAAAACTTAGTTGGTCTTAAAGGTGCTCTTGTCTACTGCTTTGTTCGATTGCTTCAGACCAACACGGCTGCCGACTGGAAATTAAAAAAAGCAACAACTGCTCTTGGTTGGCCCATTTAGACCGATGTGGTTGTCGGCATTTTTAGGGAATGAAAGAAAAGAACACCGTCTCCTTTGGCTGTCATTGAGATGACCATATTTAAATGTGTCTTTTGGAAATGGGTGGACTTTTTTTTTTTTTTTTTGGGAACAGCACTGGAAACGATTAAGGAGGCAGGGCTGGATAATTAGATAGCAGGCTCGCTGACGAATAAAGCCAAATTTGCTTCCAAGCTAAGCCCCCAGTTCTGGTCACTGAATCTCAAAAAGGAATATTGAAGAGTTGAGGAAAGTAAAGAAAAGGGCAGTCCAAAGGATCAGAGAGGACCACCTGTCCCAAAAGATGTCTTTCTTTAGAAAGAAAATGACTGAGAGAGGAAGAGGCAGAGATCTAAATAAATTATGGGTGTCTTGTAGAAAGAGAATATAGAGAAACTTCTCACCTTCTCCCATAATACCAGAACTAGGTGGCACCAGGACCTTTTTTTGTAGCAGGAACCCTTTGCATATTAGGCCACACATCCCTGATGTAGCCAATCCTCCTGGAGCTTACAGAAGGCCCTGTAAGAAGAGCCCTGTAAGGAATTCTAGCAGGACCTCTTTTGCCTATTAGGCCACACACCCCTGATGCAGCCAGGCCTCCTGGAGCTTACAGAAGGCCCTGTAAGAAGAGCCCTGTAAGCTTTTGGAGGATTGGCTACATCAGGGGTGTGTGGCCTAATACGCAAAGGAATTCCTGCTGCAGAAAAAGCCCCGGGTGGCATACTGTTGTGCAGTGTTTGGTGTAACAGACTAAGATCTGGGAGAACCTAGTTTGAATCCCCACTCTTCCCATGGAAGCTCACTGCGTAACTTCAGGCCAGTTGTTCTCTCTCAGACTAATCTATCTCAGCAGGCTGTTGTGAGGATAAAATGCAGAAGAGGGATGAAATTATAATTTGCATTGGGTTCCCATTGGAGAGAAAAGTGTATGTGTGCTTGTGTGTCTTTGGAACCGGACAATAGCGGGTGGACCAAAAAGCCCCACAATGCGCGGCCAGAGGGGAAACCCTGGGTTTGCAGGGGAAAAAAAAAATTATCTATATATGAATTAGAAGACCCACAAACTAAAGAGGCAATACATGCTTTTTAAAAAGAAACGTGCCACGGAGAGCTAGGGTTGCCAAGTCCAATTCAAGAAATATCTGGGGACTTTGGGGGTGGAGCCAGGAGACATTGGGGTGGAGCCAAGAGCAAGGGTGTGACAAGCATAACTGAACTCCAAAGGGAGTTCTGGCCATAACATTTAAAGGAACCGCACAGCTTTTAAGTGCCTTCCTTCCACAGGAAATAATGAAGGATAGGGGCACCTTATTTTGAGGTTCATAGAATTGGACCCCCTGGTCCAATCTTTTTGAAACTTGGGGAGTATTTGGGGGAGAGGCAACGGATGCTAGACTTAAAATTTGGTGCTTCTTTCTCAAAACACAGTCCCTTCAAAGCCCCAGATACCCGCAGATCAATTCTCCATGATTTTCTATGGGAATAAGTCTCCCTAGGGAATCATGGAGTTCCCAGCAGACATTTCCCTCCCCTCCCCCCGCTTTTCTGATGACCCTGACATGGGGGGAGGGCCTCCAAACCAGGGGATCCCCTGCCCCCACCTGGGGATTGGCAACCCTACTGAGAGCTAATGAGACTTGTGAGATCTTCATGGCCATTTTTTTTGGGGGGGGAGAGTTTCTGTACATGCACAGACACCCTTGTGGTACTCAAACACAAGGACAACACATGGCCATAAATTAAAGACAGACAAAAGACTGTCCTATAGCAAACAGTGAGTAGCTGACTTGTGGAACTCACGGCCACAAGATGCAGTGACGGCTGGCTCGGAAAGGTTTAAAAGGAAATGAACTTCCTTGACTATTAGCCATGATAGCCAAATGGAATCTGTAAACTACATTCAAGGCAAAATGCCTTGAATTGTCAGATGATAAGGAACAGGGCTAATTTTTTGTACCAGGAACTCCTTTGCATATTAGGCCACACACCCCTGCTGTAGCCAATCCTCCAAGAGCTTACAAGGCTCTTAGAATAGGACCTACTGTAAGCTCTTGGAGGATTGGCTACATCAGGGGTGTGTGGCTTAACATGCAAAGGAGTTCCTGCTACGAAAAAAAAAAAGCCATGATAAGGAACTATCTGGAAGGAAAGATTGTTGTCTGCAGAGCCTATCAGGGGGAGGCGGGGTTCTTCGGGGCATCGTACTGGCCACAATGAGAACCTAAATTGTGGACTTTTATGCCAGTGGCCATGGGGAAGTTCTGCAGTACTTCCTCTAAATGGAAGGGGGGATGCAGTGACTTTTCTCTGGTTTAGCAGTCTCTTTTCCTCTTGCCCTCCTTCCTTATAGGGTTACCAACCTCAAGGTGGGGCCTGAAGTTTCCTTTGAATTGATTTCCAGACTACCAGGTAGGGTTGCAAATCCCCAGGTGGGGGGAGGGGATCCTCCAATTTGGAGGCCCTCCCCTCACTTCAGGGTCATCAGAAAGTGGGGTGGGGAGTTTGAATGCCTGTTGGGCACTCCATTATTCCCTATGGAGACCGATTCCCATAGGGAATGATGGAGAATTGACCCACAGGTATCTGAGGCTCTGGGGAGCGGTATTTTTAGGTAGAGGCACCATATTGCAGCATAGCATCCAACCCCTCTCCTCAAAAAGACCCTTCAAGTTTCAAAAAGATTGGAGCCCCAAAAGAAGGTGCCCCTATCCATTATTTCCAATGGAGGGAAGGCATTTAGATTGAACTCCCTTTGGATTTCAATTATGCTTGTCACAACCTGTATCCTGGTTTCACCCCCAATGTCTCCTGGCCCCACCCCCAAAGTCCCCAGATATTTCTTGAATTGGACTTGGAACTAGGGTTGCCAAGTCCAATTCAAGAAATATCTGGGGGCTTTGGGGGTGGAGCCAGGAGACTATGGGGTGGAGCCAGGAGAAATTAGGGGTGGAGACAAAATCAGGGCTGTGACAAGCATAATTGAACTCCAAAGGGAGTTCTGGCCATCACATTTAAAGGGACGGCACATCTTTTCAATTCCTTCCTTCCATAGGAAATAATGAAGGATAGGGGCACCTTTTGGGGGGCTCATAGAATTGGACCTCCTGGTTCAATCTTTTTGAAACTTGGGGGATATTTTGGGGAGAGGCACTAGATGCTGTACTGAAAATTTGGTGCCTCTACCCCCAAAAAACAGCCCCCCCCAGGGCCCCATATACTCGCAGATCAATTCTTCATGATTTTCTATGGGAATAAATCTCCATAGGGAATAATAGAGTTCCCAGCAGATATTTCCCTCCCCTCCCCCCGCTTTCTGACGAACTTGAAGCGGGGGGAGGGCCTCCAAACCGGGGGATCCCCTGCCCCCACCTGGGGATTGGCAACCCTACTTTGAACCCTACTACCAGATTTTGTTTGTTTTGTTGCTGTTGTTGCAGAAACTCCTTTGCATGTTAGGCCACCCACCCCTGATGTAGCCAATCCTCCTGGAGTTTACAGCAGGCCCTGTACTAAGAGCCCTGTAAGCTCTTGGAGGATTGGCTACATCAGAGGGGTGTGGCCTAATTCACATAGGTGTTCCTGCTACAAAAAAAAAAAAAAGCCCTGCAGGCTACAGAAATCACCACCTTGGAGAAAATGGCAGCTCTGAAAGGCAGAATCATTGGTTTCACATCTTAGCTGAGCTCCCTCCCCTTCTTTGACTCCTGCCCTCCCCAGGCTCCCTTCTCAAATCTCTTGGAGTTTCCGAGCCTGGAGTTGGAAACCCTACGTCCCCAGAATCCTAGGCTGCTTGTGCCAGGGGGTTCTGTGACAGAGGCAGTTTCAGATCGATATGGAAGACGGTTCCCAGATGGTCACCGGTTCGAAACCACTGTGGTAATCACACATCTGTATATTTATCAGTGGCGGGTTGGTAGATGGTCTAGGGCAGGGCAGATGGGATTACAAAGCTTGCCGGCTCGTGCAACTTTTGCGATTCTAAGCCACCAACCCGCCGGCTTCCTTCGATTCAGCAACGCCATTAGCAAAGAGCAAATAGTTCCCCAGGCAGCAGCTTTAAGGAGGTTTACAAGATGAGATTTACTCCACTGCAACCAGTAACAGCACCAAAGCAACACATTAGAAACAAATAGAGCAAGACCTGACCTAAACGGTTTACAGCTCACAGAAATCCTGTGTTAAGTAGACTTTTTTTTTTCTTTTCTTTTTTTTGCATGGCAAGGAAAGAACCTAAGAGCATAAGAGAAGCCATGTTGGATCAGCTCAGTGGCCCATCCAGTCCAACACTCTGTGTCACGTAAGAACATAAGAGAAGCCATGTTGGATCAGGCCAATGGCCCATCCAGTCCAACACTCTGTGTCACGTAAGAACATAAGAGAAGCCATGTTGGATCAGGCCACTGGCCCATCCAGTCCAACACTCTGTGTCACATAAGAACATAAGAGAAGCCCTGTTGGATCAGGCCAATGGCCCATCCAGTCCAACACTCTGTGTCACGTAAGAACATAAGAGAAGCCATGTTGGATCAGGCCAATGGCCCATCCAGTCCAACACTCTGTGTCACGTAAGAACATAAGAGAAGCCATGTTGGATCAGGCCAATGGCCCATCCAGTCCAACACTCTGTGTCACGTAAGAACATAAGAGAAGCCCTGTTGGATCAGGCCAGTGGCCCATCCAGTCCAACACTCTGTGTCACATAAGAACATAAGAGAAGCCCTGTTGGATCAGGCCAATGGCCCATCCAGTCCAACACTCTGTGTCACGTAAGAACATAAGAGAAGCCATGTTGGATCAGGCCAATGGCCCATCCAGTCCAACACTCTGTGTCACGTAAGAACATAAGAGAAGCCATGTTGGATCAGGCCAATGGCCCATCCAGTCCAACACTCTGTGTCACGTAAGAACATAAGAGAAGCCCTGTTGGATCAGGCCAGTGGCCCATCCAGTCCAACACTCTGTGTCACATAAGAACATAAGAGAAGCCCTGTTGGATCAGGCCAATGGCCCATCCAGTCCAACACTCTGTGTCACGTAAGAACATAAGAGAAGCCATGTTGGATCAGGCCAATGGCCCATCCAGTCCAACACTCTGTGTCACATAAGAACATAAGAGAAGCCATGTTGGATCAGGCCAGTGGCCCATCCAGTCCAACACTCTGTGTCACATAAGAACATAAGAGAAGCCCTGTTGGATCAGGCCAGTGGCCCATCCAGTCCAACACTCTGTGTCACGTAAGAACATAAGAGAAGCCATGTTGGATCAGGCCAATGGCCCATCCAGTCCAACACTCTGTGTCACGTAAGAACATAAGAGAAGCCATGTTGGATCAGGCCAATGGCCCATCCAGTCCAACACTCTGTGTCACGTAAGAACATAAGAGAAGCCCTGTTGGATCAGGCCAGTGGCCCATCCAGTCCAACACTCTGTGTCACGTAAGAACATAAGAGAAGCCATGTTGGATCAGGCCAATGGCCCATCCAGTCCAACACTCTGTGTCACGTAAGAACATAAGAGAAGCCATGTTGGATCAGGCCAATGGCCTATCCAGTCCAACACTCTGTGTCACGTAAGAACATAAGAGAAGCCATGTTGGATCAGGCCAATGGCCCATCCAGTCCAACACTCTGTGTCACATAAGAACATAAGAGAAGCCATGTTGGATCAGGCCAATGGCCCATCCAGTCCAACACTCTGTGTCACATAAGAACATAAGAGAAGTCATGTTGGATCAGGCCAATGGCCCATCCAGTCCAACACTCTGTGTTACACAGTGGCCAAAAAACCCAGGTGTCATCAGGAGGTTCACCATCCGGGGCAGAACTCAGAATCCCTCCCAAGTGTTTCATCTATTGTCATTGCACAGTCAAGTCCGACTCTTTGTGACCCCATGGACCAAGTCATGCCAGGCCCTCCCATCTTCCACCATCCTCCGAAGTCTGCTCAAATTTGTGTTAGTTAGATCAGTAATGCTGTCCAGCCATCTCATCTTTTGCTGTCCCCTTCTTCTTTTGCCTTCTGTCTTTCCCAGCATCAGGGTCTTCTCCAGTGAGTGCTCCCTTCTCATTTGGTGGCCAAAGTATTTGAGCTTCAGCTTCAGCATTGACCTTCCAGGGAACAGTCTGGGTTGATTTCCCTTAGGACTGACTGATTGGATCTTCTTGCAGTCCAAGGGACTCTCAAGAGTCTTCTCCAGGGAGTGGTCCCTTCTCATTTGGGGGCCAAAGGATTTGAACTTCAGTCCAAGGGACTCTCAAGAGTCTTCTCCAGGGAGTGCTCCCTTCTCATTTGGGGGCCAAAGTATTGGAGCTTCAGCTTCAGCATCTCACCTTCCAGGGAACAGTCTGGGTTGATTTCCCTTAGGACTGACTGACTGGATCTTCTTGCGACCCAAGGGACTCTCAAGATCCTTCTCCAGCACCACAGCTCGAGGGCATCTATTCTGCACTCGGCCTTCCTTATGTACTCTGATGCAAATAGCCACTGACGGACCTCTGCTCCATATTTTTACCCATAAGAATATAACATAAACCATGTTGGATCAGGTCAATGGCCCATCCAGTCCAACATTCTTGTCACACTGTGGCTAAAACCCAGGTGCCATCAGGAGGTCCACCAGTGGGGCCAGGACACTAGGAGCCCTCCAACTGTTGCCCCACCCCCAAGCACCAAGAATACAGAGCATCACTTGCCCCAGACAAAGTGTTCCATCTATACCTTATGACTAATAGCTGCCGATGGACCTCTGCTCCATATGTTTGTCTGATCCCCTCTTGGGGCTGTCTATACTTGTAGTTGCCACCACTTCCTGTGGCATTGAATTCCATGTGTGGGTGAAAAAGTGCTTCCTTTTATCTGTTCTAAGCCTACTGCTCCTTAATTTAATTAACCATGAGTTCTTGCATTGTAAGAAAGGGGGAGCATACGTCTTTCTCAACCTTCTTTATCCCATTTACTGCTCTAACCTGGATAACCGGGATATCAGAAGCTAAGCGGGGTCAGCCCTGGCTATTATTTGGGTTGGAGAACTCCATGAAATACCATGGCTGTGATGCAGAAGCAGACAATGGCAAATGTCTCTTGCCTGAAAAAAACAGGTCTAGCTCACCATGCAGTGCATAGCATTAAAAAGAGCTAGAACGTCTGGCTGCCGGACAATTTTAGGATCTCTTGGCTATACTACAAACAATGCCAGATGGTGAAGAAGATGATGACGACGACGACGATGACAACGATGTGGATAACTCTATGCATAATGTCAAGTCTGCAGATTCAATAACGAGTCGATGTAGATACAAAGAACTAGTTTATTGATGCTGGTTACTTGCGGCCTTGGCCAGAGCTTGAAAAGACTGAAGACCGTATAATAGATACACTGCATATAAGGAACACTTCAAAGGGATTCCTACAGGCCGGGGAATCTAGCAAAGGGAACATTCACACATAGATGTTACTAATACATTCTCATGTCGATTAGAGGCCCACGGCCTTGATACTCCCAGGCTTCCTGTCTCCCCCCGGGGCCTGAGCTGAGAAGGTTCAGATAAGACTTTTCACACATCACCATTTCAAAGCAGGGACACTCTCTACGGAAGGGAGGGGGGAACAGGGGAGAATTAGCTAGCAGCATTTGGTTACACTTTGGCTCTACCCAGCATGCTCTTTGAGTGAGCCAGAGTTAAAGCCAGACTTGACACATAATTTTGTAAACCTGTATTATGTCACCTTTCTATCAAAGGATTGCAGACCTTGTTTCCAGTGCCAAAGTTACTACTTAGCAACGTACCCTGAGAATACAGAGCATCACTGCCCCCAGACAGAGAGTTCCATCTATACACTGTGGCTAATAGCTGCTGATGGACCTCTGCTCCATGTGTTTATCCAATCCCTTCTTGAGGCCAGCTATGTATGTAGCTTCCACCATCTCCTGTGGCAGTGAATTCCATGTGTTAATCACCCTTTGGGTGAAGTACTTCCTTTTATCCATTCTAACCCAACTGCTCAGCGATTTCATTCAGTATCTACAAGTTCTTGTATTATGAGAAAGGGAGAAAAGTGCTTACTTCTCTACCTTATCTATCCCATGAATAATCTTGCAAACCTCTATCGTATCACCTCTCACGTTTCTCCAAGCTAAAAAGCCCCAAGTGCTTTAACCAGGGGTCATTTTTTAGAAAAAGAGGTGGTGGAGCTCATTAGCATAACTCACTAGCATATGCCACCCCCCCACACACACACACCAGCCAAAAGCAACCCGATGTAAGAAAGGAGAGCCCCAGGTGTGCGAGGCCTGCTTGGGTTGGCTAGAGATCCAGCCATTCCAAGCAGGCCTCACTCACCTGAGGTTCTCCTTGGCTGGGGTCCCACAGTCAAAAGACCAGCAAGCCATCCACCACCCAAAATCACACTCACATAAGAAGTGGAGAAAGGGTGGTGCAGGCTTTTCCAGGGGATAATGAGGGCTTCTGGGAGTGTGGCAAAGCCCGTGGTGGCTGGCTGGCTGCCCGCTTTTTTAATCCCGGTATTGTTATGCAGCTACCCCTACTATTCAGTGAACAAGGAAGGTGGGGAGGAGGAAGGGGGGCATCAGAAAGGTTCAGGAGCTGTGCTCCTGTGAGCTCCTGCTGAATTCAAGGCCTGGCTTTAACCATAGGGAAAGTATTTCAGACCTTTAATCATTCTAGTTGCCCTTCTCTGTTTGTTTGTTTGTTTGTTTTCTTTTTTGGCTATATCTTTTTTGCGGGTGTGGTGACCAGAATTGTACACAGTACTCCAAATGAGGCTGCACGACTGATTTATGCAGAGACATGATGATACTCTTATGCAGGAGTTGTTTTGTAGAAAAATAGGTGGTGGAGCTCATTCGCATAACTCATTAGCATTTCCTAATGACAATACAAGAAAGGAGAGCCCCGGGCGAGCGAGGCCTGCTTGGGCTGGCTAAAGAGTCAGCCAGCCCAAGCAGGCCTTGGGTGGTGTGGGCTTCTCCAGGGGTTAATGGCTGTTGGGGGCATGGCAAAGCCCCAGGGAGCTGTCTGTCTGCATGCTCTCCTAATCCAGGGATTGTTATGCAGCTGTACCTACTATTCAATGGACAAGGTAGGTGGGGAGGAAGAGGGGGAACCCTCAGAAAGGTTCAGGAGCTGCACTCCTGTGAGCTCCTGCTGAATTCAAGGCCTGCTCTTATGGCTCCTCCTTCCAACGCTGAAGATCCCTATCTCCCACCCCCCAAAAAATGCAGCCAGGATTCCAAGGATATGTGGAGGAAACCAGAGCATTTAAATTGGTGTGAAACTGAATGAGGTTTATGATGTAGCTAGGCCCTGAGAGTTAGTAAATTAGGATTCCTTCCGACATATGCTGTGTAATTCAAGAACCGTCGAGCTCTTTGGGGAACAGGGCCCAAGCCAGCGTGTTTATGGAAACGATATCCTCGCGATGATCGAGTGTCCCTCTCGCTCGTCGCAGAGGCTTTCGCTTGGCGCTTTTCGTTTCAAGCTTTAAGCAAATATACAAACAACGGGATTCACGATAACTCCTCGGGATGTTGATAGGACTATCCGGGAAATCACACGGCTGCCTCTGAAGGGAGAAAGCCATTTTGACAGAATTTAGGCTGTTCCGAGATACCGTCTGAATGGCCCCTGAGATGGCGGGTTGCTTTGTGCCCGGTGGGAGGGGAGTCTCCAATCAGCGCCTCTTTTTAATTTGCCACAACAGCTTAAGTGCTCCGATTCCTCAGCAGAATAATTGCCACCTGTTGAGTGCGCAGATGGCGAGACACACTGGAGGCCTCCCCAGCTCCTTAAGAGGAACTCGGAGTTTCGTTCTGTTTTGTAAACCTGTCAAGATTTATCACTTAGTCATGTTCTCGTGCCTGAGGTCTATTTATACAAGACTATTTTCTGCACTCTGGTCCAATACTTCTCCGATTCCCCCAAACAGACGGTCTATTATCTAAATAGAAATAATTACTCGCGGCACGCATGAAGACATGAAGCGGCCTAATGCTGAATGAGATGGCTTGGTCTCTCAAGGTCAGTTTCGTCTACTTGGGCTGGCCGCAGCTTTCCAGGGTTTCAGGCAAAGGACGTTCACATCACCTGCTGCCTGGTCTTTTTCTACTGGAGGTGCCGGGGATTGAACCTGAAAACTTCTGCATGCAAAGCAGAGGCACTTCCACTGAGCGATGGACCCTCCCTAAATGAAAAACCTCATTCTGAGTCAAACACTTGTTCGGTGAGTCAAACCCAAGTTTGGTGTAGTGGTTAAGTGTGCGGACTCTTATCTGGGAGAACGGGGTTTGATTCCCCATTCCTCCACTTGCAATTGCTGGAATGGCCTTGGGCCAGTCATAGCTCTCTTATCTGGGAGAAATGGGTTGGATTCCCCACTCCTCCACTTGCAGCTGCTGGAATGGCCTTGGGTCAGCCATAGCTCTCTTATCTGGGAGAACCGGGTTTGATTCCCCACTCCTTCACTTGCAGCTGCTGGAATGGCCTTGGGTCAGCCATAGCTCTCTTATCTGGGAGAACCAGGTTTGATTCCCCACTCCTTCGCTTGCATCTGCTGGAATGGCCTTGGGTCAACCAGAGCTCTCTTATCTGGGAGAACCGGGTTTGATCCCCACTCCCCCGGGCCCCACTTGCACCTGCTGGAATGGCCTTGGGTCAGCCAGAGCTCTGGCAGAGGTTGTCCTTGAAATGGCAGCTTCTAGGAGAGCTCTCTCAGCCCCCTACCCACCTCACAGGGTGTCTGTTGTGGGGGGAGAAGATAGAGGAGACTGTAAGCTGCTCTGAGTCTCTGACTTGGAGAGAAGGGCAGGGTATAAATCTGCAGTCTTCTTCTTCTTTCAAGGTCAGCATTTACTCAGACTGGGGGTGGCTCTCCAGGGTCTCAGACGGGGGTATTTAACACCACTGACTGCCTGGTCCTTTTTAGCTGCGGATGCCGGGAATTGAACCTGAGACCTTCTGCATGCAAAGCAGGGGTCTGTTATGATCATTATTGTCTACTCTGATTAGCAGCATCTCTCCAGTCTGGTGTAGTGGCTAAGCGGGCGGACTCTTATCTGGGAGAACCGAGTTTGATTCCCCCCCTCCTCCACTTGCAGCTGTTGGAATGGCCTTGGGTCAGCCATAGCTCTAAGTGTGCAGACTCTTATCTGGGAGAACCGGGTTTGATTCCCCCCCTCCTCCGCTTGCACCTGCTGAAATGGCCTTGGGTCAGCCAGAGCTCTGGCAGAGGTTGTCCTTGAAAGGGCAGCTGCTGTGAGAGCCCTCTCCAGCCCCACCCACCTCACAGGGTGTCTGTTGTGTAGGAGGAAGGTAAAGGAGATTGTGAGCCACTCCGAGACTCTGAGATTTGGAGTGGAAGGCGGGATATAAATCCAATTTCTTCTTCATCATCATCAGCTGCCAGATCTTGTAACTGGAGATGCTAAGGACTGAACCCAGGACCTTCTGCATGTAATGCAGATACTCTGCCACTGTTCTTGGGGTGGTTTCTGTATTTTGAAGAAAGGACAAAGAATGAACAACTTGGATGGAACACAATTGACTGGGGAATATGCAATAACCAGGCACCTCAGAGGCACTGGAGTTAAACTGGCTGCCTGATTGTATCTCACAAAGGATGCACACAAGATCAGACCTTTTTTTTTGCCACTGTGTGACATAGAGTGTTGGACTGGAGGGGCCACTGGCCTGATCCAACATGGCTTCTCTTATGTTCTTATGTGACAGAGTGTTGGACTGGATGGGCCACTGGCCTGATCCAATATGGCTTCTCTTATGTTCTTATGTGACACAGAGTGTTGGACTGGATGGGCCACTGGCCTGATCCAATATGGCTTCTCTTATGTTCTTCTGTGACACAGAGTGTTGGACTGGATGGGCCACTGACCTGATCCAGCATGGCTTCTCTTATGTTCTTCTGTGACACAGAGTGTTGGACTGGAGGGGCCACTGACCTGATCCAATATGGCTTCTCTTATGTTCTTCTGTGACACAGAGTGTTGGACTGGAGGGGCCACTGGCCTGATCCAATATGGCTTCTCTTATGTTCTTCTGTGACACAGAGTGTTGGACTGGATGGGCCACTGGCCTGATCCAATATGGCTTCTCTTATGTTCTTCTGTGACACAGAGTGTTGGACTGGAGGGGCCACTGACCTGATCCAGCATGGCTTCTCTTATGTTCTTATGTGACACAGAGTGTTGGACTGGATGGGCCATTAGCATGATCCAACATGGCTTCTCTTATGTTCTTATGATCTTAACATCAGCACACACACACAACCCACCAAAAAATCTGGTTTCTATCTTTTCTTTTTAAAATAACATCCAGCTGACGAAGAGTTCTACTGAACACAAATGTTTGCACAATGTTTTGTGTCAACTGAGTTGGTCCTAATCAAAGGGATAACATGGATTTTGTCCTGCCACTGTGCCTGGAATTTTCCTTCAGGGGTGAGAGATTCCCCCAAACCTGGCTCCTGTATTCCACCATCACTCCTGATGTAGGTGGGAGAAATATAATGGTGTGCTATAATCAGGCAGGGGAAATTATAGAACCATAGAATCATAGAGTTGGAAGGGATCTGCAGGGTCATCTAGTCCAACCCCCTGCACAATGCAGGAAACTCACAAACACCTCCCCCTAAATTCACAGGATCTTCATTGCTGTCAGATGGCCCTCTAGCCTCTGTTGAAAAACCTCCAAGGAAGGAGAGCCCACCACCTCCCAAGGAGGAAGCCTGTTCCACTGAGGAACCGCTCTTAACTCACAAATCCCTCCCCCTAAATTCACATATCTTCATTGCTGTCAGATAGCCATCTAGCCTCTGTTGAAAAACCTCCAAGGAAGTTATGGTGTTAAGGTGTGATGGCACTTCCAGGGAAAACGAGGAAGTGACGTCAGTTCTGTCTAGGAATTGCCAGAAACTCCATGGTGAAACCATAGAGATTCTGGCAATTCCTAAAAAGTCGCGATCACCAGTGGTACCCCTGTCCCCTCCGGGCTCCCACCAGTTGCCAAGCTGTGACCAGTAACCCTATGTATGAAGCCTAGATCAAAATGCACATTGTATGCACATCCACACAAAGTTTGCAGTGCATTGCAAGAGGATATGGAGTGAAACACCTGTTGTAGCAAAACTTCAATACAAGAACTGAATAATCACCCAGGGCCTGACCTGGATAGTCCAGGCAAACTCGGTTTCGTCAGATCTTGGAAGCTAAGCAGGGTTGACTGTGGTTAGTACTTGGATGGGAGACTGTCATTGAAATACCCAGCCAGGAGGCAGGGGCAGGCTTATTCAGCCGCCTCCCTGAATACCCTCCAGGCCCCCAGTTAGGGGTCAGTTACCAGAAGTCAACATCACTTCCAGGTGCGCACACACACACACACATTCAAAAATAACCCCCCCTCCAATATAATGTTCACCCAGGCATGTTCTTCAACACTATTGAAGCAAGAATGATAAAAGAGAAATGTTTTTCTTCTTTGGCTCTTAGATGTCTTGAACATATGAACATATGAAGCTGCCTTATACTGAATCAGACCTTTGGTCCATCAAAGTCAGTATTGTCTTCTCAGACTGGCAGCAGCTCTCCAGGGTCTCAAGCGGAGGTTTTTCACACCTATTTGCCTGGACCCTTTTTTGGAGATGCCAGGGATTGAACCTGGGACCTTCTGCTTCCCAAGCAGGTGCTCTGCCACTGAGCCACCGTCCCTCCCCTCCCCATCTTCCTTTGATGTTAATTAAAAATGAGAGGTGAATTAATCTTTGTGGTGGTGGAAAGTGCCATCAGGTTGCAGACAACCCCACAGGGTTTTCAAGGCAAGAGATGGACAGAGGTGGTTTGCCATTGCCTGCCTCTGCATAACAACCCTTGTCTTCCTTGGGGATCCCCCATCCATGTACAAACCAGGGCTGACCCTGCTTCACTTCTGAGAGCTGGTCTGGTGTAGTGCAGGGACTCTTATCTGGGAGAACCGGGTTGGATTCCCCACTCCTCCACTTGCACCTGCTGGAATGGCCTTGGGTCAGCCATAGCACTCTTCTCTGGGAGAACCGGGTTGGATTCCCCACTCCTCCACTTGCACCTGCTGGAATGGCCTTGGGTCCGCCATAGCTCTCTTCTCTGGGAGAACCGGGTTTGATTCTCCACTCCTCCACTTGCACCTGCTGGAATGGCCTTGGGTCAGCCAGAGCTCTCTTATCTGGGCGAACCGGGTTGGATTCCCCACTCCTCCACTTGCACCTGCTGGAATGGCCTTGGGTCAGCCAGAGCTCTCTTCTCTGGGAGAACCGGGTTTGATTCTCCACTCCTCCACTTGCACCTGCTGGAATGGCCTTGGGTCAGCCATAGCTCTCTTCTCTGGGAGAACCGGGTTTGATTCCCCACTCCTCCACTTGCACCTGCTGGAATGGCCTTGGGTCAGCCAGAGCTCTCTTATCTGGGAGAACCGGGTTGGATTCCCCACTCCTCCACTTGCACCTGCTGGAATGGCCTTGGGTCAGCCAGAGCTCTCTTATCTGGGAGAACCGGGTTTGATTCCCCACTCCTCCACTTGCACCTGCTGGAATGGCCTTGGGTCAGCCACAGCTCTCTTATCTGGGAGAACCGGGCTTGATTCCCCACTCCTCCACTTGCACCTGCTGGAATGGCCTGGGGTAAGCCATAGTTTTCACAGGGGTTGTCCTAGAAAGGGCAGCCTCTGTGAGAGCTCTCTCAGTCCCACCTACCTCACAGGGTGTCTGTTGTGGGGGTGGGGGGGAGATAAAGGAGATTGTGACCTCTCTGAGACTTTGAGATTCCAATTTCTTCTTCTTCTTCTTCTTCTTCTTCTTCTTCTTCTTCTTCTTCTTCTTCTTCTTCTTCTTCTTCTTCTTCTTCTTCTTCATTTATTTATTTTATTTTAGTATATTTCTATTCTGTTCATTCCCCATAGGGCTCAGGGCAGAGTACCACATATAATAAAACAATAAAATACAGTAAAAACATTTTATAAACAGACAACTCAATCATCACCTATCGCCCAGCCTGGCTGTCTCACATCTTGATAAGATGTTATCCCATAGAGATGGCAGATATTATTCCATTATATAGCACAGGTCTTCTTCTTCTTCTCCTTCCTTGATGGTCTCCCATTCATCCACGGACGACCCTGTTTAGCTTCTGAGATCTGATGATAGCCTTAGGGTTGCCAATCCCCAGGTGGGGGCAGGGGATCCCCCGGTTTGGAGGCCCTCCCCCCGCTTCAGGGTCATCAGAAAGTGGGGGGAGGGGAGGGAAATGTCTGCTGGGTACTCATGATTCCCTATGGAGACTTATTCCCATAGAAAATAATGGAGAATTTATCCATGGGTATCTAGGGCTGTGGGGGCCCTGTTTTTTGAGGTAGAGGTACCAACATTTCAGTATAGTATCCAGTGGCTCTCCCCAAAATACTCCCTAAGTTTCAAAAAGATTGGACCAGGAGGTCCAATTCTATGAGCCCCCAAAGAAGGTGCTCCTATCCTTCGTTCTTTCCTATGGAAGGAAGGCGTTTAAAACATAAGAACATAAGAGAAGCCATGTTGGATTAGGCCAATGGCCCATCCAGTCCAACACTGTGTCACACAGTGGCAAAAAATTTTATACATACACACACACTGTGGCTAATATCCACTGATGGACCTCTGCTCCATATTTTTATCTAAACCCCTCTTGAAGGTGGCCATGCTTGTGGCCGCCACCACCTCCTGTGGTAGTGAATTCCACATGTTAATCACCCTTTGGGTGAAGAAGGACTTCCTTTTATCTGTTTTAACCTGGCTGCTCAGCAATTTCATCGAATGCCCACGAGTTCTTGTATTGTGAGAAAGGGAGAAAATTAGGGTTTGTAGAATCTTTCGGGATCAAGTGCCGTGTTCTACTGGAGAACGTTTTCCTTCCAGATGTTCTCCAGTAGAACACGGCACTTGATCCCGAAAGATTCTACAAACCCTAATGATGTTACCAGCCGTGAAAACCTGAAATCTCTGATAAAGGGAGAAAAGTACTTCTTTCTCTACTTTCTCCATCCCATGCATTATCTTGTAAACCTCTATCATGTTACCCCGCAGTTGACGTTTCTCCAAGCTAAAGAGTCCCAAGCGTTTCAACCTTTCTTCAATAAAATACAGTAAAAAAAGATGTGCTGTCCCTTTAAATGTGGTGGCCAGAACTCCCTTTGGAGTTCAATCACGCTTGTCACACCCTTGCTCCTGGCTTCACCCCAATGTCTCCTGGCTCCACCCCCAAAGTCCCCGGATATTTCTTGAACTGGACTTGGCAACCCTAGATAGCCTGGGCCATTCAGGTGAGGACGAACGAATATCAGAGTTGCCAAATTGGTTTCCGCTACTTCATTTCAGGCCACCTCCTGAAGCCATGGCTTTTTAAGAAGAGCGAGAGATGCCAACACTGTATCTGTGGAGGTTTAAAGTACAGCCCCGCTAGAAATCTATAATGGTTTCACGCCACTTCGACTGACATGGCTTCCCCTCAACGAATCCTGGGAGCTGTAGTTTCTTTGTGCAATATTTCTCATCGCCTCTTGCTGAACTCTTGTTCCCATGGTTCCTTGGGGGGAGGAAATGGCTTGGAAGCCATTTGAGGCCCGTTATGCAGGCTGAATGTTCTTCCTTTCATTTAGCAGTAAGTTAAAAAAAAAAAAAAAAACCCTGCAGGAATGTACTCGCAAACCCCCAAGATTAATATTGATATAATGTCTCTATATTTCACCTGTTGAATTGTTGCTCTTGCCCATTAGGACTCCATTTAACACTAGAAGCCAGTCAATAAATTTTTCCTCGCTGTAGGAAATTGACTAAAAGACACAATATTAGCTTTTAAATTTTAAAGAATTAAGATCTTTACAACTGCGTTCTCTTCTCCCTCTCCTCCACCCCACAGTATTAAAATGTGTGTATGTGTGTATATATATATAACACCTTGAAAATGAACACTGGACTTTGTGTTCTAGGGTTGCCAGGTCCACTCAAGAAACATCTGGGGGCTTTGGGGGTGGAGCCAGGAGACTTTGGGGGTGGAGCCAGGAACAAAGTTGTGACAAGCACAATGGAACTCCAAAGGGAGTTCTGGCCATCATGTTTAAAGGAACCGGACCCCTGGAATGGTCTTGAGTCAGCCATAGTTCTTGCAGAGCTTGTCCTTGTTAGGGCATCTTCTGTCAGAGCTCTCTCAGTCCCACCTACCTCACAGGGTGTTTGTTGTGGGGGAGGAAGGTAAAGGAGATTGTGAGCTGCTCTGAGACTCTGAGTTTCAGAGTGAAGGGTGGGCTATAAATCCAATACCTTCTTCATCTTCTTTTTAATGCCTTTCTTCCACTGGAAATAATGGATAGGGGCACCTTCTTTGGGGGCTCATAGAATTGGACCCCCTTATCCAATCTTTTCGAAACTTGGCAAGTATTTTGAGGAGAGGCACTGTGTCACGGCTGGGGCCGGGTCAGGCAAAGTCCAGAGGCAGTCCGAGGTCTGTAGCCAGTAAGCAGGAGGGTCCGAGGCGCCAAATCCGAATCACTGTAGAAGTATCGCAGGTCTGAGGTCCAGAAGCCGAGGTCAGGGAGTCCAGAAGTCCAAAGCCAAAGTCAGGGAGTCAGGAACCAAAGTCAAGCCGGAGTGGATGCTAGAATGTCAGGGAGATGACTAGTTGCTTCCACAAAGCTTCCTCCCAAAGCCCACAGCTATATAGCCCTCTGCTGGCTGTTGCCCGTTTGGGCTAATTGCTGGCTCAGGGAGGCAGCCAGGATCCTGTTACCACTCAAGCATCCTTGCTCTTAGAAGGGCCAGAATCCTCTCAGAACTCAGGGCTCAGGGAGCGTCTTGCTTGTGAGCGTGCCGCCCTCCTCCGATCCCTGAGGTCCTGCCGGAGGCGGTCACGCACACGAGCCACCCGAGAGGGCGAGGCAGGGGGGCTGGGATCTTCTCCAGCAGGAGGCAGGGGCACTGGTGCAGGTGGCAGGGGCACAGTTTCCTCATCAGACTCAACTTCCTCTGAAGGGTCCCCAGCACCCATGACACTATCCCCCCCCCCCCAGGGCCCCCCTCCGTCGAGGGACCTGGAAGGTCGGGTGGTCGTTGTGGAACTGGTGCACCAAGTCCGGGGCATGAAGATTGTCCTCGGGCTCCCAAGACCGGTCTTCTGGGCCGTATCCCTCCCAGTCCACCAGGTACTGGAGGCCTCCACGATGGTACCGGGAGTCCAGGATCTGGCGCACCTCATATTCTTCCTCGTCATCCACCAACACTGGTGGTGGCGGCGGTGGGGAAGGAGTCCGAGCTGGGTCAGGGGGTGCAGCCGGAACAAGGAGGGAGCGATGAAACACGGGGTGAATGCGGAGGTGGGGTGGCAACTGGAGCCGGAAGGCGACGGGGTTTATTTGTTCAACGACGGGGTAGGGTCCAATGAACCGTGCATCCAGCTTGTGAGACCGACCAGGCCGGCGCAGGTAGTGAGTTGAGAGCCACACCTGATCCCCCGGCTGCACTGGAGGGCCTTCTTGCCTCTTTCGGTCCGCAGCCCGTTTATATGCCTCCTTGGCTTGCTGTAGCTGCTCTCGGAGCAAGTCTTGGCTGGCACGGAGTTCTTGCAGGTAGGCATCGACGGCGGGGACATTCGTGGGTGGTAGGATCGCTGGGAAGAACCGAGGGTGGTACCCGTAGGTTGCAGCAAACGGGGTCATTTGGGTGGATGAATGGACCGCGTTGTTGTATGCAAACTCCGCTAGGGGCAATAGAGTGGTCCAGTCATCCTGCTGGTAACAGGTGTAACAGCGGAGATATTGCTCTAGCGTGGCATTGGTGCGCTCTGTCTGGCCATCTGTCTGTGGGTGGTAGGCCGAGGACAGGTGCACTCGAGTACCCAGGCTGGAATGGAGGGCTTGCCAGAACCGAGAGGAGAACTGAGGGCCCCGATCGGAGATCAGATGGGCTGGGAGTCCATGCAGACGAAAGATGTGTTGCAGGTAAAGCTGGGCCGTCTCCTGAGCTGTGGGGAGTTTCGGGCACGGAACAAAGTGGGCCATCTTGGTAAATAGGTCGACGACCACCCAGATACAAGTCTGACCCTTGGAGCGTGGAAGTTCCGTGATGAAGTCCATCGAGATGGTATCCCAGGGTCCTGAAGATGTGGGCAAGGGCTGCAGCAACCCTGAGGGTTTGGCTGGGATGTCTTTGGCCCGTCGGCAGACGTCACAGGAGCTGACATAGCGGGCAACATCAGCGCGAACTCGTGGCCACCAGAATTCCCTTGTCAGCAAGTGGGTGGTCTTATGCTGTCCAAAGTGCCCGGCGGGTAACGAGTCGTGGGTCAGGCGTAGCACTTCTGCCCGCAAGGGCCCGGGCGGCACATAGAGGCGTTCGCGGTGTAGCAAGAGGCCGCCTCGAGTCGTGAACTCCCCTGTTGGGTCATCTTGGAGAGCCTGGAGGTGTTGCTGGACCCAGGGATCATTGGCCTGGCTAGCCCGAATGTCCTCCACGAGTGCTGGTGAAGTGGAGGTGGCTGCAAATACTGAGGGCGGCAGGATTGGAGCAGCGGGCGCGGTCTCAGTTGAGGCAGGGGCGTATTCCGGTTTCCGGGAGAGCGCGTCTGCTTTCCGGTTCTGGGTATGGGGGATGTAGGAGATCCGGAAGTCGAAGCGAGAGAAGAATAGGGACCACCGGATCTGGCGCTGGTTGAGACGGCGGGTGGTCTGGAGGTGTTCCAAGTTCCGGTGATCGGTGAGCACTTGAACAGGGTGGCGAGCCCCTTCGAGGTAATGTCGCCAAGCCTCAAACGCCGCCTTGATCGCGAGCAACTCCCTCTCCCAGATGGTATAGTTCCTCTCTGCAGCAGTGAGCTGCCGCGAGTAATAGGCGCAGGGCTGTAGTGGCTGGGACGGCTCCTCGCGCTGGGACAGCACTGCTCCCAGGGCCACGTTGGAGGCATCAGCTTCCACCGTAAAGGGAAGCTGGGGGTCGGGGTATCTCAGGAGTGGCCCGGTGGCAAAGCGAGTCTTCAGGGTGGAGAAGGCGTTATCGGCCTCTGGGGACCAGTGGAAGGGTTCTTTGGGGCGGAGTAGTTGAGTCAGGGGTGTGGTCAGGGATGCGTAGGCCGGGATGAATTGCCGATAGTAGTTGGCAAAACCGAGGAACCGCTGCAGGTCTTTGCGATTCTGAGGAGCCTGCCAGGTCAGGACCGCTTCTACTTTTTTCGGGTCCATGAGGATCCCCTGCGGTGACACGATGTGCCCAAGGAACTCGACGGAGCGCAGGTCGAAGTCGCACTTCTCCAGCTTGGCGTAGAGACCATGGGCTCGTAGGCGCTGCAGGACCTGGCGGACGTGCTCGGCGTGCTGGGCAGGATTGCGGGAGTAAATTCGGATGTCATCCAGGTATATGATCGCGAAGCGGTCGAGCAGGTCCCGGAATATGTCATTCATGAACCTCTGGAAGACAGCGGGGGCATTGGTCAGTCCGAAGGGCATTACCAGGTGCTCGTACTGCCCGTATCGGGTCCCAAACGCGGTCTTCCATTCGTCTCCGGGCCGTATGCGCACCAAATTGTACGCTCCACGGAGGTCCAGCTTGGTGTAGATTTGGGCCCCCTTTAGGCGATCCAAGAGTTCAGGGATCAGTGGTAGAGGGTACCGGTCGCGGATGGTGATCTTGTTCAGGGCCCGGTAGTCATTGCACAGCCGGAGCTCCCCACTTTTCTTCTTCACGAAGAGCACTGGAGCAGATAGGGGAGAGGTTGAGGGTCGGATGAATCCGCGTTTCAGGTTCTTGTCCAGGAAGTCTCGCAGAGCTGCCAACTCCGGCTCCGACATTGGGTACAGACGCCCCACCGGGAGTGGTGCCCCAGGTACCAAATCAATGGCACAGTCGTAGGGCCGGTGAGGGGGAAGCTGATCAGCTCCTGTCTCTTCAAAGACATCAGCAAAGTCCACATACTTCTGAGGGAGCTGAGGACCACCACTCGGGATGCCAGCTGCTAGAGTGGTGGGAGGAGTCAGATGGGGGCATGGGTCTCGGAAGCGTAGTTCCTGCTGGGCCCAGTCCACGATGGGGTTGTGCAGCTTCAGCCAGGAAAGGCCTAGAATCAGCGGGAAGCGAGGCATGCGGGCGACATCAAACCACAGCTGTTCTTGGTGCTGCTGGACGTGGAAGGTGATGGGACAGGTCTCCTGGGTGACGGGGCCAGAACGGAGGAGGCGCCCGTCAATAGCCTCCACCAGCGACGGAATCCCTTTTGTCTGCACAGGGATCTGGTGCTGCTTCACAAAGGCGGCATCTATAAAACAGTGGGCCGCTCCCGAGTCCAGCATGGCATACACGAACAGCCAGCGTTCGTCAGGCAGACGGAGTTTGACTGGTAGCAGGAATGGCCCTGGGGTATCAGCCCGCTGTTCGGAGGACCCAGCTAGTCGCCCCAGGCTGGGGGGTCCACTTACGCCTGGGGCTGCCCTTTTGGCGGCGGTGGCAGCGAAGGTCCAGGTATCCGATGCTTAGCAGGGCAGCCAGAGGCATAGTGGCCTGCCGTGCCGCAGTAGAGGCACAGATTCTGCGTGCGGCGTCTGGTCTTTTCCTCTGGGGTCAGGCGGGGTCGAGCAGCTCCAAGCTGCATAGGCTCGTCCTTGGTGCTGGTACTAGCTGGGGACGGGCGAGGAGCCAGGTAGCACGGCGCAGGGAGCTGGCGCCCTCTGGTCTTGGCTTGGCGGCGACTTTCCAGGCGGCCATCGATGCGGAGGCAGAGGGTGATAAGTTCTTGGAGCGTGGGTGGCTGCTCCACCCTGGCCAGTTCATCCAGGACCTCCTCTGCCAACCCCTCAGTAAACTGGTCCATCTGGGCAGCCTCATTCCACGCCAAGTCCTGGGTCAGGAGCTTGAATTCAGTGGCATATTGAGCCACCGAGGAGTTGCCTTGTTTCAGTGCCCTGATCTTCCGGTTAGCTGTGGCTGCTTGGACTGGGTTTGAGAAAGCAGCAGACAGGTGGGCCTCAAACCCCTGGTAATCAGTCAGTAGGGGAGAGGACGCGACCAGTAAGGGTGTGGCCCATTTGGCCGCCTGCCCCTTTAACAGACTGATGACGAAACACACCTTGGTTTTGTCATTGAGGAAGTCCCGTGCTCTCAGTTCAAAGTACAGCCGACACTGTGCTAGGAAGGCAGGAAATTCTTCCACGGCACCCCCAAATCTGTCAGGTGGGGGAACTGGGCACTTGGCTGGAGCACTGGCCGCAGGTTGTTGCTGCAAGTGCACTACTGCCTGTGTTAGCTGCTGTACCTGGGCTTGGAGCGCAGCCAGTAGTTCTATGGTTTCACTTGCTTCAGCATCCATCCTGTGGAGTGGGTGTTTGTCGGTGGAAGCAATCTGTCACGGCTGGGGCCGGGTCAGGCAAAGTCCAGAGGCAGTCCGAGGTCTGTAGCCAGTAAGCAGGAGGGTCCGAGGCGCCAAATCCGAATCACTGTAGAAGTATCGCAGGTCTGAGGTCCAGAAGCCGAGGTCAGGGAGTCCAGAAGTCCAAAGCCAAAGTCAGGGAGTCAGGAACCAAAGTCAAGCCGGAGTGGATGCTAGAATGTCAGGGAGATGACTAGTTGCTTCCACAAAGCTTCCTCCCAAAGCCCACAGCTATATAGCCCTCTGCTGGCTGTTGCCCGTTTGGGCTAATTGCTGGCTCAGGGAGGCAGCCAGGATCCTGTTACCACTCAAGCATCCTTGCTCTTAGAAGGGCCAGAATCCTCTCAGAACTCAGGGCTCAGGGAGCGTCTTGCTTGTGAGCGTGCCGCCCTCCTCCGATCCCTGAGGTCCTGCCGGAGGCGGTCACGCACACGAGCCACCCGAGAGGGCGAGGCAGGGGGGCTGGGATCTTCTCCAGCAGGAGGCAGGGGCACTGGTGCAGGTGGCAGGGGCACAGTTTCCTCATCAGACTCAACTTCCTCTGAAGGGTCCCCAGCACCCATGACACACTGCATGCTGTGCTTCAAATGTGGCACGTCTACCTCAAAACATAGCCCTCCGAGAGCCTCAAATACCCGCAGATCAATTCTCCATTATAACCTACGGGAATCATTCTCCATAGGGAATAATGGAGCACCCAGCGGACATTCAAACCCCACCCGTGCTTTCTGATAACCCTGAAGTGGGGAGAGGGCCTCCAAACCGGGGGATCCCCTGCTCCCAGCTGGGGATTGGCAACCTTATATGCGTTCCCAGCATCGATAGAAGCTAGTAACAGCTTCTGGGCCTTTTCATTTTCAAGCTTGGGGGTGGGGGAGAGGCGGAGGAAACAATAGGCCCCCTTTCTCAATCCTTCTCAGGGAGAGGGAGAAAAGAAACGGAGACTGGAACAGTTGTCTAGGCCTTAGGCCTAAGAGGTCACCAAGTTCAGGCTTTTGTGCCTCTGACGTTCTTTGCCCCCTTTGTCTGGAAACAGATAAATAACTGGGGATTTTTATACTCTCTCTCTCTGCTGAAATGCAAAAAAAAAGGAAAGGAAAGAAAAAGACTCCCAAATAGGAAACAATTGAAATTAGACCATCCCTCAGAGATTTCTTGGGAGGTTTTATGGGACAGTCTCCGTGTTTTAAATTCCCATATGACACATGTCGAAAGACAGGAGCTTGGGAACATTTATCATCTGCGATGCTGTGGAGAAGGAGCGAAGTGCTGGTTGTAACACACACACACACACCATACAACACCCTTGCAAGTTAGGCCAGTATTATTAACGGCACAGTTCAAGCTAACAAGCAGAATTCTGTCCAGCAGACTGGTTGCCAGGTCTGTGTTGGGAAATATCTGGAGACTTTGGGGATGGATCCAGGAAAGGGTGGGATTTGGGGAGGGGAGGGGCCTCAGCAGCGTCCAATTCAAAGAGTCCCCCCTTCCAAGCAGCCCTTTTCTCCAGGGGAGCTGATCTCTGCCAGCTGGAGATCAGTTGCAAAAGCAGGGCATCTCCAGGCCCCACCTGGAGGCTGGCAACCCATGTCAAGGGCTTGACAACTGATCACCTTTCTTTCTTTCTTTCTTTCTTTCTTTCTTTCTTTCTTTCTTTCTTTCTTTCTTTCTTCCTTCCTTCCTTCCTTCCTTCCTTCCTTCCTTCCTTTCTTTCTTTCTTTCTTTCTTTCTTTCTTTCTTTCTTTCTTTCTTTCTTTCTTTCTTTCTTTCTTTCTTTCTTTCTTTTAAAAAAATCTGGAGATATATGTCCCTGGACTGCCTTCGTTTTGATGTGTCACAACAGTGTGTAAAGCATCACGGTCGCCATGTCTCCCTCTATATCTTCCACTGGCAAACCTGCCCCCCCACCCTTGCCATTTTTCCATAGGCCAGTGGAGAAAAGATAATTTTCAAAAATCTTCAAGGCAATGACATGATGTCATATCTGGGCCATATCTAGGATCCAGTCTAGGATCACTCTAGGGCGGGGGCATCAAACATGTGACCCGGGGGCAAATCAGGCCCCCAGAGGGCTCCTATCAGGCCCCTGGAGCAACTGGCTGTCATCTGTATCCTTCTCCTTCTCTCTTGCTTCCTTCTGCATAACGGCTTGCTTTGCAAGGCTTGCTCAATTGCACAAGAGGTACAGAGCAAAACCTCTGTTTTTTTTCCCCTTGGATGAGGCTCCTCCCTTGAGGAGGAAGGGGGGGGAGGTAGAGCTTACTTTTCCAGGCTCTCTCAATCCCACAGCAGAGCTACTGAGCCAAGCCTCTCTTCTTTTTATTGTCTGAAGCTTGTGCCCCTGGGGAAGGAAGGAAGGAAGGAAAGCCAGAGTTTCCGTTGCCCAGTTCCCTGGATCCCATGGGAGAAATATAAAGAAAGCACCTTTAAGACCAACGAGTGCTAATGTTTTAAGCATATTTTAAGGTTGTTTTCTTTAAAAAATGCTATTTAATTGTGTTTGTGTCCTTTATAAAGTTCCTATCTCTACTACCTAATCTTCAGTAGGTACACACATGGCCTGGCAAGGTCAGATACGGCCCTCATAACAAATTAGTTCGACACTCCTGCTCGCTCTAGGGTAAAATCATGGAACGTCCGCTGAATCCTAGAGTGGCGTGACATCATTTCTGGATTCAGCCGTTTCCTCATGTCCCCAACTCCCATTCTCCCACTGCCCGGCAACTCTTTAAAGCACTCAGAACCCTGTGGGATAGGGTTGCCAAGTCCAATTCAAGAAATATCTGGGGACTTTGGGGGTGGAGCCAGGAGACATTGGGGGTGGAGCTAAGTTCAAAGCTGTGACAAGCATAATTGAACTCCAAAGGGAGTTCTGGCCATCACATTTAAAGGGACGGCACACCTTTTCAATGCCTTCCTTCCATAGGAAATAATGAAGGATAGGGGCACCTTCTTTGGGGGCTCATAGAATTGGACCCCCTGGTCCAATCTTTTTGAAACTTGGTGGGTATTTTGGGGAGAGGCATTAGATGCTATACTGAAAATTTGGTGCATCTACCCCCCAAAAGCAGGCCCCCCAGAGCCCCAGATACCCACAGATCAATCTCCATGATTTTCTATGGGAATAAATCTCCATAGGGAATAACAGAGTTCCCAGCAGCCATTTCCCTCCCCTCCCCCCGCTTTCTGACGACCCTGAAGCGGGGGGAGGGCCTCCAAACCGGGGGATCCCCTGCCCCCACCTGGGGATTGGTAACCCTACTGTGGGAAGATAGGAAGAGGGAATGGCTGGTGGTGAAAGGAGTGCCTCAAAGTGTAGGACTGGGCAGAATTACTTAGGTCTCCCATAAACCTGCCCCCCAGCTACAATTTCCAACCCCAGGCTAATGGAGCAGGAACAAACCATAGAGACTCTCTAGGAATTCCTGCCACAGAAACCAGAGGAGGCAGTCGAGATCATCACACAGAGGTAACATGACATTGGGTGCTTTCACATGGCAACTGTTTGCAAGTGGATTTTCCTAGAGGTTATTTTGTGGAAAAAGAGGTGCTGGAGCTCATTAGAACACCTCATTTGCATAACTCATTAGCCTATGCCACACACCCCCGACCTCTCCGGAAGTTGTACTGAATTATATCAGCTCAGCATGTACCTTAAAATGCTTCTTGAAATATAATTGTCAAACTAAAACCTCACTCCCATCATACTTTTAAATTCACTTTCTCCTATGTGGTAGGGTTGCCAAGTCCAATTCAAGAAATCTTTGGGGGCTTTGGGGGTGGAACCAGGAGACTTTGGGGGTGGAGCCAGGAGCAAGGGTGTGACAAGCATCATTGAACTCCAAAGGGAGTTCTGGCCATCACATTTAAAGGGACCACACACCTTTTAAATGCCTTCCCTCCATTGGAAATAATGAAGGATAGGGGCACCATTTGGGGGGGGCTCATAAAATTGGACCCCCTTGTCCAATCCTTTTAAAACTTGGAGAGTCTTTTGAGAAGAGGCACTGGATGCTGTGCTGAAAATCTGGTGCCTCTGCCTCAAAAACAGCCCCTCCTGAGCCCCAGATACCCACCAATCAATTCTCCATTGTACGCTATGGGAATCGGTCTCCATAGGGAATAAGAACATAAGAACATAAGAGAAGTCATGTTGGATCAGGCCAATGGCCCATCCAATCCAACACTCTGTGTCACACAGTGGCCAAAAAACCCAAGTGCCACCAGTGGGGCTAGAAGCTCTCCCACAGTTGCCCCCCAAGCACTGAGAATAGAGAGCATCACTTGCCCCACACAGAAAGTTCTAACGATAAGCTGTGGCTAATAGCCACTGATGGACCTCTGCTCCAGATACTTATCCAATCCCCTCTGGAAGCTGGCTATGCTTGTAGCCCCCACTATATTGTAACTGAGGGCAGGTATAATAGAGTGTTGGGGAGGGACGGTGGCTCAGTGGTAGAGCATCTGCTTGGGAAGCAGAAGGTCCCAGGTTCAATCCCCGGCATCTCCAAAAAAGGGTCCAGGCAAATAGGTGTGAAAAACCTCAGCTTGAGGCCCTGGAGAGCCGCTGCCAGTCTGAGAAGACAATACTGACTTTGATGGACCAAAGGTCTGATTCAGTATAAGGCAGCTTCATATGTTCAGTGTTCAGCAGACATCCCGCCCCCCTTTCTGATTACCTGAAGTGGGGGGAAGGGTCTCCAAACGGGGGGGAGGGGGAGATCCCCAATCCCCACCTGGGGATTGGCAACCCTTCTATATGGCCAGAGCGGCAGAATGAAGTTTGCCATCTGTCTGCTTTATATGTTTTGGTTATTTTCCCATTTTCTTGCAGGGAAAAAATATTAGAAAGTTTTCAAATCTTAGAGTTCATCAAAATTCTCACAGGGGTTTGAATAATGGAGCCCAGAAGCAAGGTTTTTTTTGGGGGGAGGGAGAATAAGAAAGAATGAACAATAACATTTAGAGGTTCCAGAGCTCTGCTCCTGTGAGCTCCTGCCCAAAATGAGGCCTGGATCGTTTTGCTATTGTTACACAGTAAAAATCCAGCTGCAAATCGTGTTATTGTGTGTGTGGATGCACCCATCTTCTCCCCAGGTATTACTCCCCAGATCTCCTGGCATTTGCTGAGACCGTGTTGGGAACTTTAATTTCGACTTGTGTTGTGTACGACAGCACTTGAATTGGTTCCAGTGCTAATTGTTGCACAAAAAAAGTAAATCGCGGATTTTTAAAAAATGCATTTTGAGGTCTAGAAACGAAGGGCCCAGATTTCTCCGTAACAGTGACGTGGGTTTCCTTTGCGATCTGAGACTCACATGGGACGGGCGCGTGAAAATGCTGGGAGACTTTATCTCAGCTGAGGAAGGAACTTCCTGGGAGAGTTGTTGTTGTTTGTTCGTTTGGGTAAATGAAAGGAGAATGTTTTTGGCAATTTTTTTTACAAATGCCTTCTAGTACGAAAAGAAGAAAACGGACTGACTGATCCCACGTGAAAATTCGTCCGGGATTGCTGGCATGGTTTCTTGGCCCATCTTTTTCAACTGGATTTTATGACTGAGACCAGACCAATCCCAAACTCTGGCAGATACTGATGTGGAAATGGGGGGGGGAGGGAATGGGCTTGTGGGGAAGGGCAGGCCGTTGAGAAAATATGCACGCCACCCTTCGCTTTGCAAATCTTCACATGAGAAAAGAGTGACATCAAGCTTCTGGATCTGTCTTGGATGCAACAGCTCCTTCTTGCATATCTAAATATTTAAAACGCTGCACATCTACTCTGCTTTTTTGCCCTGATGGAAGTTCCCAACTGTACTAGCTGTTCCCATAAAAGTACTGAAAATATAACTTTTTTTTCTGGTTAAAGCTTGAGAGGAAACACACACACACACACACACACACACAGAGTGTGGTCTAACGCTATTCCCCCCATCCTCAAGTCTCAACAGGGAGTTCCTTTTGGATCAACAGCTTGTCCACAGATGCTCGGAATCCTTTGTTCTCCTAATATGTCCTTCGCAGATGAACCCAAGTCTTGTTTTTGTTTTACAAACTAAGCTGATTTGGAAACCAGGGCTCCCGGTTCCTTATCCACAATAGCCCTCCTCGCTGCTGCTTCTTCTTTTTTTTTTTGGGGGGGGGGGGTGCATGCGTGTGCCTGCAGCTGGAAATTATGTTGGCTTCTGGTTACTGACCCTTACTGGGAGCCTGATGGATATTCAGTAGGGTTGCCAAGTCCCATTCAAGAAATATCTGGGGACTTTGGGGGCGGAGCCAGGAGACTTTGCGGGTGGAGCCAGGAGACATGGGGGTGGAGCCAGAAGCAAGGGTGTGACAAGCATAATTGAACTCCAAAGGGAGTTCTGCCCATCATATTTAAAGGGACAGCACACCTTTTAAAATGCCTTCCTTCCATAGAAAATAATGAAGGAGAGGGGCACCTTCTTTTGGGGCTCATAGAATTGGACCCCCTGGTCCAATCCTTTTGAAATTTTGGAGGTATTTTGGGGAGAGGCACTAGATGCTATAATGAAAATTTTGCGATTCTACCTCAAAAAACAGCCCCCCCCAGAGCCCCCAATACCCACAGATCAATTCCCCATCATTCCCTATGGGAATCGTTCATAGAGGTGCATGATGGCCGTGGGAGCGGGGCTTCCCCCCGACGGCCAGCTGGCTGGGGGAGGGGGGAAGCCTGTAAAACTGGGGGATCCCCCGCTGGGAACTGGGGATTGGGAAGCCTAATATTCAGAGAAGTGACTGAATAAAGCTAGGATTGCCAAGTCCCCTCCACCCTCCGGCAGGGGACTGTTTCCGCTTGCAATGGAATGCTGTCATTTGGAAGTGACATCATTGTGCTGGAGACGTCGCACGCCGGACTCTCTAGGAGCTTCCGGGAAAACTCTATGGTTTTACTGGACACTCTAGCAATTAAGGAAGAGAAAATTCTCGGTACCATAGAGTTTTCCCTCCCAAATCGCTAGAGCGTTCAGGAAAACCATAGAGTTTTCCTGGAAGCTCCTAGAGCAGCCAGCCTGCGATGCCACCGGCGTGATGGCTGACGTGACCCAATGTAGGCTGGCAGGTTGGGAACCTCCAGAACAGAAGAACCCTCGCCCAGCCCGGGATCTTGGCAGCTCCAAATAAAGCCTACCCCTATCATCCCAACTGCTGGCATTCCAAGGAGGTCTCCCATCCAAGTATTAACCAAGGTCACCCCTGATTATTGGAAGTAGCAATATTGAGATGAAGGCAGTATTTTGTGAAAGCTCGTAGACGCGAATGCGAAACGTGGGATTGAAGTACTACCACATCACGTATCACTTTCTGTGCCTTGCTGTACAGAAGAAGAGCTCTTTGGAGCATTGTTCTCCATGTGACATTATCCTACTAGAATATAAACCTCTGGAAGCATTGTCCTTCAAATAAGACTAAACCATCTGAATTTCTACCTGCACCCAGCTACTGAAAGTTTGTGGACATTGGTTGTTCTTGGAGTGACTTTGGGTGAGGGTATATGTTCTTTATATTTCTTTGTTGTCACATGTATGAATAATTCTTCAATATATTTTTGAATACTTTTTTTGGAATTTGTTTAAAAACATATTAGTTGCGTATTACGGAAGAGGCTGGTTTTCACGGAGGTGTTCAACCTTGATTCTCTGCTCCATTACACACGTCGCTCTTTGTGGGTTGCTCTATCCCCAGGTGGGGGCAGGGGATCCCCCAGTTTGGAGGCCCTCCCCCTGCTTCAGGGTCATCAGAAAGTGGGGGGGAGGGGGAAAACGTCTGCTGGGCACTCCATTATTCCTTATGGAGAACAATTCCCATCAGGCATCATGAATAATTGATCTGTGGGTATCCGGGGCTCTGGGGGAGCTATTTGAGGTAGAGCTAGGCTTCCCAATCCCCAGGTCCCAGCGGGAGACCCCCTGGTTTTACAGGCTTCCCCCCTCCCCCAGCCAGCTGGCCGGCGGGGGAAACTCCACCCCCATAGCCATTATGCACCTCCAGGAACGATTCCCATAGGGAATGATGGGGAATTGATCCGAGGGTGTCAGGGGCTCTGGGGGGGGGGGCTGTTTTTTGAAGTAGAGGCACCAAATTTTCAGTATAGTATCTAGTACCTCTCCCCAAAATACCTCCCAAGTTTCAAAAAGATTGGACCAGGGGGTCCAATTCTACGAGCCCCAAAAGAAGGTGCCCCTATCCTTCATTATTTTCTATGGAAGGAAGGCATTCTAAAAGGTGTGCTGTCCCTTTAAATGTGATGGCCAGAACTCCCTTGGAGTTCAATCATGGCTCCACCCCCAAAGTCCCCAGATATTTCTTGAAGGACTTGGCAACCCTAGGTAGAGCCACCAAATTTTCAGCATAGCATCCAGTGCCTCTCCTCAAAACACACACACACAAGCTTCAAAAAGTTTGGACTAGAGGGTCCAATTCTATGAACCCCCAAAGAAGGTGTTCCTATCCTGCATTATTTCCAATGGAGGGAAGGCATTAAAGTCCCTTTCAATGCGATGGCCAGAACTCCCTTTGGAGTTCAATTATGCTTGTCACAACCTTTTTCTTGGCTCCACCCCCAAAGCCCCCAGATATTTCTTGAATTGGACTTGGCAACCCTATTCAAAGCAAAATGAAACCAAACCAAACCTCAGTTGTTCTTTTATTTTAGAACACAACCAAGGTTCACTTTTGCAGCAGAACAAAACCTCCTTAAAGACAAGAGAAAAAAATTCTACACTGAAGATACAAACACTGAATTTGCGCTCCCTCCTAGTTACCCTCGGGTGCAAAGCTCTCTGAGGTCAAAAGCACAAGACTGCCCAGGCCAAAAAGCCAAAAGCAGAGAGGGGGGAAGAGTCAAAAAAGCCTTTTAAACATACAAAGAGGAGGCTGTTCATATTTCACTGTCATTTCCTCTGAAAACTGACACAGTAGTTCCCCCACTCTGTTTCATTTTTTCCCATTAAGCGAGTTCTTTGGAGAATATCTGAACTTATTCCCATCCCAACAATTCCCACGGACAATTGGCACAGAAGAGGGGAGGAACTTGCAATCCTAGGATTTTTTCCAGGCATGAGTTAACGTATTAAAAAAAAAAAAAACCATTTCCCTAATATTAACAGTAAACAGTTCACGTCCATATGATATCCACAGTGGCCCATCGTGGCATGGTGGGGGGGGGGGCACATTCTTGTATATTTTAGAGCAAGATAAAGAGAGATGAAATCATCTAATTCTGCTCTCCTTCTTCCACGTTCCCAGATCTCAGTATGTCCATTTACTTTTTGCTTTATCTTTCCTTCAAATGCATCCCCATGCTGGGATAGTTGTAGAGGTCTTGGACTTCCTCTCTTTTTCCAGCCCCCTAAAAGAACTGAAAGTACAAAAAAGGTAAAGGTAGTCCCCTGTACAAGCATCAGTCATTTCCAACTCTGGGGTGACGTCGCATCATGACGTTTTCACAGCAGACTTTTTACGGGGTGGTTTGCCATTGCCTTCCCCAGTCAGCTACACTTTCCCCCCCACAGCAAGCTGGGTACTCATTTTACCGACCTCGGAAGGATGGAAGGCTGAGTCAGCCTTAAGCCGGCTACCTGAACCCAGCTTCTGAGCCAGCTACCTGAAAGCCAGTTTGGTGTAGTGGTTAAGTGCGTGGAGTTTTATTTGGGAGAACCGGTTTTGATTCCCCGCTCCTGCACTTGCACCGGCTGGAATGGCCTTGGGTCAGCCGTAGCTCTGGCAGAGGTTGTCCTTGAAAGGGCAGCTGCTGGGAGAGCCCCCTCAGCCCCACCCACCTCACAAGGTGTCTGTTGTGGGGTGAGAAGATATAAAAGATTGTAAGCCGCCCCGAGTCTCTGATTTAGAGAGAAGGGCGGGATATAAATCTGCACTTCTTCTGCCGCTGCTGGGATTGAACTCAGGTCATGAGCAGAGAGCTCGGACTGCAGAACAGCAGCTTTACCCCTCTGCACCACGGGGCTCCTTAAAAAGAACTCCCTAAAAGTACCCAGCTTGCTGGGGCGGGGGAATGTAGATGAGTGGGGAAGGCAATGGCAACCCTCCCCCTTTTAAAAAGTCCGCCGTGAAAATGTCATGATGCGACTAGGGTGGCCATAATTTCTGCAGGCCAGCCAGGGACACCTTGAGGGGGGAAGGAATGTGTGTTAACTTGTGGGGAGGGGGACTTGGAAGGAGGGAGGGAGGGAAGGAAGGAAGGAGGGAAGGAGGGAGGGAGGAAGGAAGAAAGAAAGGAAGGAAGGAGGGAGGGAGGGAAGGGAGGAGGGAGGGAATGAAGGAGGGAAGGAAGGAAGAAAGGAAGGAAGGAGGGAGGGAGGGAAGGAGGGAGGGAGGGAAGGAAGGGAGGAGGGAGGGAAGGAAGGAGGGAAGGAAGGAAGAAAGGAAGGAGGGAGGGAGGAAGGAAGGAAGGAGGGAGGGAGGGAAGGAAGGAAGGGAGGGAGGAGGGAGGGAAGGAGGGAGGGAGGGAAGGAGGGAAGGAAGGAAGAAAGGAAGGAGGGAGGGAGGAAGGAGGGAGGAAGGAAGGGAGGAGGGAGGGAGGGAAGGAAGGAAGAAAGGAAGGAAGGAAGGAAGAAAGGAAGGCCGCCCCCTCCCGCCAGCCGCCCCCCCCGCTTTTGGCCCCCTCCCTCCCTGCCTGCCCTGCTTACCTACTTCCAGGGCGGGTGGAGGCCGGCGGCGGAGAGGCCCGCCACGATCGCCCTGCGCAAGTGCAGGGACACTCCCTCCCTCACTCGCCGCCTTCCCCGCCTGCGCGCGCGGCCCACCAGCTCTCTGGCTGGCTAAACCGGGACCTCTAATGGTCCCAGTATAGCCAGCCCGGGAGCCGAGAATTGGGGGCTAGAACCGGGACTTTCCCGGGAGACCGGGACGGTCTGGCCACCCTAGATGCGACATCCCCCCAGAGTTGGAAACCACTGGTGCTTGCACAGGGGACTACCTTGACCTTTTAAAAAGAACTGGCCTGCCATTAAAATACATCATTTGGCTTCCTATGCTATCAGTTTTCTTTTCATTCGAATGGATATATTGACATCTGCTTAGAAAAAATAGTATGGGTGAACAGGACATAGGGCTCCCAAGTGCCCGCCGGGGTGGCGGATCCCTCAGTTTGGTGGGCCCCAACTTGCCGGCACGGAGGAGGCCATTGGGGGGATCCCAGCCTCCCAAAGAGCCCATCGCCGCACCGTGCGATGACATCACCTGGAAGTGATGTATCACACTGGACATGTCACCTGGGCATTCTAGAAATTTGCTTGAAACTCTATGATTTCATGTGAGGACGCTCTAGCATATTTGGGGAAAACTCTATGGTACCCGGCGGCCGTGAGGGACCTGACTACCCTAATAGGGCATGCAATTAGGGGTACCAGCTCTTGGCTGGCAAATGGTGGGAGACCCTGTGGCCCTCCAAAGGGGAACGGAAAGGTGGAAATGTTGGATTCCTTGGCTGCCACCCAACCATGGTGATATCACTTCCAGTTTCCCAGCATCTGGTGATTTGAGATTAACTTCTTGAAAGCTGATACTGGAAAATCTTGTTGGTCCCTAAATTGCTACCAGATTTAGGGTTGCCAGTGTTGCAACGAGCGACCCAGCATGCCCGGACATTGGTGAGGGGGGCGGTGCTACATCACTCTAAGAACATTTCCACATTAGCCTTTGTCCCGGTGTCGTTAGCTCAAGTTTGTTTGGAACAGCAGGCAAGCAGGGAACATTCAACCCTGTTCCAGAGATGCCGATGCAGAATGTGAGGAAAAGAACTACCGTGAGGAGCCCTGCACAGAAGGAAGGTAAGTACTAAATGTGGAATCAGCCTAAGTTAGGGTTGCCTGCCTCCAGGTGGGGCCTGGAGAGCTCCACTTTTACCCCTTATCTTCAGCTGGCAGAGATCAGCTCCCCTGGAGAAAATGGCTGCTTTGAAGGGGTGAACTCTAGGGCAGTGTACCATGTTGGCTCTCAGTACAGGGCCTACTGTAAACTCCAGGAGGATTGGCTACATCACGGGTGTGTGGCCTAAGATGCAAATGAGTTCCTGCTACAAAAAAAGGCCCTGCATGAGCCCCAAAAGGTGGTGCCCCCATCCACCATTATTTCCAGTGGAGGGAAGGCATTTAAAAGGAGTGCATGGTCAGAACATCCTTGAGAGTTCAATTGTACTTGTCACAACCTTGCTCCTGGCTCCACCCCCAAAGTCTCCAGATATTTCCTGAGTCAGACCTGAGAATCCCAGCAGGGTGCTGCAAATGAATGCAGTCCTTATTGCAACCCAGCAGTCAGGGCTTCCTGCGCATAACCTTGTTGCAAGCACTTTTGCAGATAATGCATTTGGTTTCTGCGACTCCCGTGTGAAGGGTGGAATATAAATCCAATCCTCCTCCTCCTCTTCTTAATTTAATTTAATTTTTTTTATTTATACCCCTCCCAATCCCGCAAGCGGGCTCAGGGCAGCTTACAGCAGTAAAAGCAAACATCAGAATTAAAACATCATAAAACAGTTTCAACAAATCACAGCCTCATATTCAGAAGAGACAGATGCTATTTCAGGCATAAGCAGCAAACGTATAAGCACATATGGCCAATGACTGTCAGCTCTATATAAGCGCCATGAGTATAAAATGGGGGGGGGGGGAGTGATGACATTCAAAGGGGCTAGGGTTGCCAAGTCCAATTCAAGAAATATCTGGGGGCTTTGGGGGTGGAGCCCGGAGACTTTGGGGGTGGAGCCAGGAGACATTAGGGTTGGGCCAAGATCAAGGCTGTGACAAGCATAATTGAACTCCAAAGGGAGTTCTGGCCATCACATTTAAAGGGGCGGCACACCTTTTCAATGCCTTCCCTCCATTGGAAATAATGAAGGATAGGGGCACCTTCTTTTGGGGCTCATAGAATTGGACCCCCTGGTCCAATCGTTTTGAAACTTGGGGGGTATTTTGGGGAGAGGCACTAGATGTTATGTTGAAAACTTGGTGCCTCTACCTTAAAAAAACAGCCCCCCCCCAGAGCCCCAGATACCCGTGCATCAATTTTCCATTATTTTCTATGGGAATAAATCGCCATAGGGAATAATAGCGTTCCTAGCAGACATTTCCCTCCCCTCCCCCCGCTTTCTGACGACCCTGAAGCGGGGGGGGGGGATCCCCTGCCCCCACCTGGGGATTGGCAGCTCTAAAAGGGGCACCTGCCAGATCAATTAAAAGCCTGGTGGAAGAGCTCCATCTCGCAAGCCCTGCAGGACTTTGACAAGTCCCACAGGGCTCAAATCTCCAAGGGGAGCTCATTCCACCAAGTAGGGGCCCGGACCAGAAAGGCCCTAGCCCTTGTCGAAACTAGTCAGGTGTCCTTAGGCCCCGGGACTACAAGTAGATGTTGCGACTTGTGAGGCAGACCTCAGAGCACAGGGGGGCTCATATGGGGAGAGGCGATCCCGTAGATATGCAGGCCCCTGGCTGTATCTTCTTCTTCTTCTTCTTCTTCTTCTTCTTCTTCTTCTTCTTCTTCTTCTTCTTCTTCTTCTTCTTCTTTTTTGGTGTTATACATACATAAGACGTATCTTCAACACGTTGGCAAATTTGAGTTCTGCAGATCTTTGAGCAAGCACTCAGATTTACCTACAGTATATCCTTTTCCTACTGAATGACGAGGGTGGCATTGGATTTATATTCCACCCTCCACTCTGAATTTCAGCGTCTCAGAGCAGCTCACGATCTCCTTGATCTCCCTCCCCCATGACAGACACCCTGTGAGGTGGGTGGGGCTGAGAGGGCTCTCCGAGCAGCTGCCCTTTCAAGGACAACTCCTGCGATAGCTCTGGCTAACCCAAGGCCATCCCAGCAGCTGCAAGTGGAAGAGTGGGGAATCAAACCCGGTTCTCCCAGATGAGAGTCCGCACCCTTAACCACTACACCAAACTGATCATCAGGAGAGATGCTCATCATCTTCTGCCCAAAAGCTTTCCCTTTTTTTCTTCATGACGTGTGTGTTTTGTTTCTTCTAAGTTATTTACACATTGGGACCACTTCCTGCTTCTGCAGCAATGCCATGAGAAAAGTTCTGATTCTCACAGTACTTCATCCTGAGTCACATGCTTTTACAATCTCACAGGGGAAACTGTTTTTTTTTTTTTTTTCTAAAGGCCATCCAACACTTTATGCCTGCTTCATTACGGAGATTGCTATTCCTCTGCAAGCATAAAAACAACAACGATAAAAACAAATTTCAGCTTCCGCCAGTGAAATTCTCTGTCATGCCATATCCTTTTTTTTTTTTTTCATGTTCAGGAGGTATACGTCACTAATAAATGCCTCATACCCAGTGGGAAAAAAAGAAGAGTTATTTTTAAATATGTGAAAGAATTCTGTTTTAAAAAGCAAAATCAATCCAAATGCCTTTCAACTCTCTTTGGAATACTCACAAGGCAGCTGGGGATAAGGCGGTACCATCTTACCAAAGATAAACCCAAATAAACCTCACATATTAGCTCTTAATGGTGAGTGAATCCAGTTCTCTCTTTGAGAATATTTTGGGAAAGTATTCTCTTTTGACATGAATTTCTGAGGACTGGTGGCTACTTCTTTGCGCTAAGGGCACGGGTAGAATTCTAGCAGGAGCTCCTGTGCATATTAGGCCACACACCCGTGATGTAGCCAATCCTCCAAGAGCTTACAAGGTGCTTTTTGTAAGCTCTTGGAGGATTGGCTACATCACGGGTGTGTGGCCTAATATGCAAAGGAGCTCCTGCTAGAATTCCACCCCTGAAACTGGGAAGCAAGTGTCTCCTTGAGAGCCAATTTGGTGTAGTGGTTAAGTGTGCGGACTCTTATCTGGGAGAACCAGGTTTGATTCCCCACTCCTCCACTTGCACCCGCTGGAATGGCCTTGGGTCAGCCATAGCTCTAAGTGTGCGGACTCTTATCTGGGAGAACCAGGTTTGATTCCCCACTCCTCCACTTGCACCCGCTGGAATGGCCTTGGGTCAGCCATAGCTCTAAGTGTGCGGACTCTTATCTGGGAGAACCAGGTTTGATTCCCCACTCCTCCACTTGCAGCTGTTGGAATGGCCTTGGGTCAGCCATAGCCCTGGCAGAGGTTGTCCTTGAAAGGGCAGCTGCTGTGAGAGCCCTCTCCAGCCCCACCCACCTCATAGGGTATCTGCTGTGGGGGAGGAAGATAAAGGTGATTGTGAGCCACTCTGAGATTCAGAGTGGAGGGTGGGATATAAATCCAATGTCTTCTTCTTCTTCTTCTTCTTCTTCTTCTTCTTCTTCTTCTTCTTCTTCTATTTATTATTATTATTATTATTATTATTATTATTATTATTATTATTATTATTATTATTATTATTATCATCATCATCATCTCATTTGGCTCCTGAATTGTAGCACATCTGGGCAACCTGTTGACATGCTGTTTATTTCACCCAGACTGGATAATGCCCCAGATGGATGTTCCCGTTGTGACAATCTCAGCCTAACCCGTCACTCTGGAAAAGGATATCCTATTTATTTTTGGCATCTCTTATAACAGAGCTGAGGATAGTGGTTCATTAAGAAAATGTTGGAATTTCATGGGAGGAACATGGAGGGTGACTGAGAGCTACTATCAGTGAAGAGCTCAGTGTATCCAAGACAGCCCGGGTGGTTTGTGTAGATGGCAGCCAGAGGTGCTGTGTAGATGCCAGAGGTGAACACTTTATGCCTAGGCAGGAAAGGGAATTATCAGGGAACAATCCTAGAAATGTGCCACATTACCCTCCTGAGAGGTCTCCAGTTTTCTCAGAACTTGTTTGGATTCCCTCAAAGTTCCTCAGAGGCTTCAGCTGAGGAAGAACCCCCGATATGCCCATTGCGTAAGGGCACTGCAGGTGTGTGCAGAACCCCTCTGAGAAAGTGCTCTACTCACCCCAGAACTTTCAACTTCTTCCTGAACACTTCTGCTGTTTCTCCTGAAGAAAAACTTCCATATCGCTTTAACTTTTGCTTTAGATGAAATTTTGGCAGCCTCTCTAGCTTCAGTCGATTTGAGCATGCAAGGGTTGGGAATCTGAGGTCTATATCACTGAAGGAGTTGAAGGAAGAGAAGATCAAGAGAAGGAGGAGGAGACAAGAATTGGGATTGTAAAATTAATGATTAAAAATCACAACTTGGCTGGCTCAGAATTCAAACATGAAAATATAGTCAGAAATGCTGAATCCAATCCCAGACCTGCACTATCCTATTTTTAGCCCGCATGCGGAAGGAACTGCCCACCCAAGTTTTGTGCTTAAATAAATAATTTCTTATGTCATGAGAACAAAAAATCAGGTATATGATGTCCCAGGGCGAGTCGAAACTCGATGCAATTTTGCCGTCAACAGATGCACCGTCAAGCCATCCGGTTCTCTTTAATTTGGTCGGCGGCATCTTTGTGCTACTTCTGTCAAGCCGAATCAAATGGAGCATTAATTTTTGAAGCAAAACCTCTCCGATTATTTCACTTGCAATTTAATCCAGAGCTAACCTCGGGGCGCCCGAAGGTCAGATGTCAATGAATCAGTTTAGTATGCCATCCAACCCCCTGATCAGAAATAAACATTCCCCCCCCCCTTTGGAGTCTTGCTTATGTAGACTGTTCATTCACTATCTCCGCTGCTCTAAAATTCACAAGAAGGTGAATGTAATGGCTCTAAAGGATGGGGCGGGGGCAAGAAAGGAGAGGTGATAGAAATGATAGAAACAGACGCAGGGCTTTTAAAAGAAAAGGCCCAGCAGGAACTCATTTGCATATTAGGCCACACCCCTGATGCTACCATTGTTTCCTCCTGGGCTTTTTGAAAAGAAAAGGCCCAACAAGAACTCATTTGCATATTAGGCCACACTCCCTGATACCACCATGGTTTCCTCCTGGGCTTTTTAAGAAGAAAAGGCCCAGCAAGGACTCATTTGCATATTAGGCCACACTCCCTGATGCCACCATTGTTTCCTCCTGGGCTTTTTAAAAAGAAAACGCCCAGCGAGAACTCATTTGCATATTAAGCCACGCACCTGATGCCACCATTGTTTCCTCCTGGGCTTTTAAAAATGAAACCTCCCAGCAGGAACTCATTTGCATATTAGGACACACCCCCTGATGCCACCATTGTTTCCTCCTGGGCTTTTAAAAAAGGAAAAACCCCAGCAGGAACTCATTTGCATATTAGGTCACACCCCCTGATACCAAGCCAACCAGAACTGTTCTTTTTTTTTGTAGCAGGAACCCTTTGCATATTAGGCGACACCCCCCTGATGTAGCCAATCCTCCAAGAGCTGACAGTAGGCCCTGTAAGAAGAGCCCTGTAAGCTCTTGGAGGGTTGGCTACATCGGGGTGGGGTGTAGCCTAATATGCGAAAGAGTTCCTGCTACAAAAAAAGGCCCTGGCTGGAGGTTTCTTGCCACCTTGGGAGACCCATCAACCTTTGGTTTTAGGTCTTGCTATCTCTGCCAATGTGGAATGAAGATCATGAGGTCTGAATTCTATAGCTGAGGTCCCTGGACACTTCCCAGTATCAGCCAGCTACTGTTAGCACTGCTATCCAAGGGGTTACTGCCATTGGAGGGGAAGGTTTTCTTTCATCGACATGGCTGGGAGACCTTTGATGGTCTTCTCTTCCATGAATCTGCCCCATCCTCTCTTAAAGCCACCCAAGGTAGCGGCCATCAATACATCCAGGGATGCGGAATGCCACTGTTTAATTGTGTGAAGAGATAATTCTTGCTTTCCACTTTGAATCTCCTAAGAAGCTCCCTGCTAGGTCAGACCAGTAGTGAATCTAGTCCAACGTTCTGTCTCACACAGTGGACAACCAGTTCTTGCAGAGGTCCAACACCTGGGCATAGAGGCCATGTTCTCCTCCTAAAGTTGCTTTCTGGCACTAGGATTCAGAGGTTGACTGCCTCTAGCTACAGAAACTCCCTTTAGCCACCATGGCTAGTAGTCACTGATAGATAGATAGATAGATGTGTAGGGTTGCCAAGTCCAATTCAAGAAATATCTGGGGACTTTGGGGGTGGAGCCAGGAGACTTTGGGGTGGGACCAGGAGATATTAGGGGTGGAGCCAAGATCAAGGCCACGTGCCCCGTCCCGAACTCGTGTTAGAGCCTCCTTCCTCCCACCTCCCCCGCCCGGGAGACTCACTTGAGGTTGTCGAGGGAGCGGACGTTGCGGGTGGCACTGCCGTGCCCGCTGCCCCAGCTGCGCGACCGCCCGAACATGCCGGCGGCTGCCTCGCCTCTGCTCTCCGGCTACGGCCTCATCGGCATCACCTCTGACGGCCCCGCACTGCCATTCGGGAAACATAGTCCCCGAGGAGACGCTGCCCGGCAGCCGGAAAGGACGCAGGGACTACGAGTCCCAGTGTGCACCTCGCGAAGGGAGGCCAGACTGGAGCGAATAGCAGGCCAGCGGTGAGCAGGACTTTGTGACCCGGAGGAAGGGAGGAGCCTGAAGCCTGCGAGGGAGGCAGGCAGGAAAAGAGTGTCTCTGTTTGAGAGAGTGGCACCAAAATTTGTGCCGTTCCCCTCCCCCCCCCCGCTTCTGGATTTTTGAAAAGCGGGGGAGGAGGCTGCTAATTCAAGGGTTCTCCACCAGGTCAGGGTTTGGGAAGCCTATAGACCTGTCCTACATGAATCTGTGTAATCCCCTTTTAAAACTAGCTGTTCCTGTGGTCGTCGCTACATACTGTGGCAGCAAATACCTCATTTTAATCACTTTCTGTATCAAAAATAACTTTCTTTTTTCCATCCCAAGCTACCGCTCATGAGCATCATTGGATGCTTTTGCATTCTAGTTATTTTGGGAGAGGGAGAACACATTCTCTCTCTTCACTCCACCCCATGTATTATATTATAAACCTCTATCGTGCCCACTTTAGTCATCTCAGGCCTCATTTTGGGCAGCAGCTTACTGGAGCAGAGCTCCAGAACCTGTGGGCTTTTTTTTCTTACCGCCCCCCCCCCCCAATTTGCTTCTGGGCTCCACTCTTCAACCCCCCTGTGATAATTTTGCTGAACTTTAAGATTTGAGAAACTTTCTAATACCCCCCCCCCAAAAAAAAAAAAAAAGAAAGGGAAAATAACCAAAACCTATAAAGCAGACAGCTGGAAAATCATGCTGTTGTGGCCACACAGGAGAAAGTAATTTTAAAAGTATGGCGGGAGTAAGTTTTTATTATGACAATTGTAATTCAAGAAGCGTTTTAAGGTAGCTGCTGAGCGGATCTAATTTAGTACACCGTCCGGTGAGGTCAGGGTGTGTGTGGCATATGCAAATGAGTTGTGCAAATGAGCTCTGGCACCTCTTTTTCTACAAAATGACCCCCGGTCATCTCTTTTCTGACCTAAGAAGTCCCATACTCTTCAGCCTTTCCTCACAGGTAAGGTGCTCCAATCCCCTAATATTCTTGGTTGCCCTCTTGTTTCCCTAGCTCTGTGACTGCACATTCATTTCATTGGGTGGCCCTGGGTTCCAGCCTTATGGAACGGAGAATTCTCTCCCTCTCTCCACTTTGTCAACACCATCTTCCATGTCTCCTCTTGGTCTTTTTTTTCTGTACACAGGAAAAGTGGAAGTTCTTAGCTTTCCCTCCTGGGGAAGATGCGCCAACCCTTTAATCATTCTGGTTGAATTTTGACCCTTCTTCTCCACCCATACCAGCAACATAGTTCTAGTAGCTGGACGGACAGGCAAACTGACTCACAGAGGTGTGGGCTGTCATATATATCACTATAATCTTTTAGATAATCTAATGTTACGGATCACATTTCCAGGAAACGTCAAAGGAATTTGTGTGAGTCAGAATAGCCACACATATTTGCTATCCATGGGTGTTTTTTTTTGTTTTTTTTTGCAGTCTAATATGTTGCCTTGACTCCCTTAAAAAAAAAAAAACAGCTGCAAGTTCAGTCAGTTCCTGGAACTCTTGACATGTTAGTGGAGAAAGTGTCAGCCTCCAGCTGAATCCACAAGTTGAAGAGGTCAGGACTTTGCGACGGAGACAAGTTCCCAGGGCTTTTGTTGTTGCAGGAACTCCTTTGCATATTAGACCACATGTGTCTGATGTAGCCAAAAGAAAAAGGAGAAGGAGAAAGAGAAAGAGAAAGAGAAGAAGGAGGAGGAAGAGGAGGAGGAGGAGAAGGAGAAGAAGGCTGCAGATTTATACCCCGCCCTTCTCTCTGAATCAGAGTCTCAGAGCGGCTTACAATTTCCTATATCTTCTTTCCCCACAACAGATACCATGTGAGGTGGGTAGGGCTGAGAGGGCTCTCACAGCAGCTGCCCTTTCAAGGACAACTCCTGCGATAGCTATGACTGACCCAAGGCCATTCCAGCAGCTGCAAGAGCTTACGGCGCTCTTAGTACAGGGTCTACTGTAAACTCCAGGAGGATTGGCTACATCAGACTCATGTGGCCTAATATGCAAAGGAGTTCCTGCTACAAGAAAACAAACAAACCACCTGCAGGTTCCTATCTCTTTTTGCACCCTCCCAGTTTGCTGATTTGCTATCAGCTCATCTCCTCACTGATGTGGAGACTGAATGAAAGGTCACTCTTCCTGCATTGTGGGCTGCCGACAGATTCATAAGCCTGACCTTGGGTCAGCGGGTGGATAGTTCACTTGTGCTGCTGTGGAGCGCAAGGGGTCAAGTAGCACGTTGAGGGAGAAAGTGGAAGGGGAGGCAGATGGCTGCCAATTTCATTCTCTTCCGACTGCCCCATCTGTGGCTGCTGATGCAGTTCGTGTCACATGAACTTGTGGGATTGTATTCATATCGGGGATGGAATGTGCCAGGGACAGTGAGAGGGCTTCTGGAGTTCTGGCCCCGCTGGTGGACATCTTGATGTCACCTAGGGTTGCCAAGTCCAATTCAAGAAATATATGGGGACTTTGGGGGTGAAGGGGATTTGCCAACCCTTTTGAAAACCCTAGGGTGTTGCATTAAATTGACTGCAACGTGAGGTTTCTTTCCACCACCAAATATCCGTTTGAGCAACAAAAACGAGTTTCGCAGAATAAGAAACTGCAGAGTTTTTGGAAGAGGCCAAATTATAATCAGGGCTTTTTTCTCCTTTTTTTTTTGTAGCGGGAACTCTTTTGTATATTAGGTCACATACCCCTGATGTAGCCGATCCTCCTGGAGCTTACAGGGCTCTTCTTACAGGGCCTATTGTAAGCTCCAGGAGGATTGGCTACATTAGGGAGCTGTGCCTTAATAGGCAAAGGAGTTCCTGCTACAAAAAAAGCCCTGATTATAATCCCCTCCACCTCCTCAACTTCAATGCTGTTTCCAAGTAGAGCCATCCAAGTAAATCTCTGCAGAATCCTATGCAGGTTTAGTCAATGGGGCTTATTCGTAGGAAAGTATTGCACTGTTGGAAAAAAAAAAAGAGACTCTTTTTATGCCCTGCTTGTAAATCTCCAGAACGTTTTCCCACCATTCTCACATATATATGAGAGCCAGTTTGGTGTAGCAGTTAAGTGTGCGGACTCTTATCTGGGAGAACCAGGTTTGATTCCCCACTCCTCCGATTGCACCTGATGGAATGGCCTTGGGTCAGCCATAGCTCTGGCAGAGGTTGTCCTTGAAAGGGCAGCTGCTGTGAGAGCCCTCTCAGCCCCACCCACCTCACAGGGTGTCTGTTGTGGGAGGAGAAGACATAGGAGATTGTAAGCCGCTCTGAGTCTCTGAATCTGCAGTTCTTCTTCATCTATCTATCTATCTATCTATCTATCTATCTATCTATCTATCTATCTATCTATCTATCTATCTATCTATCTATCTATCTATCTATCTATCATCTATCTATCTATCTATCTATCTATCTATCTATCTATCTATCTATCTATCTATCTAATTTGATCTATATCCCGCCCTCCCCGCCGAAGTAGGCTCAGGGTGGCTCACAGTATAAAACTATAATAGGCAATTAAAATCCATACATATTATAAAATTACGTATTCCATATTTAAAACAATCAGAGTAGTTTGGTGCTAATCTCTTTGTTATTATTTGATATTAATTTATTTGATATATATGCATCCCATGAATGCTGAATATATATATATATATATATATATATATATATATATATATATATATAATATATATATATATATATATATATATATATATATATATATATAGTCAGCATCCCATGAATGCTGAATATATATATATTGGGGGGAGTTAGGCATTAGGACATGCAAACCTCTGTGACATGCAAATATAAATCTTTACAAGATGCCTGCCCACGCTATTCTAAAAAAGACAGTTTTGATCAGCGGCGGGAAAATGTGCCTTTTTAAAGCCACCCCCCCCCCTCCAAATTGCCCCATCCAGTGACTCTGGGGGTCACGTCCCGAGCAAGTTCATTTCTGGGCCACTCTGCCAAGTTATATGATGGGAATTAATGTCCACTTTGAGCTTCCAACTGCAAAACCTGATTTAAGCTCTTAGGTTGAACTTGTCTACAATTGTCAGGGTGAAAGGCCAATCGTACCCGTTAATTAACCTAATCCATCTCAATCTGCTTTATTTTATACCTTTTTTCGGGTTTGTGACTCCGGGAAATATATTTAGAAAAAGCCACATACTGTGCTGGAAAAACCCAGAAATGCCATTAAGCTGTTTGGCATCTAACTAATTACACGGTTAATGTTTGGATGGTCTCTCCTGTTTTAAAGACTCAGGGTGGTCGACAGCAATAGATATTGGTGAATTTATGAATGAAATGGCTTCCCCTCGCCACTGTTTGAAAGTTACTTAAACTAATAGCACAGCGTAGATTGGCGACCCATTACCGAATCATAAGATCTTCTTGTGTTTGTATAGGGTGTGAAAGGAACAATTCTAAACAAATCTCCTCAGAAGTTAGTTCCATTTTATTCAGCAGGGGCTACTCCCAGGAAAATGTTCTTTGAATTGCAGCCTGGACGTGTTTAATGTGCTAGTAGCCTATTTTTTTAAAGCCCCAAAGGTCCATAGTGGTAAAATTACGGAGAATAGGCTGTATGGTATCTAGATTCTAGGGTTCCCCTGGTCTGGAGGGCCCCAACCCTGAAGAGTCCTGCCACTGCGCACCATCTCCAGTGCAATGACGTCACCCTGAAGTGATGTTATCACACAGGAGACACTGCTGCAGACGCTCTAGGACTCACAGTAAAATTCTATGATACCATAGAGTTTTTACGTGACTCCTAGAGCATCCCCAGTGCAACATTATAGGAGTCTCAGTAAAACTCTATGGTATCATAGAGACACTGCTTCAGACTCTCTAGGACGCACAGTAAAATTCTATGATACCATAGAGTTTTTACATGACTCCTAGAGCATCCCCAGTGCAACGTTCTAGGATTCTCAGTAAAACTCTATGGTATCATAGAGACACTGCTGCAGACTCCCTAGGACTCACAGTGTCACAGGAGACACTGCTGCAGACTCTCTAGGACTCACAGTAAAATTCTATAATACCATAGAGTTTTTACATGACTCCTAGAGCATCCCCAGTGCAACGTTCTAGGATTCTCAGTAAAACTCCATGGTATCATAGAGACACTGCTTCAGACTCTCTAGGACGCACAGTAAAATTCTATGATACCATAGAGTTTTTACATGACTCCTAGAGCATCCCCAGTGCAACGTTCTAGGATTCTCAGTAAAACTCTATGGTATCATAGAGACACTGCTGCAGACTCCCTAGGACTCACAGTGTCACAGGAGACACTGCTGCAGACTCTCTAGGACTCACAGTAAAATTCTATAATACCATAGAGTTTTTACATGACTCCTAGAGCATCCCCAGTGCAACGTTCTAGGATTCTCAGTAAAACTCCATGGTATCATAGAGACACTGCTGCAGACTCTCTAGGACTCACAGTGTCACAGGAGACACTGCTGCAGACTCTCTAGGACTCACAGTAAAATTCTATGATACCATAGAGTTTTTACATGACTCCTAGAGCATCCCCAGTGCAATGTTCTAGGATTCTCAGTAAAACTCTATGGTATCATAGAGTTTTATCGCAAGTCCCAGAGCATTCCTGGTGTGATGATGTAATCATCTCATTGCACCACAGCTGTGGAGGAACTTGGCAACCCTACTAGATTCCCAAATGAAACAGCTCCATATTGGTTTGTGCCAGGGATGGGCAGGGGGAGGTAGTAGAAAAATCCACATTGTCTATGCTCAGGGCGTTTCTAACAGAGGGCATTCAAATATCCCCACATGCTTTCCATACTGGAAACGTGAATTACTGTGAACTGTGCTGATTGTGCACCCGATTCATGTATGAATTAGACTGGCCATTTGACCACTCATGATAGGTGAAGCCTAACCTTAGCCCCAATAGCCTGCCCTCAAGAAATGATGGCGTATGAGGGGGAAAAAAGACCTCCATGGTGACTTTCTAGGAATTTCCTCATGTCTCTATGGTCTTAACATTAGCGGCTAGGGGAAATTCCTGCAGCACCATCCAGAAGCCATGTCACATCTTCCCTAGACTTCCCTAGACTTCAGAGAGCCAGTTTTGGTGTAGTGGTTAAGTGTGTGGACTCTTATCTGGGAGAACCGGGTTTGATTCCCCACTCCTCCACTTGCACCTGCTGGCATGGCCTTGGGTCAGCCATAGCTCTGCAGAGGTTGTCCTTGAAAGGGCAGCTGCTGGGAGAGCCCTCTCCAGCCCCACCCACCTCACAGGATGTCTGTTGTGGGGGAGGAAGGTAAAAGAAGATTGTGAGCCGCTCTGAGACTCTTCAGAGTGGAGGGCGGGATATAAATCCAATATCTTCATCTACCTCACAGGGTGTCTGTTGTGGGGGAGGAAGGTAAAGGAGATTGTGAGCCGCTCTGAGACTCTTCGGAGTGGAGGGCGGGATATAAATCCAATATCTTCATCTACCTCACAGGGTGTCTGTTGTGGGGAGGAAGGGGAAGGAGATTGTGAGCCTCTCTGAGACTCTTCGGAGTGGAGGGCGGGATATAAATCCAATTTCTTCTTCTTCTTCTTCTTCTTCTTCTTCTTCTTCTTCTTCTTCTTCTTCTTCTTCTTCTTCTTCTTCTTCTTCTTCTTCTTCTTCTTCTTCTTCTTCTTCTTTTCCAGCCACCAACCTCAACATCTACCAGCGTTTATTGGGACAGTGCTGACAACCATCGTTTGAATATAGTCAGGCACCTTTAAGACCAACAAAGTTTAATTCCAAGTATAAGCTTCCATGCGCAAGCACACTTCTTCAGATGCAAACAATGGGGTGAAATCTCAAGTCCTACTTGCAGGAAAAGAGGGGGAGGAGCTTGCACAAAAAAGCTGATACTTTGAATCAAACTTTGTTGATCTTAAAGGTGTCCCTGGACTACTTTGGTCTGCTGCTTCAGACCAACATGGCTGCCTGCCTGAATCTATAGCTTGAATAGGCTTGCCAATCCCCAGGTCCCAGCGGGGGTTCTCCCGCTTTCCCAGGCTCCTTCCCGCCCCCACTCAGCTGGCCCCGCCCCCACAGCCCCCATGTGACTTTTCACCTCTGGAGTCTTCAGTCTATGATTGAAAGGCTTCCTCTTGGGATGGGGTGTCTGTGAAGAAGTTGGCAGCAACTCGTGAGTAGAGAAGCCACTCCCTCGCTTCAGAGCCGCCAGAAACGGGGGGCGGGGGGACAGAAATGTCTGCTGGGCACTTCATTATTCCCTATGTGGAGATCAATTCTCATAGGGTATAATGAGGAATTGATCTGAAGGTATCAGGAGCTCTGGTGGGGCTGTTTTTTGAGTTAAAGGCACTATAGCATCTAGTGCCTCTCCCCAAAATACCCCCCCCCCAAGTTTCAAAACGATTGGACCAGGGGGTCCAATTCTATGAGCCCCAAAAGAAGGTGCCCCGATCCTTCATTATTTCCTATGGAAGGAAGGAAGGTGTGCTGTCCCTTTAAATGTGATGGCCAGAACTGCCTTGGAGTTCAATGATGCTTGTCACACCCCTTGCTCCTGGCTCCGCCCCCAATGTCTCCTGGCACCACCCCCAAAGTCCCCAGATATTTCTTGAATTGGACTTGGCAACCCTAAGCTGCAATGAGGACTTCGTCTTCTTTTTAGCAGGAACTACTTTGCATATTAAGCTACACCCCCCTGATGAAGCCAAGAGCTTACAGGGCTCTTCTTCCAGGGCCTACTGCAAGCCCTTGGAGGATTGGCTACATCAGGAGTGTGTGGCCTAATATCAGGGGTCATTTTGTAGAAAAATAGGTGGTGGAGCTCATCCAGGGATTGTTATGCAGCTGTACATACTATTCAATGGACAAAGAGGTGGGACGCACAGAAGGAGGAGGTGGAACTTTCATAACGGTTCAGGAGCTGTGCTCCTGTGAGCTCACACTGAATCTGAGGCCTGCCTAATATGCAAGGGAGTTCCTGCTATTTTTTTAAAGCCCCGGTTTGAATATATATTCATGCATTTCAATACACTTCGATGCACACACTGCAATCCATACTTTCTCAAAACTTCCATAACGATACATCCAAATTCACATCCAATGCTATTTTCTGCTTCCCCTTTAAAAAAAAAAAAAATCCTGAATGTGAAACATATCAAAAGAAAAAGGATGAAAATCAAATGCGTACAGTTCTGTCTACAATGAGGATAACTTGGTTTTGAATGATATACTTTGGGAAGCGTCCAAGTACTTGAGGAACTGAACACACCTGAGGACATGAAGTTACTTCTGAATCAGAGCATTGGTCCATCAGAACCAGTATTGTCTACTCAGACTGGCAGTGACTCTACGGGGTCTCAGGTGGAGGTCTTTTGCAATCCCTACTGTCTGATTCTTTGTAGTGGTAACGGTGGGAATTGAACCGGGGACCTTCTGCGTGCCAAGCAGATGCTCTGCCATTAAGCCACAGCCCCGCCCTGTTCAGCCCACTACCTACAGCAGGGGTGGTCAAACTTGCTTAACAGAAGAGCCACATAAAATAAGCATCAATTGTTTGAAAGCCTCAAGGCATGAACGGCAGATGTTTGAGAGCCGGAAGGGAAGCGAAGGGGAGGGAGGAAAATAGATGGACGGGGAGGGAGAGGTGGAAAGAAAACAACTTTAAAGAGATGAAGGGGAGGGGCAGTGGCTAGGGGAGGGGCAGTGGCTCAGTGGTAGAGCATCTGCTTGGGAAGCAGAAGGTCCCAGGTTCAATCCCCGGCATCTCCAGAAAAGGGTCCAGGCAAAGAGGCGTGAAAAACCTCCGCTTGAGACCCTGGAGAGCCGCTGCCAGTCTGAGAAGACAATACCGACTTTGATGGACCCAGGGTCTGATTCAGTATAAGGCAGCTTCATATGTTCATATGTTCAATGCCTTTTCCAAGCTGGCCAATGGGGTGGTGGGGGCTTTGAGAACCACACAATATATGCGGAAGAGCCACGTGTGGCTCCCGAGCCACACTTTGGCCACCCCTGACCTATAGCCTGAAGTGATACACTCCCATAAAACTTTGCCACTTGACCTTGTTGCTCATACAAACTGGAGAAAGCATCGAGCGACCCACTTACAGCTGCGTGCCTATCGGCAGGAGGACTGCCGCTATCGAGAGATGTCTCCACGTGCGGGCCAGATGCTCTGAGAGGCAGCCAAATGGCTCGAATTCAAATGGGGATTCAAATGCAGCTTTCACCCTCAGGCCAAAAGTGCCTTGTAATTAAAAAAACAAACAAACCTCTTAGGAACAGAAGAACAGACAAGCCTTGCAGGATCAAAGCAGCGGTCTATGCAGTCCAGCATCCTGCTCCCACAGTGGTCAACCAGTTCCTAGCAACAGGGCATAGAGGCCAAGGCCTTCCCCTGAGGTTGCCTGCCAGCTCTGGGATTCAGAGGATTAGTGCCTCGGAAGGTGGAGGTTCCCCTCAGCCAGCATGGCCTGTAGCCATTGATAGACTTCTCCTCCATATTTAGGCCCCCTTTCAAGCTCCTGTAGCCATCACTGTCTCACACTGAAATAAAGTGGCAAAGTGCAATTAACACTCATTAACCGGAAACAAACTGGTCAAGTGGACAGCATATAGGAAAAGGGGTATTATTCTACAGCAGTCTGCCTTAAAGAGCCTTAAAGAGTGATTAACACATGACATTCACTGCCCCGGGAGGTGGTGGAGGCTACAAGCACAGACAGCGTCAAGAAGGGATTGGATCAACATATGGAGCAGAGATCCATTAGTGGTTATTAGCCTCAGCAGAGTGTTGGAACTGTCTGAGATAGTGATGCTCTGTATTCTTGGTGCTTGAGGAGGTCAACAGTGGGAGGGCTTTTAGTGTCCTGGCCCCAGTGATGGATCTCCTGATGGCACTTGGGGGTTTTTTTGGCCACTGTGTGACACAGAGTGTTGGATTGAATGGGCCATTGGCCTGATCCAACATGGCTTCTCTTATGTGACACAGAGTGTTGGACTGGAGGGGCCACTGGCCTGATCCAACATGGCTTCTCTTATGTTCTTATGTGACACAGTGTCGGACTGGATGGTCCATTGGCCTGATCCAGCATGGCTTCTCTTATGTTCTTATGTGACACAGAGTGTTGGACTGGATGGGCCATTGGCCTGATCCAGCATGGCTTCTCTTATGTTCTTATGTTCTTATGTGACTCAGAGCCCAGCCCAGCCCAAAGACTTTCCAGTTAGAAAAACAGTTTTGGGCAGGGATTTTCCTTGGAATAGCACTCCTTCTTCTCTCACGGAAATACATTTTGGCTCCGAAGGGACACTGGAATCCAGCCGGTATCTTTGACTCTCTTATTTTTTGTCAGTCAGCTCAAAATAATTTGTTTTAGGAAGAGCTCTTGGACAACAGTTCCCTCTTTGTTCCCTCTCATCCACTGCCAACGGAGGGCCGATCGCTTTGTTCTTCTCTGATTAAACAGGGAGACAGAAAAAGGGAAAGATAAGTGTCCCGAGGAGCACACCGGTGGGGAGGATGGAGTGCCTCATGCCTCAAATATGCTGGTGGTTTAATTTGCAAGATGCAGAGGACAGTGCCCTGTGATTAACTTCCAAAACACCAGGGTGATTGCTTCAACTCACTTTCTGTTCCCGACACAATTTGGCAGAGCATGCAGCAGACAGACGGGTCTGGAAGTCTGGCCATGCTCAGACGTCTTCTGGGGAACTGGTAGTTTCAACATCCCTTTTGCCATTTGCCACAAGTCCTTTTCAGATATCAGCCCACCATACACATGGCGGCAGAACATGCTACTCTCATTCCTCCAGCTGTATGAGCGGGCCATGTGGTTTGAATGGGGTAATACATGGAAGAAGAAGAAGAAGAAGAAGAAGAAGAAGAAGAAGAAGAAGAAGAAGAAGAAGAAGAAGAAGAAGAAGAAGAAGAAGAAGAAGAAGAAGAAGAAGAAGAAGAAGAAGAAGAAGAAGAAGAAATTGGATTTATATCCTGCCCTCCACTCCAAATCTCAGAGTCTTAGATAAGTCCTGCAGGGCCCGGATCTCCAGCAGGAGCTCATTCCACCAGGTAGGGGCCCAGACTGAAAAGGTCCTGGCCCTTGTTGAAGTCAGTCGGGTGTCCTTAGGCCCAGGGATCATGAGGAGACGCTGTGCAGCTGACCTCAGAACCTGGGGGGGCTCATATGGGGAGAGGTGGTCCCGAAGATATGCGGGCCCCAGGCCATAAAGGGTAGGGCTGCCAATCCCCAGGTAGGGGCAGGGGATCCCCTGGTTTGGAGCCCCCCCCCCCCCGCTTCAGGGTAAGGAGGGAAATGCCTTGCTGCACACTCCATTATTTGCTATGAAGACCGATTTCCATAGGGAATAATGGAGAATAGATACACGGGTATCTGGGGCTCTTGGGGGGGGGGTCTATTTTTTGACGTAGACACACCAAATTCTCAACATAGCATCCTGTACTTCTCCTCAAAACACCACCCAAGTTTCAAAAGGACTGGATCAGGGGGTCTAATTCTATCAGCCCCCAAAGAAGTTGCCCCTATCCATTCCCAGTGGAGGGAAGGCATTTAAAAGGTGTGCTGTCCCTTTAAATGTGATGGCCAGAACTCCCTTTGGAGTTCAATTACGCTTGTCACAGCCTTGTTCCTGGCTCCGCCCCCAATGTCGCTTGGTTCCACCCCCAAAATCTCCTGGCTCCACCCCCAAAGTCCCCAGATATTTCTTGAATTGGATTTGGCAACTCTAGTAAAGGGCCTTAAAGGTAAGAACACCTTAAAACAGATCCAATACTCAAGGGATAGCCAGTGCAGTTCATGCAGCACCGGATGATCCCGTAAAGGCCTCGATGCTAATAACCGGACTGCTGCTGTATGACCTGTTAGGAAGCACCTTCATTCAGAGATGAACGACGGCTCAGTGGAAAAGCCGCCCGTTTGCATGCAGAAGGTCCCAGGTTCAGTGCTCAGCATCTCCAGTTAAAAATGACTAGGCCATAGGTAATTTGAAAGTTCCCTGCCCGAGGCCCTGGAGAACAGCTGCCAGTCTGAGTAGACAATACAAACTGGGATGAAACCAACCAATGGTTTTATTCAGTGTAAGGAAGTTTGATGTGTACATTTGACCGAAACAAACCAACTTGGGCTATTTGGGAAAGGATAGGAGAATTCAGTGTTCCCTCTAAACTGAGTTAGTGTGAGATAGCTCGCCATTTTTTTAGCCTCTAGTTTGCACGTTTTTGTTTTAGCTCAGGAAAATATGGCCCCAGTGCAAACTAATTTATGCAGCGGCTCATAGCTTTAATGCCAGTAATCACAAGGGGGGGGGGGGGGTCATTTTGTAGAAAAAGATGTGCCTGAGCTCATTTGCACATCTCATTAGCATAACTCATTTGCATAAGTCACACACTCCTGACATCACCAGAAGGTTTACTAAATTAGATCAGCTCAGCATCTACCTTAAAAGACTTCACGAATTATAATTTATCATGAAATCTCACTCCCATCATAATTTTTAAATGACTTTCTCCTATGTAGCCACTGTGGCATGAGGAAGATTTCCATCTTTCTGCTTTATATGTTTTGGTTATTTTCCCAATTTTTGTGCGGGGAAAATATTAGGAAGTTTGTCATACCTTAGAGTTCAGGAAAATTCTCACAAGGGGTTTCAACAATGGAGCCCAGAAGCAAGGTGTTTTTTTGTTTGTTTGTTTTTTCTGGGGGTGGTAAGAAAGGAAAGGAAAGGTCCCCTGTGCAAGCACCAGTCATTTCCGACTCTGGGGTGACATTGCTTTCACAACGTTTTCATGGCAGGCTTTTAAGATAGCTCTAGGAATCACTGAAAGCTCTGTGGTTTTACCACCAAGTTTCTGGTGATTCCTAGAGCTACCTTATGTCGCTTCTAATTTTTTTTAAAACTCAAAGTGCAAAGTAGGGTTGCCAAGTCCAATTCAAGAAATCTCTGGGGACTTTTGGGGTGGAGCCAGGAGACTTTGGGGGTGGAGCTAGGAGCAAGGGTGTGACAAGCATCACTGAACCCCAACGGGAGTTTTGGCCATCGCATTTCAAGGGACGGCACACCTTTTAAAATGTCTTCCTTCCCTCCACCCTCCCCTTCTCTGATTTCATCTCAGAGGCGGAGCGGAGCAGACGACGCCGCTGCGCTGCTGCCGCCTCTTCTCCGCTTCACCGTAACTGCTCCTCCGAGATGAGCTCAGGCTTTCTCCCATTCCTAATCCCTGCCCTACTCAAAAAATTGTTCTGGGAGACTAGATAGTTGCCTAGAGGAAGGCCACTTTTCAATGTTGGTGTTGTGTATATGAACTAATGTCATGAATTTGGAATGGGATTTCTGCCTGGCTCATTGGAGCCTTTAGGCCTGAGCTTGGGGACTCAGGAACAACGGGAAGGAGGACCCAAATCCCCGCTGCCCTGCTCCAATCACAGACCCCCTGCTGGTTTGAATGGTCCAATGGCACGCTTGCGCAGGAACCTAGATGTATATATATTTGGCCTGTTGGCCCAGTTCCTTCGTCTTTTAAGTGCAGCCCTATCCTAGCTGTTTCTAATCAAGAGCTATGATCACCACTACCTTGTCTTTTCCCTGTGTTGAATGCACCATGTTATAGTTGGAAAGGGGGAAACCAGCCTTTTCAATGTTTGGGAGATCTGATGGAGACATGACATGTATCCAGTCCCCTTCAAATCCAAAAATTCAGGGCATTTTGCAGGGGAAAAAAAATGAAGGTTTCTCTCAGGGTTTGACCTGGGTTCATTATGGCTGCAATTTCCCTGCAGCCGGGATGATACTGTGAATGAAAACAGGATGAGAGGGTGAGGGCAAGAGACTGAAATGGCTTTTCAAATTCCTTACTTGTTTGTTGAGTTGTTTTGACTGCCGGCTTGCCAAACGTACGTTTTATAGCGTGCCATTAAAGAAGTAGTAACGAAGGACCCTTCCTGAAGAAATCTCTCTCTTTAATAGCCCTCTTTTTTAAATTTTTGGTGGTTTTTTGTTGTTGTTTGCTCCCTTGCTTGGCAATTCAAACTTTTGCTTAAGTGACAAACCCTTCAGAGACACTCGGGGAATGTTTTTGGGTTTTTTTCCCCCAAAGAAGAATGATCGCTGCTGTTAAAAAAAAAAAAAAAAGGACTAAGGAACAAAGTATGCTGTTATCAGAATGTGTTTACTAAGCTACTTTAGGCTACAAAACTGGGAGAATCGCTTTCCTTTTTTTTAATTTAATAACCTCCAAGGACCTGGTCTATTTGAAAAAGGCCAAGAGGCTTGTCCTTCACTTACAGACCCGAAGTCATGTTGCCCCCAAATTGAATCAAATGCTAGTAATGAGGTACAACTGCAGGTCAATGAGGAAGACGCTTTTAGTTTTGAATTTGTATGAGTAACAACCATCGGCTGGTTGGAGCGCTGAAGCAAAGCGCATACACTCCATCAGTGGGTTTTATTCCGAGTGTAGAGGAGCTTATGATTTTTTTTTTAACCTGCCTTGCTGAGTTTTGTTGAGATTGTTGGTTTCATTAATAAAATGACTACCATTGCTTTCCCTCCCCAACTGTTGAATTGCTTTTGCTGGACCCAGGCTTGAGGAGCTAGAGAGCAATCAACAGACTCGGCATTTATTGCATTGTCACACTCTCACTGTCACTCTTCAATTCTGACATGTTTATTGACTTTGCAGCTTCCCAGCGCAACAAATGGTCTCTAAACCCAAACGGTTGTCCTTTCAATTTGGTAAGTGTGCTAGATTAGATTGTAGGGTTGCCAATCCCCAGGTGGGGGCAGGGGATCCCCCGGTTTGGAGACCCTCCCCCCCACTTCAGGGTCATCAGAAAGCGGGGGGGGGGGATGTCTGCTGGGAACTCTATTATTCCCTATGGAGATTTATTCCCATAGAAAATCATCTGCGGGTATCTGGGGCTCTGGGGGGGCTGTTTTTTGGGGGTAGAGGCACCAAATTGTATCTAGTGCCTCTCCCCAAAATACCCCCCAAGTTTCAAAAAGATTGGACCAGGGGGTCCAATTCTATGAGCCCCAAACGAAGGTGCCCCTATCCTTCATTATTTCCTATGGAAGGAAGGAATTGAAAAGGTGTGCCATCCCTTTAAATGTGATGGCCAGAACTCCCTTTGGAGTTCAATTATGCTTGTCACAACCTTAATCTTGGCTCCACCCCTAATGTCTTCTGGCTCCACCTCCAAAGTCTCCTGGCTCCACCCCCAAAATCCCCAGATATTTCTTGAATTGGACTTGGCAACCCTATTAGATGGGCATTTGGTACTAGATTACTTTGGCCCCCGAATGAGAAGGGAGCACTTCCTGGAGAAGACCCTGATGCTGGGAAAGACAGAAGGCAAAAGACGAAGGGGACGGCAAAAGATGAGATGGCTGGATAGCGTTACTGAAGTAACCAACACGAATTTGAGCAGACTTCAGAGGATGGCGGAAGACAGGAGGGCCTGGCGTGACTTGGTCCGTGGCGTCGCAAAGAGTCAGACTCGACCGTGCAACTGAACAACAACAACAAATTGGCATAGATTCTGATTTGGTACTATTTCGCATGCTGAATCACTGCCCATCAGTTATATGTAATCCTGCTCACTGTACCCCATTTCACTGTCTGAAGAAGTGTGCTTCTAGCACATGAAAACTTAAATTCTGAATAAAACTTTGTTGGTCTTAAAGTTGCTACTGGACTCCCAACTTTGTTCTACTGCTTCAGACCAGCACGGCTGCCCACCTGGATCTATCTTTTGCTTGAACAATGATGTTATGATTTAGGTGATTATTTGTCTCCCCAGCTGGGGCTCAAAGCAGCTTAGGACATGGGTCTCCCTTCCTCCGCTTTCTCATAACAACAGCCTTGTGAGGGAGGCTGGGCTGAAAAGATGTGATGGGCTGAAGGTCACCCAACGAGCTTGCGTGGCAGAGTGGGGATTCAAACCTGGCTCTCTCAGGATCCTAGGGCGACCCTTTATCCCAGGGGTGTCAAACATGTGGCCTGGGGACCAAATCAGGCCCTCGGAGGGCTTCTATCAGGCTCCTGAGCAACTGGCTGTCATCTGCTTTCTCCTCCCTCTCTCTTGCTTCCTTCCTCATCACAGCTTGCTTTGCCAGGCTTGCTCAATCGCACAGGAGCTGCAGAGCAAAACCTCTGTTTTCTCCATTGGTTGAGGCTCCTCCCTTGGGGACGAAGGAGGGAGGGAGAGCTTGCTTTGCCAGGCTCTCTCAATTGCACAGCAGAGCTACTGAGCCAAGCCTCTCTTCCTTCTATTGGCTGAGGCTCCTCCCCCTCCTGGTCCCCTGGGGAAGGAAGGGAAGAGCCAGAGCTTCCTTTGCCCAGTTCCCTGGATCCCATGGGAGAAATACAAAGAAAGCACCTTTAAGTCCAACAAGAGCAAATTTTTAAATGTCTTTTCTTTTTGTAAAAAAAATAATAATCTTTAATTGTGTTTGTCTGTGTCCTTTATAAAGTTTGTATCTCTCTACCTCATCTTAAATAGGTACACACATGGCCCAGCCCGACAAGGTCTCATTTATGTCCTCATAACAAATTGAGTGTGACATCCCTGCTTTATCCAGTATGCTACAACCGCTGTTGAAATAAAGTGAGTTCAGCAAGCTCTGCATCAACCAAGAACACTTCATTGCAAGAAGAAACAGTCACAAAGGAACACAGGCAAAACTGCAACTATATACAATCTGGCCATGGTTAGCCACGCCCCCCTCCTAACCCGCAACCGCTACTCTTATTGGCTCATCCAGAATCCTTCATTTGCATCTCTTTGTTACAAGTTGTTACATGTCTAGCATCCTGATTGGCCAGTTCTTCCAGGCTTCAGGATCCTGGTTTACCAGAAGTGCCTGTCTCAAGCTCAGGCAACAAGAACCCAGTGAGATGCAGTACATAACAGCTGTCATGTGATTTGCCTGAGAAAGCATGTGAATTGAGATCAGTTTTATGCATCTCAATGAGCATGCTATCACTCTGGCCATAAGATATAGTGGATTCTGCCATCTTTGCTGATTTTCCGTTGGTGTATGGTATCCTCCCCCCTCCCTCCATGCCTTCTATCGGGGGGGGGGGGAATTCATTTTTAAAATTCACTTTTGAAGCAGCAGCAGCACTCTTGGAATATGGCATTACATGACTCTGTAACCTTTTTTTTTTCTTTCCAGAAAACCACCCTTTATGAATAAAACATAGGTGACCTTTAAAAACTTAGCAGTTGTACTGGGGGATTGCATATTAACAAGCTTTTTGAAGAGCCAAGACAGGCATGGTACGTTTCGGTTAAGGACAGATAATAGAACTATTCAAATAATTTATTATTTTGCCGCACGATGCGGAAATGCAAGGTGGCTTTAACTGGAGACTGGCTCAGAATTTTGCAAGTATATAGTGGCATGTGTTCCCCCCCCCCCCAAAAAAAAATTACATCTTTGATTTGAAGGGAAGAAGAAGAAGAATTGTGGATTTATACCCCGCCCTTCTCTCTGAATCAGAGACTCAGAGCGTCTTACAATCTCCTATATCTTCTTCTCCCACAACAGACACCCTGTGAGGTGGGTGGGGCTGAGAGGTCTCTCACAGCAGCTGCCCTTTCAAGGACAACTCCTGCAATAGCTATAGCTAACCCAAGGCCATTCCAGCAGCTGTAAGTGCAGAAGTGGGGAATCAAACCCGGTTCTCCCAGATAAGAGTCCGCAAACTTAACCACTACATCAAACTGGCTCTTGAGACTAAGTTCACCTTTTTATGGAGCATCAGGTTTACTGCAAGGTCACTTGATAAACTCAGTTACACTGATGGATATCAGGAAAGATCGACGCAAACTTGTGGTAGGTCACTCTTGCTCTCTACTCATAAGCACTAAAAGTGTCCCATCACTTCCCGGAATACTTCCCAAACTCTATGGGGCGCAATTCAGCTTTGATTCAGCATGTGATGCGATGGTATCACTTCAATCTGCTCTGGTAAGACTTCCCCTGGAGTCTTGTGCTCAGTTTTGGGCACCATGAGAAGGATACAGACTAGCTGGAACGGGTCCAGAGGAGGGCGACGGAGATGGTGAGGGATCTGGAGACCAAGTTCTATGAAGAAAGGCTGAAGGAGCTGGGCATGTTTAGCCTGGAGAGGAGGTGGCTGAGAGGTGATATGATCACCCTCTTCAAGCACTTTGGTTTGATGCATGGATGTTCAAAACAGGAACATGCTTTATTGATACAACCAGGCCTTGGATTCAGGAGGGAGCTCACAGGAGCATAGCTCCTGAACCTTTCGGAGAGTTCCACCTCCTCCTTCCCACCTTGTCCATTGAATCGTAGGTGCAGCTGCATAAGAATCCCTGGATGAGCTCCACCACTTATTTTTCTACAAAAGGACCCCTGGATATAACTCTGGAACAAGACAAAATGGTAGGGTTGCAACCTCAGTTATCTGCAAGCCCCAGAACCACCCACCCCCCAGATCCCCATACCATAGGGTTGCCAATCCCCAGGTGGGGGCAGGGGATCCCCCGGTTTGGAGGCCCTCCCCCTGCTTCAGGGTCATCAGAAAGCGGGGGAGAAGGGAGGGAAATGTCTGCAGGGAACTCTGTTATTTCCTATGGAGATTTCTCTCTCTCTCGGCTTGACTTCGCGAACGAAGATTTAAGAAAGGTGCAGTAGTCCACGTCTGCTGCAGGCTCGCTGGTGGCTGACAAGACCAATGTGGGACAGGCAGGTCCGGCCACAGTGGCTGCAGGGAAAAGTCTGATTTGGGGTTGGTGCTGTAGCAGTACGATTTTTCCTTGATCTATGGAGATTTATTCCCATAGAAAATCATGAAGAATTGATCTGTGGTTATCTGGGGCTCTGGGGGGGGGGCTGTTTTTTGGGGTAGAGGCACCAAATTTTCAGTAGAGCATCTAGTGCCTCTCCCCAAAATACCCCCCAAGTTTCAAAAGGATTGGACCAGGTGTTCAATTCTACGAGCCCCAAAAGGAGGTGCCCCTATCCTTCACTATTTCCTATGGAAGGAAGGCATTGAAAAGGTGTGCTGTCCCTTTAAATGTGATGGCCAGAACTCCCTTTGGAGTTCAATGATGCTTGTCACAGCCTTGATCTTGGCTCCACCCCTCATGTCTCCTGGCTCCACCCCCAAAGTCCCCAGATATTTCTTGAATTGGACTTGGCAACCCTACCATGCCAAATCACAGCTTTCGTGCCAGAACTGTTCATTCATCCCCTTTTAGAGCCCAGATCTCAAGCATATCCCAGAGTCTCTTGCATCCCCCGCGGTTGCCCGGGCATGCAAAAGCTGCCCGCCAAACATAAAGTCCAGTACACAACACCCTCTAAGCTGTGGAATCTTGTGAGCAAAAACTCTACTTTGTGAGCTTTGTGGCATTAGAGTTGTGCGCCACTTCATAAATTAGTTTGCTCTGGGGTCGTTTGTCCTAAGACAAAAAAGTGTGTCAGAGGCTAAAAAAACCATCAGCCAGCATACATTAATTCAGCTTAGAGGGAACACTGGTCACAGCTGATTTTGACCAGTGTCTGAAGAAGTGTGAAGGTGCACAAAAGTTCATCCCTTGAATAAAATTTTTGATCTTAAAGGTGCCACTGGACTCCAGATCTGTCCTACTGCTTCAGCCCAACATGGCTGCCCACATGGATCTATCAGTCTAGGGTTTCTACACAGAGGCAGCCAATAGAAAACCACCTCTGAATGTCTCTTGTCTTGAAAACCCCAACGGGTTTCACTATGGGTGATTACAGCAGGGGTGGGATTCTAGAAGGAGCTCCTTTGCTTATTAGGCCACACACCCCTGATGTAGCCAATCCTCCAAGAGCTTACAAGGTTCTTTTTTGTAAGCTCTTGGAGGATTGGCTAAATCATGGGGGTGTGGCCTAATATGCAAAGGAGCTCCTGGTAGAGTTTCACCCCTGGATTACAGACCAGCGCTGGGGGCCAAATCAGAGATGCCTCAGAAATCGATTAGAAAAATCCTTCCAAACACAACCATCTGCCACCCGTCCCCATCCCGTCCCCACCCTGTCTTCCAGCATCCTGAGAGTGGCTCATTTTTTTTTAGCCGCATGGCAGTTGCCTCCTCAGGATCTGGAAGTGGAAGGGTGCCAAGCTGCCCCAAGCCGCATCCGGCTTTTTTAAACAAAAAAAAAACTGCTTGAGAGCACATGTGAGTGTGCATGCGCCTGACCACTAAAAAATTATGAGGAAAAACCTCAAACCGAGTAACAGGGATGATGCATGACAGCCATCTGATAGCGCCCATGTTGCCTCATGGATGGGATGGGGACAGCCTGAAGAGAGCATGTGGATGGTTCAGGATGTTCTTTTTGAGCCGGCCTGATTTGGAATAAGAGAAGCCATGTTGGATCAGGCCAATGGCCCATCCAATCCAACACTCTGTGTCACACAGTGGCCAAAAAAACCCCCCAAGTGCCATCAGGAGGTCCACCAGTGGGGCCAGGACACTAGAAGCCCACCCACTGTTGCCCCACCCCCTCCAAGCACCAAGAATACAGAGCATCCCTGCCCCAGACATAAGAACATAAGAGAAGCCATGTTGGATCAGGCCAATGGCCCATCCAGTCCAACACTCTGTGTCACATAAGAACAGAAGAGAAGCCATGTTAGATCAGGTCAATGGCCCATCCAGTCCAACACCCTGTGTCACATAAGAACATAAGAGAAGCCATGTTAGATCAGGCCAGTGGCCCATCCAGTCCAACACTCTGTGTCACACAGTGGCCAAAAAACCCAGGTGCCATCAGGAGGTCCATCAGTGGGGCCAGGACACTAGACGCCCTTCCACTGTGCCCCCCCCCCCGCAAGCACCAAGAACACAGAGCATCACTGCCCCAGACATAAGAACATAAGAGAAGCCATGTTGGATCAGTCCAGTGGCCCATCCAGTCCAACACCCTGTGTCACATAAGAACATAAGAGAAGCCATGTTAGATCAGGCCAGTGGCCCATCCAGTCCAACACTCTGTGTCACACAGTGGCCAAAAAACCCAGGTGCCATCAGGAGGTCCATCAGTGAGGCCAGGACACTAGAAGCCCTTCCATTGTGTCCCCCCCAAAAAAATCAAGAATACAGAGCATCACTGCCCCAAACAGAGAGTTTCACCAATACTCTGTGGCTACCACTGATGGACCTCTGCTCCATATCTTATCCAATCCAATCCTCTCTTGAAGCTGTCTATGCTTGTATGCCTCCCATATGCCCCTAAATGCCAGTCTGTTATCACCCACAACATTTCCCTCCACCACGGACACTTGTCCTATAGACTGCTACATCATCTCGCTTCTGGCTTTTATCCCTCCAGCCTCCCAACACACACAATTCACTTTTTTGTTGTTCGGCCCCTTCACCGACTTCAAAACAGGAGACCAGACCTGCAAAGGTCAGATGCTGAAAAGTTTCCCTGAGAGCTTTCTGTAAGATTTCCCCCTGCTTTTCTAATATTCCGTTTGGACCTCAGCAGGATGCCTGCCTTCTATTTGCAGTAGCCACCTTCCGCGTGGGGCGCAGCTCCTTTATTTCACAGAAGGCATCATTAGTATCAGGAGAAAAACGCAGGTCAGTTATCGGGGAAGTCCTGTGTGCCATTTTAAGGGGGAGCTGCAGAATCTTGGAGTGGCTGAAACGTTCCTGAGACGGAAGACAAAGATTTTACAACTTTCAGAGGTTTATAAGCAAAAAGTGGCTGATGTGCTAACGTGGTGGTGGTGGGGGGAGGAATGTTCCAGGGGGCAATCTGATGGGTTGTCTCCAATGTGTCATTAAGGTGCTCTAGAGCATCTGTGTTGCTGCCATATCAACTGGATGGGAACACCAGGTAATCAATTTCAGTTGAGAGCACTAATTTATCACTCTGCCATCTTTTATTGCCGGCTGGAGCCTCTCTCTCTCTTTCTCAGTCCTCTCTTCTCCTTACATGCAAAATAAGGTGGGGAATAAACAAAGACAATCCCAGTCTTTCCATTTAGTTCCAATGGGAATGGAGTTTGTTTAATATAGGGTAAAGAAAAGAGAGGGCATTTGTTCACTTGGAGAGTTTCAGAGAGTGGCCATGGTTGGTCTACGCTAGCTAGGGTTGCCAAGTCCAATTTAAGAAATATCTGGGGACTTTGGGGGTGGAGCCGGGAGACTTTGGGGGTGGAGCCAGGAGACATTAGGGATGGAGCCAAGATCAAGGCTGTGACAATTCAACTCCAAAGGGAGTTCTGGCCATCACATTTAAAGGGACGGCACACCTTTTCAATGCTTTCCTTCCATAGGAAATAATGAAGGATAGGGGCACCTTCTTTTGGGGCTAATAGAATTAAACCCCCTGGTCTAATCTTTTTGAAACTTGGGGGGTATTTTGGGGAGAGGCACTAGATGCTATACTGAAAATTTGGTGCCTCTATCTCAATAAACAGCCCCACCCCCCCGGAGCCCCAGATACCCGCGGATCAATTCTCCATTATTTTCTATGGGAATAAATCTCCCTAGGGAATAAGAGAGTTCCCAGCAGACATTTCCCTCCCCTCCCCCGCTTTCTGATGACCCTGAAGCGGGGGGAGGGTCTCCAAACCGGGGGATCCCCTGCCCCCACCTGGGGACTGGCAACCCTAACGCTAGCAGAGCTGGATTTAAGTCCAGCATAGGGTCGCCAGGTCCAATTCAAGAAATATCTGGGGACTTTGGAGGTGAAGCCAGGAGACATTGGGGGCGGAGCCAAGAGCAGGGTTGCGACAAGCATGATTGAACTCCAAAGGAGGTTCTGGCCATCACATTTAAAGGGACTGCACACCTTTAAAATGCCTTCCCTCTACAGGAAATAATGAAGGATAGGGGCATATCCTATTGGGGCTCATGGAATTGGATCCCCTGGTCCAATCTTTTTGACACTTGGAGGTGTTTTGAGGAGAGACACCAGATGCCATGCTGCAAATTTGGTGCCGCTACTTTAACAAACAGCCCCTCCTGAGCCCCAGATACTCATGGATCGATTCTTCATTATAGCTTATGGGAATCGGTCTCCATAGGGAATAATGGCGTGCCCAGCAGACATTTCCCTCCCACCCACCCCACTTTCTGATGACCCTGAAGTGGAGGGAGGGCCTCCAAACTGCGGGATCCCATGCCCCCACCTGGGGATTGTGCAAACCAAATAGAGAATCATGGCGGAGAGTGGCAAAAGAAAACCCCAAAAGGGTTCCGTGACAACCAGCCTCACAAAGGAAAGATTTCTCAAAGTAACTTTAAGAAATTAGGGTTTGTAGAATCTTCCGGGCTCAAGTGCCGTGTTCTACTGGAGAAAGTTTTTCTTCCAGATGTTTCGTTCTCGGCTACAGAGAACATCCTCAGTGGCATTGCAGCCGGAGCTACTGAGGATGTTCTCCGTAGCCGAGAACGAAACGTCTGGAAGAAAAACTTTCTCCAGTAGAACATGGCACTTGAGCCCAAAAGATTCTACAAACCCTAATGATGTTACCAGCTGTGAAAATCTGAAATCTTTGATAACTTTAAGAAAATTTCAATCGTTCTATTATCAATCTCATACAAATTATTTCACAAGTCATACCCTGACAAACAAACACCCATACTTAGTGCAAAAGAAGGACAAAAATAAGTATATAAACAGTGCAATCCTGGAAGAAGACTGCAGATTTATACCCCATCCTTCTCTCTGAATCAGAGACTCAGAATGGCTTAAAATCTCCTATATCTTCTCCCCCCACAACAGACACCCTGTGAGGTGGGTGGGGCTGAGAGGGCTCTCCCAGCAGCTGCCCTTTCAAGGAAAACTCCTGTGAGAACTACGACTGACCCAAGGCCATTCCAGCAGCTGCAAGTGGAGGAGTGGGGAATCAAACCTGATTCTTTCAGATAAGATTCCATGCACTTCGCCACTACACCAAACTGGTGTAGAAAAGTTTCTCCACTTAAAGAGAATCCCCGGTTCAGTTCCTGAGGAGACCACGTGATGGTTAAAGTTCCACAACGGGCAGTTGTCTTGTATAATAGTCTTGAAACACAGCGACGAAGTAGTACTTTTATCTTCCCTCATTTCAAATGAAGCTTTGACCAGCTTTCTAACAAATATCGGAGCATGACAAGATTCCACAATTTTGGCACACAATTAAGTTTCACTTTACAGGTCTTATCTGGAGGGGAGGGGTGCTATATCGGGCACAGCTGCTCATGTGATCACACCAAATGTCCGACTAGGAAAACGAGGTCAGGGGCTTTGTGTCCCCCATGGGAAGAAAGATGGAGTATGTAAATAAATAAATAGAAGGAGCCCACCAACTGAGAATTATGGGAGTGTGCCTAACCCACTGCCCTTCCAGTACATACAGCCACCATGCTGTGTGAATATGCATGTTTACTCTGGATGTGCAAACTAAACACTAGTATGTGTGTGGAAAATGCACATGTGCCCCAGCCATGAAGCATGGTGACCATGAGTTTCAGAAGAGTCATGGGTATGACACACACACATTATTTGTGATTGGGGGTGAAATTTAGAGGGTCAGATGCTGTAGTGATCCCATCATAGGTCTTTATTTAGTGAAAACCCAGCTGGAAACACACACGGCTCATTACAACTCTATACACAGAAACTCCACCCAAAACACACCTCCAGCAATTAAAAACCCAATAGAAAAATAGGTCCTCGGAACCCTCATTTGCATGGGCTTCATTCAAATGGATATTACCTGATTGGCTGGCTCAACAAGGGCAGCCACTCTGCGTGTAGCTGCAAGGAGCCTCTCAAACAATGGGCTTCATTCAAATTGATATTACCTGATTGGCTGGCTCAGCAAGGGTGGTAACTCTGAGTGTAGCTGCAAGGAGCCTCTCCAACAATGGGCTTCATTCAAATGGATATTACCTGATTGGCTGGCTCAACAAGGGCAGCCACTCTGCGTGTAGCTGCAAGGAGCCTCTCAAACAATGGGCTTAATTCAAATGGATATTACCTGATTGGCTGGCTCAGCAAGGGTGGTAACTCTGAGTGTAGCTGCAAGGAGCCTCTCCAACAATGGGCTTCATTCAAATGGATATTACCTTGAGTGTAGCTGCATGGAGCCTCTCAAACTATGGGCTTCATTCAAATTTATATTACCTGACTGGCTGGCTCAGCAAAGGCAGCCACTCTGAGTGTAGCTGCAAGGAGCCTCCCAACAATGGGCTTCATTCAAATAGATATTACCTTGAGTGTAGCTGCAAGGAGCCTCTCAAACAATGGGCTTCATTCAAGTGGATATTACCTTGAGTGTAGCTGCAAGGAGCCTCTCAAACAATGGGCTTCATTCAAATGGATATTACCTGATTGGCTGGCTCAGCAAGGGCAGCGAATCTGAATGCAGCTGCAAGGAGCCTCTCCAACAAAGGGTTTTCATTTGAGGTTCCCAGTACAGGTGGGCTCCTGATACATGTAGTTGCAATGTCTCAGAAGATCAATGAAGACAATAGCACTAAGAATACAGAGCATCACTTGCCCCAGATAGAGAGTCCCATCTATACCTTGTGGCTAATAGCCACTGATGGAATTCTGCTCCTTAATAATGCTATGCTATGCTATGCTAAAACTTCCTTCCCCCCTTTTTTTTTTAGAATATGATGAAAACATCTTCAATGTACACCTCAAAAAATCAAATGAGTGGGAAACCACCGTTAAATCTGCAAAGGCTTCCTCGAGCGTTGTCGTAGCTGAAGGCTGCTCGGAATGCTTCTTCTGCTGGTTTCCTCCCTCTATTTTATTTTATTTTATTGAAAAATCTAATCTAAAAAAATCCATTCTTTAAAAAAAAATCTGATTATCGTGTCTGGGTGTGTGTGTGTGTGTGAAAGAGAGAGAGAGAGAGAGAAGGAGGGGAAAGAAAACTGAGTTTCCCTAGCTCCTTGTATCTCTCCCCAGACCCCAATTTCCTAACCAAAGCACATTACGGATCTGATGCTTTCCCACAGCTTGGTAACACATCAATAAACTAAAGATTATTGTGCTTTGTCAGGTTTTATTTTGTAACATTATGGGAAATTCTCGCCTGCTCTGGATGAGCGCTTCAACTCTTACTGTTCGACAATTAACAGAGCCAGTAATAGAAAAACGCAAAGTAATTTACCTTCGTGCGAGGGATTTCGGTTAACAAAAATTAAACTATTGAACTCTTCTGCAGCAAGAGAAGGACTCTACCTCATTATATCTAAGGGTGGTGGGTGGGATTGCTGCCCCCCTCCTCCTGTTTAAATAAAAAAAAATGCAAGGGCAAAAGCCTTGGCTGGATTTATTGTAAAGATCCCCCCCCCCCCTTCAAGATGCACTTGCTTTAGAACCGGACAAAATGTTCAATGCTAAATAGCCATATTTTATTCACCTCCTGCAACCAAGAGAGAGAGAGAGAGTGAGTTCATGTAGATAAATTAAGTTGAAAGGGGAGTTCCTTTGTACGCTGAGCAATTTCACTGCAGTGGAAAGCGAACCAAGTTGTGTTCATTTAGCAAAAGCAGTCACAGGTTCCTTCGCTTTTAGGAACCTGTTGTATATGTGCTTAGAATTGTATCTATAAGCCGGAGTTCTTGCCTGACTCACAGGGGCCTGAAGGACAGAGCTTGGGGAACTCGAGCTCCAATCAAGAGCCCCCGACTGGTTTGAATGGTCCATTCACAGGCAGCGCTGGCACTTTGGGTGTGTATATAGAGAGGGCCCTGCGGCCCTAGCAGTTAGTCTTTGTAGGCAGCGCTATACCATGCTGTATTCAATAAAAGAGCTACGTTCACTACCACCTCGCCTCATTACTGTATAGAACCCACTATATTATAGTGGCGACGGTGCAGCACTGGGAATTCACACGAAACCCCTGGTCCCGGTTGCACCTGGACTTTGCGGGGCCCTTCCAGGGACAAACGTTTTTCTTAATTGTGGGCTCATACTTAAAATGGCTGGAGGTGCTCCCGGTGGCATCCACCTCCTTCCGGGCCACCATTGGCGGTCTCTGCCAGGAGTGCACCACGCATGGCCTCCCGGACTTGCTGGTCTCAGATAACGAGACGGCCTTCATGTCAGGAGAATTCCAGGACTTCTGTGCCCACAACCTCATTAGGCACATCAGGTCAGCCCCATTCCACCCGGCCACCAACGGCCCGGCCGAAAGGATGGTGCGGACGATTAAAGAATCGCTCCGCCGCAACATCCAGGGGGACTGGGAGGGCCGCCTTGCAGAATTCTTACTATCACAGCACAGTATTCCCTCCTCAGCCATGGACTGCAGCCCTGCCGAACTCCTCATGGGCCGCTGGGTAGCCACCCTACTAGACCGATTGCACCCAGACAGAGCCCTCGACCTGCAGGAGGTCCCAGAGTCGATCCGGGCACCTCGGGGGCTAGATACGGGGGACCAGGTTATGGCTAAGAACTTTGGGGGAGGGCCCGCTTGGATTCCGGCAAGAGTTGTCAGGGTGCTGGGGTCCGATTTGTACGAGGTTACAACGGAGGGGGGGGGGTCGGGTCCACCATAAGGAGGCACATCGACCAGCTGAGATCCCGCGAGAGCCCCGGGGTAGAAGTTGAGGATTACAGTTCTGACAACCAGACCGCCACCTCCACTCCTTCCCTGACTGACACAGCGGAAGCAGGGGCCCCGAGCCCCGCCCTTCAGGCGGAACCGGCGGTCACGGAGGCCCGGGAACCGTCAGCTGAAAGCGATTCAGCGGCAGCCCCTCCCCTCATCGCCGCTGCAACTGCGTCCACTCCCCCACCCCCTCCGGGGCTCAGGCGGTCCACCAGAGAGCATCGCAAGCCAGCCTATCTCAAGGACTACGTCAGCTAGGCTTGCGAACTAAGGGATGTTGTATATGTGCTTAGAATTGTATCTATAAGCTGGAGTTCTTGCCTGACTCACTGGGGCCTGAAGGACAGAGCTTGGGGGACTCGGGAACAATAGGCAGCAGGATCCAAATCCTGCTGCCCTGCTCCAATCAAGAGCCCCCGACTGGTTTGAATAGTCCAGTCATAGGCAGCGTGGGAGCTTTGGGTGTGTATATAGAGAGGGCCCCACGGCCCTAGCAGTTAGTCTTTGTAGGCAGCGCTATACCATCCTGTATTCAATAAAAGAGCTACGTTCACTACCACCTTGCCTCATTACTGTATAGAACCCAGTATATTATAGAACCATGCTACAGGGTTGCCACCTCTGGGTTGGGAAATTCCTGGGAATTTGGACGTGAAACTTGAGAGAGGTGGAGTTTAGGAAGGGAGGGAGCTCAGAGGAGTACAATGCAATGGAGTTCACTGCCCCAGACGAAGAGCTCCAATGATAAGCTGTGGCTAATAGCCACTGATGGACCTCTGCTCCATATTTTTATCCAATCCCCTCTTGAAGCAGGCTATGCTTGTAGCTGCCAACACCTCCTGTGGCAGTGAATTCCACATGTTAATCACCCTTTGGGTGAAGAAGGACTTCCTTTTATCAGTTCTAGCCCAACTGCTCAGCAATTTCATGGAGTGCCTGCGAGTTCTCGTATTGTGAGAAAGGGAGAAAAGGACTTCATTCTCTACCTTCTCCATCTATAGTCTTGTAACCCTCTATCATGTCACCCCACAGTTGACGTTTCTCCAAGCTAAAGAGCCCCAAGCATTTTAACCTTTCTTCATAGGGAAAGTGTTCCAAACCTTTAATTATCCTAGTTGCCATTTTCTGGACTTTTTTTCCAATGCTATAATATCTTTTTTGAGGTGCGGTGACCAGAATTGTACACAGTATCCCAAATGAGGCTGCACCATTGATTTATCCAGGGGCATTATGATACTGGCTGATTTGTTTTCAGTTTCCTTCTTAATAATACCCAGTATGGTGTTGGCCTTTTTTATTGCTGTTGCACACTGTCTTGACATTTTCAATGAGTTATCTACCAAGATCTCTCTCTCTTGGTCAGTCTCCACCAGTTCACACCCCATTCTTGACTTTCTTGAATGAATGAGAATTGTCTCATGCACTTTGGGACAGTGGAAAGAAATTGTGCTATGGCGAATGATTGACAAGTTCCAATATCAGTTATTGTAAACGGTGGATACAAATGAGCACAGAGTCACTTTAAGACTGAATCCTTAATATACTTAACGCAAATGATAACGTTTTTCAGTATGCTTTCGCGGGTGCATTTCCACTGTTTGATTTGTCTGTTTGCTTAGTTTTCTTTTGTGACTCTCTCTCTTACTATTGCAAATGCACAGGTGGGGGCTGAACTTCTCCCAGAATTACAAGATCAACATCTCTGGAACAAATGGCAGCTTTGGAGGGGGGCTCTAGGGCATCACATCATGTGGCTCTTACATTAAGCAAATGTGGCCGCCCCTGCAATAGAGCAAAGCAATAGAACAATGTTGGCATTTTAAAGGTCAAGAAGAAGAAGAAGAAGAAGAAGAAGAAGAAGAAGAAGAAGAAGAAGAAGATATTGGATTTATATCCCGCCCTCCACTCCAAAGAGTCTCAGAGCGGCTCACAATCTCCTTTCCCTTCCTCCCCCACAACAGACACCCTGTGAGGTGGGTGGGGCTGGAGAGAGCTCTCACAGCAGCTGCCCTTTCAAGGACAACCTCTGCCAGAGCTATGGCTGACCCAAGGCCATTCCAGCAGTTGCAAGTGGAGGAGTGGGGACTCAAACCCGGTTCTCCCAGATAAGAGAGCTATGGCTGACCCAAGGCCATTCCAGCAGGTGCAAGTGGAGGAGTGGGGAATCAAACCCGGTTCTCCCAGATAAGAGAGCTATGGCTGACCCAAGGCCATTCCAGCAGCTGCAAGTGGAGGAGTGGGGAATCAAACCCGGTTCTCCCAGATAAGAGAGCTCTGGCTGACCCAAGGCCATTCCAGCAGCTGCAAGTGGAGGAGTGGGGAATCAAACCCGGTTCTCCCAGATAAGAGAGCTATGGCTGACCCAAGGCCATTCCAGCAGGTGCAAGTGGAGGAGTGGGGAATCAAACCCGGTTCTCCCAGATAAGAGAGCTATGGCTGACCCAAGGCCATTCCAGCAGGTGCAAGTGGAGGAGTGGGGAATCAAACCCGGTTCTCCCAGATAAGAGAGCTATGGCTGACCCAAGGCCATTCCAGCAGCTGCAAGTGGAGGAGTGGGGAATCAAACCCGGTTCTCCCAGATAAGAGAGCTATGGCTGACCCAAGGCCATTCCAGCAGGTGCAAGTGGAGGAGTGGGGAATCAAACCCGGTTCTCCCAGATAAGAGAGCTCTGGCTGACCCAAGGCCATTCCAGCAGCTGCAAGTGGAGGAGTGGGGAATCAAACCCGGTTCTCCTAGATAAGAGAGCTATGACTGACCCAAGGCCATTCCAGCAGCTGCAAGTGGAGGAGTGGGGAATCAAACCCGGTTCTCCCAGATAAGAGTCCGCACACTTAACCACTACACCAAATTGGCTTTCCAGTTTAAAGCCGCCCCTAGACTCCAAAACCAATAATGGATGTAGCAAACAATGAAATAGGAAACGGGGTGATAACAGATGGGTTTTGGAGGGTGGATTGGAGGTGTCCCAAATTGGGCCATCTCAAAAAGAGCCTTTCCGAACCCGCCACATGTTCCCCAGTGAAGCAGCCCCATCCTGTCTGCGAGATAACTTGGCACGATCAGATGGGGGGTGCCTCAGAGGCCGGACTGTTATTCCTCCCCCCCCCAAAGAGTCATGCGCTCAAGCACTCTGGGTAGTTTTTACCCCCGGCCCCAAAAAAAGCCAGAAGTGTCTTGAGACAGCTTGGCGGTTTCGCACTGCTAAGGTGCGTCGCTTGCGCCCTTCCACTTCCAGATGCTGAGAAGGCAACTGGTGTGTGGCTCAAAAATTTGTTACTGCCACGGGATTGGTAGATTTTTAAGCAGCACTGTGGAGGACGGAAGATGGGGGTGAGGACAGGACAGGACGAGGACGGGCAGCAGGTGATGTGTGTGTGGAAGGATTTTTTAGGTCCATTTCTGAGGCATCTCTGAGTTGACCCAAAGTGCTGGTCTGTAATCACCCAGGAGTTCCTTCTTTCCTTTTTATGAATCACCGATGCTGACATGGAGCGATGCTAGTCATATATGGTCTCCTTTCCACCCCAAAGCCCAAATAGGACAACCAGGCTTGGGAGATAATCCGCCACTGCTCTCCAGTGGCCTTTCGCAGTCATCAGCAGCCCCCTCCCTACTCTCAAGTCAGCCTCCACACTTCCTTTGAATGCTTGCTTCCAAATTCATTCCACCTTCCCCTTGCCACGTGCTGGATTCCTGCGGACCAATCAGGTTCACGCTGGCGGCAGAGTGTTTAAACAGAGGACTTTTGATGGTGTCTCCATCGCTGGTTTCTCCCAGGCAGAAAATGATGGATGGTATGGATTTGTGAAGGGGGTGGTGGTGGTTTAAAAACAGTCCTCTGCCTGCCTCTTTGCACATACAAACAAAACAGCGTCCTGTTTAAGATGGGAGCTTTAGGCTAGAGTGCTGAAAAGCTTTCCCCCTTCGTAAAGCAAAAGCCTGTATCAGATGTGTTGAAATCTCCTACTTGACCCTTGCGTAACCTTCGATCCACAAGGTACAAAGTGGGACATGGCTAATCCTGGCAAGTAGGTTTTAAGCAAACAGAGTAAGAATTTCTAACCTCTGGTCAGACTTATTTAACCCTCACACAAGCACAGTTTCTCCGTGAAAATTAAAATTTCTGCCCCTCCCCTGCATTGAGTGAACAATATAAATCTTCGGACAGATAGTTTTCCATAGATCATTTGGAAACTACATTCCTCCCCCCAAGGGTTTTAGCTTCACCGTTAGAACATAAGAGAAGCCATATTGGATCAGGCCAATAGCCTATCCAGTCCAACACTCTGTGTCACACAGTGGCCAAAAAAACCAAGTGCCATCAGGAGGTCCACCAGTGGGGCTAGAAGCCCGCCCACTGTGCCCCCTCCTCCAAGCACCAAGAATACAGAACATCATTGCCCCAGACAGAGAGTTCCAACAATAAGCTGTGGCTAATAGCCACTGATGGACTATCCAATCCAGATGCTTATCCAATCCCCTCTTGAAGCTGTCTATGCTTGTAGCTGCCAAACCTCCTGTGGCAGTGAGTTCCGCATGTTAATCACCCTTTGGGTGAAGAAGTACTTCCTTTTATCAGTTCTAACCTGACTGCTCAGCAATTTCATTGAGTGTCCACGAGTTCTCGTATTGTGAGAATGGGAGAAAAGTACTTCTTTCTCTACCTTCTCTATCATCATTCATGGTGACTTCCAAGACTTTTCATCAGGATTCTGAAATTCAGGTGTAAGCTCTTCAAAACTGGCAACAAAAGGGTCCCATTAATTAACACAGGCATTATAACTAATCTAATTTTTAAATAACAAAGATAATCTGATATCTTCAAACATGGTCATTTTGTGGAACCTAGCTGTCTAGCTCACCATTCATGGAAGCTGGAAGTGGAGAGAAGGAAGTCGTGAAGACCGTGATGGAGAGGGCCTGGTTGCATACCGATCTTGCCACCAGACAAGCATGTTGCAGCATTCCTTTTAAGCAACTTGGAAGAATATGCATATTTCCCATTGTAACTTTGCAAAGAAAGGGGCTAGGGAAGAAAAGGGGGTATGGATTTAGTTTTGAAAATGAAATCTGAAAATTCAGAGGTGGGAAGACGTTGGGTGTGATCACACTGGCGATTAGGGGAAGCATTATCCCAGCTCTGAAAAACCCGGTTCTCTTTTATCCGTGCCCCGGCATTCACACAGCTAGGAGAGGCACGGGCCACATATGTGCAAGAGGAGTCTTCAGACTGCTCATGCGCATGCCGGGTGGGTGTGAAACGGGTGCAGCGTGTGCCCAGCTGTTCAGACAGCCGGGAAACATTCCCTACATTCAGTTTATAGGTTTGCTACCTAGAAGTTCCTGGTAGCTATGTAATCCAGTCCCAGCCCATTCTGAGATGAGGTAGGAATGGGCAGGACTCAAGAGGCAGATAAATCTGGATGGGAGGCATGGCTAGGTTGGGCCAAATCTGTCATATGATTGCACCCATAATGGGAGGACTTTGTCGCCAAATGCCCCCTGGCAGCTACTGATTTACAACCTTTTGTGGACCACCCCGTAAAAAAAAAGTCTGCCAAGAAAACGTCATGATGTGGCGTCACCCCACGGGTCGGCAACGACTTGGTGCTTGCACAAGGGACTACCTTTTAGCTTTTTATTTCTACCCCAAACATTCCATATTTTAAGCTGGAAGCATGAGCTAGATATCTTGAGAGGAAGCAGATATTATAAGGTGGTGATTTCAAATTTGTTGAACTTCTTCATATCCTCACTAGTACCGATGCTGGCTTTGGAGAGTATTCTGTTCTGTAAAAAAACCCAACAGTGATGGAATGGGACAGAAAACTAGGACCAACTACTCAACTGGCATGTAAATAAAGGTCTTTATTTTGTGCTTTGGACTAAGTGCCTAATAAGTGCGGGATAAGTGTGGGAGCTGCTTCAATTCCGCAGGGCCTGCAGGACAGAGCTTTTTCACCAGACTTTCAGCTGAGGTAATGGGTGTCACTTGTTACCGGCCTTCCCCCCCCCCCCCGCCCCATTCCATCCCAGCACTACAAGATCTGCTGGACCCGGACAATAGGTCACATCTGTGTGGCAGAATCTGCCATCTTAGTCTTTGTAATTTTAGATTTTTATATATTTTCAATTGGTCTTTTACTGTTTTTATGATGTAACCCGCCCTGAGCCTGTTCTATGGGAAGGGCAGGCTGAAAATCAAATAAATACATACATAACTAAATACTTTATGGGGCCAGAAAGAACTCCATTGGCTCCTGGGGATCAGCTGATAACGGAAAGCTGCAGTACCACCCTCTGGCCAGCAGAGCCCAAGCCAACAGCTCCCCCTTCTGGCAACTTGCAAGCCATCATAGTGACTGAAATATTTGTCTGGTTTACCTGGCACAAGTTCCTCCGGAGGGCTAACAAGAGGGCACAGAAGCCAAGGCCTTCTTCTGATGTTGCCTCTTGGCTCTGGGATCCAGAGGCTAACTGTCTCCGAATGCGAAAGTTCCCTTTATTCATCATAGCCACTAATAGACCTGTCTTCCATGAATCTATCTAATCCCATTTTTAAGCTATCGATGCCTGCGGCCATCACTACATCCTGTGGTAGCAAATTCCACATTTTAATCACTTGTTCTGTAAAGAAGTATTTCCTTTGGTCTGTTCTAAATTTTCATGAGATGCCTTAGAGTTTCAGTTGGGGAAAGGAGAGTAAGTTCACTTTGTCTCCTTTCTCAACTGGACGCATAATTCCAGATGCCTCTGTCATGTCTCCTCCTAGTACTCTTCAGCCTTCCCTTCTAGGAAAAATGCTTCAATCCCCTAAACATCTTGGTTGTCCTCTTCTGTACTTTTTTCCAGTTCTGCAAAGCCAGTTTGGTGTAGTGGTTAAGTGTGCGGACTCTTATCTGGGAGAACCGGGTTCGATTCCCCACTCCGCCACTTGCACCTGCTGGCATGGCCTTGGGTCAGCCATAGCTCTCGTAGGAGTTGTCCTTGAAAGGGCAGCTTCTGTGAGAGCCCTCTCCAGCCCCACCCACCTCGCAGGGTGGCTGTTGTGGGGGAGGAAGGAAAGGAGATTGTGAGCCGCTCTGAGACTCTTCGGAGTGGAGGGCGGGATATAAATCCAATATCTTCATCTACCTCACAGGGTGTCTGTTGTGGGGGAGGAAGGTAAAGGAGATTGTGAGCCGCTCTGAGACTCTTCGGAGTGGAGGGCGGGATATAAATCCAATATCTTCCTCTTCTTCTTGCAATGTCCTTTTTGAGATACAGGGAAAAGAACTGCACACAGTGTTCCAAATGAGTACTGTCATGACTCGGGGGGGGGGGGGTCTTACCAATTGCTGCCACCACTCTGGGTTAAGGGTTTCCCTTGAGAAGGCCCAGAGTTCCCTCCCAAGCCCTTCAGGCCTCCCTTAGCTTAGGCCAAATAATAGGTGTGAGGACCAGGCAGAGTGAACAACAGGGAAAAAAAAGATTTATTTAAAAGTCAGTGCAATATAACAAACAGGGAGCATAAACAGTAAAAGGGTGAAAGGAAACTAAACAAATGCCCTGGCGCATCTATCTGTACAGTCCCTACTCTAATACCAACACTTACCCCCTTGGGTAAGGGTCTTTCCCCTGCTTCAAGCTCTCCAGGCTACAGCCTGCCTCCAGCTCAGCCTTCCAGGGAAAGAACACCCCCTGCCTGGGCTTGGCCCTTTATCTTCTCCTCCCAGGCCCCACCCCTCTCTGGGCCAGTTTCTCTCCAAAACCTGGCCACCCAATCAGAGGGACAGGAGGGATCCTGGGAAATGTAGGCTCTTCCCAGTAACTCCTAAGCAGGCTTCCCTGGGCTGCAGGCCTTGCTAGGCCCAGGATCATGACAAGTACTGTTGTGGGACACTTTCTTTACATGCATTATGCTAAACCATCCAGGGGTAATGATTGGCATGAATTTGAAAGAAGAAAGATTTAGGAGGGGACTGGAGTCATGTTGGTCTGAAACAGAAGAAGAAAAAGAAGAAGAAGATATTGGATTTATATCCCGCCCTCCACTCCGAAGAGTCTCAGAGCGGCTCACAATCTCCTTTCCCTACCTCCCCCACAACAGACACCCTGTGAGGTGGGTAGAGCTGAGAGGGCTCTCACAGCAGCTGCCCTTTCAAGGACAACCTCTGCCAGAGCTATGGCTGACCCAAGGCCATTCCAGCAGGTGCAAGTGGAGGAGTGGGGAATCAAAGCCGGTTCTCCCAGATAAGAGTCCGCATACTTAACCACTACACCAAACTGGCTCTCCAGCAGAACAACGTTTAAGTCCAGTGGCACCTTTAGGACCAACCAAGTTTTATTCAAGATGTGAGCTTTTGTGGGCATGCACGTTTCTGGCAGAAACATCACTGCAGCCGATACACTCTGAAAAAGAAACGTGAGACAGCGGTGGAAACATCTGGGGATCCAAAGGCATCACCTTGGTCGTAGTCCTGACTGCCGTTATATAAATGCTGTTTTTATTAAGATGTTTCTCAGCACAACCTCCCCACCGCCGCTTCCCCCAAGCAGAATATACAATAATACACCAGAAATCCCTAAAGAGTGGTAAAATCCTGACATGATTTAAGGAGGAAGACTCTGATAAGGAGATAAAAATCTAATAAACAGGGCCTTGGTGAGTCTCCGGGACCGCCAGAGTAAGCAGCGCCCCTCCCAAAGAAAACAAAAGGCATTCTAATCTCAGGGACGCTCCACTCCCCGCCAACCATCTGAAGAAGAAAGTGAAGGCCATGACCTCGGCAGACTGAAGTTATGAGCATAGTGACAAGGAAATATTTGGCTTGGTTCAAGACACAAAATCCGTCACTACATTCTTTAATATCTACAGTCAAGCGCGCACACAAACACAAACTCCAGATTGCGGAACACAAGTCGGCTGCCATGAAGTTACATTTATGCAGAACCTCTCTAGACTTCGGTCTCTGCCCACACGTTCCCGAATACATAGCTGAAATGGCTTTTGTGCAAGCGCAGCGGGCATTTAGTTCAACAATGCGTAATTTGCACGGAGCCTGCAGGGACCAGGCATAAGGCGTACAATGCGGCATCCTATAGTCAGTATGAGACTCTCTGTCTCTCTCTCTGACATCAAGTCACAAGGGAATTATGGGAACCCCGTGGGCTTTTCCAGATAAGGGATGTTCAAAGGTGTTTTGCCATTACTTGCCTCCACGTCACAACCTTGATATCTCTTGATGGTCTTTGGTGTTCTCCCTTCCAAACATTGACCAGGGTCAACCCTACTTAGCTTCTGAGATATAATGAAATCGGGCTAACCTGGGTTATTCAGCTAGAGGCATGTTATGCATGAATACATGCAAAGTAACCCAATGAACAGCCTGGAACAGTTTGCAAACAGCCAAACTGTTAGACGAACAAACAAATTGCCATGACAAAGAGAACATATCCGCCTTCACCTATTCTTATGAATATCTGTGCGCTGTCCCAGGAAACATCTTTAAAATTATTTGAGGGATCCTTTGTGAAGGACATTAAAAATGCCACTCCCCCCCCCCAAGAAATCCTAAGAAAATTTTCTCAGAAGTAGGTGGCAGTGATTCTACATGGACTCAATGGCCAGTGGATTGTCATCAGAATAATTTTTCGTTGATTAATTACCTGGCATTTAACCAGTAAAGCAATTCAATTTAAATATATTTACATACTGTAAAATCTCTGTGAAGGTGACTTTTTCAGCTTCTCTGACATGCAAAATAGCTTACAATTTAATAAACAAAAGCTGTCAATCCTCATCAGAAGGGGCTGATCTCTTTAATCAAGGCACATATACAGCAACAAAAAGAAATTCAAAACCCATCAGTACTGGGAAAGAAACACTGATAAAAGATCATATGGGTTTCCTCGAAAGGCTTTCTGCTTCAGTACCTTATAAGTCATCATTTCTTATTCAGGGAGGCCATGATAGGCTGAAGCAGGAAGGTCCTATAACCAAACCTGATTGGCTACATAGTCATGCAACAATGTTCACTGTGACTTCCCTGATTGGCTGTATATGCAGGGCCTTTATTTTTTTGTAGCAGGAACTCATTTGCACATTAGGCCACATACCCCTGATGCAGCCAGTCCTCCTGGAGCTTACAGTAGGCCCTGTACTAAGAGCCCTGGAAGCTCTTGGAGGATTGGCTGCATTTAGGGCTGCTAAGCCCCCGGTCGGGGTGGGGGTTCCTTTGCCCGGGAGGTTCCCAACCCATCAGCCCACATTGGGCCAGCGGCGGGAAACTCCCCTGACATCATCGGCATGATGACATCACCCGGAAGTGACATCATCGTGCAGGCGACATCGCGCGGCGGCCACTCTAGGCATTTCTGGGAAAACTCTATGGTTTTCCCGGACGCTCTAGTCTTTTGGGAGGAAAAACTCTATGGTACAATGGCCGGGGAGCAGATGGGACTTGGCAACCCTAGCTGCATCCAGGGCTTCTTTTGTTGCAGGAATGCCTTTGCATATTAGGCCACACACCCCTGATGTAGCCTGGAGCTTACAGTAGGCCCTGCACTAAGACTCTCTGTAAGCTCTTGGGTACATCAGAGGTTTGTGGCCTAATATGCAAAGGAGTTCTTGCTACAAAAAAAAAGCCCTGTATATACTGTATGTATGCCATCAAATTGCAACTCACACATGGCGATTCCAGTAAGAGAGAGCCAGTTTGATGTAGTGGTTAAGTGTGCGGACTCTTATCTGGGAGAACCGGGTTTGATTCCCCACTCCTCCACTTGCACCTGATGGCATGGCCTTGGGTCAGCCATAGCTCTGGCAGAGGTTGTCCTTGAAAGGGCAGCTGCTGTGAGAGCCCTCTCCAGCCCCACCCACCTCACAGGGTGTCTGTTGTGGGGGAGGAAGGTAAAGGAGATTGTGAGCCGCTCTGAGACTCTTCGGAGTGGAGGGCGGGATATAAATCCAATGTCTTCATCTACCTCACAGGGTGTCTGTTGTGGGGGAGGAAGGTAAAGGATATTGTGAGCCACTCTGAGAGTCTTCGGAGTGGAGGGCGGGATATAAATCCAATGTCTTCATCTACCTCACAGGGTGTCTGTTGTGGGGGAGGAAGGGAAAGAAGATTGTGAGCCGCTCTGAGACTCTTCGGAGTGGAGGGCGGGATATAAATCCAATATCTTCATCTACCTCACAGGGTGTCTGTTGTGGGGGAGGAAGGGAAAGGAGATTGTGAGCCGCTCTGAGACTCTTCGGAGTGGAGGGCGGGATATAAATCCAATAGCTTCTTCTTCGTCTTCAAGGCAAGTGAGAAGCAAAGGAGGTTTGCCATTGCCTTCTCTGCAGAAACGCCACATAGCCAAACCCAGTGGGCTATCACGGTGATGCAAAAACACTAGCAAAAGAGCAACTAGGCCCAGCCACTGGCTTTTGAATATTAATTAAAAAGAATTTAACTCTGGAAGAGGGTGGATAAAAAATCATGTTGTTTCTATAATTACCGTTTTCCTAAACTCAGCACAGCATATGGTCTCCTAGTTAGCATTTCTCCGAGTATTTATTACTCGAACGACACCCGCTGTAGCACAGACTCAGATAATTATCAAGGGGCTTAGTATTAACAGCAAACTTAACTGAAGTGTGATCAGAGACTGAAATGTTTAAATTATTTAAGAATGAAGGCTTTTTAGAGCACAAAAGTTAATTTTAAGGACTACAGTTAACCTGACGTCTTTTTAAAAATGCTCTCTAGGGTCGGGGCGGCCCTAGTGTGTGCAGCGCCGACGGGCAGACTTGTCTGACACCGCCCCCTGGGCTGCCCTCTCCCCTATTTTTAATCTTTGGTGCTGCAACACAGCACCGCGCTCCAGCCCCTGTCCCTGCCACCCCCGCCTATAGCACTCTCTGAGCATCGTCCAGATGGAGGACGCTCAGAGAGCGCTATAGAGACTCCGTGCTGGCTAGAAGCCCTTCCCTGCCTCTCTCTGATGCTCAGAAACATCAGAGAGGGGTGGGGAAGTCTCCTGGCAGCCCACAGTCTTTGTATCAGCAGAGGACGCTCAGGGAGCGATACAGAGACTGTGCACCGGCGAAACTTGTGCATTTGCCTATGGTGCTGGGCTGGGAGGGCCCAATTTGGCGCCCTACCCAGCCTAGCGCCTTAGGCAAGTGCCTAGTTTGCCTAGTGGTAGGGCCGGCCTACCTGTCTACGGCATCTCTGATGTTCCCTCTAAGCTGAGTTAGTGTGAGCTAGCCCACAGTTTTTTAGCTCCAGCTCACACATTTTTGTGTTAGCTAAGGAAAGGGGCCTCGGAACCACTCAATTTATGTTGTAGCTCACAAATTTAATGCCAGTCGCTCACAAAGTAGTTTTTTGTTGTTGTTCACAAGACCCCACAGCTTAGAGGGGACACTGGTTAGGACTAGGTAGGGCGTTTTTGGGGGCTAATCCCAAGCGCCGTGACGAACTCAAATGCCAAGTGTTGCGATGGCGGAAGGGACTTATAGTGACCCTGTAGGGTTTTCCAAGCAAGAGACGAACGGAAGTGTTTTGCCATCTTCCTCCTCTGCGTCGCACCCCTGACCAACCCTGCTTAGCTTCCACGATCGGACAAAATTGGGATAGCCTGGGCCATCCAGGTGGATTGGTGTGTTCAGTTCTTCATTAATAATAATAATAATAATAATAATAATAATAATAATAATAATAATAATAATAATAATAATAATAAAATTTTATTTATACCCCGCCCTCCCCCGCCAAAGCAGGCTCAGGGCGGCTAACAACACAGTGACCAATGGTACATTAATAAATAAAACATTAATAAACAACATAGTAACCAATGGTGCATTAATTAAAACAATTACATTAAGAACATTAAATTAAGCATTAATTTAACCTTAAAAACCAGTAGAACATTGATTAAAGCAAACTATAACATTATCATTGACGCTATTCTAGTTAGTGCTAATGGCGGATTTTCTTCGTTGTAAAATTGTACTTCAGCTGTTCATAAAAGCTAATTTAAAAAGAGCGGTCTTGCAGGCCCTGCGGAACTGATCAAGGTTCCGCAGGGCCCGCACCTCCTCTGGAAGTTGGTTCCAGAGATATGGGGCCGCAGCCGAGAAGGCCCGTGAGCGGGTGTTCTGTAGTTTAACTTCTCTTGGCCCAGGGGTAGTCAGTCTGTTTTTTCCTACTGACCTCAGTGCTCTCTGGGGCTATTAGGGTTTGTAGAATCTTTCGGGCTCAAGTGCCGCGTTCTACTGGAGAAAGTTTTCCTTCCAGACGTTTCGTTCTCAGCTGCGGAGAACATCCTCAGTGGCGTAGGATGATCCTCAGAACGCCACTGAGGACGTTCTCCGCAGCTGAGAACGAAACGTCTGGAAGGAAAACTTTCTCCAGTAGAACGCGGCACTCGAGCCCGAAAGATTCTACAAACCCTAATGATGTTGCCAGCCGTGAAAACCTGAAATCTTTGATAATTAATCTATTGTTTCCTTTTCTAACATATGGATTCAAGGGCCTTTGCTTAGAATTCATTGCTATGAATGGCAGCCCACACAGATACAGGCCTGTTTGTTTTTTTGTTTTTTTTTAAAGAATTGAACAACTTAGCTTGCAATTGTTTCAACTGCAGTTGTTAGTCGTGCCATCTTGGCCATTGGGGACAATTGGACGTAAATGTTTTAAATAAATGGAAGCTCCATGGTCAGAAACGCTATACATTGAATGATGCCAGAGAGAAAGCAGACAGGAGAACAGTTACCTCTCTGAATTGCTAGAATCAGTTGGCTGCCGGACACTAGAAAATAAATGCTAGAATATTAATAAGACTCTTGAACCCCATTAAGCGGAGCTCTTATTATAATCTTACAACAGTGTCCCTCCCCAATGTTTTTTTTTTTTGGTAGAAAAAGCACAGCAGGAGCTCATTCGCATACTAGGTCACACCTCTTAGCTGAGGTGTTTGTGAGTTTCTTGCATTGTGCAGGGGGTTGGACTAGATGACCCTGGAAGTCCCTTCCGATTCTATGATTCTATGGTACGCCAGGCCAGCTGGAGCCCTGGCCAGCCCAGGCAGAGCTCCAATCCTGTGAGCTCCGGCAGAAAAAATAAAAAACCCTGGCCCTCCCAATTAGTCGGGAGACATCAACCTTTAGTCTGTGATCACAGCTTGAGCTGATTAATCACACAGAATAATCAACTGAAGGATGCAGGTCTGGCCTCCATTCCATAGTATGTATCTCTCCATTAGGAATGTCCACATGCCGCCATTCTCCTGGTTTAGTGCGGAGAACTGACACATATACCCCAAACATGCTTAGAAACCTGGCTGTTCCCAGAAAATGAAAGAAATAGGGGGAAATTCAGGACCTATGATTCATATCTTCACAAAGTTTCAGATGGGAATCCATGTTGGTCTACAGTAAAATGGCAAGATTTGATCACTGAAGACCAACAAGATTTCTAGGGTATAAGTTTCCTCAGGGGTGGAATTCTAGCAGGAGCTCCTTTGCATATTAGGCCACACACCCCTGATGTAGCCAGTCTTCCAAGAGCATACAAGGCTCTTTTTTGTAAGGTCTTGGAGGACTGGCTACATCAGGGGTGTGCGGCCTAATATGCAAAGGAGCTCTTGCTAGAATCCCACCCCTAAGTTTCCCATATTAGAAAGTCTGAAACCCACCAAGAACTGGGGAGAATTTCTCAAGCATCTTTGGTCATACCACTGGTCAGTATTGTCTCCTTGGGCTGACTACAGATCTCCAAGGTAGGCTTCCCAATCCCCAGGTCCCAGAGGGGGATCCCCCGGTTTTACAGGCTTCCCCCCTCCCCCAGCCAGCTGGCCGGCGGGGGAAGCCCCGCCCCCAGAGCCATCATGCACCTCCATGAACGATTCCCATAGGGAATGATGGGGAATTGATCCGCGGGTATCGGGGGCTCTGGGGGGGGGGCTGTTTTTTGAGATAGAGGCACCAAATTTTCAGTATAGCATCTAGTGCCTCTCCCCAAAATACCTCCCAAGTTTCAAAAAGATTGGGCCAGGGGGTCCAATTCTATGAGCCCCAAAAGAAGGTGCCCCTATCCTTATTTCCTATGGAAGGAAGGCATTTAAAAATTTGTGCAGTCCCCTTAAATGTGATGGCCAGAACTTCCTTGAAGTTCAATTATGCTTGTCACACCCTTGCTCTTGGCTCCACCCCCAAAGTCTCCTGGCTCCACCCCCAAAGTCCCCAGATATTTCTTAAATTGGACTTGGCAACCCTACTCCAAGGTCTCAGACTGAGTTCTTGCCTATCTCTTCCTACCCGACTCTTTTAATTAAAAATGTTGGGGATTGAACCCAGAACGCCCTGCATCCAAAGCAGATGCTCCACTGCTGAGCCACGGCCCCTCCTACATCCAGATACGTTCCTGCTTTATGGACTAGCAGCCAGCCGAACATGGATGCGATATGTGCATCCTATCTGCAGGAATTCAAAATCTGAGCGATGCCAAGACAAATAAACTAATTATCAAAGCAAGCCTTTTCTTCTTGAACGGACAAGAAGACTCTAAGTCACTAAGATTAAATGTGACATTGTGTTGTAGTCTTGGCTTTTCTTTCTTCCCATCCTTCCAAGGCGATATTTTCCAGATGGCATTTCAAGGGCAGGGTGGTTTGAAAAGCCCCCAACAGACGGAGACCTTCAGAGGACTGGTTGAAGACGTGTCAGCCCTGTTCTGAGGTCAGCTAGTGTTAACTTCAATGTGGTTCAAATAGGAATATATATATTTTTAAAAAGTGGCGTGGGTTCTCCTTAAATTCCTCCCCAGTCTTTATCAACTCTGACCGCGATAAAGAGGGGTGGTTTGGAAGAAAATGAAATGGTCAACAATCTGTGGGCCAGGCTCACACATATGGTGACCCACCTAGCCAAACATAGCCCAAATTCTTCCCTGATAGGAATATGCCCCAGAATGCATCATTACAACCCAAGCTGTTGACCACTTTCCGTTGGAATGTCCAACTCCTCCACCTTTTTTGTAAGGGGAAGGGAAGCCTCTTCTGTATTTTTCTAGTTCTACAACATCCCAATAGAGATAGTCGAGTCATAACAATACCCCAAGTTCCAAATGGGTCTGTCAGAGGGCACTGTGATAGTGCCAGCTTTCAGTCTTTTTCCTCAGAACTCCTACCACAGTTTGCCGACCAACATGACCTTTCAGATCTTGAGAGATAAGGCCTGGTTAGAGAAGGCTGAGAGAGAAAGAGAGAACTTTCTTCACCTTCTCCCAGGATGCCAAAACTTGTGGACACCCAACAAAGTCGAAGGGCAATGGATTCAAGACGGGCAAAACGAAAGACTTCTTCATTCACTAAGTAACAAAATTGTAGAATTCACTGCCTGTGAGTATAGGGATCACCAAGAACATTGATGGCTTTAAAGAGATTAGGAAGGTTAATGCAGGAGAGGTCAATCAACAGCTACTAACCATGTTGACTAAAGGGAGCCTCCTTAACCAGAAGCAGGGGGTGGAATTCTATCAGGAGCTGCTTTGCATATTAGGCCACACACCCCTGATGCAGCCAATCCTCCAAGAGCTTACAAAAAAAAGAGTCTCGTAAGCTCTTGGAGTGTTGGCTACATCAGGGGTGTGTGGCCTGATATGCAAAGCAGCTCCTGCTAGAATTCCACCCCTGACCAGAAGCAGTCAACCTCAGAATGCCAGTGCTAGGAGGATACATCAGGGAGGACAAGTCTATCAGTGGCTCCTAGTCATGGTGACTAAATTGAACCTCCATGTTCAGAAGCAGTAAACCTCTGAATCCCAGTGCCAAGAATCAACCCCGAGGGGAAGGCCTCATCCTCTCGGCCCAAATGTTGGACCTCCAGAAGAACTGACTGTCCACTGTGTGAGATAGTATGCTGATGACCACTGGTCTGATTCAGCAGGGCTCTTCTTATGTTCATCAGGGGAGGGACAAGGCTACTGCAACTTTCTGCACCCTGTTTGTTGGCCCTCCAGCACAACTGGCTTGCCACTGCGTGAAACAGGATGTTGGATGAGATAGGGGGACCACTGATTTGCTCAGGGCTTTTTTTGTAGCAGGAACTCTACCCCTGACGTAGGCAATCCTCAAAGAGCTAACAGGTCTCTTAGTACAGGGCTTACTGTAAGCTCCAGGATGATTGGCTACATCAGGGGTGTGTGGCCTAATATGCAAAGGAGGTCCTGCTAGAATTCCTTACAGGGCTCTCAGTACAGAGCCTACTGTAAGCTCCAGGATGATTGGCTACATCAGGGGTGTGTGGCCTAATATGCAAAGGAGGTCCTGCTAGAATTCCTTACAGGGCTCTCAGTACAGAGCCTACTGTCAGCTCCAGGAGGATTGGCTTCATCAGGGGTGTGTGGCCTAATATGCAAAGGAAGTCCTGCTAGAATTCCTTACAGGGCTCTCAGTACAGAGCCTACTGTAAGCTCCAGGATGATTGGCTACATCAGGGGTGTGTGGCCTAATATGCAAAGGAGGTCCTGCTAGAATTCCTTACAGGGCTCTTTGTACAGGGCTTACTGTAAGCTCCAGGAGGATTGGCTGCATCAGGAGGGTGTGGCCTAATAGGCAAAGGAGGTCCTGCTAGAATTCCTTACAGGGCTGTTTGTACAGGGCCTACTGTCAGCTCCAGGAGGATTGGCTGCATCAGGGGGTGTGGCCTAATATGCAAAGGAGCTCTCCTAGAATTCCACCCCTGCATATTTGGCCACACACCCCTGATGTAGTCAATCCTCCAAGAGCTTACAGGGCTCTTCGTACAGGGCCTGCTGTAAGCTCCAGGAGGATTGGCTGCATCAGGAGGGTGTGGCCTAATAGGCAAAGGAGGTCCTGCTAGAATTCCTTACAGGGCTTTTCGTACAGGGCCTGCTGTAAGCTCCAGGAGGATTGGCTGCATCAGGAGGGTGTGGCCTAATAGGCAAAGGAGGTCCTGCTAGAATTCCTTACAGGGCTCTTCGTACAGGGCCTGCTGTAAGCTCCAGGAGGATTGGCTGCATCAGGAGGGTGTGGCCTAATAGGCAAAGGAGGTCCTGCTGCAAAAAATGCCCTGGATCTGGTCCAGCAGGACTCTTGAGATCTTCTTTGGCGATACGGTTGGGAAATTGGCAGACTTTTGTTCTGCAGAATTCTTCAGCAGGCCAAATCTTCAAAGGAGACGTGTTCAGAGAGAGCAAAGTCCCTGTCAGGGGCGTGGGCCTAGTCTGGGGCTGGAGGAGAGAGCAATTAAGCCAACTTCTCCCGGGAATCTGCCAAAAACTGTTTTTTGTTGGTTTTTTTCCCCCAGGATCTTTTCTTTTCTTTTCTTTTGGCAGAAGCCGGCAAATACAAGTGATCCGCTAGTGAAACAAGCCCAAGAGGAGGAACCGGGGTTCTCTCTGGAAGAAAACGACATCTGTCAGAAGCCGGAATTAATCCGAACTGAACCTGCCCGGCCAATAACCTGCCTTGTTGTCTCCTCACCCAATGACATTTGCGGTCCTGTCGTGTAATGACTTAAGGGGTTTTAATGGGTTGCATGCTGGTAAATGTCATCAAATGCCATGAATCATAAACAATCCTGGCTTTTAAAACCAGAGATTAGGGATATTTATGAAGCCTGAGTCTCCGGTTTGGGCTATCCCGGATCCCTGAAGTTCAGAGCGGATTGCTGTTATTTTCCTCCCCTTGGCTTTTTTTTTATTATTATTATTATTGCAGGAGTCGTTTCCTGCTGCCAGGATTGACCCGGCTGTTTCCGTAGCTGAACAGTAGAGCTGGATGCTAATCCACCGCAGCCCAAAACCTTCCCTTTGCTGACAGGCAACGTAAAACTCCAAAGACAGGAACTAGCAGACAGATTAGATCAGGGGTGGCCAAACTGTGGCTCGAGAGCCACGTGTGGCTCTTTCACACATATTTGGTGGCTCTCAAAGCCCCCCTCCCCCGTCAGACAGCTTGGAGAAGGCATTTCTCTCTCTAAATTACTTCTCCAAGCCAGGCCAGCTGGCAGCTGGAGAATGCATTTAAAGTTTCTTTCTTTCTACCTCTCCCTCTTCCTTCCTTCCTTCCTTCCTTCCTTCCTTCCTTCCTTCCTTCCTTCCTTCCTTCCTTCCTTCCTTCCTTCCTTCCTTCCTTCCTTCCTTCCTTCCTTCCTTCCTTCCTTCCTTCCTTCCTTCCTTCCCTCCTTCATATTTATGAAGCCTGAGTCTCCAGTTTGGGCTATCCAGGATCCCTGAAGTTCAGAGCGGATTGCTGCTATTTTCCTCCCCACGGCTTTTTTTTATTATTATTATTATTATTATTAGAGCCAGTTTGGTGTAGTGGTTAAGTGTGCGGACTCTTATCTGGGAGAACCGGGTTTGATTCCCCACTCCTCCACTTGCACCTGCTAGCATGGCCTTGGGTCAGCCATAGCCCTGGCAGAGGTTGTCCTTGAAAGGGCAGCTGCTGTGAGAGCCCTCTCCAGCCCCACCCACCTCACAGGGTGTCTGTTGTGGGGGAGGAAGGTAAAGGAGATTGTGAGCCGCTCTGAGACTCTTCGGAGTGGAGGGTGGGATATAAATCCAATATCTTCTTCTTCTATCTTCTATTATTATTATTATTATTATTATTATTATTATTATTATTATTATTATTATTATTATTATTGCAACAAGCTCCTACTTGTTCATAAATGATCTGGAGTTGGGAGTAAGCAGTGAACTGGCCAAGTTTGCAGATGACACTAAATTGTTCAGGGTGGTGAGAACCAGAGAGGATTGTGAGGCATTCCAAAGGGATCTGTTGAGGCTGGGTGAGTGCGTGTCAACGTGGCAGATGAGGTTCAGTGTGGCCAAGTGCAAAGTAATGCACATTGGGGCCAAGAATCCCAGCTACAAATACAAGTTGATGGGGTGTGAACTGGCAGAGAATGACCAAGAGAGAGATCTTGGGGTTGTGGTAGATAACTCACTGAAAATGTCAAGACAGTGTGCGATTGCAATAAAAAAGGCCAACGCCATGCTGGAAATTATTAGGAAGGGAACTGATAACAAATCAGCCAGTATCATAATGCCCCTGTATAAATTGATGGTGCGGTCTCATTTGGAGTACTGTGTGCAGTTCTGGTCGCCGCACCTCAAAAAGGATATTATAGCATTGGAGAAAGTCCAGAAAAGGGCAACTAGAATGATTAAAAGGTTGGAACACTTTCCCTATGAAGAAAGGTTGAAACGCTTGGGGCTCTTTGGCCTGCGGGGTGACATGATAGAGGTTTACAAGATTATGCATGGGATGGAGAAAGCAGAGAAAGAAGTCCTTTTCTCCCTTTCTCACAAGAACTCATGGGCATTCGATGTAATTGCTGAGCAGTCAGGTTAAAATGGATAAAAGGAAGTACTTCTTTATCCAAAGGGTGATTAACATGTGGAATTCACTGCCACAGGAGGTGGTGGCAGCTACAAGCCTTGCCAGCTTCAAGAGGGGAGTGGACAAAAATATGGTCCAGCAGAGGTCCATCAGTGGCTATTAGCCACAGTATATATAAATATATATCTGTGTGTGTGTATACATACACACACAGAGATATATTGGCCACTGTGTGACACAGAGTGTTGGACTGGATGGGCCATTAGCCTGATCCAACACGGCTTCTCTTATGTTCCCTCTTCCCTCCCAACATCTGACATGTCTTGTGGCTCTCAAACATCTGAGGTTTATTCTATGTGGCTCTTATGTTAAGCAAGTTTGGCCACACCTGGATTAGATCCTGGGGCAAGGAATGAGGACGGTCTTCTCCTCAGCATGGAGGAGTAAGCAGGAGACAAACACATTCTGTATCTTCCACTTGGGACGTGTTCTGAGGGCCAGTTTCACCATTCCCAAATGTTTATGACTTTCAAAGCTTTCTCAAAATCAACATCAGGATAAAGCAGGGTGTTTTTTTGTGGCAGGAACTCCTTTGCATATTAGGCCACACACTCCTGATGTAGCCTGATCCTCCAAGAGCTTACATGGCTCTTAGTACAGGGCTTACTATAAGCTCCAGAATGATTGGCTACATCAGGGGGTGTATGGCCTAATACAGGAATATCAAACTCATTTGTTATGAGGGCTGAATCTGACATAAATGAGATCTTGTCAGGTCGGGCCATATTGGGCCGGACCAAGCCATGTTGGACCGGGCCATGTGTGTACCTATTTACAATTAGGTTAGCAAAGACATAAATTTTATAAAGGACACAGGCAAACACAATTATGTGTTATTTAAAAAAAATTCTTAAAACATTAGCACTCACTGATCTTAAAGGTGCTTTCTTTGTTGCTCTCCCATGGGACCCAGGGAACTGGGCAAAGGAAGCTCTGGCTCTGTCCTTCCTTCCACAGGGGACCAGGAGGGGGAGGAGCCTCAGCCAATAGAAGGAAGAGAGGCTTGGCTCAATAACTCTGCTGTGTGACTGAGAGAGCCTGGCAAAGCAAGCTATCCCTCCCCCCCTTCCTCCCCAAGGGAGGAGCCTCAGCCAATGGAGAAAATAGAGGTTTTGCTCTGTAGTTCCTGTGCAATTAAGCAAGTCTTGCAAAACAAGCTGTTATGCAGAAGGAAACAAGATATAGGGAGAAGGAAGCAGATGGCAGCCAGTTGCTCGGGGGCCTGATAGGAGCCCTCCAGGGGCCTGATTCAACCCCCGGTCCGCATGTTTGACACCCCTGCTCTATCATGTACCCTTTTAGTCATTTCTTTTCCAAACTGAAAAGTCCTGGCCCTTTAGCCTTTCCTCATGGGGAAGGTGTTCCAAATGCCATTCATTCATTCATTCATTCATTCATTCATTCATTCATTCATTCATTCACTTATTTATTTACTTCATTTATATTCAGCTTTCCTCCTCAAAAAGGGACCCTCAAGCGGCAGACAATATTTTCAAAGGAGAATTCAAAATTGACATAGCCTAATATGCAAAAGAGTTCCTGATACAAAAAGAAAGAAAAAAAGAAGAAGCTCTGAGAATAAGCCATCTTCAGTCGACCTTTCACTGTGCTTCTGACAGCAAAGTCTTTGGCTCTGATTGGTTGAGCTGATGAGGGGCCATGGAATGTTCAGCTGCTGGAGCTATTTGAAGGCCAACCTCTATGAGGGAAGGGAAAGCAGTCTGGATCACTTGAAAGTAGCACTGTCAATTCATCCCCTCCACACACACACACACACACACACACACACACACCAAATTTCACCCTGAAATGCAACCATCTGTTTCTTTTCCTCTTTTTTTTAGGAATCTGGAGCCTGTTTTGAATCAGTTCTGTTTTGATCAAAAGAGAAATGCAAAAGGAAAAGAGGCAAAAAGGGAACCTCTGCAAAATGTCAGATTCTTATTCCGTGGAGACCCACCCTGTCCTCCTGCTAGGGCACCAAACAGTGGTATGTAATATTTAAAAAAAAAAACAAAACAAAACCCTGCAAGGGCTGAATTTACAAACAAAGGAGTATGTACAGAACCACCGTATGGCATAACAGAAAGCTACATGGAGAAATCAAAGAGAAATTAAAAAGAAATCCCCATTTTGAAATAGAAAGGGAAAACAAGAGGACTCAGTGACTGTATCTTAAAAAGTGACGTTTGGAAACAGGAATCCAACTTCCCATAACAACCAGGCCTCATTTTAGGCAGGAACTCACAGGAACGGAGCCCCAGAACCTCTAAATTTTCTTTCTTTCTTTCTTTCTTTCTTTCTTTCTTTCTTTCTTTCTTTCTTTCTTTCTTTCTTTCTTTCTTTCTTTCTTTCTTTCTTTCTTCTTCTTCTTTCTTTCTTTCTTTCTTTCTTTTTCTCTCACTCTTTCTTTCTTTCTTTCTTTTTCTCTCACTCTTTCTTTCTTTCTTTCTTTCTTTCTTTCTTTCTTTCTTTCTTCTTTCTTTCTTTCTTTCTTTCTTTCTTTCTTTCTTTCTTTCTTTCCCCCACCCCTCATAAACAAACAAATAAATAAACAAACAAAAGCTTGCTTCTGGCCTCCATCGTGTTGGTCTGAAGCAGAAGAACCAAGTGGGAGTCAAGTGGCACCTTTCTCAGCCTGACCTAACTTTTAGGGCTGTTGGGAGGATAAAAAATGGAGGAGGGGAAGTGATGTCATGTCACTTTGGTTCCCCATTGGGGCAGAAAAGCAGGGCTATGACGAGACAGAGGTATCTGAGAGGGTTTGGCTGCTGTAGGTACTTGTGCAGCTCAAGCTCTGAAAAAGAACCCAACACCTGCCTCTCCTCCCCCCCCCCTTTGCTGTTGATTTCAATACACGGAAAATCCATATCATCCTTTCCCCCTCCCTCCTCCCCGGCCGGCACTTCCTAAACTCCCATTAGAAAGCCGAAGAGGACGTTGCAGTATACAAATCATCTGCCGGCTGAAGTTTTTTGGCAGCAGCCAAGAGAAAAGGGGGAGAGGGGGAAAAAAAATTAGAAAAATTTCAATTTCAGGACCATTATTATTTTCATTAATCATAGGAGATGCTGTCACCCCTGTCCTTTTTCTTTAGAGAGAGATCTATTATACGGTCCATTTAGCCCGAGCCATATTACCTCATATGTTTTCTTGGCTGACCAAATAAGACTTAAGAGATAAAACAATTTACTGTTCATTATGATCCATGTCAGTGAAACCAATCTATTAACCTACATTAACTGGATGTGTGACAATAGCTCACGTACACGCGTGAAAAGAGGAGGGGGGCGAAGAGGAAGAAAAGGAGGGGAAAGAGATTTTTTTGGGGGGAAAAAAAAAGAGGGTAAGGGAGAGAGGCAGGGAAAGGAAGGAAGTGGGAACCCATAAAGTGCAGCTGACGTATAATTTGCCAAGCGAATACAGCTTCATTTTCCAATGGCCACTGCTCTTCACCCTCGGCGGCGGCAGGCAGCCCCTGACCTGTGAAGAATTCTAACAAATTGGCTGCATTGTGGAGCCAAAAGGTGCCATCAATGAAGAGATGGTTGGCTGGCCCTAAAGTATGATGGGAAACCACCGGCTGGAATAAAGAGCCACGGCTTTATGAAGTTAACCCCTTTAAGGTTAAATCCAAGCAGGGAGCCCAAGAGCAGAGGAGCACCCCTTCCGACGGCTTAATCAGCAGCGGAGAATTTATTCCGACTCCTCTCCTGAACCCGGGGGGACGCCTCCCTCGCCAAGGTGGAAGGGGGGAAAGACATTATCCGGCTCCTGCCGACGGTGAAGCTTCTCCCTGCTGGGCCAAAGGCCAGGCTATTACTCTCCCGCGATTTTGCTTCCCATGCTTGATGGATCATAAGCATCTCGAGGCAGGGAAGGCAAATCCATAGGTGGTCCTCTTGATGGTGTCTCGTGCCGCCAAAGTAACTTTTGAGTAAGCAGTTGATCACCGGCGAGGAAGAGAATGTCCCCTCTGCATTGCACAAGTGCTTGGTATGCCAGCGCTGATTAAGAACTTGGGGTATAAGGCCGTGCTAAATGGGCATCTATGGGAGGGATGTTGGCATGAAAGACGGGACTGGAGGAATGGCTGCAGTGAGATAGATAGATAGATAGATAGATAGATAGATAGATAGATAGATAGATAGATAGATGAAGAAAGAAGAAAGAAAGAAAGAAAGAAAGAAAGAAAGAAAGAAAGAAAGAAAGAAAGAAAGAAAGAAAGAAAGAAAGAAAGAAAGAAAGAAAGAAAGAAAGAAAGAAAGATGATAAGGAAGGAAGACAGATGATAGATAGACAGACAGACAGACAGACAAGCAGGCAGGCAGCCAGCCAGACAGACAGACAGACAGACAGATAGTCCCCAGGTGGGGACTGAAGATCTCCTGGAATCACAGCAACTGCTTGGTACCTCTGGATAAAATGATTCCTTTGGAGGGAGAACTCTGTTTATTTTATTTTTTTGTTTGTTTAAATCAATTTTATTTAGTAACATATGGTAACAATAGCTATTTCTTGCATCGTTAATAACGTCTTTTTATCTATCCCATATATTACTTTCTAACCACCCTTTCCCCTGTTACTTGACCCCCGCCGGTGTCATTTACTTAAAGTACTAACATTTAAAGGTACCCTTAACTAATAAAAACAAAGATTAATATTCTTCTTCCTTCTAAGACTTAATCATTATCAAAAATTGTCCAATGTCCTTTTATTTTCCACTCTTTTTCTACATATCTTCTAAATTTTTTCCACTCCATCTTAAAAACTTCTAAGTCACAGTCTCTTAAAATTCTTGTTAATTTGTCCATTTCACTCCATGTCATAACTTTTACAATCCAATCCCATTTTTCTGGTATTTTTTCTTGCTTCCACAACTGTGTATACAGTGTCCTAGCAGCTGAAAGCCAGTACCAAATTATAGTTCTATCTTCTTTTGGAAATTTTTCCATTTGTAATTCCAACAGAAAAGTCTCTGCAACTTTCTTAAATTCGTATCCCAAGATCCTAGAAATTTCTTGTTGAATCATATGCCAATACTTTTTTGCTCTTTTACAAGTCCACCACATATGGTAGAAAGAACCTTCATGTTTTTTACATTTCCAACATCTATCTGGCATCTTATTGTTCATCTTTGCCAACTTTTTAGAAGTCATATACCATCTGTACATCATTTTAAAACAGTTCTCTTTAATACTATGACACGTAGAAAGCTTTATAGAATTCTTCCACAAATATTCCCAAGTTTCCATCTGTATTTCTTTATTTACATTAATTGCCCACTTAATCATTTGAGATTTCACTACTTCATCTTCCATAGACCATTTTAAAAGTAATTTATATAATTTTGAAATTAATTTTTCATTGTCTCCAAGCAGAACTTTTCCCATTTCTGTTTGCTCTCTTCTTATTTCTTCAGTCTTAATATCATTTCCACCAAGCTCTTTATTTGTTGCATTTGGAACCAATCATATTTATTATTCAACTCTTCAGCAGTTTTCAATTCTATTTTGCCACTTTGTATTTTTAATAGTTGATTGTATGACAACCACTTTTCCTCACCCGTCTCAGCTGTTATTTTTATTACTTCTGCTGGCACTATCCATAACGGTTTTCTCTCATCCCCATACTTCTTATATTTCATCCAAGTATTTAGCAAATTATTTCTTATATAATGGTGAGAGAAAAAACCATCCATCTTTTTTTTCCCCATAGTACATATAAGCTTGCCAGCCAAATTTATTTCCATGACCTTCCAACGCTAAAAGTTTTTTGTTTAACAGTGTCACCCATTCTTTTATCCACACTAGACAAACTGCTTCATGATATAATTTTAAATCTGGTAATTGGAATCCTCCTCTCTCTTTTGCATCTATTAAGATTTTCATTTTGATCCTTGGTTTCTTTCCAGCCCGCGCAAACTCTGAAATTTTCCTTTGCCATTTATTAAATTGTTTATTGTCTTTCACAATCGGAATAGTTTGAAACAAATACATTATTCTTGGCAAAATATTCATCTTTATTGCAGCTATTCTGCCAAGCAATGACAAATTAAGTTTATTCCATTTTACCATATCTTCATCCATTTTACGCCATAGCTTCTCCTAATTGTTTTTAAACAAGTCAATATTCTTCATTGTTATCTCCACACCCAAATATTTTACCTTAGAGGTAACTTCACATCCCGTTATCTTCTGCAGTTCCTTTAGTTTGCTTGCTTGCATATTTTTACATAGAAGTTTTGATTTTTCTTTATTAATACACAGTCCCGCCAATTCCCCATATTCTTGTATTTTAACTAACAACAAAGGTGTGACTTGTATGGGATTTTCATTTATAAACATTATATCATCTGCAAATGCTCTATATTTGTAAGTAAATCCTTTTACTTTTAATCCTTCTATTTCTTTATCTTCTTGGATTTGCATCAGTAAGATTTCAAGAGTCATTATAAACAACAGTGGGGAAAGCGGACAGCCTTGTCTTGTACCTTTGCTAATTATCATGTCTTCTGTAAAATCTGCATTTATACATAACCTTTCACGTTGTTCAGTATAGAAAACACCAACGAGTGTAATGTCTCTACTCTACTGGGGAGCCATTTTGCTGTCTTTCAGATCTCACAAACCGAACCAGTTCATTTGGCCCCGAAAAGCTTAGGACTGTTCTTGGTTCATAAACTGGGCATACCATGAACCACAAACCAAGCCACATTTTTCTGGTTCATGCCCATCCCTGTCTCTAACTGGCAGTAGCTCTTCTTGGACCTGAGATGTTTTAACTGGAGATGCTGGAGAACTGAACCTGGGACGTTCAGTGTGTAAAATAGATGCTTTTCAGCACAAACACACATTTTAAATAAAGAAGAAGAAGATATTGGATTTATGTCCCGCCCTCCACTCCGAAGAGTCTCAGAGCGGCTCACAATCTCCTTTCCCTTCCTCCCCCACAACAGACACCCTGTGAGGTAGATGAACATATTGGATTTATATCCCGCCCTCCACTCCGAAGAGTCTCAGAGTGGCTCATAATCTCCTTTACCTTCCTCCCCCACAACAGACACCCTGTGAGGTAGATGAAGATATTGGATTTATATCCCGCCCTCCACTCCGAAGAGTCTCAGAGTGGCTCACAATCTCCTTTACCTTCCTCCCCCACAACAGACACCCTGTGAGGTAGATGAAGATATTGGATTTATATCCCGCCCTCCACTCCGAAGAGTCTCAGAGCGGCTCACAATCTCCTTTACCTTCCTCCTCCACAACAGACACCCTGCGAGGTGGGTGGGGCTGGAGAGGGCTCTCACAGCAGCTGCCCTTTCAAGGACAACCTCTACCAGAGCTATGGCTGACCCAAGGCCATGCTAGCAGATGCAAGTGGAGGAGTGGGGAATCAAACCCGGTTCTCCCAGATAAGAGTCCGCACAACCACTACACCAAACTGGTGTATCAAACCCGGTTCTCCCAGATAAGAGTCCGCACACTTAACCACTACACCAAGCTTTTGCTTTAGCTGTCTTGGTGGTCTGGATTGTGCAGAAAGACAGCATATATGTCCTGTAAACAAACAATGAAACAGGAAGTACTTATTGCTGCTGGGAATGAAGTCTGGGCACGGACTAAAACACAAATACATATTTTATACCATAATTTAGAACAATCACAATTTAGTATTAGCATAAGCATTGGATGCCCTCAGATAAGCGTTGGAAGCTGGTTCAAGAGCAAACTTCCTGGTTGTGCACTGAATCTAGTGTTTCGCGATGGCTTTGCGTACGGGACACCTTGACAGACTTGTACTGCTTTAGGGAACCAATGAGTGCTCATGGAGGGAAACTCAAGCACAGTGATTTGGTATGGACTCAGGGGGGTGTTTCTTTGCAAGTTTTATAAGCGGGGTCTCAGCCCCGCCATGTTGTCGGAGTTAGCATACAGCCAATAAAGCAGGTTCCATATTGAATTCCGCTGCATCGAACTCACTATTTTGCAGTTCGGTTCGTGGTTTGGTTTGTGGTTCAGGCACCAGCCATAAATGGAACCAAACCACATTTTCCCAGTTCTTGCCTATCCCTGATGGTATGATACCACTTCTTGGTGATCCTCAAGCTTTTCCCCTCCGGTCTCTAGGTCTTTACCATGGAGACTATAGGAAATTCCTAGAATGCTACCATGGTTGAGGTCATTTTATCCCTCCCTAGGGTTATCAGCTTCCAGGTGGGGCCTGGAGATCTCCTGCTTTTACAACTTATCTCCAGCTGCCAGAGCTCAGTTCCCCTGGAGAAAACAGCTGCTTTGATGGGTGAAATCTATGGCCTTGTACCCTGCTGAGGCCCCTCCCCTCCCCAAACCCCGCCCTCTCCTGGATCCATCCCCCAAAGTCTCCAGGTATTTTCCAACCCAGAGCTGGCAACCCTACATTTCTCAATTCCTTAGAACAAGAAACTGGGGCTAAGGTGGGCAAATGGGAAGCCTCGAGCCTGATTCAGTATAGACCATTCTATCACTTCTTCGGCTGCACGTGTCGAGTAGTTCTGAACAGGGCTTTTTTTGTAGCAGGAACCCCCCTGATGTAGCCAATCCTCCAAGAGCTTACGGTAGGCCCTGTATGAAGAGCCCTGTAAGCTCTTGGAGAATTGGCTACATCAGGGATGTGTGGCCTAATATGCAAAGGAGTTCTTGCTACAAAACACCCTGCATTTGCATATTAGGACACACACCCTTGATGTAGCCAATCCTCCAAGAGCTTGCAGTAGACCCTGTAAGAAGAGCCTTGTAAGCTCTTGGAAGATTGGCTACATAGGAGGGGTGTGGCCTAATAGGCAAAGGAGTTCCTGCTACAAAAAAGTCCTGGCCAAATCAGGGAGGTGTGGCCTAATATGCAAAGGAGTTCCTGCTACAAAGAAGTCCTGGCTACATCAGGGAGGTGTGGCCTAATATGCAAAGGAGTTCCTGCCACAAAGAAGTCCTGGCTACATCGGGGAGGTGTGGCCTAATATGCAAAGGAGTTCCTGCCACAAAGAAGTCCTGGCTACATCGGGGAGGTGTGGCCTAATATGCAAAGGAGTTCCTGCTACAAAGAAGTCCTGGCGACATCAGGGAGGTGTGGCCTAATATGCAAAGGAGTTCCTGCTACAAAGAAGTCCTGGCGACATCAGGGAGGTGTGGCCTAATATGCAAAGGAGTTCCTGCTACAAAGAAGTCCTGGCCACATCAGGGAGGTGTGGCCTAATATGCAAAGGAGTTCCTGCTACAAAAAAGTCCTGGCTACATCAGGGAGGTGTGGCCTAATATGCAAAGGAGTTCCTGCTACAAAAAGTCCTGGCTACATCAGGGAGGTGTGGCCTAATATGCAAAGGAGTTCCTGCTACAAAAAATAAACTCTGGCCCTGAATGTGTGAACTGTCTCTCTCTCCCCCCTCCCCAGCATCTGAGATGACATTGGCTGCTATGAGAATATTGCCTTTGGAGTCAGATTGGCAATGGCTTATTCACACCTCCTGAATCATCATCTAATGTTGCAGTGAGCAAGGAATCAACTGATTGCATTTGGATTCTACTTCCCGGGCAATAGTAGCTCAGAAGAATCAAGTGCTAATACAGACATCCATTCCAAAATCTTCTTCAAGAATGGGGTTGTCAGATGGAGCTGGAAGCAGGCACCAGGAGACGATTGCAGCCAGTTTATGGTGATCCCATAGGACTTATAAAGACAAGGGAGGGTCAGAGGTCATCACTATGGAGCAGCCATGGGCCTCCTTAGTGGTTTCCCATCCAAGTCCTAACAAGACAGTGACCAGTGTTCCTCCTAAGCTGAATTAGCGTGAGCTAGCTCACAGATTTTTCGCCTCCAGCTCACACATTTTTGTCTTAGCTCAGGAAGGATGACCTCAGAGCACAATAATTGATGCTCACAGCTTTCATGCCAGGAGCTCACAACGTAGAATTTTTGCTCACAAGACTCTGCAGCTTAGAGGGAGCATTGGCAGGGGTCAATGGGAAATTTTAAGCAGCCGGGTTTGTTTTGTTTGTTTGTAACGAGGCACGAGACGGGAGCCCGTTTGGTGTGGTGGTTGCTGCACGGACTCTTATCCGGGAGAACCGGGTTTGATTCCCCACTCCTCCACTTGCACCTGCTGGAATGGCCTTGGGTCAGCCAGAGCTCTCTTAACTGGGAGAACCGGGTTTGATTCCCCACTTCTTCACATGCAGCTGCTGGAATGGCTTTGGGTCAGCCAGAGCTCTCTTATCTGGGAGAAACGGGTTTGATTCCCCACTCCTCCACTTGCAGCTGCTGGAATGGCCTTGGGTGAGCCATAGCTCTGGCAGAGGTTGTCCTTGAAAGGGCAGCTGCTGTGAGAGCCCTCTCAGCCCCACCCACCCCACAGGGTGTCTGTTGTGGGGGGGAGAAGATATAGGAGATTGTAAGCCGCTCTGAGTCTCTGATTCAGAGAGAAGGGCGGGGTATAAATCTGCAATTCTTCTTCCTTCCTTCCTTCCTTCCTTCCTTCCTTCCTTCCTTCCTTCCTTCCTTCCTTCCTTCCTTCCTTCCTTCCTTCCTTCCTTCCTTCCTTCCTTCCTTCCTTCCTTCCTCCCTCCCTCCCTCCCTCCCTCCCTCCCTCCCTCCCTTCCAGGTTGGTGAAGTGGTTAAGTGCGTGGACTCTTATTTGGGAGAACTGGTTCGATTCCCCACTCCTCCACTTGCAGCTGCTGGAATGGCCTTGGGTCAGCCATAGCTCTCGCACTGTTGTCCTTGAAAGGGCAGCTGCCGCGAGAGCCCTCTCAGCCCCACCCACCTCACGGGGTGTCTGTTGTGGGGGGAGAAGATACAGGAGATTGTAAACCACTCTTGAGTCTCTGATTCAGAGAGAAAGGCAGAGTGTAAGTCTACAGTCTTCTTCTTCTTCACTTCCTGTTCTCTTTCCAATGTCCCAGTCAGGGTTCCATAAACATGCATGTGTGGAGGAGCCCCCTAACCTCCACTTCAGATTAGAAATACTATTTGTATGCTTGTGAACAAGAGTTGCCTTCAGGTTAGTGTTGAAAGTAACTCAGGAAATATCTGGGGACTTTGGGGGCAGAGCCTGGAGACTTTTCCCTAAAAATAAATAAATAAAAACACAGCAGTGCAGTTCCCCTGAATGCAGTTTTCATTCCCTTCGCCTCTTTTTTTGCATTCAAGGGGTTCCGCAGCAACTGCACTTCCACTAAAATGAAAGTGAATGCTGAAATGAAAGTGAAATTGGCTTGCCTGGGCCATCCAGGTCAGGTCCACATTAGCCTTATACGACCTCTCTCTCTCACTCTCATACACACACAAACAAACACAAAGCACCAAAGTAAACAGTTTGTATGCCCATACTTTTGTGATCTTCCCGGGGACAATAGTATACATAGCTTTACTCAACAGAGTTGCTGAATGTAACAATCTGCTGTATTTCAACCAAACTATGGAGATAGAGGTCTAAGGGATGGAGTTTCCTCTATCCCAGGGGTGGCCAAGGATAGCTTTCCAGATGTTTTTGCCTACAACTCCCATCAGCCCCAGCCATTGGCCACGCTGGCTGGGGCTGATGGGAGTTGTAGGCAAAAAGCATCTGGAGAGCTACCCTTGGCCACCCCAGCTCTATCCCATACTCAGCTTCTAGTTAACTCTTTACTCTCCCTTTTACTACACAAACAGCTTCTGAAAGGAATGCAAAACAGAGGGATTGGGCTCTCTGCCCCCCCCCCCCCACACACACACATGGCTCTTCCTGCTTGTTGCCCCCTCACTGCAGCTTCAGTCTCAATGAGATTTAAAGGCACACACCCTACTCCCAAAACAGAAGTAGTTGCAAGCTTCTGAACCTGCCTGAGATCTAAAGGCACATGGTGGCTGTTAGGGCAGGGCTTCCTTCCATTGGCCAGTTGGCTGGCGGCCGGAAGGAGCCCGCAAAACCATGGGATTCTGTAATGTACTGGGAGACGAGACGTGGTTAAGGCATTGGTCTTTAATCGCTGGTACATTACAGAACTGGGGAACACGCGGCCGGGTCCGCTAATATATACATGCACCCCGGATCAACCCCCCTGCTGGCCAGCCCAATCCTGGCCAGTTAAACTTCCCGCGCTTGGTCTTGATTGGCGGTGACTATTCCCGCGCTGCGCCAGGTAACCCGAGGACGTCCCGGCTTGCGCGGCGCGGGTGCAGAGTCCGATACTCTACACTCCTCCCCCCTTAGTTTAAACCACATAGTCCCGGAGGTACGCAGGTGCTCTCCGTTCCCGTGTCGATCTCCTCGGGGTCGCTCTTGGTGCGGAGGCTGGTTCCGTTGTGGGCGATGCTGCTTCTGGCTGCGGGATGTTGGGGTCTGTTTCAGGCTCCGGCTCTGGTTCGGTGTCTCTGGGGGCGTCATACGTGGGTAGTTCCTGTATTGGCGAGCGCCCCTCCGGACCTTCGGTTGCCCGCGGTTCCCTATTCCCTACCTCCTCTGTTTCTTCAGGTAGGGTGCGGCGGCGCAGCTGATCTATGTGCCGCCTTAGTACCTGGCCCCCTTCGGTGGTCACTTCGTATGACCTGGAACCTGTCACCCTAAGGACTCTCCCCGCGACCCACTCGGGACCGCTTGCGAAGTTCTTCGCGTATACCGGGTCACCCGGAAAGAACCCCCGCACCGCCTCCCGGACCTCTGGGGACCCGCGGACCTCGGGGGCCCGGTCGGGGTGCAGCCTGTCTAGGCGTGTTGTCAGTTTCCTCCCCATAAGCAGTTCTGCGGGGCTGGATCCCGTTATAGGGTTTGGGGTGATCCTGTTGTGGAACAGGAAGGCTGAGAGGCGGTGGTCCCAATCCCCTTGTACTATTCTCCCCAGTGCTTCCTTGGTGGTCCGCACCATCCGCTCCGCCTGGCCGTTGGTGGCCGGATGGAAGGGTGCGGATCTTATGTGTCGTATGAGGTACCTCTCCGTGAACTCCCTGAATTCCCGGGAGGTGAATGCAGTTCCGTTATCCGTCACCAGGGTGTCTGGGATCCCGTGCGTGCATAGGACCCTCCTGAGTGCCCGGACGGCTGCTGCCGTGGAGGTCGAGGCTACTGGAATCACCTCCAGCCATTTTGTGTAGGCATCCACAAGTATAAAAAAGATTTGGCCCTGATACGGGCCTGCAAAATCTAAGTGGAGGCGGGACCATGGTCGCCTGTTAGACTCCCATCTGTGGACCGGGGCTGATGGGGGATCGGGCCGGGATTCTTGGCAGGGTTGGCACCTCCTCACCCACCCCTCTATCTCCTCATCCATGCCCGGCCACCACACATAACTACGGGCCAGGGCTTTCATCCTCACGATGCCCGGGTGGGTCTCGTGGAGGTCTTCCAGTACCTGCTTGCGCAAGGGGGGGGGGACTACCACCCGGCTGCCCCAAAGCACACACCCCTTGTGGGTTGATAGCTCGTCCTTCCTGGACGCGAACGGCCTGAACGCGTCTTCGACTTTGCCTGATGGCCACCCCCTCCCCACCCAGTCCCTGACCCGTGCCAGGATGCGGTCCCTCCCTGTCGCCCGAGCCACCTCCGCCGCGTGCAGGGGGCGCTCGGGGAGCGATTCTATGAGCATTACCCCATGTGCAGGGGCGGGATCCGGTTCTGTCATGGGGAGCGGCAGGCGGCTGAGGGCATCGGCGTGTCCCATGGCTTTACCCGGGCGGTGGACCAGTTCATACGTGTAGGAGTTCAGGAACTGGTTCCACCTCAGGACCCTCTGGGATAGGATTTGGGGGGTCTGACGGTCTGGAGCTAGGAGGCCCAGGAGCGGCTTGTGGTCAGTGGCGATGGTGAAACGCCTACCGTAGAGGTAGTCGTTGAACTTGTGCACCCCCCGCCACGATCGCCAAGGCCTCCTTGTCGATTTGAGCGTAGTTCCGCTCCGCTGGGGATAGAGTCCGTGAATAGTACGCGACTGGCACTTCCCTCCCGTCCGGGAGTTGGTGCCCCAAAACCGCTCCTACTCCGTAGGGGGAGGCGTCGCAAGCTAGGATCAGGGGTAGGTTTTCGTCGTAGTGGTGAAGTACCGCGTTAGAGACCAAGAGGTCCTTCACTGCTTGGAACGCCGCGGCTTGGCGTTGGCCCCAGACCCACGGGGCCTGTTTATCCAGCAAACGGTGCAACGGTTCCGCTACGGCGGCTTTGTGCGGTAGGAACGTGTGATAAAAGTTCAACAATCCTAAAAAACTCTGTAGTTCTGCCTTGCATTTGGGCGCAGGAGCCTGGACTATGGCCCTGGTCTTGTCCGCCGTCGGGTGTATCCCCGCCGCGTCCACGGCGAACCCCAGGAACTCCACTCGCGGGACACCTAACAAACATTTCTCCTTTTTGACTCTCAGCCCCGCCGCTTGGAACCGTCTGAGGACCTCGCGCAGGCGGCAGCAGAACTCTCCTTCATTGGGGGCGGCGATTAAAACGTCGTCAAAGAAGGGTTGAACTCCGGGGATCCCTTTAAGGAGAGAGTCCATTATGCTCTGGAATATCCCCGGAGCCACACTGACCCCGAACTGCAGCCGTTTAACCCTGAACGCGCCCCTGTGGGTCACAATCGTCTGCGCCTCCGCTGTCTTAGCGTCGACCGGCAGTTGCTGGTATGCTTGTGCTAAGTCCAGCTTCCCAAAAACCTTCGCCCCGGCTAGCGCTGCTAGGACGTGGCTGACCACCGGGACTGGGTAGGGGTTGTCTTGTAGCGCCTTATTGATCGTGCACTTGTAGTCAGCGCAGATCCTCACCTCCCCATTGGGTTTGACGGGCGTTACTATGGGGGTTTCCCATTCCGCGTATGTTACCGGTTCTAGGACGCCCTGGGCCGTTAGGCGGTCCAGTTCTGCCTCTATTTTCGGCTTAAGGGCGAACGGGACGCGCCTCGCTTTAAGCCTTATGGGCCTGACCATTGGGTCAATCGGTAGGGTGATGGGCGGACCCTTATAGCTCCCCAACGACCCGTCAAAGACCTCGGGGAACTCCCGGCAGACCCCGTCGAAATTGCTTGCCTGCAAGTGGTCCACCCCCACCAGCTGGATCCCCAGGGGATTGAACCAAGCCAACCCTAGAAGTGTGGTCAGTTGGCGCTTGACCACTAGGATGTCCAGGGGCCCCCTGAAACCCCTTCTTTCCACATGCACCCGGGCCCACCCCACGATGTGTACTGGGTTCTTCTGAAAGTCCCTCAGTACGAAGTCCGCTGGCCTCGTTTGAAGGCGGCGGCGGGGGCATAGTTTCTTGAGGGTTTCCTCCGAAATGATAGAGATGGAGGAACCCGAGTCCACTTCCATGGTGCAGGGGGCGCCCTCGATTAGGACCGACATTTTGACCTTGTCTGGGGCCGAGAGGGGCAAGTTCAATACCTGCAGAGTGGTGGATGCCGTCGTGTGGGTGTCCAGGGAGTCGTGATGCGCTGATGGTTGTCGGCGGCTGTTCTTGGCCCGGCAAGCCCGAGCGATGTGGCCCGTCTTTCCGCAGCTGCGGCAGTCCAGGTTGCGGTACGGGCAGTCCCGGCGCTCGTGGGGGTCGCCGCAGCTGGCGCACCTGGGACCGGTGGTGGCGGTGGCCCTCTCCGTCGCTCGCTGTCTAGCGGGGGCCCTTGTGTCCGTTCTTTGGGGCCGTCGGAGTTGGAACGCTTCTTCCTCTGTTCGGTCTTCTGGCTCCGTTTCTCCTTGGTGGACTGCTTCACCTCGTGGCTGGCCGAACGCCTTGGTGGCCCTCTCGAAGGCCGTCGCCTCGTTGAAGGCTTGTTGTAGCGTTAGCTCCTCCTTCGCGAAGAGTTTCTGCTGCAATCGCTCGTCGCGGAGGCCCCAGACGAAACGGTCCCGCAGGGCTTCGTCCCTTTTATCAAAGTTGCAATTTCCGGCGATCTGCCGAAGGGCCGCCAGGTAGACCGCCGCTGTCTCCCCCGACTTTTGGTCCCTCTTGTGGAAGAGGAATCGGCGGGCGACGATGGACGGTTGGGGTGAGAAGTGGCCCGTGAGGAGCCTCACGACTTCCCGGTAGGTCCTCTCCGTCAGCTTAGCTGGAGCGGAGAGACCTCGTGCGATCTCGAAGGTCTCTTCGCCACAGACGCTCAGCAGGACGTCTCTCTTTCTTTCGTCATCGTCGATCAGGTTCGCCCGCAGGTAGCACTCGACCCTTTCGGTGTAGGTCTCCCATCTCTCGGGGTGCTCCGGGTTGAATTCCGCAAGATGGCCCGTCGTTACACTCGAGTTCGCCATGGTGGCGGCGGGCTGCCCGATCCTGCGGTCTCTCGCCGTCCTCGTCTCCTGCCGGACCTATCTAGATCCCATCCTCGTCGCCAGTGTAATGTACTGGGAGACGAGACGTGGTTAAGGCATTGGTCTTTAATCGCTGGTACATTACAGAACTGGGGAACACGCGGCCGGGTCCGCTAATATATACATGCACCCCGGATCAACCCCCCTGCTGGCCAGCCCAATCCTGGCCAGTTAAACTTCCCGCGCTTGGTCTTGATTGGCGGTGACTATTCCCGCGCTGCGCCAGGTAACCCGAGGACGTCCCGGCTTGCGCGGCGCGGGTGCAGAGTCCGATACTCTACAGATTCCCTTTCCAGACATGGGGACTGGCAAGCCTATTCCAGCTGTGATCCAGGGAACTGGGTAAAGGAAGCTGTGGCTCTTTCCTTCCTTCCCCAGGGGACCGGGAGGGGGAGGAGCCTCAGCCAATAGTAAGAGGAGAGGCTTGGCTCAGTAGCTCCGCTGCGCAATTGAGAGACCATGGCAAAGCAAGCTCTCTCTGTCCCTCTTCTTCCCCAAGGGAGGAGCCTCAGCCAATGGAGAAAAAATAGAGATTTTGCTCTGTAGCTCCTATGCAATTGGACAAGCCGGGCGAAGCAAGCTGTTATGCAGAAGGAAGCAAGTGAGAGGGAGAATGTTGCAGATGAGAATGAAGCAGTCGCTCAGGGGGCTGAAAGGAGCCCTCCGGGGACCTGATTGAGTCCCCGGGCCGCATGTTCGACACCCCTACCTTGAGGAAATGGCAGCTCGCGAGGGTGGACTCCGAGTAGGTCAACCAAGCCTGTAGTCAGAGTGAGGGATCCCCACACTCCTACTGCCTGCTGCCCCTCTGAGCCGTAGCAGGAAACTATAAAACCAATCCTGTGTGTCTAGCTGAATGCCATTTTTTTTCCCTTTAAAAAAATAATAATCAAAATCCTCCCACTGCAGGTAGGAAGTCCTTGACACTGTTCCATCTCCTAGCAGGGTATTGTTCCCCTACAGCTGAATGGGTGGAAGGAAAAAACCCTTCCTGACTTTCGACTTTTATCAGTAAACATTCTCCCTTCTTGGCGTAACAGTCGATGAATCCCCCCCCCCTGCCCCCACACCGCCTGCTATCTTCTCTGAAACTGTTTATAGCACAGGAGTCAAACAAAATGTCAAAAGAGAGATGGGTTGGGTGCTTGCATAGATCCGGGCAAGGCAGAGTGGAATTACCATTCGTCTTTTCCTACAAAGGCCCCTCCCCGCGTCCTGTTTGGTGCAGTGGTTAAATGTGCAGACTCTTATCTGTGAGAACCAGGTTTGATTCCTCACTCCTCCACTTGCACCTGCTGGAATGGCCTTGGGTCAGCCATAGCTCTGGCAGAGGTTGTCCTTGAAAGGGCAGCTGCTGGTATAGCCCTGTCAGCCCCGCCCACCTCACAGGGTGTCTGTTGTGGGGGAGGAAGATAAAGGAGATTGTGAACCGCTCTGAGATTCAGAGTGGAGGGCAGGATATAAATCCAATATCTTCTTCTTCTGTGAGGCATTCCAATACGTTTCTGCCAAGCAGGGCTTTTTTTGTAGCAGGAACTCCTTTGCAGATTAGACCACACCCCCACTTATGTAGCCAATCCTCCAAGAGCTTACAGGGCTCTTCTTGCAGGGCCTACTGCAAGCTCCAGGAGGATTGGCTACATCAGGGGTGTGTGGCCTAATAGGCAAAGGAGGTCCTGCTAGAATTCCTTACAGGGCTCTTAGCACAGGGCCTCCTGTAAGCTCCAGGAGGACTGGCTACATCAGGGGTGTGTGGCCTAATATGCAAAGGAGGTCCTGCTAGAATTCCTTACAGGGCTCTCAGTACAGGGCATACTGGAAGCTCCAGGAGGATTGGCTGCATCAGGGGGGTGGGGCCTAATAGGCAAAGGAGGTCCTGCTAGAATTCCTTACAGGGCTCTTAGTACAGGGCCTACTGGAAGCTCCAGGAGGATTGGCTGCATCAGGGGGTGTGTGGCCTAATATGCAAAGGAGGTCCTGCTAGAATTCCTTACAGGGCTCTTCGTACAGGGCCTACTGGAAGCTCCAGGAGGATTGGCTACATCAGGGGTGTGTGGCCTAATATGCAAAGGAGGTCTTGCTAGAATTCCTTACAGGGCTCTTCATACAGGGCCTGCTGTAAACTCCAGGAGGATTGGCGACATCAGGGGTGTGTGGCCTAATAGGCAAAGGAGCTCCTGCTACAAAAAAAGCTCTGCCTCCAAGAGTAGCATTTCTATCTTAATAGGTTTCCCCACTTGTGGCAACCCATCAGCTACAGCGAGGATATAATTGGCTAGAGGAGAATCAGAAGAGTGGCAGACATCTCATTCCAATAACCCGAGCTCACAGAGAGCCCATGCGGTGTAGTGGTTAAGAGTGTCGAACTAGTATCTGAGAGACCCTGGTTTGAATCCCCACTCTACCATGGAAGCTCACTTGAAGACCTTGGCCTAATCACACTGTCTCAGCCTGAGCTACCTCACAGGGTTGTTGTTGTGAGGTTAAAATACAGGAGAGGGGAAGGATGGAAGCCACTTTGGATCGGCATTGGAGAAAGGCAAGGTAGAATTGAAAATATTTACTGGCAAAACCCACTACCACCTATAGCAGGGGTGGATAAACTTGCTTAAGTAGGCTTCCCAATCCCCAGGTCCCAGAGGGGGATCCCCCGGTTTTACAGGCTTCCCCCCTCCCCCAGCCAGCTGGCCGGCGGGGGAAGCCCCGCCCCCAGAGTCATCATGCACCTCCATGAACGATTCCCATAGGGAATGATGGGAATTGAACCGTGGGTATCGGGAGCTCTGGGGGGGGGCTGTTTTTTGAGATAGAGGCACCAAATTTTCAGTATAGCATCTAGTGCCTCTCCCCAAAATACCTACCAAGTTTCAAAAAGATTGGACTAGGGGGTCCAATTCTACGAGCCCCAAAAGAAGGTGCCCCTATCCTTCATTATTTCCTATGGAAGGAAGGCATTTAAAAATTTGTGCAGTCCCTTTAAATGTGATGGCCAGAACTCCCTTGAAGTTCAATTATGCTTGTCACACCCTTGCTCTTGGCTCCGCCCCTAAAGTCTCCTGGCTCCACCCCCAAAGTCCCCAGATATTTCTTAAATTGGACTTGGCAACCCTATGCTTAAGGTAACAGCCAAACAGTCTAAATGTCAGATGTTTGAGAGCCACAAGACATGAACATCAGATGTTTGAGAGCCACAAGACACGGAAGGAATTTTACTGTTGTTTTGCCCCCAAACTAGAGTGTTGCTGTGCAATGTCAGTGATGCAGTGATGTAACTTCTCGGCGATGTCATCCTATCACATTTTGGGCCAGTTGGGGGCGAGAGCCAGTCTGGTGTAGTCGTTAAGTATGCGGACTCTTACCTGGGAGAACTGGGTTTGATTCCCCACTCCTCCACTTGCGCCTGCTGGGATGGCCTTGGGTTAGCCATGGCTTTCGCAAGAGTTGTCCTTGAAAGGGCAGCCACTGCAAGAGCTCTCTCAGCCCCACCCACCTCATAGGGTGTCTGTTGTGGGGGATGAAGATACAGGAGATTGTAACCGGCTCTGAGTCTCTGATTCAGAGAGAAGGGCGGGGTATAAATCTGCAGTCTTCTTCTTTTTCTTCTTCTGGTCAGTGGTGGAGAAGCGTCCCCTGAAAGTGGGAGTTCCCCTGCCCCTGACATGGGTCTGGCAGCCCTATCCAAGGAGCTCAAGGCAGCATTTTCCACTTTCAACAGCTCTATGAAGTATGCAAGTCCAAGAGACTGATTGGCTCAAGGGCACTCAGAGAGCTTCATGGAGGATTGAGGTTCTACGCTAAGGTTGCCGGATTGAACTAGGGTTGCCAAGCTGAACCTAGCAACTGGTGGGAGGGAATGGGGATGGGAATAAGATGTAGGGTTGCCAAATCCAATTCAAGAAATATCTGGGGGCTTTGGGGGTGGAGCCAGGAGACTTTGGGGGTGGAGCCAGGAGACATTAGGGGTGGAGCCAAGATCAAGGCTGTGACAAGCATCATTGAACTCCAAAGGGAGTTCTGGCCATCACATTTAAAGGGACAGCACCTTTTCAATGCCTTCCTTCCATAGGAAATAATAGATAGGGGGATCTTCTTTGGGGGCTCATAGAATTGGACCCCCTGGTCCAATCTTTTTGAAACTTGGGAGGTACTTTGGGGAGAGGCACTAGATGCTATACTGAAAATTTGGTGCCTCTACCTCAAAAAACAGCCCCCCCAGAGCCCCAGATACCCCCAAGTCAATTCCCCATTATTTTCTATGGGAATAAATCTCCCTATGGAATAGCAGAGTTCCCAGCAGACATTTCCCTCCCCTCCCCCCGCTTTCTGATGACCCTGAAGCGCGGGGAGGGCCTCCAAACCGGGGGATCCCCTGCCCCCACCTAGGGATTGGCAACCCTATGGGGGAGACAGGCAGAAAAAAAGCAGCTTTAACTTTAAATGCATTCTCCGAGCCTCTGGAGACAAATGCCTTCTCCAAGCTGGCTGATGGGGCGGGGGGCTTTGAGAGCCACACGCTATGTGCGAAAGAGCCACACGTGGCCACAATTTGGCCAGCCCTGGGCCAAAGCCTTAACTCAGGCGGGGGGGGCAGGCAGGGGAGCGGCTCGGCTCCAGCTGGCCTGCCCGGTCTCGGGGAGTTTCCCAGGCTCTCCAGGGAGGGCCCAGAGGCGAAGGGGTTAACCAGGAGGCAGCCGCACAGGAGAGGAAGGGCTCACCTGGGCCAAAGGGCTCACCTACCGCGCGCGTGCTCACCTGGCGGAGAAGGAGGCGCATGGCGCCGGGGAAAGTTTGCTCCGAGTTGGGCGCCCCTTCAGGCTGGAACCTGCGCCCCGCCGTCTGCCTGCTCGGGCAGCCCCCGTCGGTAAGTGGTGCTCGGGGGCAGGAGGCTCATGTTTTGCACCCCTGACTCCCGGGGAGACCTCCTTCGCTTGCCCTTCCTTGGTCAGGGCTGGGTGGGGAGGGTCTGCCCCCTCGAAGGGTCTGATGCTGGCTTCCCTCCCCGGCCCAGCCCTGCACTTCCGGAGGGCCCATGATCCTGCCCCCCAAACCACGCGCCGCGGTGGGGGCGGCGGCGGCTGTGCTGCTAGAGGCAGCTGACCACGCGGCCGGTGTAAAGGACGGGCTTGAGGGTGCGCAAGCGCTACGGGTGCAACGGGCGGGGCGTGGAGACCTTCTGCTATGGCTGGCCGCAGTGCTCGCGCACCCTCAAGCCCGTCCTTTACACCGACCGCGTGGTCAGCCGTCTCCAGCAGCACAGCCGCCGACGAGGAGCACATGGAGCGCAGGCGGCCCCCTCAACCCCCGCTGGTGATGGTGTTCACCCCCAGCATCCTCCCCGGCAGCCGCCGCCGCCAGCAGCAGCAGCAGCATCAGGAGGACGCCGCTTCTCCCCCCCCTGCTTCCGTTTTTTGGGGGAGCGGGGGAAGAGGCTCGAAAACCTGGGGTCCCCCGCTAGAGCGGGAGGGTTGGGACCCCTAATAAGATGAGAGGGATGGCATTGCGAGTGAGTTGATGTCACTTCCGGGCAAAACCTGGACACAAGGGCAGTAGCTCTAGGAATCAATGGAAACTCAATGGTAAAACCCTAGCGTTTCCAGTGATTTCTAGAGCTACCATTTTTAGCTTGCGGGTTTTCCATGGAAGTGGTGTCACTGCACACACAACAGTGGTGAGGGTTTTTTTAACCCCCTCGCACACACACAGGACCTCAGGGCAAAGGATCTATCACCCCAACTGTGGGGCTTGGAAACCCCAATTAAAACCTTGGGTTTTTTTTCCAGATGCTAGCCTGACGAGCTGACCACTGTATTACACAAACCAGGAAATATTTGGATATTCTCAGGGCTCTTTTTGGTAGCAGGAACTCCTTTGCATATTAGGCTTTACCCCCCTGATGTAGCCAATCCTCCAGGAGCTTACAGGGCTCTACTTACAGGGCCTACTGTAAGCTCTTGGAGGATTGGCTACATCATGGGGGTTTAGCCTAATTTGCAAAGGAATTCCTGCTACAAAAAAGCCCTGGATATTCACAATTGTCTGCAAGTGTGGGCATGTATTCTTCTAAGCGGTGCAATCCTCCAGGAATTCATCCCATCCGAGCCTGCTGATTTCAATGGGCTTAAATTGCAGAAGATTGTGCAGCATAATGGAAAGAACTGATGCACCGAGAAATGAATGATCAGATTTCCTACCTCTCTAGAACCAGAAAACTCCCTCATACTTAGAGAGGATGATCTGATTTTGAGCAGGCCTCATTTTGGGCAGGAGTTTACAGGAGCAGAGCAGCCCTGTGGCGCAGAGTGGTAAAGCAGCAGTACTGCAGTACTGAGGTCTGAACTCTCTGCTCACGACCTGAGTTCGATTCTGGCGGAAGCTGGGTTCAGGTAGCCGGCCCAAGGTTGACTCAGCCTTCTATCCTTCCAAGGTCGATCAAATGAGTCCCCAGCTTCCTGGGGGAAGAGTGTAAAAGACTGGGGAAGGCAATGGCAAACCACCCCGTAAAAAGTCTGCCGTGAAACGTTGTGAAAGCAATGTCACCCCAGAGTCGGAAACGATTGGTGCTTGCACAGGGGACTTTTCCTTTCCTTACAGGAGCAGAGCTCGGGAACCTCTAAATTTTATTAAAAAAAAACTTGCTTCTGAGCTCCATTGTTCACACCCCTGTGAGAATTTTGCTGAACTCTAAGATTTGACGCACTTTCTAATATTTCCCCCCACAAAAAATGGGGAAATAACCGAAACATAAAGCAGACAGATGGAAATCTTCATCACACCACTGTGGCCCTATTGGAGGAAGTAATAAAAGTAATAAAAAGTGTGATGGGGTAAAGTTTTATGGTGACAATTATAATTCGAGAAGCATTTTAAGTTAGATGCCGAGCTGATATAATTCAGTACATTTTCTGGTGATGTCAGGGCTGTGTGGCATATGCAAATGAGCTATGATAATGAGCTCTGGCACCTCATTTCTACAAAATTACCCCTGGTTTTGACCATCTCAGAAATGGACAGAATCAGGTGAAAGGAGATGCAGGAGAAGTCGAAGGGGGAATGGCAAGGTTTCCTGACGTCTGCCCTTTTCTTTCTTGCTTTCTAACCAAACCAAATCAGACCAGGCAACAATTGATATTCTAGGGCTGCCAACAGACCAGCACTTTGGGTCGACCCAGAGACGCCTCAGGAGGTGACCCAAAAAGCCCCTTCACATGCAAACATTTGGCTGGTGTCAGGATCCCATACTCACCCCGTTCTTGAGGCTGCTCCACCTGCCTCAGAAAGGCACCCAGAGACGCCTCAGGAGGCGGCCCCAAAAGCCCCTCCACATGCAAACATCTGGCTGGCGTCTGGATCCCATTCTCACCCCGTCCTTGAGGCTGCTCCACCTGCCTCAGAAAGGCACCCAGAGACGCCTCAGGAGGCAACACAAAAAGCCCCTCCGCATGCAAACATCTGGATGGCATCTGGATCCCATACTCACCCCGTCCTTGAGGCTGCTCCACCTGCCTCAGAAAGGCACCCAGAGACGCCTCAGGAGGCGACGCAAAAAGCCCCTCCACGTGCAAACATATGGCTGGCGTCTGGATCCCATACTCACCCCGTCCTTGAGTCTGCTCCACCTGCCTCAGAAAGGCACCCAGAGACGCCTCAGGAGGCGACCCAAAAAGCCCCTCCACTCGCAAACATCTGGCTGGCGTCTGGATCCCATACTCACCCCGTCCTTGAGGCTGCTCCACCTGCCTCAGAAAGGCACCCAGAGACGCCTCAGGAGGCGACGCAAAAAGCCCCTCCACGTGCAAACATTTGGCTGGCGTCTGGATCCCATACTCACCCCGTCCTTGAGGCTGCTCCACCTGCCTCAGAAAGGCACCACGGAACTCTACTTTCCTCAGCCTGAACTGCTATTGCATGCAGCTAAGTGGTTGGATGTTCACCCTCCCAGTATCTCACAATGGCTGGATAGATGCTGGGATCAATTCATTTTAAATAAGATAACTTACAATTCGCTAGAGATGGAGCCTAAGTCTTATGAATCCAAATTTGTTGATGTCTGGTCTCCCTTCTTAACATTGATGGCGGAAAATGACATACTCCCAATCAACCCTTTGTATAGCGAGATGGTATATTTTTAGAAACAAGGGAGATAAAAAGTCTGAACAAGGATTGTAATTTTTATGATGCTTTATCTACGTTGTTATCCTTAACTGCATATTTATGCTTCGAATTTATATGCGGTATCTGTTTTTTAGGTCTTTTTGTTCACCCTGGTTTCTTATTTTGCTCCTATTTATATACCTTACTGTCAAATGATATATTTTGTACATTTTTGAAGTTTTTAAATAAAGCTTTTTATTTAATTTTTATTTTTTTTTAAAGCACCACAGCAAAAGTGGGGCCTTTTCTCTGGGGCACCTCTGAGGCGGCTTCCGGCCTTCTGGGAGCTGTGAACGGATGCATGAGCATTCCAGATGCTCCCCTGGTGCCCACGGCCCACCCCTTTCTGCAAGTGCCCTCCAGAAGCTCCAGGGCATTCTATTTCTGGCCAGCTATATTCGGGGTGGCTCCAAAGCAGCCATCTGTTATTAGTCTAGCTGTCCTTTTTGACTAGGGTTGCCAAGTCCAATTCCAGAAATATCTGAGGACGTTGGGGGTGGAGCCAGGAGACATTGGGGGTGGAGCCAAGATCAAGGCTGTGACAAGCATCATTGAACTCCAAAGGGAGTTCTGGCCATCACATTTAAAGGGACAGCACACCTTTTCAATTCCTTCCTTCCATAGGAAATAATGACGAATAGGGGCATCTTATTTTAGGGATCATAGAATTGGACCCCCTGGTCCAAACTTTTTGAAACTTGGGGGTTATTTTGGGGAGAGGCACTAGATGGTACACTGAAAATTTGGTGCCTCTACCCAAAAAAACAGTCCCTCCCCAAGCCCCAGATATTTGCAGAGAGCCAGTTTGGTGTAGTGGTTAAGTGTGCAGACTCTTATCTGGGAGAACCGGGTTTGATTCCCCACTCCTCCACTTGCACCTGCTGGAATGGCCTTGGGTCAGCCATAGCTCTGGCAGAGGTTGTCCTTGAAAGGGCAGCTGCTGTGAGAGCCCTCTCCAGCCCCACCCACCTCACAGGGTGTCTGTTGTGGGGGGGGGAGGTAAAGGAGATTGTGAGCCGCTCTGAGACTCTTCGGAGTGGAGGGCGGGATATAAATCCAATATCTTCATCTACCTCACAGGGTGTCTGTTGTGGGGGGGGGGGAGGTAAAGGAGATTGTGAGCCGCTCTGAGGCTCTTCGGAGTGGAGGGCGGGATATAAATCCAATATCTTCATCTACCTCACAGGGTGTCTGTTGTGGGGGGGGAGGTAAAGGAGATTGTGAGCCGCTCTGAGACTCTTCGGAGTGGAGGGCGGGATATAAATCCAATATCTTCATCTACCTCACAGGGTGTCTGTTGTGGGGGAGGAAGGGAGAGGAGATTGTGAGCCGCTCTGAGACTCTTCGGAGTGGAGGGCGGGATATAAATCCAATATCTTCATCTACCTCACAGGGTGTCTGTTGTGGGGGGGGGGGAGGTAAAGGAGATTGTGAGCCGCACTGAGACTCTTCGGAGTGGAGGGCGGGATATAAATCCAATATCTTCATCTACCTCACAGGGTGTCTGTTGTAGGGGAGGAAGGGAAAGGAGATTGTGAGCCGCTCTGAGACTCTTCGGAGTGGAGGGCGGGATATAAATCCAATATCTTCTTCGTCTTCTTCTTCAGATCAATTCTCCATGATTTTCTATGGGAATAAATCTCCATAGGGAATAATAGAGTTCCCAGCAGACCTTTCCCTCCCCTCCCCCCGCTTTCTGACGACCCTGAAGCGGGGGGAGGGTCTCCAAACCGGGGGATCCCCTGCCCCCACCTGGGGATTGGCAACCCTATTTTTGACTATGATCTGGGACCCAGAAAACCCTTAAACTGAGCCCTGTAAACACCCCCCTGAAGAAAATATGAGAATCCATGGTCTGGTTTTTAAAAATTTGTTTGTTATTTATTTGTTTGGGGGGGTTTACATGCCACCTCCTCAAAGACCCTGCTCAAGGGGACTTTCAAAATCAAACGTAATAAAACCATAAAATATAAAGATCATTTTAAGATCATCCATTAGAAACCCAGCCATGGCTTAAAAAGATCATAAGACATTTAACAACCTACAATGATTCTTATAAAACACCCCTCCGGCTAAAAGCAGTCTGTAAAAACAATTTTAAAAGATCAATCCCCACATTTAAAACCTGGGTCGAAACAAACGTTTTCGCTTGGTGTCTAAAAGAGTAAGATAAAAACCAGGTGAGATTTCAGGGCAGGGGGAGTCAATCTTTCTGATCCTGAGACTTTGGCATTCTGACACAGGGTTATGGGCACAACCACAACATGGCTGCCAAAAGAGGTGGAGCCAACCACAAAATTCAGTCATGCAGTGATGATTATTGCGGTGAAGTGGCAGCTGCAGCCAAAATATATCTATTTTTTTTTAAAAAAAAGTCTGGTCTCCAATGGCCAATCAGAGAGCCTGCTGGGCTAAAGCCCCACTGGTCCTGCCCATTTTCTGTTTTAATAAACCGGGAGCAGGGAAGGTGTTGGCAGCTTCTATTCTACAGAAAAGGTGCCACCCCTGAAAAGGCCCCGCCTAGGTTCCCCACCCACTCCACCTCCGCAGGCAGTGGGCCTTGTGAAAAGGGTTTTAACCCGCAGAGTCGCCTTGAGCCTGCTTCGGCGGGGAGGGCAGGATACAAATCAAATCAAATCAATAAAAATAAATAAATACATACATACATACATACATACATACATACATACATACATACATACAGAAGGAGGATGGGCAGGGATAAGTTTCCACATTCTGGAATTCCTAGGGATAAATTTTGTCTCCCACCTAGGGTTGCCAGTCCCCAGGTGGGGACAGGGGATCCCCCGGTTTGGAGACCCTCCCCCCACTTCAGGGTCATCAGAAAGCGGGGGGAGGGGAGGGAAATGTTTGCTGGGAACTCTATTATTCCCTAGGGAGATTTATTCCCATAGAAAATCATGGAGAATTGATCTGCAGGTATCTAGGGCTCGGGGGGGGGGGCGTGTTTTTTGAGGTAGAGGCACCAAATTTTCAGTATAGCATCTAGTGCCTCTCCCCAAAATACCCCCCAAGTTTCAAGAAGATTCGACCAGGGGTCCAATTCTATGAGCCCCCAAAGAAGGTGCCCCTATCCTTCATGATTTCCTGTGGAAGGAAGGAATTGAAAAGGTGTGCCGTCCCTTTAAATGTGATGGCCAGAACTCCCTTTGGAGTTCAGTGATGCTTGTCACAGCCTTGATGTTGGCTCCACCCCTAATGTCTCCTGACTCCACCCCCAAAGTCTCCTGACTCCACCCCCAAAGTCTCCTGACTCCACCCCCAAAGTCCCCAGATATTTCTTGAATTGGACTTGGCAACCCTACTCCCATCAGAAGACACTAACATTTCCCCCACCATCACTGACATTAGCTTCTGACTTAATGTGGTGCATCTTTTTTAGCATGTTAAGGTCTACCAGTCCTGAACCTAAAGAACCCCCAGCAGTCCTATCTTCCATGGAACATCAAATCAAGTTCGCCTACCGAAATTGCCAGCCCTGACATGTAACAAATCACTGCATCATCGCCATCATCATCATCAACAACACAATTTATACTCCACCTTTCCACCCTCACAAGGTGGCCAATCCATCAAAACATATATAATTCTTCACCCAAAGGGTGATTAACACATGGAATTCACTGCCGCAGGAGGTGGTGGCGGCTATAAGCAAAGCCAGCTTCAAGAGGGGATTGGACAAACATATGAAGCAGAGGTCCATTAGTAGCTATTAGCCATAGCGTATTGTTGGAACTCTCTCTCTGGGGCAGTGATGCTCTGTATTCTTGGTGCTTGGTGGGGGGGGGCACAGTGGGAGGGCTTCTAGTGTCCTGGCCCCACTGATGGCACCTGGGTTTTTTGGCCACTGTGTGACACAGAGTGTTGGACTGGATGGGCTATTGGTCTTATCCAACATGGCTTCTCTTATGTTCTTATGTGACACAGAGTGTTGGACTGGATGGGCCATTGGCCTGATCCAACATGGCTTCTCTTATGTTCTTATGTGACACAGAGTGTTGGACTGAATGGGCCATTGGCCTGATCCAACATGGCTTCTCTTATGTTCTTATGTGACACAGAGTGTTGGACTGGATGGGCCATTGACCTGATCCAACATGGCTTCTCTTATGTTCTTATGTGACACAGAGTGTTGGACTGAATGGGCCATTCCATGGCTTCTCTTATGTTCTTATGTGACACAGAGTGTTGGACTGGATGGGCCATTGGCCTGATCCAACATGGCTTCTCTTATGTTCTTATGTGACACAGAGTGTTGGACTGAATGGGCCATTGGCCTGATCCAACATGGCTTCTCTTATGTTCTGAGGTTCTTAATTAAATTAAATAATGAAATCACATTTTAAAACCATTTAAAACCCATCCCTCACACTAAAAACACACATCATTTAACCAATTAAAAACAGAGCTAAAATAGAGCCAGTTTGGTATAGTAGATAAGAGCGGCAGATTCTAATCTGGAGAACCGGGTATGACTCCCCACTCCTCCATATGAAGCCAGCTGGGTGGCTTTGGGTCAGCCACAAGTTCTCTTAGAGTTCTCTCAGTCCCACCTACCTCACAGGGTACCTGTTGTGGGGGGGGGGATGAAGGGAAAAGAGATCATAAGCTGCTTTGAGACTCCTTTGGGTAGTGGAGGGTGGGGTATAAATCCAACACTTCTTCATTTTTTTTTTTAAATGAAAACATTCACATTAGTAAGGGAGGAAGAGATCTCTGAGGGAATGCCAAATGAAGGAAAATCTTCACTCACTGGTGGAAGACAGCAAATGGAAAAAGATTGATGAGTCTCCCTGGGAGATAGCTCTGGACAATGTGTTTGTTCTTCAACTAGGAGGTAGGAAAATATTGCAAGAGAAAATTTCCAGATCCCAAAAGGTTTTTAAAAAGCTATATTAAAATTTGAAGCCAATATGGCGATTCTTGCTCATGTGAAGGGCCAGGAGGAGCTTAAAAAGCCTTGATAGGATCGACAGCTTTTCTTGGGCGGGTTCTACACATTACTGGTGGGAGGGGGGATTGGGGTGGCGAACAGAACTGAACTGAAGCTAATTTGAAACAGCTCCAGAGGAAAGAAGAATCATCTCCGCCTTTTCTCCTTGTCCCCCCAACCCCAAATTCACTCCTTCCCTCTCAAAAGGCTGAGGAAGATAATTATATCTTACAACAATTACCCCATCTATGAAGCAAAATTAGCACAGTCCTTTCTAATTTAAATGTGTCGAAATTGCCTGAGCACGACAGCAGAAAATTACAAGGATGGGGGTAAAAGGACAGCAGTTGCTTCCTGTCTGTCAAGAGCTTACACTTCTGATCGAGTGGGAGATGGCCAGGAAGCATTCTCCCTAGGGTTGGCAGCTTCCAGGTGGTACCTGGAGATCTCCTGCTATTGCAATTGATCTCCAGATGGTCAAGGCTGGTTCCCATGGAGAAAATGGCTGCACTGGAAGGTGGACTGTGTGGCATTGTACCCTACTGAGATCACTCTCCTCCTGAAACCCCACTTTCCCCAGACTCCAGCCCCAAAATCTCCAAGTATTTCCCAACCCTGAACTAGCAACCCTATTGAAAAGTAGTGGGCCAGATGCTATAGTGATTCCAGCATAGCTCTTTTATTAGTGAAAACCCAACTGAAAACACACATGACTAGCCGCAACTATATATACAGAAACTCCACCCAAAACACACCTCCAGCAATAAACGATACAAAAAACAGGTGCTCGGAACCCTCCTTTGCATGGGCTTCATTCAAATGAATATCACATAATTGGCTGGCTCAGCAAGGGTGGCCACTCTGATTGTAGCTGCAAGGAGCCTCTCAAACAATAGGATTCATTCAAGTGGATATTATCTGATTGGCTGGCTCAGCAAGGGCAGCCAAGCTGAATGCAGCTGCAAGGAGCCTTTCCTTCGTTTGGAAGTACTTTTTCACCCAAAGGATGATTAACATGTGGAATTCACTGCCACAGGAGGTGGTGGCGGCCACAAGTATAGCCACCTTCAAGAAGGGTTTAGATAAAAATATGGAGCACAGGTCCATCAGTGGCTATTAGCCACAGTGTATGTGTGTATATAAAATTTTTTGCCACTGTGTGACACAGAGTGTTGGACTTGATGGGCCGTTGGCCTGATCCAACATGGCTTCTCTTATGTTCTTATGAAGTTCCCATTTCTCTACACCTATCTTTGGAGGAAATAGCAAATTATGCACAAAGTCTCAAGAGTTCCCATCCAGATAACTGCAACATGGACTTTTGAATGGCAGTCCCTTTAGTGATTGTCAGAATTCCCTTTGGAGTCCAATTCTGCTTGTCACACCCTTGCTGCTGGATCCACCCCCCCTCCGCCCCCAAGTCTCCTGGCTCCACCCCCAAAGTCCCCAGATATTTCTTGAGTCGGACCTGGGAACCCTACCTGTTTGTCTCTCGTCTTGAAAACCATACAAGGTTCTTGTGACTCCACAACCATAAACAGAGAAACTATCAAATGGATCCAAGCTAATGGAGCAGACTCCCCCCCCCCCTTTTTAGTAGAGTTACTGTTTCCTCTGTAGCAGACACAATGCACCCTGGAACATGTGGCTGACTGTCCCCAAATGTAACATCTGCCAAGATCTGGTGGCCTTGACCATCCCAGTAGATATAAATATCATGAAAGGACTTGTACACCCTCTCCACAGCTACAGCTACATTGGGAAAGCTGTGGTTCCCAGGAAGGAAGTGAGGAGAGAATCAATTCTACCATCCCATCAGGGATTCAAAAAATGTCCATATTTCAATTATCTTGTCCCCCAAACCCTCCTCTGAAGAACTTGATGGTGACCTTTGCTAAATATATTGCTGAAAAGACCATTTACCCATAAGTTCAAACGCCATCCTTATTTTCACAAGAAAGGTCAGTCGCTCAAATTCTTTCATTTATTCAGTTAGCTGGGCCATAAATTAACGTTCAGTTTGACCAAATAGCTTTACAACTTGGGAGGCTCGGAAAACAAAACTGAATTCCGGTGCCACCTTCTGAGTCTTATTTTTATAACCCTGCCGAGTGTTTTCTCCTCTAAATTCTAATAGACATCTTCCTAACTTACATGTCGTCCTCATAGTTATATTTTCTATCCGTGCAAGTAAACATTAGAGAAAACAAACGACTGAGGAGTGCGAATTTTGTCCTCCAAATGAACTCCTTTTTTATATACGATAAATTACATTTCTGCTTTTATTTATCTGAAGATTTATATTCCTCACCTCTTGACCAAAAACTCCCCACTGCAACTTGGAAAAAAAAGTACTAAAAGACAACACACTGATAAGCAGGGCTTTTTTTTGGGGGGGGGGGAGTAGAAAAAGCTCAGCAGGAACTCATTTGCGTAATAGGCCACACACCCCTGATGTAGCCAAACCTCTAAGAGCTTCCAGGGCTCTTAGTACAGGGCTTATTGTAAGCTCCAGGAGGATTGGTTGCACCGGGGGTGTGTGTGTGTGTGTGTGTGCAGCCTAATATGCAAAGGAGTTCTTGCTACAAAAAAACAAAAAAAGCCCTGATAATAATCAACCTGTGGCATTTTGTACCACCTGCAGTCTTTGAATCACATTTGTGGGAAGTCCAATACAGAGCACATTAGTCTAGTCTTGACGTCAACACGGTGCAGATCCAGATGACAGAGACAAGGGAAGAGGCCCTCTTCCAGGCTAGACAGAATTGAAAGAAAGCAATTTTTTGCATGTGCATTCTCCAGCAACATAGCCTTTTGCTCTCAGCTGAGTCATCCAGTTACATCCTGTACAACCACTCACTCTCGACCGAGTCAGCAGCATTCAACAGGACCTCATGAATGGTGGGAAGCACAATGTCACACATGAACATACAAGAAGTTGCTGTCTACTGAATCAGACCCTTGGTCCATCGAGGTCAGTATTGTCTAATCAGACTGGCAGCGGTACTCCAAGATTTCTGATGGACGTCTTTCACGTCACCGTACTACCTCCCCCTTATTGATTAGAAATGAACCAAGGACCTTCTGCATACAAAACAGATGTTTTACAGATGAACCATGCCCCCCCCCCCTTCAAGATCTCCACCTTCCAAACCAGCATTACCTCCATCTTGTCAGTTCAATCATAGCAGTTCAGGACCTCTGCCACAGCACCAGGAGATGTGAGTAATGAGATATAGAGTTGGGCTTGATCGGAATGTTGATGACCACCTACCCACAAACTACAAATGATTTGCCCTAGAGTTTTGCACTGAGGATGAGCATCCGCCCTATGGAGCCTCACAGAAGAGGTTCCATGCTGATGACAACCCAACTGGTCTCTAGCTGCTACCCTTTGAGTCCAATTCATAATAAATGATTTGAATGAGTTTAGCACCTTGATGCCTCCAAACTCCTCAACAGGATAGCATGGTCATAGAATTATGGTATCATAGAGTTGGAAGGGATCTAAGAACATAAGAGAAGCCATGTTGGATCAGGCCAATGGCTCATCTAGTCCAACACTCTGTCACTCAGAGGCAAAAAAAAACAAACAGGTGCCATCAAGAGGTCCATAAGTGGGGCCAGGACACTAAAAGCCCTCCCAATATGCCCCCCTCCCATGCACCAAGAATACAGAGCATCACTGCCCTAGACAGAGTTCAAACAATACACTGTGGCTAATAGCCACTGATGGACCTCTGCTCCATATGTTTATCCAATCCCCTCTTGATCTGTCTATACTTGTAGCCACCACCACCTCCTGGGGCAGTGAATTCCATGTGTTAATCACCCTTTGGGTGAAAAAGTATTTCCTTTTATGCATTCTAACCTGACTGCTCAGCAGTTTCATGGAGTGTGCATGAGTTCTTGTATTGTAAAAAAGGGAGAAAAGTACTCCTTTCTCTACCTTCTCTATCCCATTAATAGTCATCTAGTCCAGGCCCCTGAATAATGCAGGAAAATCAAAAGTACCTCCCTCCCACATACATACATCCCCAGTGACCTGTGGTCTATGTCCAAAAGATGGCAAAAACCTCTAGGATCCCTGGCCAAACTGGTCTGGAGAAAAATTGCTTCCTGACCCCAAAGTGGCCATCAGCATTTCCCTGGGCGTGTAAGAAGTGGCCACAAGAACTAAGCACCAGTGGAACCCTTCCTGCCCTCCTTCTCATGATCTGCCTAAGTTCACAGAATCAGCACTGCTGTCAGATGGCCATCTAGCCTCTGAAAACCTCCAAGGAAGGAGAGCCCACCACCTCCCGAGGAAGCCTGTTCCACTGAGGAACCATTCTAACCATCAGGAAGTTCTTCCTAATGTTGAGCCAGAAACTCTTTTGATTTAATTTCAACCCATTGGTTCTGGTCTGACCTTCTGAGGCAACAGAAAACAATTCTGCACCGTCCTATATTTATTTGGGATATTATTTGGTATATTCCAAAATAAAACTATATTTTAAATGCATTTTTTCCTAATGGCAAACTAGAATGACGTATATATTTATGTTACATGTTAGAAGGTAAATTAGTTGGACAGGAAAAACTTCTGGGAAAGAAATGCCTTCTTTTTGACCCAGGTTTATTAGCAATAGAATAATTAACAGGCATTCTCACATTCTGACATGTTACTGTTTTATGGTTTCCCACACTAATGCAACCCAAATAAAAGGTTTTCTGAATTGGTTAATTTTACTATTCTGCCATTGGATTTTAATGGTGTACCACTTTGCATTCCAAACCCCACCAGCTATATGTGACTCTGTTTACTGTACCTCATTCCTCGTCTGAAGAAGTGGGCATGCACACGAAAGCTGACGTTCTGAATAAAACTAAGTTGGTCTTAAAGGTGCAATCGACTCCTATTTTTTTCTAGCCTTCTCAGACGTCTCCTCTCCAGGCTAAATATGCCAAGCTCCAGGTCCACTGGATCAAAGGCTGCAGATGAATCCAGTAGGAACAACAAAGAGACATGACCATTGTGATGACGATGATATTGGATTTATATTCTGCCCTTCACTATGAATCTCAGAGAGGCCTACAATCTCCTTTACCTTCCTTCTCCACAACAGACCCACTGTGAAGTAGGTGGAGCTGAGAGAGCTCTCACATAAGTTGCCCTTTCTAGGATAGCTCTGCAAGAGCTATGGCTGACCCAAAGCCATTCTGGCAGCTGCAAGTGGAGGAGCAGATAAGAGTCCACACATGTAACCACCACATCAAGCTAAGGGTGGTGGCTGGAAAGTATGAAGTCTAGGAAGGATGTGATGTGGCTTCTGGGTGGTGCTGTAGGAATTTCCCCTAGTCTCTAATGTAAAGATCATAGATATGTTAGGGAATTCATAGAAAGTCACCACAGAGGCCATTTTTTTCTCATACTCCATAATTTCCCAAGGACAGGCTGTTGGGGCTAAGGTCAGGGCTTTACCTATCGCGAGTTGGCAAATGGAAAGCCTAATTCAACCATGAATCATGTGCACAACCAACACAGTTCACAGCAATTTACAGTTCCAGTATGGGAACCATGTGGGGATATTGGTGCTTGAGGAGGGCAACAGTGGGAAAACTTCTAGTGTCCTGGCCCCACTGACGGCACCTGGGTTTTTTTTGGCCACTGTGTGACAGAGTGTTGGACTGGATGGGCCATTGGCCTGATCCAACATGGCTTCTCTTATGTTATTATGTCTGCAGCAGTGATGCTCTGTATTCTTGGTGCTTGGGGGGCAACAGTGGGAGGGCTTCTAGTATCCTGGCCCCACTTGTGGACCTCCTAATGGCACCTGTTTTTGTTTTGTTTTTTGGCCACTGTGTGACAGGGTGTTGAACTGGATGGACCATTGGCCTGATCCAACATGGCTTCTCTTATGTTTGGAGCAAGTGATGCTCTCTCTATTCTTGGTTCTTGAGGGGTGGGCTCCTATTGTCCTAGCCCCACTGATGGACCTCCTGATGGCACCTGGGTTTTTTGGCCACTGTGTGACACAGAGTGTTGGACTGGATGGGCCATTGGCCTGATCCAACATGGCTTCTCTTATGTTCTTATGTGACACAGAGTGTTGAACTGGATGGGCCATTGGCCTGATCCATCATGGCTTCTCTTATGTTATTATGTCTGCGGCAGTGATGCTCTGTATTCTTGGTGTTGGGGGGCAACAGTGGGAGGGCTTCTAGTATCCTGGCCCCACTTGTGAACCTCCTGATGGCACCTGGGTTTTTTTTTTTTTGGCTACTGTGTGACAGGGTGTTGAACTGGATGGACCATCGGCCTGATCCAACATGGCTTCTCTTATGTTTGGAGCAAGTGATGCTCTCTCTATTCTTGGTTCTTGAGGGGTGGGCTCCTAGTGTCCTGGCCCCACTGATGGACCTCCTGATGGCACCTGGGTTTTTTGGCCACTGTGTGACACAGAGGGTGTTTTCGCACTCACCTTCAGCCGGCGCGACCCCCCTCTTCACCGCGCAGGATCTGCGCAGATTTCACACTAAATGCCGCGGAGCAGCCAGAAGAGCCGGAAACTCCCGTCGCAAAAGCTGCGCAAACAGAAACTGATTTTTGGTGGTTTACGTTTGAGCGGCTTTTGCGCCGGGAGCTTCCGGCTCTTCCGGCTGCTCCGCGGCATTTAGTGCGAAATCCGCGCAGATCCTGCGCGGTGAAGAGGGGGGTCGCGCCAGCTGAAGGTGAATGCGAAAATGCCCAGAGTGTTGGACTGGATGGGCCATTGGCCTGATCCAACATGATTTCTCTTATATTCTTATGTCTGGGGCAGTGATGCTCTGTATTCTTGGTGCTTGGGGGGGCAACAGTGGGAGGGCTTCTAGTATCCTGGCCCCACTTGTGGACTCCTGATGGCACCTGGGGTTTTTTTTGGCCACTGTGTGACAGGGTGTTGAACTGGATGGACCATTGGCCTGATCCAACATGACTTCTCTTATGTTCGTATACCAAACTACACCAAACTTGTTCTTAGAAGAAAGACTTGGGATTCCAATCTCTGCTAAGTCACAGAGCTCATGAAGTGATCTTGGGCCAGTCGCTTTCTGCCTCTCTCTCTCTTGCTTCCTTACAGGACTGTTGTGAGGATAAAATGGAGGAGAGAAAAAAAGCAGAGGAGAGGTGGGCTAGAAGCATGACAGATCATTTAAGAAAAGAGAGCTTGTGAAATATTTCCATCAAGAGGGAGGGAGGGGGGTAAGAAGGCTAGCATGAAGACAGGTAGGGGGAGAAATTGAAAGGGTAAAAGGCCTTCACCCCAATCTCCCCTCACACCCATGAAATTTCACGGGCCTTTCACTGGTGTCTAAAATAAAGCCCACTCCAGGAAAAACAAAACAAAAACAGAGTTCTTTTTCAAAGAGTAATAATTCAGAACTCAGAGAAATGTTTAGGGGTTTCGAAGAGTGATCTTGGCGGATGGTGTTTCCAATGTGATTTTTCTTTCACTCCTGTTCATTTTATCGTTGGGTTTTATGTGTGTACTTATTTAAGCTGTCTGGGAAAAAGAGCTGTATATAAAAACCGATTAGTTTTTATAGCACTCCAGGGCTGACTTAAAGGGTTTCTTCTTCTTCTTCTTTTTCCTTTTAAAACTTTTTCTTATTGTTTTTAAGTTGGGCTTTCTTTAAAAAAAATGCAGGAAAACATAAACAGTAATTTTTGAATGGCTGAATAGATAAAACAAAGAGCAACAAAAAAAATCAAGTTACATTGCCCCCTCCCCTTCTAAAAAGATTTTTTAAAAAAATAATCTCATGGAGCAACTGCTTGATGCAGAGGCAAAAGAACTGCTTCTTATACAATGCAAAATTAGTAAAATCTCCATATCAGATTGGTCAGGGGAGCAATCATAAATAGGTTCAATCCAAATCTTAAATAGATCTACTTTGTGGGACTTACTCCTGGGAAAATATTCTTAGGATAGTGCTGTAATCCACTAACAGTGTAGTCCTAAAGAGAGTTAAGTCCATTAAAGTCAACAGGCTTGGAAGGGCATAAACCTATTTAGGATTGCTCTGTAATGCATACCAGATGCAATAAATAAATAAAAAGGCACTTATATGAGAAAGAAAGAAAGAAAGAAAGAAAGAAAGAAAGAAAGAAAGAAAGAAAGAAAGAAAGAAAGAAAGAAAGAAAGAAAGAAAGAAAGAAAGAAAGAAAGAAAGAGTGTGGGAGGAAGGAAGGAAGGCTAAAATACTCTTCAAAATGAATGCATTTGATTCTTCAAAAGGGGAGGGAATAAATGCTGAATATTTAATTTGGAGATAAAAGGGTCCAGCTTTCCTGTATGTGGCCGCTACAAAAAGATGTTTAAAAAGAGAAAGGGAGCAGAAGAGAGTACATCTTAAAAGAGAAGAAATGAGCAGAGACTGACCTTTCTATGAGCAAGCAGATGAGAGAAGGTATTTGGCTAATCCCAACTGCCTCTGATTGGCCAGACAGAACCGTGTGGAAAATGTCTCCATCTGGGCTAATCTGTTCTCAGTTGGATGAGCCGAGGCCTTCTGAGTTAACCTGACATTTAACAATAATTACCCTTTCGTATGACCCTGGCCCAATCTCCTGCTCTCTCGGAAATCTCTCTTTTCGTGTTTGTGTGTGCTCGGAAACCCCTTGACTCTTGTGTTAGAGATAGCCGAAGAAGTGATCAGATGATAATAGAGCATGTACACACACCCGCCAACGCGAACGGATATGAATTTGAAAAATCCGCTTCTCAACAAGAGGTTAATGGCTGCTCTTCTCTCCGTGAAAATGTCTTTTGCCGAGTAAGATAGATATTTTAAAAAAAAAAAAAAAATTGCAAAGGAATCTCAATTAAACAGGAGTGTATGCTTTTAATTTCTTTTTAATGGTCCCTGCCTCTTCAGTTCCACCCTTGTATTTGTGAGGAGAAATGGCCCACGGAAGCCAGTTCAAAGAGAAAAGACGGGTTCAAAGGTCGCCGAGGCTAACTGTAGATGAAATGTGTCTATTTCTTTCTCTTTTTTTTCACCTGAGGCTGGCTTCCTCTTTTCTCCAGAAAGGTCATTGTGATAAAACAAACAAACAAAAGAAGACTGGAGAGGGGAAGCATTGGTTTCTGGTCAGATTTCCTCTTTCCGGCATGGTTGCATTTATTGACTTGGATTTCCAGCTAGGCCATCTGTCTGGATGCCGTCCTGCCCTTGGAAGCAGCAAACAAATCAAAGGAACCCTTGAATTTAATTAGCCAAAGACTTATGCTTACAGGAGAGGAGATTCTCAGTAGTCCTACATAGGTTTACTGGAGACTTGTCCTCTCCCTTTAAATAGGGTTTCCAACCTCCAGATACAGGCCTGGAGATCTTCTGGAAACACAGATGATCTCCAGGTTAAAGGGCTTGGGTTCTTTAGCTTAGGGAAATGTCTATTGAGGGGGTGACATGATAGAGGTTTACAAGATTCTAGAAGCATGGGATAGAGAAGGTAGAGAAAGAAGTACTTTTCTCCCTTTCTCACAATATGAGAACTCATATGGGACATTCAATGAAATTGCTGAGCAGTCCAGTTAGAAGTGATAAAAGGAAGTATTCCTTCACCTAAAGGGTGATTAACACGTGGAATTCACTGCCACAGGAGGTGGCGGCGGCTACAAGCATAGACACCTTCGAGAGGGGATTGGATCAACGCATGGAGCAGAGGTCCATCAGTAGTTATTAGCCACAGTATATTGTTGGAACTCTCTGTCTGGGGCAGTGGTGCTCTGTATTCTTGGTGCTTGTGGGGGGCACAGTGGGAGGGCTTCTAGTTTTCTGGCCTCACGGATGGACCTCCTGATGGCACCTGGGGGTTTTGGCCACTGTGTGACACAGAGTGTTGGACTGGATGGGCCATCAGCTTGATCCAACATGGCTTCTCTTATGTTCTTATGTCTGGGGCAGTTATGCTCTGTATTCTTGGTGCTTGTGAGGGGCAACAGTGGGAGAGCTTCTAGTATCCTGGCCCCACTGATGACCCTCCTGATGGCACCCCAGACCCCTCATCTCCTGATGAATCACCCTGCCATCCAGTTCACGGCCTTCCTAGTCAGGACTTCAACTGTCCTCACTAGGAGGGCATTGAGGATGTCACGATTCACTTGTGGCACCAATATGCCATTCCAGCTGAAGGAAGAAATGACGGAAAGATCAGCAAGCAAGCTTCAGTGCAACAATAGTGCAACAATAGATTGGAGTGGGCCAGGAAACCTCACTCACTCATATAAAGGAGCTGAGGTTGTGAACTCCAACTTGGGGGATTCCTGGGGGATTGGGGATGGTACCTGGGGGGTGGGTGGGCAGAGTCTGCGGATGGAGCTCACCAGGGGTGTGATGTTGCAGAGTCTAGAGTTCTTAAGCCAAGCCTGGGAATTTCTGGGAGGGTTGGGGGGCAGAAATCATGGTGGAGGGCAGCATCACAGGCACGATGATGTCACTTCCAGGTTCCCCTGGAAGTGATGTCATTACACCTGCAACACTGCCAGGTTTTTTGTTCTGCTTCTCTGTTGCCGACACTTGAAGCCGCAGTGGGCAACGTAAAATTGTGGCACGGGATCCGTAACACCAGCCAAAGCTTCCTCCATGGGAATTGTCCTATTAAATAGTGAGTTTGATGCAGCAGAGTTCAACATAGAACATGCTTCATTGCCACTACATGCTAAAAGGTAAAATGGTGGGGCCAAGACCCTGTTTATAAGCATGCAAATAAAACATGAGTCCCATACAAAATCACGGTGGTCAAGTTTTGCGCCAAGACCACTCATTGGCTTCTGTTCGGAGTTCAAATCCGCCCAGGCGACCCACCGTTTCCCATGGGTTAAAAGGAAAGTGCGAAGGCGCACATAGCAATAAATTCAGTACATAACAGTCCTGTGTAGTCTGGAGAGCAGGTCTAATTCCACAAGAGCTCCAGGCTTTGGTTTGCGCTTGGTAGTCCTAAAAGATCCCCCATGTCAGGTTGGCTCATTGGGTTGAAAAAATCAGAAATTGTTCTGCCCTGTTGGCTGGCTGAAGACACCCATGGAGTTTTTCCTTTTTACCAAGCTTTGCCCTAGGCACACAGTGAAATCCAGGTGGAAAGTGCATTGAAAGGGGATTGAAAGTGCATTGTTTAGGGTGTGTGATCTCAGCCCTAGAGTCACCAGGCTGAGCATGGCAACCAGTCAAAGAGTTTGGGGCGGGGATATAAGAGGTACATGTAACATTAGTGACATCACTGCATCACTTCCGGGTAAAACCTGGAAGTGAAAAAGCGTAGCTCTAGGAATTGCTGGAAACTCAATGGTAAAACCACAGAGCTTCCAAACGAGTCCGAGAGCTACCTTACATTCCTTCTAGATTTTATTCAGAAGTGACAGAGCAACATCGGCAATATCATTTCTTTTTTTCTCCTGATGCCACTTAAAGGGGCAAAGGGCAACAGGGCTTTTCAGTAAGAGGCCTTGCGCCATAGCAAAAAACAGGCCTGGAAATCTTTAAGGTGTGCCAAAGAATACCTTTCCCAGCCTCTGAATGATTAAAGGTTTGGAACACTTTCCCTACGAAGAAAGGTTAAAACGCTTGGGGCTCTTTAGCTTGGAGAAACGTCGACTGCGGGGTGACATGATAGAGGTTTACAAGATTATGCATGGGATGGAGAAGGTAGAGAAAGAAGTCCTTTTCTCCCTTTCTCACAATACAAGAACTCGTGGGCATTCGATGAAATTGCTGAGCAGTCGGGTTAGAACAGATAAAAGGAGGTACTTCTTCACCCAAAGGGTGATTGACATGTGGAATTCACTGCCACATATATAAATTTTTTGGCCACTGTGTGACACAGAGTGTTGGACTGGATGGGCCATTGGCCTGATCCAACATGGCTTCTCTTATATTCTGAAAGGGAATTGTGCTGCATGAGTTAGAGCAGCAGTTGCTCGCCTCTTTCTTCCTGTTTACCCGTTTGTCTGCACAGGTGCTCTGTCCTTTGACAATGCAATCGAGCTGCTGTTTTGCTTCAGCTGATTTCCATCCACCAGCCATTCTGGAGTTCAAAGAGGATGTTCATCTTAAACCACTGAGTTCTCCACTTTCACAGTCAATTAGTGAGGGCCGCCAAAGACGGAGGAGGGCAGGGGATACGGGCTGCCCTTGAGGAAATGTCATACCTTTTTCTGATGTCATAAAATAATAATACCACATCCCAGGCGTCATTACTTTCGCTACCTTGTGCATAAAGGCAGCTGAGAGGGAGAACTCCGCAGCTGTAGTTTATACACTCGAGGGGTCAGTTTATGGATGAGGAGGAGGAGGCAGAGAAGGAGAAAAGCCTGCCGCCAAATCAGACTGTTGCATTCTTCTGAGACCGCTCAGGTTGCCACCATAATGGAAACACGCCGTTTGCACTGTGCTGACCTGCCGGGTCATTCATTAGCTGGTGAAGTAGTAACATTCAGAAAAATCTCGCAGATGCCGAAGGCTGGTGGCTGTCTGTAATTCTAAGATGGGCCCAGGACTTTTTCTTTTTTGGTGGTAGAAAGAGCCCAGCAGGAACTCATTTGTATATTAGGCCACCCCCTCTGATGTCACCTTTGTTTCACACAGAGCCAGTTTGGTGTAGTGGTTAAGTGCAGGGACTCTTATCTGGGAGAACCGGGTTTGATTCCCCACTCCTCCACTTACAGCTGCCCGGATGGCCACATGTCTGATGTGGGGGGGGGGGGAATCTGATGTGTGTGTGTATACACACACACACACACACACTGTGACTAATAGCCACTGATGGACCTCTGCTCCATATTTTTATCTAAACCCCTCTTGAAGGTGGCTATGCTTGTGGCCGCCACCACCTCCTGTGGCAGTGAATTCCACATGTTAATCACCCTTTGGGTGAAGAAGTACTTCCTTTTATCCGTTTTAACCTGTCTGCTCAGCAATTTCATCGAATGCCCACGAGTTCTTTTATTGTGAGAAAGGGAGAAAAGTACTTCTTTCTCTATTTTCCCCATCTCATGCATTATCTTGTAAACCTCTATCATGTCACCCCGCAGTCGACGTTTCTCCAAGCTAAAGAGTCCCAAGCGTTTCAACCTTTCTTCAAGTGTTTGCCTGCTCCAGAACCACTAATTTTGGAAGGGGTGTTGAAAGACCTGAGTCAGATTGAGGTGACAAGAGAGGAGGTCCTACAACTCATTGACAAATTAAAAACTAATAAGCCACCAGGTCCGGATGGCATATATCCAAGGGTTCTGAAAGAGCTCAAAGTTGAACTTCTGGATCTCTTGACAAAAATATGTAATCTCTCATTGAAATCTGCCTCCGTTCCTGAGGACTGGAAGGTAGCAAATGTCACCCCCATCTTCAAAAAGGGTTCCAGAGGAGATCCGGGAAACTACAGGCCAGTCAGTCTGACTTCAATATCTGGAAAGTTGGTAGAAACCATTATCAAGGACAGAATGAGTAGGCACATTGCCTCACTAACCTGTTACAGTTCTTTGAGGGGGTGAACAAACATGTGGACAAAGGGGACCCAATAGATATTGTTTGCCTTGACTTCCAGAAAGCTTTTGATAAAGTTCCTCATCAAAGGCTCCTTAGTAAGCTCGAGAGTCATGGAGTAAAAGGACAGGTCCTCTTGTGGATCAAAAACTGGCTAATTAATAGGAAGCAGAGAGTGAGTATAAATGGGCAGTCTTCACAGTGGAGGACGGTAAGCAGTGGGGTGCCACAGGGCTCAGTACTGGGTCCCATGCTCTTTAACTTGTTCATAAATGATTTGGAGTTGGGAGTAAGCAGTGAAGTGGCCAAGTTTGCAGATGACACTAAATTGTTCAGGGTGGTGAGAACCAGAGAGGATTGTGAGGCACTCCAAAGGGATCTGTTGAGGCTGGGCATCAATGTGGCAGATGAGGTTCAATGTGGCTAAGTTCAAAGTAATGCACATTGGGGCCAAAGATTCCAGCTACAAATACAAGTTGATGGAGTGTGAACTGGCAGAGACTGACCAAAAGAGAGATCTTGGGGTCATGGTAGATAACTCACTGAAAATGTCAAGACAGCGTGTGGCTGCAATAGAAAAAGGCCAACACCATGCTGGGAATTATTAGGAAGGGAATTGAAAACAAATCAGCCAGTATCATAATGCCTCTGTATAAATTGATAGTGTGGTCTCATTGGAATACTGTGTACAATTTTGGTCATCCCACATATCAAAAAGGATATTATAGCACTGGAAAAAGTCCAGAAAAGGGGAACTAGAATGATTAAAGGTTTGGAACACTTTCCCTATGAAGAAAGGTTAAAACACTTGGGGCTCTTTAGCTTGGAGAAATGTCGACTGCGGGGTGACATGATAGAAGTTTACAAGGTAGCTCTCCAGAGCTCTCCAGATGTTTTTTTGTCTACAACTCCCATCAGCCCCAGCCATTGGACATGCTGGCTGGGGTTTATGGGAGTTGTAGGCAAAAAAAACATCTGGAGAGCTACTGTTGGCCACCCCTGTGCTAATGAGTTATGCTAATGAGCTCCACCACCGATTTTTCTACAAAATTACCCCTGGGCCACACCCCCTGGCATCACCATTGTTTCACGCAACAGGAACTCATTTGCATATTAGGCCACGCTCCCTGATGCCAAATGGCTGCTTTGGCAAGCGGGCTCTGTGGCATTCTACTGGCGGACATCCCTCCCCCAAACCTCGCCCTCCTCAGGCTGCCCTCTCCAAATCTCCAGGTGCTTCCCAACCCAGAGTTGGCAACCTTACCCATCCCTAAGTCTTCTTCTCATTGTTGTTGATAGGGTTGCCAAGTCCAATTCAAGAAATATCTGGGGACTTTAGGGGTAGAGCCAGGAGACACCGGGGGGTGGAGCCAGGAGACACCAGGGGGTGGAGCCAGGAGACACCGGGGGGTGGAGCCAGGAGCAAGGACGTGACGAGCATAATTGAACTCCAAGGGGAGTTCTGGCCATCACACTTAAAGGGACCGCACACCTTTTAAATGCCTTCCTTCCATAGGAAAAATAGAGGCACCTTCTTTAGTGGTTCATAGAATTGGACCCCCTGGTCCAATCCTTTTGAAACTTTGGGGATATTTTGGAGAGAGGCACTGGATGCTATGCTGAGACTCAGGTGCCTCTATCTCATAAAACAGCCCCCTCAGAGCCCCAGATACCCGTGGGAATAAGTCTCCATAGGGAATAATGAGTACCCAGCAGCCATTTCCCTCCTCGTCCCGCTTTCTGATGGCCCTGAAGCGGGGGGGGGGGAAGGCCTCTAAACCGGGGGATCCCCTGCCCCCACCTGGGGGCATCCGCTTTATGTATTTTTGTCCATTACTTCGGGAAGATTCCCCCCATTCCACCCCCCCCCCCAAAAAAAGACATAATATAAACTTTACAAACAGCTAAATCAATACACCAACAATGGGAGATAGAAGGTTAGCAGATGTAAATGTTTTGTGAATACCAGGGGCTGTTTTGTCGAAAAATAAGTGGTGGAGCTCATTAGCATAACTCATTAGCATATGCCATCCCCTCCCCAGCCAAAAGCAACCTGATGTAAGAAAGGAGAGTCCTGGGTGAGCGAGGCCTGCTTGGACTGGCTAGAGATCCAGCCAGCCCAAGAACGCCTTGCTCACCTGGGACTCTCCTGGCAGTGCCCCCCCCCCCCCAGTGAAAAGGCCAGCAAGCTGTCTGCCACCCAAAATCACATCAGAAGTGGAGAAAGGGTGGCGTGGGCTTCTCCAGAGGTTCATGAGGGCTGCTGGGGGCGTGGCAAATCTTCTGGTGGCTGGCTGGCTAACCCCTCTCCTAATCCAGGGATTGTTATGCAGCTTCACCTACTATTCAACGGACAAGGTAGGTGGGGAGGAAGAGGGAGGCTGTCAGAAAGGTTCAGGAGCTCCTGTGAGCTCCTGCTGAATTCAAGGCCTGGTGAATACTAAGAACTAGCAAGAACAGAAACATATTCCTTAGTCACGCATGTATTGGCTTAAATAGAGCATTACTGTGTACAGGGATTCAGGTTAGCCTGGTCAAAGGTCTATTGCATTTATATACATAGATACATATATATATATGTGTGTGTGTGTGCACACGCTGCAAAATAGATTAAGATTTAGGAAATAACCAAGCCTTCTGAGGGGGGGAGGAATATGCAGGATCCTTCAAATTTCTCCATACTCTTCTCTCTCTCTCTCCTCCAACCCATACCCAAGGGAAAACTTGTAGGCTGGTAGCCGATTCTTCCCTATTATGCTATTTTCCCAGCAAGCATAATAAAAGTAATTAATTAGATTACACTCGAATGCCTATCAGTAAACTGCGGTGGTGGAAACAGTTTTGTGTGAGCGGAAAAAAAAAAAATTGGAGGAGTAAGCAAGAAAGAAGTGGCGAGGGGGTCTAGCAGACATACAGACACGCAACGACAAATGGGGGTGGGGGGATTGTACATTCAGCCACAGCCTTGCCTTGAGCTGGCCCATCCAACCTGTATGACTCTCTCTCGCTCTCTCTCTCTGTATAAGTCACCCAGACCTTGTCTTTCCACTAATATCATAATCAGCCAGCTGAAGGCCGGGGACCTGATAATTGTACTTTATGTTGCTCTTTGTTTAGTATCTGATTCAATACATCTATGTGGACGCCGTTCCGTCACCTTCTTAGTATCAGAGGTGAAGAAAATCAATGGCAATCAGATTACCTTGTTAACAGAAAGGCTAAAGGGCCAGTATGTTAAGTTCACAGTGCATCACCTTTATCACTCGTCTGCGGGGCGGCCATGGCAGTGGTGGCGTGTTTATGTGTGTGTGTGTGGCAGCCGGGGGGGGGGGGGATGTCTTTCCTCTCCTTCTGCATCTCACTTTCATTGCTGGCCCTTTATGATCATTTATCAAGAGAAAGGAGCAAGGGCCCAGTAGCACCTTTGTCACAGTGGACCAGGGAGCACCTCTACTGGCTGCTACTGCTCCGGTAAGGGTCTGCCTGGGATTAGGGTTGGCAATAGGGTTGCCAAGTCAAATTCAAGAAATAAGAATATAAGAGAAGCCATGTTGGATCAGCCCATCCAGTCCAACACTCTGTGTCACACAGTGGCAAAAATTTTTTTATATACACACACACTGTGGCTAATAGCCACTGATGGACCTGTGCTCCATATTTTTATCTAAACCCCTCTTGAAGGTGGCTATGCTTGTGGCCGCCACCACCTCCTGTGGCAGTGAATTCCACATGTTAATCACCCTTTGGGTGAAGAAGGACTTCCTTTATCCATTTTAACCTGTCTGCTCAGCAATTTCATCGAATGCCCACGAGTTCTTGTATTGTGAGAAAGGGAGAAAAGTACCTCTTTCTCTACTTTCTCCATCCCATGCATTATCTTGTAAACCTCTATCATGTCACCCCACAGTCGACGTTTCTCCAAGCTAAAGAGTCCCAAGCATTTCAACCTTTCTTCATAGGGAAAGTGCTCCAGCCCTTTAATCATTCTAGTTGCCCTTCTCTGGACTTTCTCCAATGCTATAATATCCTTTTTGAGGTGCGGTGACCAGATATCTGGGGACCTTGGGGGTGGAGCCAGGAGACTTTGGGGGTGGAGCCAGGAGACATTGGAGGCAGAGTTAAAAGCAAGGGTGTGACAAGCATAATTGAACTTCAAGGGAGTTCTGGCCATCACATTTAAAGGGACTACACTTCTTTTTAAATGCCTTCCTTCCATAGGAAATAATGAAGGATAGGGGCACCTTCTTTTGGCGTTCCTAGAATTGGACCCCCTGGTCCAATCTTTTTGAAACTTTGGAGGTATTTTGGGGAGAGGCACTAGATGCTATACTGAAAATTTGGTGCCTCTATCTCAAAAAACAGCCCTCCCCAGGGCCCCCAATACCCGCGGATCAATTCCCCATCATTCCCTATGGGAATTGTTCCTGGAGGTGCATGATGGTTGTGGGGGCGGGCTTCCCCCGCCGACCAGCTGGCTGGGAGAGGGGGAAAGCCTGTAAAACCAGGGGATCCCCCTGTGGGACCTGGGGATTGGGAAGCCTAGTTGGCAAGAATGCTTCAAGGCACTACCTAAAGTCGGGTACAGCGGTCAAAGTCTTTAAAGGAAGCGTTCTTGCCATGTCTTGATTGTTAAACACAAAAAAACCCTCAAAGGCTCATGGCTACGTATTCCTGGCAACACATTTAAAACCAATTTAAAGAGTGCGATTATAGAAAATTTCAAAAGTGCAATATAGACGTTAAGAAGACAATTTCATATGCGTTTGTTCATACAACTTTTGCTTTGACCCGACAAACTCCTGGTGCAACCAGGAGACAGCAAATCAGCAGTTAAAAATACAATTAGCTCCACTGCAATCCTTCCATTAATTCGGAGGCGAAAACCAGTGCCATTCTTCGGAGACTGTCAGTGGCGTTGAAGCTGAACACAGGAGCCAGCATCTTTGACTCAAAATGTTTATGAATTAGGCTTCCCAATCCCCAGGTCCCAGAGGGGGATCCCCTGGTTTTACAGGCTTCCCCCCCTCCCCCCAGCCAGCTGGCCGGCGGGGGAAGCCCCGCCCCCACAGCTATCATGCACCTCCATGAACAATTCCCATAGGGAATGATGGGGAATTGATCCACGGGTATCGGGGGCTCTGGAGAGGGCTGTTTTTTGAGATAGAGGCACCAAATTTTCAGCATAGCATCTAGTGCCTCTCCCCAAAATACCTCCCAAGTTTCAAAAAGATTGGACCAAGGGGTCCGATTCTATGAGCCTCAAAAGAAGGTGCCCCTATCCTTCATTATTTCTACGAAGGAAGGCATTTAAAAAGGTGTGCCGTCCCTTGAAATCTGATGGCCAGAACTCCCTTTGGAGTTCAATGATGCTTGTCACACCCTTGTTCCTGGCCACCCCCAAAGTCCCCAGATATTTCTTGAATTGGACTGGCAACCCTATTATGAATGAGTGTGAATATATGAAGATTGCACAACCCAGCATGAGCATCTGATAAAACCTCTGTGTGAAACGGCCGACTCCAGCTTGCAGCCCCGTGATCAATGAAATGGAATTGGGGTTCAGCTTCAAGCCAGTTCCTTGCACTTGGCTAGGGAAAAATGGCCCTCACATAATGACACTCTAGGAATTCACTGCAATATTTATGATAAAGACCCTAGAGACTAGAGGAGCAGCCTAGCATCATCCGGGAATGGTGACATCACATCCTCCTCAAACCCCACTCTCCCATTCACTGCCCCCAAATTTCTCCTTAATTCCTGAGCTAATGTTAGTAACCCTATCCTGAAGGAGTGCCTCTGGAAAAGCAGTGCCCTATGCAGGGTGAATTCTAGCAGGAGCTCCTTTGCATATTAGGCCACACACCCCTGATGTACCAGTCCTTCAAGAGTTTACAAAAAAGAGCCTTGTAAGCTCTTGGAGGATTGGCTATATCAGAGATGTGTGGCCTAATATGCAAAGGAGCTCCTGCTAGAATGCCACCTCTGGCCATATGTGAACACGTAGGGTGCATTTACACTATGCTAAATTATGGGCGTTTTCGCACTGACCTTAATGGTAGCGACGCCCCTCTTCACCGCGCAGGATCTGCGCGATTCGCGCTAATTGCCGCGGAGCACCCGGAAGAGCCGGACAAGTCCCGCGGCCTTTTGCGGCGCAAACGGAAACCGCCAAAAACCAGTTTCCATTTGCGCCGCAAAAGCCGCGGACTTTCCGGCTCTTCCGGGTGCTCCGCGGCAATTAGTGCAAAATCCGCGAAGATCCTGCGCGTGAAGAGGGGCGTCGCTACCGATTAAGGTCAGTGCGAAAACGCCCTATGTGTTGTGCAACTGGATTTTTTCTGTGTAAGAACAGCAAAAATCTGGTTGCAAAACACATTATTTAGCTGCAGTGTGAACACACCCATAGAGGTAAACCTGTTGATATCAGCACTAATTCATTAATCAATTAAAAACTCGGGTACTTAAGAATTTGTTAATCACATAAAGGGCCTAGTGCATAGGTTAATGAAGTTGTGAAAGCTTTAAGGGAGAGTTTTCATGGACCTAACTCAGATCAGTATTTTAGGAACTGGCTTCCTCTCAGGGCTTTTTTTTTGTAGCAGAAACTCCTTTGCATATTAGGCCACACACCCCTGATGTAGCCAATCCTCCTGAGCTTACAGTAGGCCCTGTACTAAGAAGCCCTGTAAGTTTGTGGATGATTGGTTATATCAGAGGGGTGTAGCCTAGTATGCAAAGGAGTTCCTGCTACAAAAAGAAAAAGAAGCCCTGTTTATTCTTACCTATTATTAGTTATATCCTGCCTTTCTCCCCAATTTGGGATCTGAAAGGGGTTACATTGTTCTCCTCTCCCCTTTTGCAAATCTATAATTTGCTCAGCAAAACCTCACGTCTGTTGAAATTGGAAGATGGTTCCTTAGGCTGGAGACCTTGCTATGTGGTTACAGTTCCTTCCCAGGTAGCTTCTGTTCAGGGAAGCAGTACAGTGGTAGAGGCTGGAGCTTCTTCTCGAGAGCCAGTTTGAGAACCTTCTGAGACACACTTTGCTGTAGTGGTTAAGAGCGGCAGACTCTAATCTGGAGAATCAGGTTGATTCCTCACATCCTCCTCCACTGGGTAACCTTGGGTTAGTCACAGTTTCCTTCAAGCTCTCTCAGCCCCACCTACCTCACAGTGAGAAGCAGAGGTTGTTTCTATTGCCTTCCTCTGCAGAGCCTTCCTTGGTGGTGCCCCTGTGGTTGGGTGCTTAGGCCAACCCCATCTTCCTTGTGTGGTGCCCCTTGGTGGTGGTTGCTTAGGCAACCCCAACCTTCCTTGGTGGTGCCCCTTGGTGGTGGTTGCTTAGGCAACCCCAACTTAGGTGACCCCAGCAAGAGGTTTTCCAGGCAAGTGAGAAGCTGAGGTGCTTGGCCATTGTCTTCCTCTGCAGGGTCTTCCTTGGTGGTCTCCCATCCAAGACTTATGGTGACCCCAGCAAGGGGTTGTCCAGGCAAGTGAGAAGCAGAGGCGGTTGGCCATTGCCTTCCTTTGCAGAATCTTCTTTGGAGGTTTCCCTTCCAAGTACTTGAAAGGCTGTCCTATAGAGGATGGCGTGGAATTGTTTTCTGTGGCCCCAGAAGGTCTTACCAGAACCAGTGGCTTGAAATTAAATCAAAAGAGTTCAACCTTAGGAAGAACTTCCTGACCGTTAGAGCGAGTCCTCAGTGGAACAGGCTTCCTCAGGAGGTGGTGGGCTCTCCTTCCTTGGAGGTTTTTAAACAGAAGCTGAATGGCCATCTGACAGCAATGAAGATCCTGTGAGTTTAGAGGGAGGTGTTTGTGAGTTTCCTGCATTGTGCAGGGGGTTGGACTAGATGGCTTTGGAGGTCCCTTCCAACTCTATGATTCAACAGACCCTGCATAGCTTCTGAGATCTGATGAGATCAGGTTATACCACCTTCTTAACACAGCCATGAAATAATCAATAAGTTTCTTTTCGATGCCTTTTTTGTTCTTGTTTCAGACTGTAATAAACTGTTCATTCATTCTTATGACCTTTTGCCACCAGGTGCCAGAACATTCTTTGCAACAACAACCAAACAAAATCTAGATAAAGATCTAGGTGAAGAACAAAAGCTATGTTTGGCTAATTGCATGAAAGCCACCTTCAAATGTGGGTTCCTTCCTGGTTAAACACACCTAAGCCCCAGGTGATGCTTTCAGGAGCTTAATAAATGTCTCCCTGCAGGTACGGAATTAATTAGAGGGATGCCCAAAAAACATAACCATACCCCAAAGACACCCAATTTAATTTGGCGGCTTAGCCAGCGCACCACTCGAATCCCGGAGAGCCAAAAGGGTGACGGCGTCCCAGCCGTTGAAAAAAGCATCGCTTTAACAGCATGCGGACTTGCTGCCAAAAGCCAACAACATATTTTAACCATTAGAGAAATCAGAGATTGGCATGCCGGCTTTCTTGTTTGGATATTATATGCATTTAAGAGATTAGATTAATAACAGCCTCGAACCAGCTGTGTTGTGGCGGGGCAGATTACTGCGGAGCGTTGTGCGAAGCGCTGGCTGCTCCCTTGATGTGGGCTCTCATTTTTTTTTGTCTTACACACTGAAACTATTCGCACAGCCGCTCGGGAAGCCGCAAAAGGAAACCCGGCTCGCCTCGCATGCGGTTTCAAAGACGTCGCTCGCTTTATGGATTTCCTTACGATTGTAGCAACATTGGCACAGCTGACGGGGATTTCCCATCGGACTAGTAACGGGCATAGCTGCTGGGCATATGAGGCATTGAAAGATCATTGTGCTTTGATGTTGTTCTACCGGAATTGCATGTCTCTTGCCTGGACAAGCAATTTCCTTTCCTTTCTTTTTCTTTTTCTTTTTTTAAAGAAGACAATCTTTTACCAACAAGAGCAGCAGGAGTGCCAAATCGTGCTCCTCTCGGAAGTAGGTCTGCAGAGGGGCATTCGGGAACATTTCGTCCCTCTTTTCTGCACATTAAAGTGCCACAATCGAAACGCCACTGAGCGACCTGTGATCGGATTTCCCACAAGGCAGTTTGATTGGAAAAACGATTATCCTGCAAAATGTTTCCAAACAGGAAAAGCATTTTAAGGGGATGGAACTCTGTGGCTGAAGAAGGATCTTCCGTGCAACCTGGAAGCTTGCGTACTTCTACAAGACAAACCCTTCTTCTTTTTAACAAAGGTTGAGTTCAGCGGCACCTTTAAGGACCAACAACATTTGTTTCTGGGTAGAAGCTTTCATGCCCTTCCAGTGGAGGTCTTTCCACCCCTAGTCTCTGTGGTCTTTACCATACAGGCTAGAAAAACTCCTAGAGCAGGGTTGTAAACATGTGTCCTGGGGCCAAATCAGGCCCTCGGAGGGCTCCTATCAGGCCCCTGAGCAACTGGTTGCCATCTGCTTCCTTCTCCTCTCTCTTGCTTCCTTCTGCATCACAGCTTGCTTTGCAAGGCTTCCTCAATAGTGTCAACCCAGAGGCAAGGATAAGACATGTAGAGTTCAAGATCTTTATTCCAGCATCATGGCATACACACGTGTGTCGGAACTGGCCTTCCTGCCAGTTCCTAATGCTTATAAACCTTTGTCCTAGCCATTACGATTCAAGTCAAAGTGCGCCAAGCTAAAGCGGGGGTTTGCGTGGGTTTTCTATTAGGCTCTCATCACCACAGGTGGTGTTATCAGTTCTTGGGTTACATCTCTCCAGCTTCCGACCTTGGTTGCGTAGTGACTAGCCAGTTCTCAGACATGCACCCTCCTTCCAGATAAGCCCGCAAGCAATGGGACGCTTCAAAGGCACCATAGCAAAGCACAAGCATAGTATTGTATAAATTGGATACATACGGCAAGAGGAACAAAATGGAGTGTAACAAAATAGAGTGACACTTGACAAATGGCACAGGAGGTAGAGCACAAAATCTCTATTTTCTCCATTGGCTGAGGCTTCTACCTGGTGAGGAAGGGGGAGAGGGATAGCTTGCTTTGCCAGACTCCCTCAATTGTGCAGCAGAGCTACTGAGCCAAACCTCAATTGAATATGTTGTTAGCTGCCCTGAGCCTGCCTAGGCGGGGAGGGCGGAATATAAATAAAATTTATTATTATAAGCCTCTCCTCCTTCTATTGGCTGAGAATCCTCCTCCTCCTGTCTCCTGGGAAAGGAAGGAAAAAGCCAGAGCTTCCTCTGCCAAGTTCCTGGATCCCATGAGAGAGAAACAAAGAAAGCACCTCTCAGACCAATGAGTGCTAACATTTTAAGCATGTTTGATTTAAAAAAAAATAATTAAAAAATCTTTAATTGTGTTTGTCTGTGTCTTTTATAAAGTTTATATTTCTGCTACCTAATCTTAAATAGGGACACACACGGCCCAGCCCAACACGGTTTGGCCCAACAAGGCCTCATTTATGTCAGATCCGGCCCTCATAGCAAATGAATTTGACACCCCTGTCCTAGAGTGTCACTATATGGAGGCCATTCCCATTGAGAACTGCTTCTCTATTCCTCAGAATTGGAAAATTGGGGTTGTGCACAGGTAATTCCCCACTATGACCTGCACAATAACAAGGATGCTGGTCTGCCACAGGGGTCTGCCCCAAGGGACATGATTGCTGTTGTCTAGTGGACCCAGCCCATCCAAGTCATGACCTGTGAACATAAGAGAAGCCATGTTGGATCAGGCCAGTGGCCCCTCCAGTCCAACACTCTGTGTCACATAAGAACATAAGAGAAGCCGTGTTGGATCAGGCCAGTGGCCCCTCCAGTGCAACACTCTGTGTCACATAAGAACATAAGAGAAGCCCTGTTGGATCAGGCCAGTGGCCCCTCCAGTACAACACTCTGTGTCACAGAAGAACATAAGAGAAGCCATGTTGGATCAGGCCAGTGGCCCCTCCAGTGCAACACTCTGTGTCACACAGTGGCCAAAAACCCAGGCGCCATCAGGAGATCCACCAGTGGGGCCAGGACACTAGAAGCCATCCCACTGTTGCCCCCCCAAGCACCAAGAATACAGAGCATCACTGCACCAAACATAAGAACGTGGCATGATCCCAGGGCTTGGCTTGGAGCCATCCAGCAGCAACCCAGGACTTGGAGGTGATTTCAATTTAAAGGTCAAGGTGCAAGCACCAGTCGTTTCCGACTCTGGGGTGATGCTGCTTTCACAATGTTTTCACGGCAGACTTTTTACGGGGTGGTTTGCCATTGCCTTCCCCAGTCATCTACAATTTCCCCCCCCAGCAAGCTGGGGACTCCTTTTACTGACCTCAGAAGGATGGAAGGCTGAGTCAACCTGGAGCCGTAGCCTTCCCAACCCTCCCGCTCTGGCGGGGGATGCCAGGTTTTCCACCCTCTTCCCCCGCTCCCCCCAAAAACAGAAGCGGGGGGAGGGGGAGAAACGGCGGGCACCCCATCCCAGAGCGGGCGACGCTGCCGCGCTGCTGCTGCCCCCTCCCTCCCCGCAGCTGCTCCTCCGAGATGGGCCCAGGCTGAGCCCATCTCGGAGGAGCAGCCAAAGCAGAGAAGGGGAGGGTGGAGGCGGGCCAGGAGCATGGCGAGCCGCGAATCCGGGCCCCTCTAGGACCCGGACTCGCGGCTCGCCACGCTCCTGGCCCGCCTCCACCCCCCCCCATTCCAACCCAGAGGCTGAGCGGAGTGCGCGACGCTGCCGCGCCGCCCCCCCCCCCCCCGCAGCTGCTCCTGCGAGATGGGCCCAGGCTGAGCCCATCTCGGAGGAGCAGCCAAAGCAGAGAAGAGGAGGGTGGAGGCAGGCCAGGAGCATGGCGAGCCGCGAATCTGGGCCCCTCTAGGACCCGGACTCGTGGCTCGACACGCTCCTGGCCCGCCTTCACCCCCCCCCATTCCAATGCAGAGGCGGAGCGCGGGACGCCGCTGCGACGCCCCCCCCCCCCCTGGCAGCTGCTCCTCCGAGATGGGCCCAGCCTGAGCCCATCTCGGAGGAGCAGCCACGGCAGTGCAGCGACGCTCCCCGGCGCCGTTTCCCCCCCTCCCCCTAGCTCCACCCCAGTGTCTCCTGGCTCCACCCCCAAAGTCTCCTGGCTCCACCCCCAAAGTCCCCAGATATTTTAAAAATGGGACTTGGCAACCCTTTGGAGCCGGCTACTTGACCCCAGCTTCCTCTGCAATCAAACTCACGTCGTGAGCAGAGCTTGGACTGCAGTACTACAGTTTTACCATTCCGCGCCGCAGGGCCACTTTAGACAAGAAGATACCAGTTTTCTCCACAACGTGGACTAAAAACAGCTTATGACTTCATTGGCCTACATCCGTTTTGTTCTTATACCCACCACCCTGTGAATGAGGCTGGCCTGATGGCAGGGTTGCCATGTCTTACCTGGCTCCCGGCAGAAAGACGTTTCTTGCGTGCACTTTGCACACGCGTTGTGATGACGTCTCCTGGAAGTGACATCCAATTCGAGAAATATCTGGGGATTTTGGGGGCGGAGCCAGGAGCAAGGTTGCGACAATCATGATGAAACTCCAAAGGGAGTTCGGGCCATCGCATTTAAAGGGACTGTGATCCTATTAAATGCTTTCCCTCCTCTTGGAATAATGAAGGATAGGGGTACCTTCCTCGGGGGCTCATAGAATTGGACTCCCAGGTCCAATCTTTTTGAAACGTGGAAGGTGTTTTGAGGAGAGGCACCGGATGCTATCCTGAAAATCTGGTGCCTCAACCTCAAACAACAGCCCCCCAACAGCCCCACAACAGCCCCAGATACCCGTGGATCAATTCTCCATTATACCCTATGGGAATCGGTTTTCATATGGAATAATGGAGTGTCCAGCAGACATCCCCTCCCCTGCTTTCTGATGACCCTGAAGTGGGGGGAGGGCCTCCAAACCAGGGGATCCCCTGCTCCCAACGGGAGATTGGCAACCCTACCTGCTGGTGGTAGGGTCCTGGTGGATGAAGGGCACTCTTCAAAGAGTCTGCGGACAGGATAAAAGCCAGCACACCGATTCATAAAGGAAGAGCCGGTCCTTTATGACTGTATAATTGTTTACTGTACATTAAAATTATATCTCTGTGTAAAGATAGTAATTCTGAAATCAAAACACATGCTCTTGTCGCAGCAAGCTCCATAATTGAAGAGAAATCGCCCTTCTGTTTGAAATGGAAGAGGAATGCCTGGGCTAAGATGGCACCTATACCATCTGGGTGTTTTGCCCTGTATTTGCTTGCATTATTATTATTATTTAAAATTCTAAACTGAATCCTCTTTTCCACATCTAGGTTTGTAGAGCAGATCTAGTCCTTTAGGAGTTGTGAATTGTGCATTAGAAATGACCAGGGGATGGATGGATGGATGGATGGATGGATGGATGGATGGATGGATGGATGGATGGATGAATAGATGATAGATAGATAGGTAGATTTATTTATTTATTTATTTATTCTATGACTTATATCCCGCCCTTCCCATAAAATGGCTCAGGGCGGCTCAGGGCGCCTGGGATAGATAGATCCCAGCAGGAACTCATTTGCATATTATGTCACACCCCCTGACATCACCATTGTTTTGCACAGAGTTTTTTTGTAGAAAAAACCCAGCAGGAACTTATTTGCCTATTAGGCCACACCCCCTGACATCACCATTGTTTCGCACAGGACTTTTTTGTAGAAAAACCCAACAGGAACTCATTTGCTTTTTAGGCCACACACTCTGACGCCAAGCCAGCTGGAACTGCGTTCCTGTGTGTTCCTGATCAAAAAAAGCCCTGGGAATGATAGTTATGCAAAAAAGAGTAATTCTCATGCAAAATGAATGAACGAACAAATGACCTTGTCCCTACAAGCACCATTTTTGAAGAGATGATGCAAGAGGCAAGGGAATTCTTCTTCTAAGAAATAGTAAAGAGTTCCAGTAGCATCTTTTAGACTAACTAATTTTATTGCAGCACAAGCTTTTGAGAAACACAGCTCTTTTGCAAAGAGAGCTGTTTCTCAAAAGCTTACGCTGCAATAAAATTTGTTAGAGCTTTTTTGTAGCAGGAATTCCTTTGCACAGGGGTTTTTTGGGGGTAGAAAAAGCCCAGCAGGAACTAATTTGCATATTAGGCCACACTAATTTGCATATTAGGCACATTAGGCCACACCTCTGACATTACCCTTGTTTTACACAGGGTGGTTTTTTTTGTAGAAAAATCCCAGCAGGAACTCCTTTGCATATTAGGCCTCAGCCTCTGATGCCAAGCCAGCCAGAGCTGCGTCCCTGCTCAAAAAAAAGCCCTGCCTTTGCATATTAGGCCACACACCCCTGATGTAGCCAATCCTCCTGGAGCTTACAGTACGTCCTGTAATAAGAGCTCTGTAAGCTCTTGGAGGATTGGCTATATCAGGGGTGTGTGGCCTAATATGCAAAGGAGCTCCTGCTAGAATTCAAGCCCTGGGTGCAGTTAGAGTTACCACGTCTGTGTTGGAAGATACTTGGAGTCTTTGGGGGTGGATCTGGGAGGCAGGGTTAGCGGGGGGGAAGGACCTCAGCGTGGTACAATGCCATACAGTAATACCCCCTCTAAGCTGTGGTGTCTTGTGGGTAAAAATTCTGCTTTGTGAGCTACTGGCATTAAAGTTGTGAGCATCAGGAGTGTGTGGCCTAATATGCAAAAAGAATTCCTGCTACAAAAAAAGCCTTGGTAAGTCTTAAAGGTGGTACTGGATTCTCTACTATTTTGCAGCAACAGACTAAAACAGTTAACTCCTCTGGATCCTAAGATGATGTCTCCCAGTGTGGGTTTTCTCAATGCTTGAATTTCACACACGTGAAACCCTAATTAATAGTGGAATCTTGAAGAAGAAGAAGAAGAAGAAGAAGAAGAAGAAGAAGAAGAAGAAGAAGAAGAAGAAGAAGAAGAAGAAGAAGAAGAAGAAGAAGAAGAAGAAGAAGAAATGGCTCTAATTCTTGAACCAGTGGTAAGCAAGTGATATAATGCTAACATCCAAATAGTTATTTAGAGAGCAATCTTAAGCTACATTGACTTCAGTAGTCTGAGACGCTTGTAACTTGGTGTAGGTTGGTCTTTACAGGGTGGCCAGCTCTGAATTGGGACATTCCCAGAGATTTTGGGGGTAGATCTTGAAGAGGGCAGGCTTTGGGGAAGGGAGGGACCTCTGGAGGGTATGATATCATAGAGTCCACCTTCCAAAGGAGCCATATTCTTAAGAGAACTTAACTATGCTGTCTGGGGATATGTTGAAATTCCAGGAGATCTCCAGGTCCCACCTGGAGGTTGGTTATCATCAGGGCTTTTTTTGTAGCAGGAACTCCTTTGCATATTAGGCCACACACCCCTGATGTAGCCAGTCCTCCTGGATTTTACAGTAGTCCCTCTACTAAGAGTAGGCTTCCCAACCCTCCCGCCCTGGCGGGGGACCCCAGGATTTCCACCCTCTTCCCCCGCTCCCCAAAAAAACAGAAACGGGAGGAGGGGGGAAATGGCACCGGGGAGCATGGCGAGCCGCCCCATCCCGGAGCAGGCAAGGCCACCGCGCCGCTGCCGCCCCCTCCCCGCCCACCACAGCTGCTCCTCCGAGATGGGCCCAGGCTGAGCCCATCTCGGAGGAGCAGCCAAGAGGCAGCAGCAGCGCAGGGGAGGGCGAGGCAGGCCAGGAGCCACGCCCCCGGCCCGCCTCCACCCCCCCTCCGATTCCACCCCAGAGGCAGAGCGGGCGAGCGCCGCTGCCGCCCCCCCCCCCGCCCCACCGCAGCTGCTCCTCCGAGTGGAGAAGAGGCGGCAGCTGCGCAGCGGCGTCACCCGCTCCGAGACGGGGCGGCTCGCCACGCTCCCCGGCGCCGTTTCCCCCCCTCCCCCTAGCTCCACCCCAGTGTCTCCTGGCTCCATCCCCAAAGTCTCCTGGCTCCACCCCTAAAGTCCCCAGATATTTCTGGGGTTGGACTTGGCAACCCTAACTAAGAGCCCTGTAAGCTCTTGGAGGATTGGCTACATCAGGGAGGTGGGGCCTAATATGCAAAGGCATTCCTGCTACAGAAAAAGCCCTGGTCGTCGTAATAATGTACCTCCTTCTTATGGAAGGGCAACTTGAGTAGAGGGATACCAACTCTGCATTCCTTGCTGGTTCTTTCTACAAAGTGTACAGGCTGAGAGAGAGAGAAATAATAATAATGGAGACACTTCCCGACCTCTTTTGCAAGAACCCCTATTCCCCCCCCCCCCCCAATTTCATTGAGGTTGTCCTTTTTATAAGGGACTGCATCTCCATTAACAATCCAGCGTGATTTCTAAGTGCTATCAAGGAAGGAAGCAAGACAGGGAGGGGAGGGAATTCAATTTTAGTGGGGGGATGACAGCCTTACCTTTTTGCGCTTAATTGGCCGTATTGTCTCCAAAAGTTAATTGGTTACTTAGTCCAGGTAGTTAGTAAAATGTTTAGCTGCGTCAAAAGCGCAGGCTCCCACTGTTAATGGGGCATGAAATGGAATGTTTGATACTGCAAATAAAATCAGTGATATTCAAGGCTGTTATGGTAGGTAATGCGTTGAAACTGCCATTTAATGGGTCCTGGAAGATTAGGGTAGTGTCAACTGGAACCGCCTGGTCCCTTCTCTGACATTGTTAGTTGCCTCTTCATTTACTTAACGTCTGTCTGCACTGATTACATAGCCATAAAACTCCTTGCAAAAAAACAACAGAGACACGCTCTATTAGCAGTCCAATTAGAACTATTTGCATATCACAGAAATGAACTGCTTAAGTGAATCCCTAATACAACTTTAGGAAAGGAGCGGTGGGGGGAGGAGAAAAAAAAATCTATTGTAATTTAAAGAAGAAAAGAAGGGAGGGATTTTTTAAAAATAATAGATGGAGGAGGTTGGAAAGGATTATTCTTGTTTTCTTCTCTCAGGATAGGATAAGGTAACGGAGAACTCCGTATAAAACAAGCAAAAGGAAAAGAAAAGAAGGATCGAAGAGAGGTAAGCAAATTTCATTACTGTCTTTGATGGCACACTAATACCGGCATTCAAAGAACTAATGCTCTCTTTATTTGCCTCAAACTCCCCCCCCCCTCCCATCCAACCCATCATGCAGGCGAGCTTCCGCACTACTTTGTAATGGTCTATTCTTTAAAAGGATGTGCTGGATCAACCTCAGCCGCTGCTTCCTCGAGCAAAACAGGTAATGTCTTCTCCAACGGCCCTCGCGAGGAAACACGCTTGAAGCCGCACGGCATACCTAAACCATTACTGAACAGCGGCAAATGGTCCCGGTTTCCCCCATCATCCCTCAAGGAGGCAACGCATGGGCGCTTGGGGGTAATGCATTGTTTGCCACTAACCTGGAAAGTCTGAAATGTGTGTTGTGTCATGACTGGGGCTTGCCTGGCAGGGGGGTGCAAGTGCTGGCCCCGTGCTCAACGCGCTGCAGAAGGAAGGAAAGAAAAAGAACAGGAAGAAACAAGGTGAACATAAGAGAAACCATGTTGGATCAGGTCAGTGGCCCATCCAGTCCAACACTCTGTGTCACACAGTGGCCAAAAAACCAGGTGCCATCAGGAGGTCCATCAGTGCGGCCAGGACTACTAGAAGCCCTCCCCCTGTTGCCCCCTCCAAGCACCAAGAATACAGAACATCACTGCCCCAGACATAAGAACATAAGAGAAGCCATGTTGAATCAGGCCAATGACATATCCAGTCCAACACTCTGTGTCACACAGTGGCTAAAAAAACACACCCAAGTGTCATCAGGAAGTCCACCAGTGAGGCCAGGACACTAGAAGTCCTCCCCCTGTTGCCCCCTCCAAGCACCAAGAATACAGAACATCACTGCCCCAGACATAACAACATAAGAGAAGCCATGTTGAATCAGACCAATGGTCCATCCAGTCGAACATTCTGTGTCACACAATGGCCAAAAAACCCAGGTGCCATCAGGAGGTCTACCAGTACGGCAAGGACACTAGATTCCCTCCCACTGCTGCCCCCCCCCCAAGCACCAAGAATAAAGAGCATCACTGCCCCAGACCATGTTGATTCAGGCCAATGGCCCTTCCAGTCCAACACTCTGTGTCACACAGTGGCCAAAAAAACCAGGTGCCATCATGAGGTCCACAAGGGGACCAGAACTCCAGAAGTCCTCTCACTGTTGCCCCTTTCAAGCACTAAGAATACAGAGCATCACTGCCCCAGACAGAGAGTTCCATCAATACCCTGTGGCTAATAGTCACTGATGGACCTCTGCTCCAGATGTTTATCGCATCCCCTCCTGAAGCTGTCTATACCTCTTGAAGCTGTCCCATGGCCATCTGTGAATGAGAGACGACAGAAATGCCTTTCTTTCATTTATTAGTTGTGTCTCATAATTTCAAAGGGCTGTGCTTGTCAAAGCTCAAGCAAGGGGAAGAGAATGAGTTGACCAAGCAGAGGAATGTGGGAATGAGGTGCTCAACCAGGGCGCTCCTTCCAATTCCTAAGAAACTCCCACCCCTCCTGAACCCCCTTCCTCCTAAGTATTTCTGACCATGGGATTTTACCCAGTATAGTACTAACTTTATCGAAGTTTGCCTTTCTGAAGTCCAACCTATAAGTCTGACTACATATAGCTTTTCCCTTCCCGAAGACTGTAAATTCTAAAATCACATGGTCACTACTGCCCAGGGTGCCCACTATTTCCACTCCTTCAATCAATTCTTCCTTGTTGGTGAGAATCAAATCCAAGATAGCAAGTCCCTTTGTTTCCTTCTTCACTTTCTGGAAAAGGAAGTTGTCAGCAAGACAAGTCAGGAATCTAGTTGACTTTTCATTTTTAGCAGAGTTGGACTTCCAACAGACGTCCGGGTAATTGAAATCTCCCATGATCACGGTATCCCTTCTCTTGGAGAACTTTGCAATCTGCTGTCGAAGTATCTCATCCAAGTCCTTTGCCTGACTTGGTGGTCTACAGCAGACCCCCACAATAATATCACTGTTGTTTCTTACTCCTTTTATTTTTAAGCAAGTTGATGTGGAAATGGGTAGGTCAAGTAGGGGAATGAGGGAACTGATAGGCTAAGCAAGCGAAAGAGGGAATAAATTGGCCAAGCAGAGGAATGGGGGAATGGATAGGCCAAACAAAAGAGTTTTTAGGCCAAGCAGTAGTTGTTATGTACACAAACAGAGATTCGAGGGTTTCCCGAAAATTCTGAAAATTACTCCTGGAACACGGATGTGCACACCTAGACACAGCTATCTGATTCAAGGACATCTCCCTGCCCTTCCACCACCAAACCAATATCCATCAGTGTATTGATAAAACACTGCAAATAAGGCACTCCGGGTGGATCATATATATGATTGCACCTAATCGTATATCAGGGGTGGCCAAACTGTGGCTCTGGAGTGGCCAAACATGTGGCTCTTTCATACATATTGTGTGGTTCTTGAAGCCCCCACCACTCTTGGCCAGCTTGGAGAAGGCATTTGTTTCTTTAGCTAACCAAGGCACGCCAGCCAGCAATTTGGAGAATGCATTTAAAGTGGTTTTCTTTCCACCTCTCTCTCCCTCCCCATCTATTTGCCTCCTTCAGTTTCAGTTTCAGTTTGCTTTATTACGGTCCATGACCAAATACACAGCACCACGCAGGCCAAACAACAACCGCATAAAAATGGTAAAAAAATCAAGATGGACCTAAATAGGTGAAACGTAATATATTTAAAAAAATAAATGTGAAAATAAAATATAGGACATTAGTGTGAATAATGAGATATGACAAATAATACAGTAGTGGCCAAACATCTTCTAGCTTAATAAATATAGTACATATAATAAAAAAATTAAAAATTATACAGCTCCAGAAAAAAATATTAACTAGAATACACTGGTTAAAATTACAATCTGTTACCTCGACATTAACTTGTAAGAACCATAAAATGCAATTTGATTGCATGGGATTTCCTTCCTTCCTTCCTTCCTTCCTTCCTTCCTTCCTTCCTTCCTTCCTTCCTTCCTTCCTTCCTTCCTTCCTTCCTTCCTTCCTTCCTTCCTTCCTTCCTTCCTTCCTGTCTCAAACATCTGACATTCATGTCTTGCGGCTCTCAAACATCTGACGCTTATTCTATGTTGCTCTTACGTTAAGCAAGTTTGGCCACCCCTGTGGTATTTGTTGTCTGTCACAGACAGACCTGCCTGCTGATGGGTGAAAGAACGCCAGAGGAAAAGAATCTTGATGAAATCATACAAAGACTACATTTTTAGCAGGGTTTTGTTTTCTTCTCCCCGGTACACATTTATCCTTCTTGCCCCCCAAGATGTTCATGGGTATCCCCAGGGCTTTTTTGGTAGAAAAAGCCCAGCAGGAACCTATTTGCATATTAGGCCACACCCCCTAACACCAAGCCAACCGGAACTGCGTTCCTGTGCGTTCCTGCTCAAAAAAAAAAGCTCCGGGTATCTCATCCTTTTTATCCTCATGACAGTGATAAAGGTTAGGTTTCAGAGAGAATAACAGGTCTTAGGTTACCCAGTGAGCTTTATGGCTAATTGCTGGGTTGAACCAAGGTTTCCTCAGGTCCAGGTCAAGCACTGCACCTAGGGTTGTCAAGCCTCAAGGTGGGACCTGGAGATTTCCCACTTGGTCTGGCCCCTTCCCAGCCAAGCCGGCATCGCCGGCGTTTAGGCTAGGGGCCGTCTTTGCCTGCCCGGAAGGAGGAAGCAGATGATTGACAGCCCCGGTGCATCCGGGTGCTTCTTCTGGGCGCGGCGTTGGGGCTATATAAGCCCCGACTCCGCCCAGAAGCACGCAGTTTGTTTCGGGCTCTCTGCCCGCCCGCCCTCCCCTTTTGGCAGTACAGGTTTTCACCGGTCGCCTTATTAGGGGCCAGGTAGGAATTTTTTTCATCTTCACAGAATTGGCCCATGTGGAGTTGTTTTTTGCCTACCTTGTACTGCCTTGTAGTGTCAGGGATTTTAGTATGAGTTTTGTTTGGTCGCAGGCTGAAGAAGAAGAAGATATGGGATTTATATCCCGCCCTCCACTCCGAAGAGTCTCAGAGCAGCTCACAATCTCCTTTCCCTTCCTCCCCCACAACAGACACCCTGTGAGGTGGGTGGGGCTGGAGAGGGCTCTCACAGCAGCTGCCCTTTCAAGGACAACCTCTGCCAGAGCTATGGCTGACCCAAGGCCATTCCAGCAGCTGCAAGTGGAGGAGTGGGGAATCAAACCAGGTTTTCCCAGCTAAGAAAGCTCTGGCTGACCCAAGGCCATTCCAGCAGGTGCAAGTGGAGGAGTGGGGAATCAAACCCGGTTCTCCCAGATAAGGGAGCTCTGGCTGACCCAAGGCCATTCCAGCAGGTGCAAGTGGAGGAGTGGGGAATCAAACCCGGTTCTCCCAGATAAGAGAGCTCTGGCTGACCCAAGGCCATCCCAGCAGCTGCAAGTGGAGGAGTGGGGAATCAAACCCGGTTCTCCCAGATAAGAGAGCTCTGGCTAACCCAAGGCCATTCCAGCAGCTGCAAGTGGAGGAGTGGGGAATCAAACCCGGTTCTCCCAGATAAGAGTCCACACACTTAACCACTACAAGATAAAGGAAGATAAAGGAGGTTGTGAGCCGCTCTAAGACTCTGAGATTTTGAGTGGAGGGCGGAATATAAATCCAATGTCTTCTTCCTCTTCTTCTTCTTCTTCCTCCCCCCACAAAAGACACCCTGTGAGGTAGGTGGGGCTGAGAGAGCTCTCACAGAAGGACAGCTCTGCAAGAGCTCTGGCTGACCCAAGGTCATTGCAGCAGCTGCAAGTGGAGGAGTGGGGAATCAAACCCGGTTCTCCCAGATAAGAGTCTGTGCACTTAACCACTACATCAAACTGGGTCTCAGTAGTGCATGACTTGTCCATCAGTGGCTCCCTGACCAGCTGCAGTATCGATACCAACATGGCATGGAAGCCCAAGCTACTCAAAACATTCATTCTAAAATGCAAAAGAATTCTTCGGGAGATTATTGAAAGTGCTTGACTCATGGCCAGGCACTGTGGATGAAATAGGGTTGCCAACCCCCATGTGGGGGCAGGGGATCCCCTGGTTTGGAGGCCCTCCCCCCACTTCAGGGTCGTCAGAAAGCAGGGGGAGGGGAAGGAAATGTCTGCTGGGAACTCTGTTATTCCCTATGGAGATTTATTCCCACAGAAAATGATGGAGAATTGATCCGCGGGTTTCTGGGGCTCTGGGGGGGGGGCTGTTTTTTTAGGTAGAGGCACCAAATTTTCAGTACAGCATCTAGTGCCTCTCCCCAAAATATCCCCCAAGTTTCAAAACGATTGGACCAGGGGGTCCAATTCTATGAGCCCCAAAAGAAGGTGCCCCTATCCTTCATTATTTCCTATGGAAGGAAGGCATTGAAGAGGTGTCCCTTTAAATGTGATGGCCAGAACTCCCTTTGGAGTTCAATGATGCTTGTCACAGCCTTGATCTTGGCTCCACCCCTAATGTCTCCTGGCTCCACCCCCAAAGTCCCCAGATATTTCTTAAATTGGACTTGGCAACCCTAGGATGAAAGGAAGTGGTCAGGTAGTTGTTCCACCTTGGGAAGACTTAACTTAAGATACTGGGTTGGTTCTCACACTGATCTGTGTCTGGGGTAAACGTGGGGTCTAGTTACTTTGCAGGGACAACTACAATCACTGCCCCTTTTCTTTGTTCCTGTGAGTATTGGTGAGCATTCAGCCTCTTCCTATCAGCATAGACTCACCCTTCCTCTGCAGATCTCCACTCTGAACTCCATTCCTTGACCACAATGGAGCATGACTGACCGCGAGCCTACTGACCAAGAGCCAGGGGTCACTGGGTTGAAAAAAGAGGTGCCAGAGCTCATTAGAACAACACGCTTGCATAACTTATTTGCCACCCACCCCTGACATCACCAGAAGGTGTACGAAATTACGTCAGCTCATCATCTACCGTAAAATGCTTTTTGAAATATAATTGTCATCATCAAACCTTACTCCCATCATACTTTTAAAATTACTTTCTCCTATGTGATATGATGAAGAGTTCCATCTGTCTGCTTGATATGTTTCGGTTATCCCCCCCCCCCCTTTTTTTGTGGGGAAAGTATTAGAAAGTTTGTCAAATCTTTGAGTTCAGCCGAATTCTCACAGGGAGCCCAGAAGCAAGTATTGGGGATGGGAGTTAGAAAGAAATAGCGCAATAAAATTTCGAGGTTTCGAAATGAGGCCAGTATATGACCCATCAACGCAACTACATTTGTTTGGTGTAGTGGTTAGGTGCATAGACTTTTATCTGGGCAATCTGGTTTGATTCCCCACTACTTCACATGCAACTGCTGGAGTGCCCTTGGGTCAGTTATAACTCTCTCAGAGCTGTTCTGCTCAAGAGAAGTTCTTGGAGAACTCTCTCAGCCCCACCTACCACAAAGGGGTCTGTTGTGGGGAGTCAAAGCAGATAGGTTAAAACGGATAAAAGGAAGTAATTCTTCACCCAAAGGGTGATTGACATGTGGAATTCACTGCCACAGGAGGTGGTGGCGGCCACAAGCATGGCCACCTTCAAGAGGGGGTTAGATAAAAATATGGAGCAGAGGTCCATCAGTGGCTATTATCCACAGCGTGTGTGTGTGTATATATATATATTTGGCCGCTGTGTGACACAGAATGTTGGACTGGATGGGCCATTGGCCTGATCTAACATGGCTTCTCTTATGTTCTTATGTTCTAAAGGAGAAGGGGATTGTAAATCCCTTTGAGACTCCTTCAGGTAGTGATGGGCGGGGTATAAACCCAATTCTCCTCTCCTCCTCCTCATAGATTAACAATTGCAGTGACCTTTCTAGTCCATCACACAATTGGCCCTATTAGGTAACAATAAATTGATTCCATAGACAATATTCCAGAGGATTGTTTCTTTCTTATTATTATTAGCAATAGAATTATTTGCTAAAGCGACGCTCATTAAAGAATCCAGCCACCTTTGATCAGCTCCATGCATATCTAAGAAAAGACAAGTCATAAACAGAAAGATTTCCACACAGCCGGGTCTCCGACGTTCCCGTTTTGCCAATTACTGTAATGCTGATGACATATCTAGTTTAACGCACACCACATTAAAAACTGCCCCCCTCCCCCATTCTCTAGCAAAATCTAATTACACCAAACCAAAGTACTCCATCAAACCTGTTATTCTGTGGCTAAACAGCCCCAGTGTTAATGCAATTTGAGGAGATCTGGGCCACGACTGCGAACGTCATGTATTAACAATATCTAATGGGAGCTCCCGTAGGTAAATGAATATGCTAACAAGCAGGGTCGCGCCTAAATCTAATATCTTTAAGCTGTTTAATTCCAAACAGCCCCTTAATAAATCAATTGACCAGAAGGGCTGATGCCCCTATCAATTATTCAGGAGGACAAATAAATATTTCAGATGATTTGATAGGGAGGCTCGCTCCGACGAGCGGGAAGCTTTGCATTTCATTAGCACCACTGCTAAAAGTTTTATGGCATGCATGGGATGAGGTGGTGGTGGGGAATGGGTCCTCGTTTGATTACTGCGACTCAAGATGGGTTTTCATCAGCCCCTTCCTCCTTTGATAGGAACTGGGGGGGGATTTGAGCGACGTGTCCCCAAATTGGCTGGCGTTTTCCAAGCCCAGCTGAGAGTTCGAAAGGGTCAAAGAGAGTCCCTTTCTTTCCTTGCTCCTTCTCTTCACTTGGTGCTAACAATTGGTCAATCAACCAGCCAGATGCAAGAGAGGTTCCCCCTTCATGCTTTGACATGCTTATTTCCCCTGCTTTCCCCCAGTGAACATAAGAACGTAAGAGAAGCCATGATGGATCAGCCCAATGGTCCAATACACTGTCACACAGTGGCCAAAAAACCCAGGTGCCATCAGGAGGTCCACCAGTGGGGCCAGGTGCCTTCTCTAATGTTCAGGAAGCATCTGAGCTGTGCTTGGAACTTCCTGGGAAATGTAGCCTCTTTGCTGACCTTCTGGGGCAATTGGTTGGCCATTGTGGCCATTTTGGCTTCAGCTCTCCAATGACAGTAATGTCAAAGACCCCCAACGCAGATGTGACTTTGGGCTTGTCCGCATGTGGTCTTAGCTCGACCCCACCAGTTATTCCACCTACTTTCTCTGCTGACGGGTGATCATTAAACGACTCTCACAAATTGCTCTGGGACACTTGGGAGAACGAAGCCGTAAGTGCAAAGTATTCTTCCATAAGTGCAAAAATATTATCATTGCATCTGGAAAAGGAGAGGAGGAAAATGCTGATCATAGATAACGCCCGGCTTATTATAAAATCAATAGAGATAAAGTTATAAGATGGAGCAAGAAAATGTACCTGCCGCTCGAGAACAAAGCGGGAGACGGTCCCTAAGGGAGCTTCTCATCTAACAGCGTGTAAATTTGTCTGATCCATTTAGGGCCCATAATAGAGATTAAAAGTCAGTGATTACTTAAATAAGCATTTCAGCTTATGAAACCAAATACAAAAGGACTGGAATACACCTCGTGAAGTTAAAGCACTGATTCTGGCCTATGTGCAAACATGGGCATTCACACTGCTGAAATGGGAGGCTGAGATGTTCTTGCGAAAAGGGAACCAAGGATCCTCTAGACTCGTTGATGGGAACAGAGTAAATGAACATAAGAACATAAGAGAAGCCATGTTGGATCGGGCCAGTGGCCCATCCAGTCCAACACTCTGTGTCACAGAAGAACATAAAAGAAGCCATGTTGGATCAGGCCAATGGCCCCTCCAGTCCAACACTCTGTGTCACAGAAGAACATAAGAGAAGCCATGTTGGATCAGGCCAGTGGCCTGTCCAGTCCAACACTCTGTGTCACATAAGAACATAAGAGAAGCCATGTTGGATCAGGCCAGTGGCCCGTCCAGTCCAACACTCTGTATCACACAGTGGCCAAAAATTTATATATATATACATCTCTCTCTCTCTCGGCTTGGCTTCGCGAACGAAGATTTAAGAAGGGTGCAATAGTCCACGTTTGCTGCAGGCTCGCTGGTGGCTGACAAGACCAATGTGGGACAGGCAGGTCCGGCCACAGCGGCTGCAGGGAAAAGTCTGATTTAGGGTTGGTCCTGTAGCAGTGCGATTCTTCCTCAATCTCCTTTTGTCCTCAAGACCAGCTATGCGTGCGTTCTCAAAGGAAGAGACAGCCTGGTGGATGGTGTGCCTCCATGCTTTGCGATCTGAGGCTAGGTCAGACCACTGGTGATGGTTGATGTGACAGGTGCTAAGGGATTTCTTCAAGGAGTCCTTGTAGCTCTTCTTTGGTGCCCCTCTATTTCGATGGCTGGTGGAGAGTTCGCCATACAGGGCAATCTTGGGAAGGCGGTGGTTTTCGATCCTAGAAATATGCCCTGCCCAGCGCAGCTGCGTCTTCAACAGCAGTGCTTCGATGCTTGTAACCTCCGCCCTCTTGAGGACTTCAGTGTTGGTCACAAAGTTACTCCAGTGGATGTTGAGGATGGTGCGAAGGCAGCGCTGATGAAAGCGCTCAAGGAGTCGCAGGTGATGACGGTATAACCCCCCCCACACACACACACACATATATATATGTGTGAAGCTGGCCATGCTTGTAGCTGGCCTCTTGTAGCTGGCCATGCTTGTAGCCGCCACCACCTCCTGAGGCATTGAATCCCACATGTTAATCACCCTTTGGGTGAAGAAGTACCTCCTTTTATCTGTTCTAACCCGACTGCTCAGCAATTTCATTGAATGCCCACGAGTTCTTTGAATGCTTCTCATCTGCAAGCCATCTGAAAGAATTAATTAAATGGCATCCAGTGTATAATGCAGGGGTGCCCAAACTGTGGCCCGAGAATCGCATGTGGCTCTTTCACATGTATTGTGTGGCTCTTGAAGCCCCCACCGCCCAGTCAGCCAGCTTGGAGAAGACTTTGCTCTCTTTAAATCACTTCTCCAAGCCAGCCGGTGGATTGGAGAATGCATTTAAAGTTAAAGTTGCCTCAAGGGGCGGTCCTCTCCCCGATGTTGTTTAATATTTTCATGCGCCCCCTTGCCCAGATCGCCCAGAGACATGGGCTGGGTTACCATCAGTACGCTGATGACACCCAGCTCTATCTATTGATGGGCGGCTGGACTGCCGACGCCCCTATAAATCTGGACCGGGCGTTGCAAGCCGTGGCGGGCTGGATTAAGCTGAGTGGGTTGAAGCTGAACCCAGCGAAGACAGAGGTCCTTTGAGTAGGTTGCGGCGGGCTGGGAGGGGAGACCCCCCTACCAGCCTTTGACGGTGCATCACTGATACCTGTGTGCAGGGTCAAGAGCCTGGGAGTGCTACTGGAGCCTTCCTTGACAATGGAGGCACAGATAGCAGCCACTGCTAAATCCGCCTTCTTCCATCTCAGAAGGGCGAGGCAGTTGCCCCCCTTCCTGGAACGTAGCGACCTGGCAACAGTGATCCATGCAACGGTCACCTCGAGACTAGACTACTGTAATGCGCTCTACATGGGGCTGCCCCTGTGCCGAACTCGGAAACTGCAGCTAGTGCAGAATGCGGCGGCCAGGCTGTTAGTGGGACTACCCCGGTGGGAACACGTGCAGCCTAGGCTGAGGGAGCTGCACTGGCTTCCAATTGTGTTCCGAGTTCGCTACAAGGTGCTGGTTATTACCTTTAAAGCCCTATATGGCCGAGGACCTGCCTACCTTAGGACCGCCTCTCTCCATATGTTCCCCAGAGAGCACTGAGATCTAGTTCCCCAAATCTCCTAAAAATCCCTGGACCAAAAGAGGCCAAACTGAAAGCAACGAGGGAGCAGGCCTTCTCAACAATAGCTCCCCACTGGTGGAATCAGCTACCGGAGGAAGTGCGAGCCCTGCGGGACTTTAACCAGTTCCACTGGGCTTGTAAAACTGTCCTCTTTCAACAAGTCTTTCTGGTGGAACCCTGAATGTGACATCTGGCCATCTGGAAATATATATTACTGTAATGTAGCACCTCTAAGTTATTGTGGTTTTTTAAATATTTATGTAACTGTCTTCTAACCGTATTTATTAACTGCATTTTATTATATGAATTGTATTATTATAATTATGGTACACACCATGTCTTGTGAGTAGGGTTGCCACGCCCAGCTCAAGAAATATCTGGGGACTTTGGGGGTGGAGCCAGGAGACATTAGGGGTGGAGCCAAGATCAAGGCTGTGACAAGCGTAATTGAACTCCAAAGGGAGTTCTGGCCATCACATTTAAAGGGACGGCACACCTTTTCAATTCCTTCCTTCCATAGGAAATAATGAAGGATAGGGGCACCTTCTTTTGGGGCTCATAGAATTTGACCCCTTTGTCCAATAGTTTTGAAACTTTACAGGTATTTTGGGGAGAGGCACTAGACGCTATACTGAAAATTTGGTGTTTCTACCCCAAAAAACAGCCCCCCCCAGAGCCCCAGATACCCACGGATCAATTCTCCATGATTTTCTATGGGAATAAATCTCCATAGGGAATAAGAGAGTTCCCAGCAGACATTTCCCTCCCCTCCCCCCCGCTTTCTGACGACCCTGAAGCCGGGGGAGGGCCTCCAAACCGGGGGATCCCCTGCCCCCACCTGGGGATTGGCAACCCTACTTGTGAGCCACCCTGAGTCTGCCTCGGCGGGGAGGGCGGGATATAAATAAAAACTTATTATTATTATCTTTCTACCTCTCCCTCCCCATCTTCCTTCCTTCCTTCCTTGCAGCTCTCAAACATCTGACATTCACATCTTTCAGCTCTCAAACATCTGACATTTATTCTACGTGGCTCTTATGTTAAGCAAGTTTGACCACGCCTAGTATAATGCCTTTCAGCAGCCGAGTATCAGCTTTACATTCATTCCCAGTCAATTCCAGTTCTAGTTAAGGTGAAGACCTCTGGCCCTGGAGAGCCAATTCCAGTCAGAGGAGAGAATACTGTCCTCAATAGGCCAACGGGCTGACTTGTTAGAAAGCAGCTTCAGTCAGAGCAGGGGTGGCCAAAATTGCTTAACATAAGAGCCACATAGAATAAGCATCAGATGTTTGAGAGCTGAAAGACACAAATGTCAGAGATAGGAAGGGAAGGTGGGAGGAAGGAAGGAAGGAAGGAAGGAAGGAAGGAAGGAAGGAAGGAAGGAAGGAAGGAAGGAAGGAAGGAAGGAAGGAAGGAAGGAAGGGAGGGAGGGAGGGAGGGAGGGAGGGAGGAAGGAAGGAAGGAAGGAAGGAAGGAAGGAAGGAAGGAAGGAAGGAAGGAAGGAAGGAAGGGAGGAACGGAGGGAGGAACGGAGGGAGGGAGGAAGGAAGGAAGGAAGGAAGGAAGGGAAGGAAGGAAGGAAGGAAGGAAGGAAGGAAGGAAGGAAGGAAGGAAGGAAGGAGGGAGAGGTGGAAAGAAAGAAACTTTAAATGCCTTCTCCAAGCAGCCAGCTGGCCTGGCTTGGAGAAGTGATTTAAAGAGAGAAATGACCTCTCCAAGCTGTCTGACAGGGGGGCGGGGGCTGTGAGAGCCACACAATATGTGTGAAAGAGCCACGTGTGTCTCCTGAGCCACAGTTTGGCCACCCCTGAGTTAGAGAGAGTGCTTAGCTCAAAGGCAGCGTACCAACTTTGCACACAAATGGTCCCAGGTTCAATCTCGGGCATCCCCAGTTAATATAATCAGCTAGTCAGTGATGTGAAAGACCGCTACAAGAGATCCTTGGGAGATGACACTTGTTAGAGGAAGAGGAAAGAATACTGACTTCCATAGACCAAGAGCCTGACTGTAATCAAAAACAGAATTGTTAGGCATATAGAGGGGCAAAGCTTGCTGAGGTAAAATCAGCATGGTTTCTGAAGAAGGAAAAGGAGGAGGAGGAGGAGGAGGAGATGATGAAGAAGAGGAGGAGGAGGATTTATACCTCACCTTCACTTGCAGTTCCAGAGCTTTTCCTTCCTCTCCCCACAACAGACACCCTGTGAGGTAGGTGGGGCTGAGATTACTCTGAGAGAACTGTTCTTGAGAGAACAACTCTGAGAGAACTGGGACCCAAAGTCATCCAGTCAGCTGCACATGGAGGAGTGGGGAATCAAACCCAGTTCTCCAGATTAGAGCCTGCTGCTCTTAACCACTACATGAACCTCGCTCTCTGGAGCTGCTACATGGAGTTGGAAGGTGTTCAAGTTTGGCCATCAACCCTGGCTATTAAGGGGCTGACTACCTCTGAATGTGGAGGCTACCTTAGCTATGCTGGTTGCTTCCCCCCCCCCACGCCATTCTGTCACAGCTGACATGGTGACTCTATGGAATTTGTACTGCAAGAGACATTCAGAGACGGTTTGCCATTGCCTGCCGCTGTGTAGCAACTCTGCACTTCCTCGGCGGTCTCTCACTCAAGCCTTGAATTCAGCAGGAGCTCACAGGAGCACAGCTCCTGAACCTTTCTGACGGCCCCCCTCCTCCTCCCCATCTACCTACCTTGTCCATTGAATAGTAGGTGCAGCTGCATAACAATCCCTGGATTAGGAGAGCGGGCAGCCAGCCAGCCACCAGGAGCTTTGCCACTCCCCCAGCTGCCCTCATGAACCCCTGGGGAAGTCTCCGCCATCCTTTCTCCACTTCTTATGTGATCTTGGGTGGCAGGTGGCCTTTTGACTGTAGGAGAGGCAGCCAAGAAGAGCCCCAGGTGAGTGAGGCCTGCTTGGCCGGGCTGGATCCCCAGACAGTCCAAGCAGACCTTGCTCGCCCGGGGCACTTCTCTCTTACATTAGGTTGTTTTGACTTGGGGGTGTTGGTGGTGGCATATGCTAATAATAGAATCATAGAGTTGGAAGGGACCTCTAGGGCCATCTAGTCCAACCCCCCTGCACAATGCAGGAAACTCACAAACACCTCCCCCTAAATTCACAGGATCTTCATTGCTGTCAGGTGGCCATCTAGCCTCTGTTGAAAGACCTCTAAGGAAGGAGAGCCCACCACCTCCCGAGGAAGCCTGTTCCACTGAGGAATTGCTCTAACGGTCAGGAAATTCTTCCTAATGTTGAGCCAGAAACTCTTTTGATTTAACTTCAACCCATTCGTTCTGGCCCTACCTTCTGGGGCCACAGAAAACAACCATCCTCTGTATGACAGCCCTTCAAGTACTTGAAGATGGTGATCCTATCACCTCTCAGCTGCCTCTTGTCCAGGCTAAACATCCCCAGTTCCTTCAACCTTTCCTCACAGGACTTGGTCTCCAGACCCCTCACCATCTTTGTCGCCCTCCTCTGGACCCATTCCAGCTTGTCTATATCCTTCTTAAAATGTGGTGCCCAAAACTAAACACAGTACTCCAGGTGAGGTCTTACCAGAGCAGAGTAAAGCGAATGATGCATTTTAAGAAACGTCCACCCTTCCTGAACCCCCTTCCTCCTAAGTATCTCTGACCATGGATTTTACCCAGCATAGTTCTAAGTTTATCGAAGTTTGCCTTCTGAAGTCCAACATAAGTCTGACTAAGTATAGCTTTTCCCTTCCTAAGACTGTAAATTCCAAAATCACATGGTCACTACTGCCCAGGGTGCCCACTATTTCCACTTCTTCAATCAATTCTTCCTTGTTGGTGAGAATCAAATCCAAGTCAGCAGATCCCCTTGTTTCCGTCTTCACTTTCTGGAAAAAGAAGTTGTCAGCAAGACAAGTCAGGAATCTATTTGACTTTTCATTTGTAGCAGAGTTGGACTTCAACTGATGTCTGGGTAACTGATATCTCCCATAATCACTCTTATGTTAATGAGCTCTGCCACCTATTTTTCTACAAAACGACCCCTGCTCCCACTAACTGCTAACCAGATCCAACTCCTCCTAACTTTTGACTTCTGGAGAGATCAGGATATTCTGTGCTATCCAGGTCAGGGACACTGATAACAGACTTGGGTTGCAATCCCCAGGTGGGGGCAGGGGATCCCCTGGTTTGGAGGCCCTCCCCCGCTTCAGGGTCATCAGAAAGCGGGGGGGGGAGGGGAGGGAAATGTCTGCTGGGAACTCTGTTATTCCCTATGGAGATTTATTCCCATAGAAAATAATGGAGAATTGATCCGCAGGTATCTGGGGGGGGGCTGTTTTTTGAGGTAGAGGCACCAAATTTTCAGTACAGCATCTAGTGCCTCTCCCCAAAATATACCCAACTTTCAAAACATTGGACCAGGGGGTCCAATTCTATGAGCCCCAAAAGAAGCGTGCCCCTATCCTTCATTATTTCCTATGGAAGGAAGGCATTGAAAAGATGTGACGTCCCTTTCAATGTGATGGCCAGAACTCCCTTTGGCGTTCAATTATGCTTGTCACAGCCTTGATCTTGGCTCCACCCCCAAAGTCTCCTGGCTCCACCCCCAAAGTCCCCAGATATTTCTTAAATTGGACTTGGCAACCCTATAACAGACGGGCATTTAGAAGAAGAAGAAGATATTGGATTTATATCCCGCCCTCCACTCCGAAGAGTCTCAGAGCGGCTCACAATCTCCTTTACCTTCCTCCCCCACAACAAACACCCTGTGAGGTGGGTGGGGCTGGAGAGGGCTCTCACAGCAGCTGCCCTTTCAAGGACAGCTCTGCAAGAGCGTATGGCTGACCCAAGGCCATTCCAGCAGGTGCAAGTGGAGGAGTGGGGAAATCAAACCCGGTTCTCCCAGATAAGAGTCCAGACACTTAACCACTACACCCAAACTGGCATTTAGGGGTGGATTGGAGGTGTTCCAAATCAGGCCAGCTCAAAAAGAGTTGTCCCAAAGCCTCCACATGCTCCCCGGCAAGGCGGCCCTATCCCATCTGTGAGGCGGCTTGGCTTGATCATGACATCATTTCCACATGCTGTCATTTCCTGCAACACATGAATATCCCCGCCGGAGGATGAAGAGGACTTGGCAACCCTAGGTGGGGAGGGTGCCTCAGAAGCCCGACCACTCTTTTTCTCCCCTGACAAATTAAGCGCTCAAGTGCTCTAAGCAGTTTTTTAAGGGGGGGAAGAGAAGAGGCTTGAGGTGGCTTGGCAGTTTCCATCTAATATTTGGGTCCTTAGCCATGAAGGCCTTTAAAGGAACTTTCTTGAAATCAGAATAAAGAAAGAATGATATCACCTCAGTATAGGTGTGATGTATGATCATAAGCACCAGATCATCTTTAGGTACAGTTCCTGTACCTATAGTTACCATTGCCAACCCCCAGGTGGAGATTGAAGTTCTGCCAGAAGGAAAATGGCAGCTTAGGATGGAGGACTGCATGGCATCACAGCCCCTTTCTCCTTCCTAGGAGACCTACGAAGGAGAAAGCGAGGGGGTTGCAATGGTGTATGCTCCATCATCGGAGCTGAGGGTGGAGCAAACCTTGTGGTGCCGCCCCCACCTCTTTCTCCTTCCTGGGTCTGCATACACAGACCTGGAAGGAGAAAGCGAGGTGTCACAGCAGCGGAGAAAGCGAGGGTGTCACAGCAGGGGAAGAGAAGAGGCTTGAGGTGGCTTGGCAGTTCCCAGGGGCCGTTTTGTAGAAAAATAGGTGGTGGAGCTTATCAGCATAACTCATAAGCATATGTCCCCCCCCCCCCCCAGCAACCAAAAGCAACCTGACACGAGAAAGGAGAGCTCCGGACGAGTGATTCCTGCATGGGCTGGCTAGAGATACAGCCAGCCCAAGCAGACCTCGCTCACCTGGGGCTCTCCTTGGCCACACCCCCCCCCCAAGTCAAAAGGCCAGCAAGCTACCCACTGCCTAAAATCACATAAGTGGAGAAAGGGTGGTGTGGGCTTCTCTCAGGGGTTAATGAGGGCTACTGAGAGTGTGGCAAAGCCCCTGGTGGCTGGCTGGCTGGCTGCCCGCATCTCCTAATCCAGGGATTGTTATGCAGCTGCACCTCCTATTCAATGGACAAGGCAGGTAGGAGAGAGGGTGGGGGGCTTCAGAAAGATTCAGGAGCTGTGCGCTCCTGCTGAATTCAAGGCCTGGTGGTTTCAGGCTGCCAAGGCACCTCGCTTGCGCACTTCCCCTCCAGACGCCAAGGAGGCGATTGGCGTGCGGTTCAAATATTTGCTATTGGTGGCTTTTTGAGCCGCTCTGAGGATGCTGGAGGATGGGGTGAGTACGGGATGGGGATGGGCGGCGGATGTTATCGTTTGTCAGGATTTGGGGGTTGGTTTCCAAGGAGTCTCTGAGTCGGCCCAAACTGCCCATCACCCGATGTCTCCACAAATTCATCACATTTATTTTTGAAGTCATTTAGTTAGTGGTCAGGGGGCAGGAAGTCCTACAAATAGGGGAGAGGGAGAGTTGTGCGAAATAGACTTTTTTTAATGAAGTAGGGGTGCCAATCTCCAGGTGGGGGCAGGGGATCCCCCGGTTTGGACTCACCCCCCGCTTCAGGGTCATCAGAAAGCGGGGGGAGGGGAGGGAAATGTCTGCTGGGAACTCTGTTATTCCCTAGGGAGATTTATTCCCATAGAAAATCATGGAGAATGGATCTGCAGGTATCTGGGGCTCTGGGGGGCTGTTTTTTGGAGTAGAGGCACCAAATTTTCAGTATAGCATCTAGTACCTCTCCCCAAAATATCCCCCAAGTTTCAAAAAGATTGGACCAGGGGGTCCAATTCTATGAGCCCCCAAAGGAGGTGCCCCTATCCTTCATTATTTCCTATGGAAGGAAGGAATTGAAAAGGTGTTTTGTCCCTTTAAATGTGATGGCCAGAACTCCCTTGGAGTTCAATGATGCTTGTCACAGCCTTGATCTTGGCTCCACCCCCAAGGTCCCCAGATATTTCTTGGATTGGACTTGGCAACCCTATAATGAAGCAGGAAGTCGGCCCCCTCCCAGCCGAGCGGCATCTCCGCCTTAGTCTGGGGGCCGGTTTTTGCCCTCCCGTTTGACCCCAGGGCTTGTCCTGTTAGGCCTAGACCTCTTGCCATTCCTGCTCGTTCAAGTTGTGTTTAATAAAGCGGCCCGTTTTCATCCAACTTTGCGTCTGACATTTGCATATTCGGCCACACACCCTGGTGTAGCCAATCCTCCAAGAGTTTACAGGGCTCTTCTTACAGGGCCTACTGTAAACTCCAGGAGGACTGGCTATATCAGGAAGGTGTGGCCTAATATGCAAAGGAGTTCCTGCTACAAAAAAAGCCCTGTGTAAAGACATGCTTTGAGACTGAAAGACTTCCTTGCTCCCATTTACCAATGTTTTATTTTTCTTCTCCACTCAACAATCATCCATTTATCTCTATTTGTTCTTGGATTGTCATGCCTGTACAAAAAATGTGAAAATCTAAGTGCTTTTTTTTTGGGGGGGGGGGGGGTCACTTCGAATATGTGGAGGAGAGCTGCTTGCTGAAGATGCTTTTCGTGGAAGCTGAATTTAGCTGCATTTTACAGCAGGGAAACGGCTGGCTCACGGCCCCATTCTTCTTCCCTAAATAGTATGATTCATATAAAAATCACTGGCTAAGGATTTTTCTATGGAGGCGGTTTTCCTTGACAAGAGACTCAATGAGCTATGAAAGAGACATCTCAACTCCACCAAATCATCATTTAAATATTAGGTTTCTTTCATTTTCAGCTTCATGAATCAACGGAACCAGCCTCATTTTGGGGCAACAGTGGGGAGGGCACAGTTATTGGGTGGGGGGGGGGGAGAAGGATTCATTCTCTAGTGGAAAGCAAGTGTTTCCATCACCTCCACAATCATTTTCTCACTTTCCACCTGTAACCATATCACATGGCACAAGAACTGAATTTGATTTTGGCTTAGTAGCATAGTCCCTCCCTAATTTGTTGCAAAAAAGCCGCAGATTCCATCCTTGGGGCTGGATATAGACTATGGGCGTTTTCCCACGGAGTTTACCTCGGAGCGACATCCCTCTTCACCGCGCAGCGTCTGCGCGGATTTCCCACCAACTGCTCCGCATAACCAGAAAGTGCCGGACCTTTTGCGTCGCAGATGTAAACCGCTAAAAAACAGTTTACGTTAGCGACGCAAAAGCCGCGGCTCTTCCTGGTTATGCGGAGCAGTTGGTGGGAAATCCGCGCAGACGCTGCGCGGTGAAGAGGGACGTCGCTCCGAGGTAAGCTCTGTGGGGAAATGCCCTATGTCAGGGGTGGCCAAATCATGGCTCGAGAGCCACATGTGGCTTTTTCACACATATTGTGAGGCTCTTAAAGCCCCCACTTCCTCATTGACTGACTTGGCATTTGTCTTCTTAAATCACTTCTCCAGGCCAAGCCAGCCAGCAGCTTGGAGAATGCATTTAAAATTGTTTTCTTTCCACTTCTCGCTTCCTCCCTTCCTTCCTCCCTCCCTTCCTTCCTCCTCTTCCTTCCTTCCTTCCTTCCTTCCTTCCTTCCTTCCTTCCTTCCTTCCTTCCTGCCTCCCTCCCTCCCTCCCTCCCTCGGAGCTCTCAAACATCTGACATGGAAGGAAGGAAAGAAGGAAGGAAGGAAGGAAGGAAGGAAGGAAGGAAGGAAGGAAGGAAGGAAGGAAGGAAGGAAGGAAGGAAGGAAGGAAGGAAGGAAGGAAGGAAGGAAGGAAGGAAGGAAGATGAGGAGGGAGAAATGGAAAGAAAGCAACTTTAACTTTACATGCACTCTCCAAACCACCAGCTGGCATGGCTGGGAGAAGTGATTTAAAGAGAGAAATGCCTTCTCCAAGCTGGGCCAATGGGACAAGTGGGAGCTTTGAGAGCCACACAATATATGTGAAAGAGCCACATGTGGCTTCCCGAGCCACAGTTTGGCCACCCCTGTCCTAGTCCAGCCTTCTCCATGCTGTGCCACGCTGGCTTGCATTCTGCAGTGCCCCTCCCCAACTGTGGCTTGCGAAACAAGGACAACAGCCCAGTATCCACTGCATATTGGAAGAGTATTACAGACAATCTGGACGGCTGGTTCGCTTGATAGCAGGATTTTCGTTGTATCCCGCAGGCTGTCTAAATAAGAAGTTTGTCGAAAGCAGTATTTTCTCCCTGCGATGAGAAGGGATTTGTTCCCCCGGTGTGTAACGAATGTTGAGAAGCGCTTTGAGGGGGGCACGCACGCCAAGAAAGTCGATCCGCGACAGATAAGAGCAGCACTTTGTTTACAAGGAGGGAGCATACCGGGAATCCTATTAGCAAGCAGACAGTTTGTTGGCTGGCTATCATAAACCTATTCTGGGAGATAATAATAGCCAGAGGAGCTGCAGGAGGGCAGGTTAACTGAAGACCTGATTATGTATTGCCTCGGCACCCCCGAGAACACGCTCTCTAGCCGGTCCCTGAGTCTCCCACCAAGGGGCTGGCAAAAGTGATGCAGTTGCACTCAAGTGCTGAGAACAGACGGCCAGCTCAGGGTGGCATCAAGCCATCCCGGAAGAAAGCCGAATGGAAAAGAAGCAGCCGGGAGCCTTCGGATGGCACGCGGCCTGCCCCTGGAAAAGGGACCGGCTGTGTGCGCCCCGGAGGAGCTTCCAGAGTGCTCGACCGCAGAAGAAGAAGAAGACCGCAGATTTATACCCTTCTCTCTGAATCAGAGTCTCAGAGCAGCGTACAATCTCCTTCCCCCACAACAGACACCCTGTGAGCTGGGTGGGGCTGAGAGAGCTCTGACAGAAGCTGCCCTTTCAAGGACAACTCCTATAAGAGCTGTGGCTGACCCAAGGCTATTCCAGCAGGTGCAAGTAGACAAGCGGGGAATCAAACCTGGTTCTCCCAGATAAGAGTCCACACACTTAACCACTGCACCAAGCTGGGTCTCTTGAACACCTGTTGGCCACTCCTCGGGCACTTCCCAGCTGTCCAGATGGCCGGAAAGTACCTTGGAGCTGGCTCAGAATTTAGGTACTAGCTTTGAAAATGGTGCCTTTCTAAGGTGGCTTTGATCTGGCCCCGGATGGGCTGCATGAGGGATGGGGGTGGCAGGCAGATGTGCGTGTGTGGACATGCTTTTCTGATCTGCCTACCTGCGATCCCCAAGGTGGCTTAAACCACCCATTCTCAGCCAAGGGGTGTCAGCTTCCAGGTGATCTCCTGGAATAGCAATCCATCTCCAGATGACAAAGACCGGTTCTCCCAGAGAGAATGGCTGCTTTGTGGGGAAGGCTCCGCAACATTATACCCTGCTGGTAAAAAAAAAGGTAAAGGTAGACCCCTGTGTGAGCACCAGTCATTTTCGACTGAGGTGATGTTATTTTCACGGCAGACTTTTTACAGGGTGGTTTGCCATTGCCTTCCCCAGTCATCTATGCTTCCCCCCCCAGCAAGCTGGGTACTCCTTTACTGACCTCGGAAGGATGGAAGGCTGAGTCAACCTGGAGCCGGCTACCTGAACCAGCTTCTGCTGGGATCGAACTCAGGTTGTGAGCAGAGGGCTCTGACTGCAGTACTGCAGCTTTAACACTCTGCACCACGGGGCTCTTACCCTGCTGAGGTCTCGCTAAAGAGGGCTGGTGCGGTGTAGTAGTTAGAGTGTAGGAGTGTAGAGCCTTGGACATCTGGGTTCGAATCCCTCGGTCAGCCATGGGAGCCTTCTCATAAAGATCTTAGCACAGTCTAACCTTTCTGGATGTTAATTACTTTGGCTCTATCTCTATACATTTGCCCTGTGCTAACTATGAGCGTTTTCACACTGACCTTAATCGGGAGCGACGTCCCTCTTCACCAAGCAGCGTCTGCGCGGATTTCGCACTAATTGCTCCGCAGAACCCGGAAGAGCCGCAAAGCTCCGCGGCTTTTGCGTTGCAAATGTAAACTGGCCAAAAACCAGTTTACATTTGCGACGCAAAAGCCGCGGGACTTTGCGGCTCTTCCAGGTTCTGCGGAGCAATTAGTGCGAAATCCGCGCAGACGCTGCGTGGTGAAGAGGGACGTCGCTCCCGATTAAGGTCAGTGCGAAAACGCTCTATATTTTCACTCAATCTCCAGTTCTAGTTTGATACTCCCCACACTGATTCTCAACAGAAGAACTATGTTAATTCTTCTTTCCTATCTATTAACGGTTGGGCGTGGTTCTCACCCACTCTATATGGATTGATTCAGGGGTCGTTTTGTAGAAAAATCGGTGGTGGAGCTCATTAGCATAACTCATTAGCATATGTCCCCCCCAGCCAAAAGCAACCCGATGTAAGAAAGGAGAGCCCCGGCAAGCAAGGCCTGCTTGGGCTGGCTAGAAATCCAGCCAGCCCAAGCAGGCCTCGCTCACCCGGGGCTCTCCTGGGCTGACACCCTTCCCCCAGTCAAAAGGCCAGCAAGCCACCCACCACCCAAAATCACATAAGAGGTGGAGAAAAGGTGGTGTGGGCTTCTCCAGGGGTTAATGAGAGCTGCTGGGGGCATGGCAAAGCCCCTGGTGTCTGGCTGGCTGCCCGCTCTCCTAATCCAGGGATTGTTATGCAGCTGCACCTCCTATTCAATGGACAAGGTAGGTGGGGAGGAAGAGGGGGAACCCTCAGAAAGGTTCAGGAGCTGCCCTCCTGTGAGCTCCCGCTGAATCTGAAGCCTGGATGGATTACTCTTTTTATTGTCTTGAATAGATCTCTTCCTAAGGTCTCCCCCGCCACACACACACACCGTCTGTGGTCCACAGCTTTGAGAGTATCCGCATCTGCCGAATGGCTGAATTCTTATGGCATCTATCAAAGTGAGTTCTCGCTCAAGCTTGCTTCAGCCGGAATGAATTGCGTTAACGTTTTGTGTTTCTCTGGCAGCCTTGAGATAAGAGGAAAGGTGGGGGTGTACATATTTTAATAAATATATTTTAATAAATACGTCTTCAGCATTCATGATGGTCCCAGCACATCACTACGGAGTGAAACCTCGCAGTTAAACCACAGCTTGCTCAACGGGTGTGGTCAAGTTGCAGCAGACTTAGGGAAACCTTTAGGGTTTCCAAGGCAAAAGACATTCACAGGTAGTTTGCTATTGCCTGACTCTGCATAGCAACCCTGGACTTGCTTGGTGGTCTCCCATTCAAGGACTAACCAATCCTGCTTAGCTTCCAGTAGGCCCTGTAAGAAGAGCCCTGTAACATCTTGAAGAATTGGCTACATCAAGGGTGGGTGGAATTCCAGCAGGAGCTCCTTTGCATATTAGGCCACATGCCCCTGATGTAGCCAGTCCTCCTGGAGCTTACAAAAAAAGAACTTTGTAAGCTCTTGGAGGATTGGCTACATCGGGGGTGTGGCCTAATATGCAAAGGCGTTCCTGCTAGGATTCCACCCCTGTGCGTGGCCTAATATACAAAGAAGTCATTGCTAAAAAAAAAAAAAAAAAAAGCCCCGGATAACAGCAAATATCTGCCACATAACTATTTTAAAAGAAACAGAAAGTCTTTGAAAGACGATTGCTGAGGAAAATAAAATCGGTGCGGGTGTTTCAGCTTGCCCTTAGCGAGCCTTGCTATTAAGGCTATTTAAGATTATCACTGAATTTTATGGTTCTTGGTGGTTTCTTTGGGTTGTTTTACGTATTACAAAGTGCTGAATTGGTGGAAAGGCAACTGATCTCAGCAGACTAATACGTGGGTTAAAAAAAAAATGACCAGATGATTTCAAAGATGGATTCTGGCTTTCAATAGATGAAAAGAAAGCCAACCCCCCCACCCCAAGTTTGATGGCTGCACAGAGACAGATGATGTCTTGTATTATGAACCAAGCTGAGTTACCCCACATATCAGCACCACTCCTACAGTGTCCACGAGTCTGTATAAGACCAGAATTAAGTTGCTGCTCTTTTTCTTTTTTTTTAAGTGTTCAGTGCCCTTTAAGATGTAAATCTATTGAAATCCAGCCCTAGACAGTACTGGGGTCACTCCGCTTATTACTTTATGACATTTCCAGATGAAGGGTGCATTGGGGGCTCACATTAATTTGCTTTATGTTTGACTAGAAATGCTTCCCATCGCTATTAGAACACACTCCAGTCTCTCTTCATTTCACAACGCTTGTCAGTCATTTGAGAATGATATACCCTGCATCTGGGATGAATAAGCCCGTCGTATATTAGAGACTGCCCTGTTCTCAGGAGAAGGAGAGACAGAGAGACAGAGAGAGAGAGAGGCCCGAAAGTGCACTGGTAAGGATGCTCGTACACCTATGGTTTCAGATCATGTCCCATTCGCTGGTTGCGAACAGGGAACTGAATTTTCGATGATAGTGTCAACTATTCGTAAATCCAGTCATAGCTGTGTTCTGCAGGTTGCTTCCCTGTATTCCTTCCTTAGATTACACAGGACAGTGTGGTTGGCTTTTTGGGCGTGTGCATTATCACCCAATCCAACTGAGCATTGTTTCTTTCTAACCTGCGACTTGCTCTACTCAGAAATTTAAGTGGACAAACCAGTCACAAATCCAGAAATCCAGTTTGGTGTAGTGCTTGAGAGCGGTGGGCTCTGCTTTAGAGAACAGGGCTTGATTCCCCAGTCCTCCCTATTCATCTCGCTGGGTGACCTTGGGTCAGTCACAGTTATCTCAGAGCAATTGTAGTTTAATGTCAATTTTGCTTTATATTTTTGTTCTATCTGCTCTGTTGGAAGCCACCCTGAGCCCTGCTTAGCGGGGAAGGGTGGAATAATAATAATAATAATAATAATAGTAGTAGTAGTAGTAGCAGCAGCAGCCATCATGTCTTTTTAAAAGTCCAATTTTAAAAGAAGCAGTAATAATTGTTGTAGTTGTAGTAGTCATGTCTTTTTTAAAAGTCCCATCAGGAGAGGCAGAATTTTTGTACATTCTTTGGACAGTTGGAATACCTGAATTTATTTATTGACAAAATGTATACCTTGCTGTTCTGTCGACATCAAGGCGACCAAGGCAGCAGAATAAAACATGCATGATAACTCATCTTAAAAATCGTTAAAACCAAACTTAACCACATTACTGAAACTCTGAAAACTCAAGCTAAAGTACACCCACAGAAATCATAAAAGACAACAATTAAAACACAGGGCATGAACACGAAACTTATACTGAATCGGACTCCTGGTCCATCAGGATCGGTGCTGTCTACTCCGACTTCCAGCGTCTCTCCAAGGTCTCAGGCAGAGGTCTTTCACATCACCTACTGCTAGATCTCTTAACTAGAGACAACCTGGGACTTTCTGCATGCCAACCGGATGCTCTACCACCAGGGTTTTTTTGTAGGAAAAACCCAGTTGGAACTCATTTGCATATTAGGCCACACCCCCGGCATCACCGTTTACAGGAAAAGCCCTGCAGGAACTTATTTGCATATTAGGCCACACACCCCTGGTGTCGAGCCAGCCAGAACTGCTGGGAGGGACGGTGGCTCAGTGGTAGAGCATCTGCTTGGGAAGCAGAAGGTCCCAGGTTCAATCCCCGGCATCTCCAAAAAAGGGCCCAGGCAAACAGGTGTGAAAAACCTCAGCTTGAGACCCTGGAGAGCCATGAATGGGGCTGTGGCTCAGTGGTAGAGCATCTGCTTGGGAAGCAGAAGGTCCCAGGTTCAATCCCCGGCATCTCCAAAAAAGGGTCCAGGCAAACAGGTGTGAAAAACCTCAGCTTGAGACCCTGGAGAGCCGCTGCCAGTCTGAGTAGACAAGACTGACTTTGATGGACCAAGGGTCTGATTCAGTAGAAGGCAGCTTCATATGTTCATATGCATTCCTGTGTGTTCGTGCTAAAAAAAAAGCCCTGTCTACCACTAAGCCATAGCTGCTCCCAAGGACAGGAAAGAGGAATTGAGGATGGGAATGCCAGATGATACAAAGAAAGTCTTCAACTGGTGACAGAAGATGCCAACAGAGGGGACAGAACAGGGATAAGTTCTTCCGAGGGACTATTTATTTATTGACTTCATTTTTACCCTGTCCTCCCACCCCCAAAAATGGCTTATGTTACTCTCGTCTCTTCCATTGTATCTTTATGACAACCCTATCAGGTGGGTTAGGCTGAGAGTGCATGAACTGCTCCAAAGTTCAACGGCACGCAGGGGACTCAAACCCGGCTCTCCTACATCAGAGTTTTACGCTTTAACCGCTACACCAAGCGGAGGAGAGGGCAGGATTTTATTATTATTTTTTTAAGGGAGGAAGAAACTGGATCCCTTCCTATTATATATGCTTCGGCTTTCGTCAGAAAAGGGTGACATGGGCTGGTTACAGACGGGCGGTTTAAACTGCCCCAGGGACAGCAGGCGGGCGCCCCCCAAAAGCATGTCTGCATGCACACGTCTGCCCGCCATCCCCGTCCTGCCCCTGAGCCATCACCGACTTACCGGGAGCTGGCTTAAAAAGGCACCACTTTCACTTTTTGCCCTCTTCTGTGGGCCCTCAGTATGCTTCTGGCCAGCGCTCTGTTTCTAGCAGGAGCTCCTCTGCATATTAGGCCACGCCCCCTTGATGTAGCCAATCCTCCTGTAGCTTACAGTAGGACTAAGAGCCCTCTAAGCTCTTGAAGGATTGGCTACATTGGGGGCATGGCTTAATATGCAGAGGAGCTCCTGCTAGAAAGAGAGGCCTGCTTCTGGCCACTGCTTTTCCAGGTGGCTCACTTCCGGGTCACTTTGATGCCGCCCGGAGCTGCCCATCTGTAAGCAGTCATGGTATTCCAAGCCCACAGTTGTGTGTATTTTCACCCCGCTTATCCTTCCAAGTCCATCGAAGTCATTAGGATTGTTAAGTCTGGAAAAAATGTTAAGTCTTCTACTAAATTATAATGGCCCCACCAAACGCACCCCCCCCCCGCCGATCTGTACATTCTTTACCCGTGTAAGTATACAGGGTAGAATGGTGGCTCAGTGGTAGAGCATCTGCTTGGTAAGCAGAAGGCCCCAGGTTCAATCCCCAGCATCTCCAATTGAAAAGGGTCCAGGTGCGAAAAACCTCAGCTTGAGACCCTGGAGAGCCGCTGCCAGTCTGAGTAAACAAGACTGACTTTGATGGACCAAGGGGGGTCTGATTCAGTGTAAGGCAGCTTCATATGTTCATATGCTCATATGGGCAAAAATTCTATGGTAGTAGTGAATTCTGCGCACTGTCAAGTTCTGCACAGTCATCAATAATCACTCCTTCATGTGTTAATAGCTTATTGTATGATTATAGATAGGTACAGCAAGCAAGACTTCTCAAGCGCACAGTTGTGTGTATTTTTACCTCGCTTATCCTTCCAAGTCCACTGAAGCCAATAGGATTGTTAAGTCTGGCAAAATGTTAAGTCTTTTACTAAACTATTGAACATATGAACATATGAAGCTGCCTTCTACTGAATCAGACCCCCCTCGGTCCATCAAAGTCAGTATTGTCTACTCAGACTGGCAGACGCTCTCCAGGGTCTCAAGCTGAGGCTTTTCACACCTATTTGCCTGGACCCTTTTAGTTGGAGATGCTGGGGATTGAATCTGGGACCTTCTGCTTCCCGAGCAGATGCTCTACCACTGAGCCACCATCCCTCCCTATTCACAGGCAGGACAGGACTAAAAAGGTAAAGGTAGTCCCTTGTGCAAGCACCAGTCATTTCCGACTCTGGAGTGACATCACATCACAATGTTTTCATGACAGACTTTTCATGGGGTGGTTTGCCGTTGCCTTCCCCAGTCATCTACGCTTTCCCCCCTGCAAGTAAAGATGGGTAAATCATGAAAATATGGAAACATCCAAAAAATAATTCCTGGGAAGTGATGAAATGGAAACCAAAGCTGCAAAGTTCTGTCTTTGCACACTTTAAGAGCATATTTTACTCTGTATGCTTACACAGGTAAAGAATGTACAGATCGGAGGGTATTTTTGGTGGGGCTTATTAAAATATTTTAAAATATAAATCAGAACCTGAAATTTCACCTTTCCTGTGAGGGTACATTTTAGCAGATGAATGCCAGTTGAATGTCAAAAACTGCCATTACAGAAAAAGTAACCCCAGGATTTATTTGTGCAAGTTCAATAAGGTTTTTCAATTTTTGTGCTAATTTTGCCCTGGAACAATTATTTATGGATACCGTTTCACATCAGATCTGCAGCTGCAATGCCAATTTTTTATTTTGATGTGTCAATATTTTAGTGTTATTTTTTTAAATAACATCCATCACCAGCGCTGTATACATCAGGCGATACCGGCGTGCATTAATATATGTGTTTCTATTTTTGATATGTGTGTATTGCACTCATAGGCTTCCATTTCCACATTGATCATGCTTCTGAGTTCAAAAAACATAAAGAACATTTCGTCCTGAGTAGCAACCAATGAAAGATTCTTAAGTGATTGGTGGCAAGGGCCCTTTGGAGCTGTGAATCCAACCCTGGCACCTCTGCAGAAACAAGATAATCATTTAGCAGGTCAACATTCTAGTTTTCAGGGAGATGGAAGGCTGCGTAGTTCAGAGACACGCTTGGCTTGCAAAGTCAGGATGGAGCAGGGGTGGAATTCAGCAGGAGCTCCTTCGCATATCAGGCCACACACCCCTAATGTAGCCAATCCTCCGAGAGCTTCCAAAAAAGAGCCTTGTAAGCTCTCAGCGGATTGGCTACATCAGGGGTGTGCGTTCTAATATGCAAAAGAGCTCCTGCTAGAATTCCACCCCTGGGATGCAGTATCTCTTTAACTGGTGCTTTTTTCAAGAAATCCACATATGGGCTCTGGCTCACTTGTAGTACTAGCAGGACTTTTTTTTGTAGCAGGAACTCCTTTGTATATTAGGCCACACCCCTGATGTAGTCAATCCTCCAAGAGCTTACAGGGCTCTTCGTACAGGGCCTACTGTAAGCTCCAGGAGGATTGGCTACATAAGGGGGCATGACCTAATATGCAAAGGAGTTCCTGCTACAAAAAAAAGCCCTAAGTACTAAGATTGCAAATTCTCGCAAGGAAAAACCTGGAGATTTGAAGATGGAGCCCAGTGAAGGTGGGTCTTAGGAAGAGGATGGACCTCAGTATTCTTCAGACGTTTCCATATTTTCGTTATTTACCCATCCTTAGTCCTGTCTTGCCTGTGAAGAGAGGCTCACCTGGATTCATTTAGCAGGAAGGACTGAACATTTTGCCACCCTCCAAAGCAGCCATTTTCTCTGGAGAGAATAGATCGCTGTCATTGGATAATTGGTCATTACTTCAGGAGATTTTCAGCCCAACCTGGAAGTTTGGCAACCACTGGTAGAGCACAATTTACCATATTGGGGGGGTGCAGATTTGATCCCTGACATCTCCAGGTTTTTTTTTTTAGAAAAACAACCATTGAATAGTACATAACATGAAAGCACCTGCCTAAGGCCTTAGTACAGTTGCCAACTTCAGGATAGAAAATGTATGGAGATTTGAGGGTGCAAGCTCAGGGGGGCAGAGTTTGAGAGCAAAGGAAGTTCAGTAGGGATGCGATGCCACAGAGTCCCTCCATCCTCCAAAGGTGCCATCTTTCTCCAGGGGAACTGATCTTTTTAGCCTTAATATCAGTTGCTATTCCAGGAAAATACTAGACCCCACCTAGAATTGGTCATGGGCAAGCGACCCAGATCTCATTTCCATCTCTGTACCTTTTCTTTATCGCAGCCACATCCTGTTGCAAACATATGGGGCTGGGAATCAAGGCCTGCACCCCACAGAGCTGGTGTTCCCCCATCTCATCTGGCCCAGCTGCGTTCACAGTTTGCTTGACCAAAACTGGACATTCTTCACCCTCTCATACCTAAGGTTGCCAGTCCGAACCTGGCAACTGGTGGATGGGTTGAAGGTGGGGACTGTCAGTGTCCTGTTCTTTTAAGGAGATTTGGAACTGCCAGAGATCGAGTCATCCTTGATTGCAGGTGGTAGGTTGTCATCAGGTGTAAGCCACTTAACCCATTTGTAATGTGATTGGCTATGACCACTAGAAATGTAATGGCCATCTACCTGTTCAGTGTGGGATAGGAAAGAAGGATAGCAGCGTGGCATACTGTTTGGATGGATATTGAATTGATGACTTTGGACCGTGTATTGACTATTCTATTGGACTCTGTATTTGTAATTAGGGTTTGTAGAATCTTTCGGGCTCAAGTGCCGTGTTCTACTGGAGAAAGTTTTTCTTCCAGACGTTTCGTTCTCGGCTACGGAGAACATCCTCAGTGGCGTTGCAGCCGGAGCAGGCGCTCTGACCTTCTTGGCTGCTGTGCTTTGAGTGAGGCCAGGGCTGCTGGAGAGCTGCTATTTCTAGGCTGGAGGGGGTGTGGTAAAAGGGCAATTGGTTTGTGGATGTGCCCATTGTTTGGTGGGGCTTCCTGAGAGGGGCAATTTGTACTTCTGCCTGGCTCTACTTGTGTGTAAGTGTATGACTATTGGACTGCCTATTGACTTTGTTACCTGCCTGAACCCAATACAGTTTGTTTGACCTGCTGTCTGTTTCGAGTGTCTTCCTTGGAACTGCTTCCTGTGACTGGTCTGTCCAGTGGTCACTGCTTCTGCAACTCTGACAGGGGCGTGGTGGAACTGGCATCCCAGGCATGATGATTTCATTTCTGGGGGAAACCCAGGATGTGATAACAGGTTGCTCTAGGAATAGCCAGAAACTCTATGGTAAAACCATAGAATTTTTAGCTGTTCCTAGGAATACCTCCCATTGCTTGGGAGTTTTCCTCAGAAATAACATAATGGTGCATAATGGTCATTTTTAGGGGGGGGGGGGGACAAGATCCGCCACCTGGAGGGGAAGTGGACAACAGAGACTTGGGCAGGGAAAATGGTAAGACTACTATGCTTTGTGCTACCACCTCCACCCCCCCCCCCAAAAAAGAGAGAATCTGCCTTATTGGTCCAATGGCATTAAGGAATTTCCTGAGAGCATTCATCAGTTACCCTTGTCGAGAAGAAGTCATTCTTGTGGGATTTGGGACAACTGTCCCTTCTCTATACTTATCGACTAAGACACTCAGCGTTTGCTTTTTTGCCGACTTAAAAAAAAATTCCTTCTCTACCTCCTTCCTCTCTGCTCAATTAAACATATGAAAAACCTGCCCCTCCCCATTCAGAAAAAAAAGCAGCTTTTAGATTAATCATATTATCTTAAGGTTCCAAATCTCGTCGCCGGCGTGACCTTTCTTCCGTTAGAATCCATTATCTTAAACTATCACAATAATCCTGGCTTTAGGGAGGGAGACAGGGAAGCCGGCATCAAACCTAATAGATGGCAAATAAGATTAATGCATGATCTAAGTACCGATTACACTTGGGTCTGCCCTTGAACACCCAGGTGCAACCTTGAAATTCACATCCATTCAAGATGCTGCAATTGGATTGAAGGTCCCCAAGGACCTCAAAGGGCAGCTGGCCGAGCTCCCCCTCCCTCGCCCTCCCCCACTGGTCAAGCTGCACCAACAAGAAGCTCCCCAAGTCTCTAGCCTGTGGGATTTGGGGAAAGGGTTCCCTTCTTTGCGTTTGTTGACTCGGACGTTAAGCGTTTTCTCATTTTTGCAAACTTAAAAATAAAAAGACTTATTTTGGGGCTCTTCCTCCCCACCCTCCATCTCTTTTAAACTGTTTGTCAAGAGTCATCCACGGGGGACTCAGTGAACTTTTACCTGGACCTCACAAGAGGAGAAGGCTGTTTTCAGAATCTGATATGAACCCTTGCAGAGAAACAAGAGATATTTTCTTTCGAGAATGACCTGGGTTCTTGGCTGGAACAAACAAACAAAAACAACGTTCTTTACGAATTTTATCTTCCAAGGTCCTTGTTTTTTTGGAGCTCGGGGGCCTGAGGACTGCGAGGAGACCTTTGCGATAAGCGAGAACTTGGCGTTTGCCGCCTCCAACGCACTGTGTGAGGTATGTTCTCGGAAAGGCTTTCAGGGAGAATTCTGACCCTGCTCGAGATTCCAAACTTGTTAACAGCAATGATCTTACACTACTTGATTTTCCCCCCCGCTCTTTTTTTGGGAGGGAGGAGATGAATGACTGAGCAAAACATCAACAGCAATCCTCTGTAGCGCTCGCCAACAACTTGGCCCTAGCAATTAAGACATTGCGTGGCTCAAAGGCTGCTGCTTTGCACGAAGAAGGTCCCAGGCTCAATCTCTAGCTGTTAAAAGGATCTTGGGAGTTGTTGAGAAAGCCCCTTCTCTCTGTGCAGAGCCAGCCCTGTCACTAGGCAAACTAGGTGATTGCCTAGGGCGCCGGCCTTCTTGGGGTGCTGAATCAGGTGCCCCCGATTTGACTCTGTGATGTCATCAGTTCAGGGGTGGGGCAGAAGACCTTAGCTTGCCTAGGGTACCAGACATCTCACGGATGTCTCTGTGAAAACGTCTGCTGATCAGAATTTATAAGACGGGGGGGGAAAAAACCTGACTGATGGTTTCATCTTGTAAAAGGCAGCTTCATAGGAGACGGGTATAGCCAGGGTTTTTTTTTTTTTTGTAGCAGGAACTCCTTTGCATATTAGGCCACACACCCCTGATGTAGCCACTCCTCCTGGAGCTTACAGTAGGCTCTGTACGAAGAGCCCTGTAAGGAATTCTAGCAGGACCTCCTTTGCCTATTAGGCCACACACCCCTGATGCAGCCAATCCTCCTAGAGCTTACAGTAGGCCCTGTATGAAGAGCCCTGTAAGGAATTCTAGCAGGACCTCCTTTGCATATTAGGCCACACACCCCTGGTGTAGCCAATCCTCCAAGAGCTTACAGTAGGCCCTGTACGAAGAGCCCTGTAAGGAATTCTAGCAGGACCTCCTTTGCCTATTAGGCCACACACCCCTGATGCAGCCAATCCTCCTAGAGCTTACAGGAGGCCCTGTACAAAGAGCCCTGTAAGGAATTCTAGCAGGACCTCCTTTGCCTATTAGGCCACACACCCCTGATGCAGCCAATCCTCCTGGAGCTTACAGTAGGCCCTGTATGAAGAGCCCTGTAAGGAATTCTAGCAGGACCTCCTTCGCATATTAGGCAACACACCCCTGATGTAGCCACTCCTCCTGGAGCTTACAGTAGGCCCTGCACTAAGAGCCCTGTAAGCTCTTGGAGGATTGGCTGCATCAGGGGTGTGTGGCCTAATAGACAAAGCACGGCCGCATTTCCTGACATATGGGAATCCCAGTCAAAGGTAGACTTTCCACATGAGAAAACTTCTACCATTGCTAACATCACTAGAATTAACATCGCCAGTACCATCGTTAACATCACTGGTACTACTGAGACCACTGGTTGCAAGAAACCACTTCAGGCAATACAAGGTTTCAGGAAACAAGGTGCTCAGAGCATTACGCTCTACCAGGAATAGCTTGTTGGTGATCCCCAACCCTAAAGTGGTCCAGCTGCCTTGACAAAGGCCAGAGGCTTTTTGGTCCTGGCCCCAACCTTGTGGAACTCTCTGCCAGAGGACATCAGGGCCCTGCAGAATCTTATGCAATCCCATAGGGCTTGTAAGGTGGAGAAGTTCTGCCAGGCTTTCGAGCAAGGACACCAATGGTTGCCGTCTGGCACCTCATCTCCCCTGCCCCTCGAAGCTCTCCCCCCTCAAGATGATACCCAGCAGCAGTCTGGAAGAGAAGAAATTAATAGGGTACCATCGGGGGGGGGCATTATATGGATTGTAATGCATGTATGAAGAGCCCTGCGGCGCAGAGTGGTAAAGCTGTGGGGTGACATAATAGAGGTTTACAAGATTATGCATGGGATGGAGAAAGTAGAGAAAGAAGTACTTTTCTCCCTTTCTCACAATACAAGAACTCGTGGGCATTCGATGAAATTGCTGAGCAGACAGGTTAAAACGGATAAAAGGAAGTGCTTCTTCACCCAAAGGGCGATTAACATGTGGAATTCACTGCCACAGGAGGTGGTGGCGGCCACAAGCATAGAGGGGTTTAGATAAAAATATGGAGCAGAGGTCCATCAGTGGCTATTAGCCACAGTGTGTGTGTATACATAATTTTTTTTGCCACTGTGTGACACAGAGTGTTGGACTGGATGGGCCATTGGCCTGATCCAACATGGCTTCTCTTATGTTCTTATGTTCTTACTGCAGTCGGAGCCCTCTGCTCATGACTTGAATTCAATTCCAGCGGAAGCTGGTTCAAGTAGCTAGCTCCAGGCTGCCTCAGCCTTCCATCCTTCCGAGGTTGGTAAAATGAGTCCCCAGCTTGCTGGGGGGGAAAGTGTAGATGACTGGGGAAGGCAATGGCAAACCACCCCTTAAAAAGTCTGCCATGAAAACGTTGTGAAAGCAACATCACCCCAGAGTCAGAAACGACTGGTGCTTGCGCAGGGGACTACCTTTACCTTTTTAATGCATGTATTTGTACACTGTTGATGTACATCACCCACAGCAGCTGGGATAGGACGATTTATAAGTCAAAATCATAAGTCAAATCAAAGTCATAAGCCCTGAGCCTGCCTAGGCGGGGAGGGCGGGATACAAATAAAATTTAATAATAAATAATAATAATAATAATAAAATAACAATAAGAATCATCATCATCATCATCTGAGCTTTTTTGAGCAGGAATGCAATTCCGGCTGGCTTGGCATCAGGGGTGTGGCCTAATATGCAAATAAGTTCCTGCTGGGCCTTTTCTTTAAAAAGCCCCATCCAATGGGGATGTCGGGGTGCGCCTAATATGCAAATAGGCTCCTGCTGGGCTTTTCCTACAAAAAAACGGTCCCGATGATGATGACAACGACAAGAACAACAACAATAGATCCAAGAGGGCAGCCGTGTTGGTCTGAAACAGTTGAACAAAGCAGGAGTCAAGTTTCACCTTTAAGACCTACTTGACTCCTGCTTTGTTCAACAACAACAATGGCAATGACAGGAATAAGAACAATAACAGTAACAATCATAATACTCATCGGTGGAACCATAGAATCTGGTACATTTACTGGTGAAGTTTAGTGATCTTAGCCTCCCACTTGAGGGTAGGAAGGATTCCAGAGTTCTTCTGGAATTGTCGATTCCTCACTTTGCAAAAAGAACCTGTGTGAGTCTGTTTTCTGCACCCCGAATTTTCCTTACCAAACATACACATTTCCCAACAGTTTGTATGCATCAATAAACCAGCATGAGACATATGTGCTTACAAAGAACTGGTATAAATGACTTTGCATCAGTTGAATGTAAAACACAAGTAACAAGGTAAAGATAGTCCCCTGTGCAAGCACCAGTCGTTTCCGACTCTGGGGTGACGTTGCTTTCACAACGTTTTCACGGCAGGCTTTTTTTTATGGGGTGGTTTGCCCTTGCCTTCTCCAGTCATCTACACTTTCTCCCCAGGAAGCTGGGTTCTCATTTTACCGACCTCGGAAGGATGGAACGATGGGTCAACCTGGAGCCGGCTACCTGAAGCAGCTTCCACCGGGATCGAACTCAGGTCATGAGCAGAGAGCTTAGACTGCAGGTCTAGTTTATTACCCCATAGTAGTATCTGCACTTTTATGGCTATTCTGTTTTAATTGATTATCATAAAGCTGAGATATTTAACCTAGTCGAGTATCAAATGGAGAATGCCCTAGCTATTGAAGCATAGGGAACACATTTCTGTGTAGGATTCTGTTTGTGTTTTTGAAATGCATGACTGATCAAAGGGTTGAATCCTATGCCTGCATATGACAAAGAACAACATTTTCCATTGATACAAAGCATGTTCTGCCAGAGTAAGTTACCATGTACTGATCGAGTGCACCATCCTGTGTGTTATGGTAGGATACAACTCAATGTAATTTTCTTACACTAAATTCAGATTTTAACTTGATTGTTAATAGTTACCTACTGCAAAGGTTGGTAATAGACATTTAGAGTGCAGTCCTACATAGCTGCTCCCTTCTAAGTCTGACAGGATTATACCCTTGAATTGTCCTTTAATTGTCATTGGAGTAGAGAAATATCAAGAACCAAGTTCAAATGTTCAGTGGACTAAGAAAGGTGCAACTCTGTTTTTGATTGCACTATTCATTTTCCTTTCCCTTCCCCCTTCCCTGTTGCTGACCTTATAGTAACTTTATAAATTCTGCTAGGATCAAACTGAAAATAATAATAACGATCATCATCATCTGAGCTTTTTTTGTGCAGAAATGCACAGGAATGCAAATCCGGCTGGCTTGGCATCAGGGGTGTGGCTTAATATGCAAATAAGTTCCATGGAGGTGTTGGGGTGTGGCCTAAAACCAGCAGGAAAACAAACAAACAAACACAGAATCAAAACTATTGGCCAATATATGTTAAAAGAATCCAATGAGCAAGGAACAGTCAACCCCAGTTGAAGTAGGGAAACCACCAGATCTTCTCTATCCACTTTACAAACTCAATCCATATCCTCTACTTCTCCTGCCAGCTTGGTGCCGTGGTTAAGAGCAGCAGACCCTAATCTGGAGAAACAGGTTTGATTTCCCATCCCCTCCTCCACATGCAGTCAGCTGGGTGACCTCGGGCCAGTTCCAGTTCTTGGAAGAGCTGCTCTCTCAGGATCAATTCTCTCGGAGCACCGGATTAGCCCTCCTTGTAGCCACAACACAAACCCATGCCTCACACCATCTCAAAACCCTCAACTTACTAAAATGCTAAAAATCCTAGCTGCCTCAATAATACTCGCCCCAACCATGCTACTCCTACCAACCAAACATATGCTCACCACCACCACCGCCTACTCAATAATCCCTACCCTATTAATGCTAAAATGACTCACAACCACTTCACCTCAAACCCTATGCACTAAACACATGATCCATACTAGACCCTATCACAACTCCTCTGACCATCCTGTCAGCCTGACTCCTCCCACTTATAATTCTTGCCAACCAAAATCTTACAGCCTCCGAGCCAAATAATCGAAAACGAATATTCCTTACAACCTGCGCCATACTACAAACTACACTACTACTCACATTTACTACAACAGACCTTTCGAAACGACTCTTCGAAATGACTCTTGTTCCAACTCTAACTTTAATTCCATGCTGGGAATTATTAGGAAGGGAATTGAAAACAAATCAGCCAGTATCATAATGCCCCTGTATAAATCGATGGTGTGGTCTCATTTGGAGTACTGTGTGCAGTTCTGGTCGCCACACCTCAAAAAGGATATTATAGCATTGGAGAAAGTCCAGAGAAGGGCAACTAGAATGATGAAAGGGCTGGAGCACTTTCCCTATGAAGAAAGGTTGAAACGCTTGGGACTCTTTAGCTTGGAGAAACGTCGACTGCGGGGTGACATGATAGAGGTTTACAAGTTAATGCATGGGATGGAGAAAGTAGAGAAAGAAGTACTTTTCTCCCTTTCTCACAATACAAGAACTCGTGGGCATTCGATGAAATTGCTGAGCAGACAGGTTAAAACGGATAAAAGGAAGTACTTCTTCACCCAAAGGGTGATTAACATGTGGAATTCACTGCCACAGGAGGTGGTGGCGGCCACAAGCATAGCCACCTTCAAGAGGGGTTTAGATAAAAATATGGAGCAGAGGTCCATCAGTGCCTATTAGCCACAGTGTGAGTGTATATATAAAAATTTTTGCCACTGTGTGACACAGAGTGTTGGACTGGATGGGCCGTTGGCCTGATCCAACATGGCTTCTCTTATGTTCTTCTGTGACACAGAGTGTTGGACTGGATGGGCCATTGGCCTGATCCAACATGGCTTCTCTTATGTTCTTCTGTGACACAGAGTGTTGGACTGGATGGGCCACTGGCCTGATCCAACATGGCTTCTCTTATGTTCTTCTGTGACACAGAGTGTTGGACTGGATGGGCCACTGGCCTGATCCAACATGGCTTCTCTTATGTTCTTCTGTGACACAGATTGTTGGACTGGATGGGCCATTGGCCTGATCCAACATGGCTTCTCTTCTGTTCTTCTGTGACACAGAGTGTTGGACTGGATGGGCCATTGGCCTGATCCATCATGGCTTCTCTTATGTTCTTATGTGACACAGAGTGTTGGACTGGAGGGGCCACTGGCCTGATCCAACATGGCTTCTCTTATGTTCTTCTGTGACACAGAGTGTTGGACTGGATGGGCCATTGGCCTGATGCAACATGGCTTTTCTTATGTTCTTATGTGACACAGAGTGTTGGACTGGAGGGGCCACTGGCCTGATCCAACATGGCTTCTCTTATGTTCTTCTGTGACACAGAGTGTTGGACTGGATGGGCCATTGGCCTGATGCAACATGGCTTCTCTTATGTTCTTCTGTGACACAGAGTGTTGGACTGGATGGGCCATTGGCCTGATGCAACATGGCTTCTCTCCTGTTCTTAATCACCCGATGAGGGGCCCAAACTGAACGCCTTAATCCTGGAACATACTTTATCTTTTACACCTTGACAGGATCCTTACCACTACTAATCGCCCTACTGTATATTCACTCAACCAACAGCCACACACTCATCCCCATTCTCACTCTACACCAACCTACTCTTCTCCCAACAAACCTCATATGGCTCGCATGCATAATAGCCTTCTTAGTCAAAATGCCCTGATACGGCTTACACTTATGACTCCCTAAGGCCCATGTAGAAGCCCCCATTGCCGGATCAATAGTCCTCGCAGCAATTCTACTAAAACTAGGAGGATATGGCATCATTCGTCTAACCCTAACCCTAACCCTCACACCCACAACCCAAACCATACACTTCCCATTTATCGTTCTGGCCCTATGAGGAATAATTATAACCAGCCTAATCTGCCTACGACAAACAGACTTAAAATCTATTATCACTTACTCCTCTGTAAGCCACATAGGCCTAATCACTGCCGCTTCCCTTATTCAAACCCCCTGAAGCATCCACGGCGCAATACCAATAATAATTGCCCACGGCCTAACATCCTCTATACTATTCTGCCTGGCCAACACTAACTACGAACGGACCCACACCCGCACCCTTCTTTTAGTACGAGGACTAAATTCAGTCTCTGTTTCTTCTTCTACATTGTCAGTGCATTAGCCCCCTTCCCTCACACAGGTGATTGGGCAAAAATCCCTACATTCTCACTCCCACAGGGAAGAAGAAGAAGAATGTAGATTTATACCTGGCCCTTCTCTCTGAATCAGAGTCTCAGACATCCTGTGAGGTGGGTAGGGCTGAGAGAACTCTCCCAGAAGCTGCCTTTTCAAGGACAACTCCTACGAGAGCTATGGTTAACCCAAGGCCACTCCAGCAGGCGCAAGTGGAGGGAGTGGGGAATCAAACCTGGTTCTCCCACACCAAACTGGTTCTTTGTGAGTGGGGTCAATATGGCCACCAACTGAAGATCCAAGCAGTTAGCAATATTGGCCTGAAGGCCTAGGACATATTGTCCTCCTGAACTTCCGTTCTGACAGAGAGAAAGGTTTTATTGACATCTTCTAGTGACAGAAAGATGAGGGACATCTGGGGACATCAGGGGAGCTCCTGCTTTTTGCCTTTTCCCCACAGAGATTTCACACACACAGGGAGAGAAAGGGAGCGAGCAAGAGAGAGAGAAATAGGCAGCTCCGTGCCATTAAGTCAGGGAGAGTAATGAAATTTCATTTAATTTGTCAGGAAGAAAGTGCTAATGTTAAAAGGCATTTAATAAAAAGGGAGGGGGGGAGATTCCTTGAAAGGGAGCCTTTAAGTAATTACTTCAAGTGTCTTAGGCCTACTCACAAGAATATTTACATTATCGTCTCACAGTGCCAGAGTGTAATTCAATTAGTGCCGCATTTACATCCCATCTTTTCCTTTCTCTCTCTTTTTTTTCTTCCAAAAACGAAATGTGATTTTATTAACAATCCTCGCAATATCTATATGTGTAAAAAAAAAGAGTCAAGTGTTTCATTTTAATCCTACATTCTCACTAAAAAGAATTGCTGAGCTCACAGACAATTGGAAAAAGAAACCACCCCCCTTTTATCATCGATAGTTCCAATGGAAATGCACATTTACCCGTGTGTGAAAAACACTGACGGATTCAGCGTTTTCAGCATAAAACTACAGCAACATTAAGGAATTAGACTGCAAACCAACCACAAAAAAGCCATCATCTGAAGAATATCGGAGGTGATGAAAGGTACCATTAAGTCACAGCTGACTTAGAGAGCCAGTCTGGGGTAGGGGTTAAGTGCCTGGATTCTAATCTGGGTAGGGTTGCCACGTCCAATTAAAGAAAAATCTGGGAACTTTGGGGGCGGAGCCAGGAGACTTTGGGGGTGGAGCCAGGAGACATTGGGGGTGGAGCCAGGAACAAGGATGTGACAAGCATAATTGAACTCCAAGGGAGTTCTGGCCATCACATTTAAAGGGACAGCACACCTTTTTAAATGCCTTTATCCCATAGGAAATAATTAAGGATAGGGGCACCATCTTTTGGGGCTCATAGAATTGGACCCCCTGGTCCAATCCCTGGTCCAATCGTTTTGAAACTTGGGGGGTATTTTGGGGAGAGGCACTAGATGCTGGACTGAAAATCTGGTGCCTCTACCTCAACAAATAGCCCCCCCAGACCCCCCAATACCCACGGATCAATTCCCTATTATTCCCTATGGGAATCGTTCTCCATAGGGAATAATAGAGTGCCCAGTAGACATTTCCCTCCCCCCCACGCTTTCTAAAGGGGGGGAGGGCCTCCAAACCAGGGAATCCCCTGCCCCCTCCCTCTCTCTCACACACAAATACTTACTAGATCTTCTTCCAGAGAACTCTACTTGCTGTGAAAACGAAAGGAAAAAAAGGGAGGGGCTGTTCTCCGAAGCCCTTCCTGTTTCCTGCTTCCTGCCCAGCCTTAAAGGGGCACACATTTTGCAAACGACTCAGGAGCTCTACAACAATATGAGGCCTACACGTATGTTCTCCCCCCCTCCACCCTCCCTTCCCCCGCTTCCTGATTTTTAAAGAGGGGGAGATGAGGCTGCGAACCCAAGAGTCCCCCGCCAGGGCGGGGGGGGGGGGTTGGGAAGCCTAAATGTGGGAGAACTGGGTTTGATCCCCCGCTCTTCCATATGCACCTGCTCAAGTGACCTTGGGTCAGTCACAGTTCTTGAAAAAGCTGTTCTCTCAAGAGCGGTTCTCAAAGGAGCTTTCTTAGCCTCACCTACCTCATAGGCCATTTCCCCTCCAAGCTGCAGAGTCCTGTGAGCAAAAATTCTTCTTTGCGAGCGAATGGTGGTAAAGTTGTGAGCTACTGGCATGGAAGCTGTGAGCTACTGCATAAATTGTGCTCTGGGGTCATCCTTCCTGAGCTTAAACAAAAATGGGTGAGCTGGAAGCTAAAAAAAATCTGTGAGCTAGCTCACACTAGCTCGGCTTAGAGGGAACACTGATCATAGGGTGTCTGATGTGGGGAGGGGAAGGTGAGTGTAAGCTGTTCTAGGACTCTGAGTGAACAGTGGGAAATAAACCCAATCTCCTCTTCCTCCTTATCTGGGAGAAACGGGTTGGATTCCCCACTCCTCCACTTGCAGCTGCTGGAATGGCCTTGGGTCAGCCATAGTTCTCTTATCTGGGAGAACCGGGTTTGATTCCCCACTCCTCCACTTGCAGCTACTGGAATGGCCTTGGGTCAGCCAGAGCTCTCTTATCTGGGAGAACCGGGTTTGATTCCCCACTCCTCCACTTGCAGCTGCTGGAATGGCCTTGGGTCAGCCAGAGCTCTCTTATCTGGGAGAACCGGGTTTGATTCCCCACTCCTCCACTTGCAGCTGCTGGAATGGCCTTGGGTCAGCCATATTTCTCTTATCTGGGAGAACCGGGTTTGATTCCCCACTCCTCCACTTGCAGCTGCTGGAATGGCCTTGGGTCAGCCAGAGCTCTCTTATCTGGGAGAACCGGGTTTGATTCCCCACTCCTCCACTTGCAGCTGCTGGAATGGCCTTGGGTCAGTCATAGCTTTCCCAGAGGTTGTCCTTCAAAGGGCAGCTTCTGGGAGAGCTCTCTCAGCCCCACCTACCTCACAGGGTGCCTGTTGTGGGGGAAGAAGATAAAAGGAGATTGCGAGCCACTCTGAGACTCTGATTCAGAGAGAAGGGCGGGGTATAAATCCGCAGTCTTCTTCTTCCTCGTGACCCTGGAGGGTTTTCAAAGCAAGAGATTCACAGCGGTTGCCTGCCTCTGTGTAGCAACCTTGGACTTCCATGGTGGTCCCCCATACAAGCAATAACCAGGCTTGACCCTGCTTAACGTATGACAAAATCAGGCTAGCCTGGGCTTTAATGGTGGCAAAGAATCACAGCTGACATATTGCTGACCCGATAGGGTTTTCAAGATAAGACACTAACGGAGGTGGTTTGCCATTGCCTGCCTCAACATAGCAACCCTGGAGTTCCTTGGTGGTCTCCCATCCAAGTCTTAACTGGGGCTGACCCTGCTTAGCTCCTGAGATCTGACGAAATCAGGCTACCTTGGACCACGGAGTCAATTCTCTGTACAACCATCCACAGAACAATCAGCACAGTCAACAACCATCTTCCTTATCTTCAACCCCCTTCCAACCTTCCCAGCAATTAACACGGAACAATGGTCACATTCAACAGCCAGTTTCCTTATCACTACCCTTCCAGGAAGCCCCACCAAACAATGGGCACATCCACAAACCAATTGCCCTTTCATCACACCCCCTCCAGCCTACAAATAGCAGCTCTCCAGCAGCCCTGGCCCCACTCAATGCACAGCAGCCAAGAAGGTCTGAGCGCCTGCTCCGGCTGCAACGCCACTGAGGATGTTCTCCGCAGCTGAGAACGAAACGTCTGGAAGGAAAACTTTCTCCAGTAGAACACGGCACTTGAGCCCGAAAGATTCTACAAACCCTAATGATGTTACCAGCCGTAAAAACCTGAAATCTTCAATTCTCTGTAATTTAATTTGATTTAATGTTTCAATATATACCCTGCGCTATCCCACAAGCGGGCTCAGGGCGGCTTACATTAAAACAATATTAAAATAAATCACTTCAAAAACATCATAACCACAGATATGTAGATTAGATTCAAGAGCAATAATCAGTACAACAAACGATACAACAAATCAGTACAAGAAACCAGTACAACAGTACAACAAACCAGTACAACAAGCAGAAGAAGCAGCAACAGAAGAAGCAGAAGAAGACGAAGAAGAAGAAGATGATGATGATGATGATGATGATGATGATGATGATGATGATGATGATGATGATGATGATGATGATGATGATGATGATGATGATACTATTGGATTTATATCCCATCCTATACTCTGAATCTCAGAGTCTCAGAGCGGTCACAATCTCCTCTACCTTTCCCCCCACAACAGACACCCTGTGAGGTGGGTGGGGCTGAGAGAGCTCTCCCAGAAGCTTCCCTTTCATGGACAACCTCTGCCAGAGCTATGGCTGACCCAAGGCCATCCCAGCAGCCGCAAGTGCAGAAGTGGGGAATCAAACCTGGTTCTCCCAGGTAAGGGTCCGTGCACTTAACCACCACACCAAACTGGTAGAATCTGTGATACATGAAGGCTTGGATCCAGTTGGAGCCGGTTGGAGCCGGTTTGGTGTAGTGGTTAAGTGTGCGGACTCTTATCTGGGAGAACCGGGTTTGATTCCCCACTCCTCCACTTGCACCTGCTAGCATGGCCTTGGGTCAGCCATAGCTCTGGCAGAGGTTGTCCTTGAAAGGGCAGCTGCTGTGAGAGCCCTCTCCAGCCCCACCCACCTCACAGGGTGTCTGTTGTGGGGGAGGAAGGGAAAGGAGATTGTAAGCCGCTCTAAGACTCTTCAGAGTGGAGGGCGGGATATAAATCCAATATCTTCATCTACCTCACAGGGTGTCTGTTGTGGGGGAGGAAGGTAAAGGAGATTGTGAGCCGCTCTGAGACTCTTCGGAGTGGAGGGCGGGATATAAATCCAATATCTTCTTCATCTTCTTCTTCTTCTTCAGTTAATGGAAGGGATTTCCATCAGTAGAGCAGGAATTGCTCACTCCCATCGCAACTGAGAACCAAAGTGCCACCTTAGAGAGCCAGTTTGGTGTAGTGGTTAGGTGCATGGACTCTTATCTGGGAGAACCGGGTTTGATTCCCCACTCCTTCACTTGCACCTGCTGGCATGGCCTCGGGTCAGCCATAGCTCTGGCAGAGGTTGTCCTTGAAAGGGTAGCGTCTATGAGAGCCCTCTCCAGCCCCAACCCCCTTACAGGGTGTCTGTTGTGGGGGGACAAGACATGGGGGATTGTAAGCCGCTCTGAGTCTCTGATTCAGAGAGAAGGGCGGAGTATAAATTTGCAATTCTTCTTCTTAATATTGCATCAGGCATGTATAAAAAGGGACCACCATAAAGAGGGAGTTGAAGGTCTACAGCAGGAGAAAGGAAATTTTTCACAGAATCCAACCCAAAGAGTTCAAGAAAGGGTTAAACAGAATCCTAAGTACCGTTGAGCAGTTGACTGGTCTAATATTGCCAAGAAATGGTCAAGGTTTATTATTGCTATGATACTTGGAGTAATTACCAAAACGTTTTTGGATGCAATCCAAGGGCCATTTTCCTGGGAGTTAAGCAAAGCAAAAAAACTTCTTGTATGCTCACTAAAGTTTGCTCTTTTGGTGATGGAACGTGCAGGGAGGGACGGTGGCTCAGTGGTAGAGCATCTGCTTGGGAAGCAGAAGGTCCCAGGTTCAATCCCCGGCATCTCCAACTAAAAAGGGTCAAAGCAAATAGGCATGAAAAACCTCAGCTTGAGACCCTGGAGAGCCGCTGCTAGTCTGAGAAGACAATACTGACTTGGATGGACTGAGGGTCTGGTTCAGTAGAAGGCAGATTCATATGTCCATATGTTCAGTCAAGTCTTAAAGGTGACGCTGGAGTCAAACTTAAACTGATTTCTCACCAGCCTTTGTCCCAATTCTGTGCTCCTTCCCCCCCATGGCTCTTCTGCCTGATTTCACACACGCTGCCCCTCTTGAAGCTGTCTATGCTTGTAGCCGCCACCATCTCCTGTGGCAGTGAATTCCTTGTGTTAATCATCCTTTGGGTGAAGAAGGACTTCCTTTTATCCATTGCAGCCCGACTGCTCAGCAATTTCATAGAGTGCCCACAAATTCTTGCAACATGAGGTTTACAGGGGAGCCAACAGCAGCTCCATAGAGCAGTGTGAAGATGTGAAAACAGCATGGGGGGGAGGCTAAGAGAAACAGCTGTGGTGTAATGGAAGAAGTGTTGGGTTAGGATCTGTGAGTCCCAGGTTCGAATCCCTGCTCTGCTATGGAAGCTTGTTGGATATCCATGGTCCAATCACCCCCTCTCAGCCTAACGTAACAGGGATGTTGTGAGGCTAAAATGGAGAGGAGAACAAAGCAAACTATTTTAGGTTCCCAATTTGGGGGGTGGGTGGGAATACAGGCTATACATAAAGTAAATAAAATAAATAGCAAATAATAAAACCGCTTCTCCCTGCATACTGTGGTTGCAAACAGAAAAGACGCATAAAAGACTCTCCTGTCAGATGAGCAATATCAAGATCTCGTGCTACCCAGCAAATGTGAGACCTTTGCAACATGTACATGGAGCAGACGCCTGTTCTGAAAGATCACCCCCGCTGACAATGCCGGAAGCCAACTTGTCTATCTAAATTATTTGATCTTTGTTTTGCCAGTCACCTCTTTGCCTACGCAGTTTGAAACGGAACTAATCCTGCAAAGGGTCCACAGATTAGGTGAGCGTCACACCGTTTCATCATTGGTGTTGTTTTTGAATTGAAATTCAAACATGGACCAAGTACACAGGCGCTTGTGTATGCGTGTAGCTCGGTAAGGAAAGGAATCTAGTGAATACACAATACAACAGCTCACCAATTAGGGTTGCCAATCCCCAGGTGGGGGCAGGGGATCGCCTGGTTTGGAGGCCCTCCCCCCGCTTCAGGGTGAAAGGGAAATGTCTGCTGGGCATTCCATCATTCTGTATTGAGACACATTCCCATAGGGTATAATGGAAAATTGATCTTTGGGTATCTAAGGCTCGGGGGGGGGGGGCTGTTTCTTTAGGCAGAGGTATCAAATTTTCAGCATAGCATCCACTGCCTCTCCCCAAAATATCCTCCATGTTTCAAAAAGATTGGACCAGGGAGTCCAATTCTATGAGCACGGCAGTCTCTTGGTTTTTAAAAAGCCATCCCAGGAAGAAGAAGAAGAAGACGACTGCAGATTTATACCTCACCCTTCTTTCTGAATCAAAGACTCAAAGCGGCTTACCATCTCCTTTATCATCTTCCCCTACAACAGACACCCTGTGAGGTGGGTGGGGCTGAGAGGGCTCTCACAGCAGCTGCCCTTTCAAGGACAGCTCCTGCGAGAGCTATGGCTAACCCAAGGCCATTCCAGCAGCTGTAAGTGGAGGAGTGGGGGATCAAACCCGGTTCTCCCTGGCCCTCCTGTCTTCTACTATCCTCCAAAGTCTGCTCAAATTCGTGTTAGTTACATCAGTAATGCTCTCCAGCCATCTCCTCTTTTGCCGTCCCCTTCTTCTTTTGCCTTCTGTCATTCCCAGCATCAGGGTCTTCTCCAGGGGTTGCTCCCTTCTTGTTTGGTGCCCTGAAGTATTTGAGCGTCAGCATCTGACCTTCCAGGGAACAGTCAGGGTTGATTTCCCTTAGGACCGATGGATTTGACCTTCTTGCATTCCAAGGGATTCTCAAGAGTCTTCTCCAGCACCACAACTCGAAAGAGAGCGGCTTACCATCTCCTATATCGTCTCCCCCCACAACAGACACCCTGTGAGGTGGGTGGGGCTGAGAGGGCTCTCACAAGGACAACTCCTGCGACAGCGAGTGGGGAATCAAACCCGGTTCTCCCAGATAAGAGTCCGCAGACTTAACCACTATACTAAACTGGCTCTCTGAGTTGCTGTTTTTCAAAAGAACAAAGAAAGACTCCTTCTACATTCCTCATGCCAGACATACGTTTTGTCAACTTCCATCAGTGTTTCTCCCTCCTGCATTATTTTCTCCCCGAAACTAAAGGAAGAATCCTTTTAAACCTCTTCTTGGAAGAAAGGGTCTCGGAATCACGGCCTTGTTTGAATGGTTGTATGCAAAGAAACAAGCAAGCCTCAGGGGTTGGAGACCAGATACTTGAGTAGCTTTTGCCATTCATCTCAAAGGATAAGAAACAAACAAGGAGCTCCCATTGCTGGTATATGAGTTAGCACAGGGGTGGAATCCTTCAAAAGCTTTTTAAAGAGGTAAAGGTCGTTTCCAACTTTGGGGTGACGTTGCTTTCACAATGTTTTCACGGCAGACTTTTCACGGGGTGGTTTGCCATTGCCTTCCCCAGTCATCTACACTTCCCCCCCAGCAAGCTGGGGACTCATTTTACCAACCTTGGAAGGAGGGAAGGCTGAGTCAACCTGAGCCGGCTACCTAAAACCAGCTTCCGCTGGGATCGAACTCAGGTTGTGAGCAGAGAATTCAGACTGCAGTACTGCAGCTTTACCACTCTGCACCAAGGGGTTCTTATCCAAAAGCTTCCAAGGCTCTTTTTGTAAGCTATTGGAGTTTTGGCTACATCAGGTGGGTGTGGCCTAATATGCAAAGGACTACTGCTAGAATTCCACCCCTGAGTTAGCATATATAACAGTTTAAAGCAATGTTTTTTTTTAATCAGGAACTCTTTTGCATATTAGGCCACACCCTCCTGATGTAGTCAATCCTCCTGGAGTTTACAGTAGGCCCAGTATGAAAAGCCCTGTATGCTCCTGAAGGATTGGCTACATCAGTGGTGTGTGGCCTAATATGCAAAGGAGTTCCTGCTACAAAAAGGAAGCCCTGGTTTAAAGTAAAATAAAGTACTGAAAGTAGATATGCCAGGTCCAATTTAAGAAATGTCTAGGGACTTTGGGGGTGGAGCTAGTCACCACAATCGTGCTTGTCACAACCTTACTCCTGGCTCCGCCCCCAAAGTCTCCTGGCTCTATTCTCAAATTCCCCAGATATTTCTTGAGTTGGGCTTGCCAACCCTATTATGTGTTCACCGGAAGCTGATATAGGAATGGACAAGGGTAGTTCTAGGAATCTCCAGAAACTCTACAATAAAACACAACTGCCCCTCTGTGATGCATTTCCACCTTCCCAGATGTAAACATGAAAAGTGACAGAATTGACGATTTAGAGGCTTTCCCTTATATTTTGCAGTGTTAAGAGGTTGATAATTTTGTGGGCGTCACACCGCCGTAGTTAATTGTAGAAGAAGAATCCTGTACAAGATGCTAAGTAGTGCAATCCTGAAAAGATGCACCCTTCAAAATCCATTGAACTCAATGGACTTAGAACAACCAGGGGTGACCAAACTTGCTTAGAGGAAGAGTCGCATAGAATAAACATCAGATGTTTGAGAGCCACAAGACAGGAAGGAAGGAAGGAAGGAAGGAAGGAAGGAAGGAAGGAAGGAAGGAAGGAAGGAAGGAAGGAAGGAAGGAAGGAAGGGAGGAAAAAAGGGGAGAAAGAAAGAAAGAAAGAAAGAAAGAAAGAAAGAAAGAAAGAAAGAAAGAAAGAAAGAAAGAAAGAAAGAAAGAAAGAAAGAAAGAAAGAAAGAAAGAAAGAAAGAAAGAAAGAAAGATGGGGAAGAGGAAAGAAAGATGGGGAGGAGGAAAGGAGAGGTGGAAAGAAAGCAACTGTAACTTTAAATGCATTCTCCAAGCCACCAGCCGGCATGGTTTGGAAAAGTGATTTAAAGAGACAGAGGCCAAGAATCCAAGCTGGCCAACAGGGCAGTGGGGGCTTCAAGAGCCACACAATTGATGTGAAAGAGCCACATGTGGCTCCCGAGCAGTGTTCCCTCTAGGCTGAGTTAACGTGTGCCAGCTCACAGAATTTTAGCCTCCGGCTAACCCATCCTTGTCTTAGGATGGCCCCAGAGCACACTAATTCATGCAGTAGCTCATCACTTTAATGCCAGGAGCTCACAAAGTAGAATTTTTGCTCGCAGGACTCTGCAGCTTAGAGGGAACATTGCTCCCAAGCTGCAATTTGGCTACCCCTTAGCACCCCAGTAGGGGACAATCCATCCCTCTGTTTAGATGGTAAGGCCCTACTTTCCCCCTCCCCAATGCAGACCCTAAAAGAGAGAACATGGAGAGTAGCTCCTTGGGTAAGGCCCCCTGCCTCCAGGAACAGGTCACAGCATCTGTACGCTTCGCAATAACCTCGGAGAGGGGCCGCGGATCAGCGTCACCACATCTGCTCGGTATGCAGAAGGTCCCAGGTTCAATCCCCGGCATCCCCAGTTTAAAAAGAACCATGTAGCAGGTGGCCTGAAAGACCTCTGTCTGAGTCCCTGGAGAGTTGCTATCGGCCTGAGGAGGCAAGACTGACCTTGGTGGACCAAGCGTCTGATTCGGTACAAGGCAGCTCCATATCCCAAGTGATGGATATATTTATTTATCATATCCACATGTGACATTATCTCCTCGGATTCAAGGCAGCGACGAGAGCAGCAGAGAATTGCAAGGACATCGCAGCTGCGGAACAGTCTATCAAAAAGATAAAGCAACACTCAGGTTAGAATGCACACCCGCATATGTGAAAAAACGTAGCCCCGTTCTGTCAAAACAGTCCATCAAAGCCCTTCTGAAATGAAACACACGTTTTCCAGAGTGCAAGGAGCAAAGGTGACCTCCATGATCAATCTTGAATGCCATTCTGGGGGGCAGGGTCTGCCGCAGAGAAAGCAAGAGAACGGACTGTTGCCACCTCGACAGTCCTAAGAGATAACCCGGGCTAGCCAGATCTGTTTAGATCTTGGAAGCTAAGCAGAGTCAGAGCTGGTTAGTACACGGATGGGAGACCACCAAGGAATACCAAGGGTCGCTCTGCAGAGGTACGCAATGGGAAACCACCACCACATATTACTTGCCTCGAAAACATAAGAGAAGCCATGTTGGATCAGGCCATCCAGTGGCCATCCAGTGGCCAAAAAACCAGGTGCCATCAGGAGGTCCATCAGTGGAACCAGGACACCAGAAGCCCTCCCACTGTTGCCCCTCCCAAGCACCAAGAATACCGAGCATCACTTGCCCCAGACATCAGAGAAGCCATGTTGGATCAGGCCAATGGCCCATCCAGTCCAACACAGTGTGTCACACAGTGGCCAAAAAAACAGACGTCATCAGAAGGTCCACCCGTAGGGCCAGGCCACTAGAAGCCTTCCCACTATTGCCCTCCAAGCACCAAGAATACCGAGCATCACTGACCCAGGCGTTATGGGGTTGCCATAAGTTGGCTTAAACTTGACAGCAAAGGCGGGGGGGGGGACACCACAAGGAGAAAACTGTCTGAAGAACACAGCAGGTGCATGAAAGCAGAGCCTGATTAACAATTAGGCCAAGTAGGCACTGGCCTATGGGCCCCCACGCCTTTAGGCTTGAGCTTGAAGCACGCTTCCATTACTCCCCAGGATCCTGATGCCTACATTCCGATTGGCCGTCCTCTTAGAACTGGGAGGCATTTCATCCAGGAAAAGCAAACGAAGGATCCTGGAGAGACCGATAGGAGGGATTGCTGCCAACTAAAGGAGGCGTGTCGAACTCTGCCACAGTGCGTACGTGGAGCGGAGTTGCCTGTGCTATTTGTGACTCTTGAAGAAACTGTCGCTGCTTACTTAAGAGCTGACTGAACTCACTTGACAATACCACACGGCAAGGCTGGATTAACAATTAGCCAAGTAGGCCTTTAGGGGCTCTGGACCAGCTTCCCTCCCGCCCGTCCCCATTTCCCCCTGCTTGCAGCCCTTTCAGCCTACACACGAAGCCAGCGACTGAGCTACTCGTTGCCCGACTTGCCTGGTGCGGCTGCAGCTAGCATCGTCGCTAAGTTTGCCTCTCTCCGACTCTCCCCAGCAGCTTAGCCAAAGGGGCTTTTAAGAGGGTGCCTGCAGGCTGCAGTGTGGGCTGTGGGCAGTGGGGCAGATGCTCAGACTCTGAGATAATTTGCGAGGGCCCCCCCCCCCAGGATTTTGACTCCTTAGGGGCTTTCATGGGGTTTAATCCGGCACTGCAAGGAAGACTCTCTTTGTAAATAGGATTCGATTGCACCTTTAAGCCCAACTTAGTTTTATTCGGAACGTAAGCTTTCGTGTGCGTGCACACTCCTTCAGATGAGGAATGAGGTACAGTAAGCAGAGCCACATACAGCTGGTGGGGCTTGGAATGCCAAGTGGGACAAAGTTATTTTTTTCATTTTTTTCCTCATTTTATTTAGTTTATATCCCGCCCTTCCCACCAAAGTGGCTCAGGGCGGCTCACAACACAGAAGTTCTAACATAGGATTAAGTTTTCAAATACATCAATTTACAATATTTAAACAATAAACCAGTAAAACAGTAAAACAAAGCCAGTTACCAAAGTACCATACTACAGCCTTCTATTCGAAATTTTCAAGTACAGATCAGTTGTATGCGAACCGGAAGAGGATTGTCTTACAGGCCCTGCAGAACTGCCCAAGGTCCCGCAGGGCCTTCACCTCTTCCGGTAGCTGGTTCCACCAGCAAGGGGCTGTGATTGAAAAGGCCCTGTCTCTGGTCGACTTAAGTCAGGCCTCCTTTGACCCGGGGATTGCAAGCAGATTTTGAGAACTCGATCTCAGCACTCTCTGGGGGGAACATGTGGGGAGAGACGGTCCCTAACGTAGGCAGGTCCTAGGCCATATAGGGCTTTAAAGGTAATAACCAGCACCTTGTACCGAACTCAGTATATTATTGTTAAAAACCAATAGCAGAATAGTAAAATTAGCAAATTCAGAAAACCTTTGATCTGGGTTGAATTAGCATGGGAAACCATCAAACAGTAACACGTCAGAATGTGAGAATGCCTGTTAATTATTCTATTGTACCACTTTGTACTTTGTACCACTTGGCATTCCAAACCCCACCAGCTATATGTGGCTCTGCTTACTGTACCTCATTCCTCGTCTGAAGAAGTGGGCATGCACACGAAAGCTTACGTTCTGAATAAAACTAAGTTGGTCTTAAAGGTGCAATTGACTTCTGTTTTGTTCTACTGCTTCAGACCAGCACGGCTGCCTTTTGGATCTGTCTCTTTGTAAATGTATGCTGTCTAGTTGCAAGAGGGCTTTTGACCCATGGATTTTATACCTCATCAGAGCAATCAGAAGGATGCTTCAGCCCATATCGGTAGACTTGGGACACCCAGGGTAGCGTGGAGGCAAACCCACCATTCACCTCCCATGTTAGGATAAGGATTCTAGCAGGGGTCATTTTGTAGAAAAAATAGGTGGTGGAGCTCATCCAGGGATTGTTATGCAGCTGCACCTACCATTCAATGGCCATTCCAAGAACAACTATGTCCCTGCTGCAATGATGTCTGCATAGTCAAAGCAATGGTATTCCCAGTAGTAATGTATGGCTGTGAGAGCTGGACCATAAGGAAGGCCGAGCGCAGAAGAATAGATGCTTTCGAGCTGTGGTGCTGGAGAAGACTCTTGAGAGTCCCTTGGACTGCAAGACGATCCAATCAGTCAGTCCTAAGGGAAATCAACCCAGACTGTTCCCTGGAAGGTCAGATGCTGAAGCTGAAGCTCAAATACTTTGGCCCCCAAATGAGAAGGGAGCACTCCCTGAAGACTCTTGAGAGTCCCTTGGACTGCAAGAAGATCCAATCAGTCAATCCTAAGGGAAATCAACCCAGACTGTTCCCTGGAAGGTCAATGCTGAAGCTGAAGCTCAAATACTTTGGCCACCAAATGAGAAGGGAGCACTCACTGGAGAAGACCCTGATGCTGGGAAAGACAGAAGGAAAAAGAAGAAGGGGACAGCAAAATGGGAGATGGCTGGACAGCATTACTGATGTAACAAACACGAATTTGAGCAGACTTCGGAGGATGGTGGAAGACAGGAGGGCCTGGCGTGACTTTGCCCAGGGGGTCGCAAAGAGTTGGACTCGACTGTGCGACTGAACAACAACAAAACAATGATGGCATCGAATCTTTAGTCCATGTTATATTTGCCTGTGAGGCTTATAATGATCATCGCAAAGTACTTCCATTTTCCACGGCCACGCTGCTTACCGGTAGTCAAAAGCTGCAACTCCTTAAGAATCTTCATGGCGATAAGAACCCTGAGGTTACATACAAATTAGCAAAATTTGGTTGGCTTGACACACGAATAAGGAAAACTCTAATAATTCAGTCAGGAAATGGCTAAACACCTTTTGCCAGTCTGTTTGCTGTAACTGCCATCTCCTGTTATATTTGTAGTTTTCAACAGTATTGTATGCCTTTTATGTACCATTTTATGGTCATTCAGTTTTAATTTTGTATGATTTTACTGTTTCAAATGCTGGCTTAGGCTGTGAATAAACTAAACTACTCTTCAATGGACAAGGTACGCAGGTGGGGAAGAGGAGGGGGAACCCTGAGAAAGGTTCATGAGCCGCGCTCCTGTGAGCTCCTGCTGAATTCAAGGCCTTGATACTAGCAAAGTGGGAATATTTCTGCATTGTGTGCTCTTAATTGCAGTTGCAGAGTAGTAAGAAACCCCCCAAAACAACTACTTGACTCTTTTAGCAGAAGAAAACCAAAACCGTTATGGTCTTTCGATGCTATAAAATGACAAATGGTTTCAAAGGCAATTAAAATGAAACAAAAACCTCCCTGCTATCTATCGTTAAAGGAGAACGAGCCAAGAATCCAAACGCCCATTTGGAGCCCTGAAGATTTTGTGTGTGTTTTGTTTCGAAACACCAGAACAACAGCAGCAAAAAATCAGACGGGATGATTTGTTCGAATGTGGTTAAACCTATTAATACCCTGGGTTCTATTTGTTTTACAGCCCACGGTGCACGAACATCATGAAAGGTTATCTTTGACACGGTTTCAGCTATTATTTTCTCCCAGCGAAATGGTATTTCTTGCAAGGAAAAGAGAGAGAGAGGTCTTCCGAACAAAATAACGATAAATCCTGATTTAGATACATAAAGCTGCCATTGATATCACATAATATCAGTGTTCCTTCTCACTCGATACCAGCGTTTTCAAGATAAATGGTAAAACTGAACTGGAAATCCATCTGGCCAGCTGCCTCATCTAATGAATAACCCCACTTTGGCTGCTGCTATGTAAGCAGAAAGACTTCTCTCCCACCCGCTTTCGTCTGTCATGAATCTACAAGACAGCCGACATAATATCTGGGCGACAACACCATGCTAACAGAGCACTGACTTCCATTTTCTTTGCTTTCTATTGATTTTCACTTAATAACTGGCGAAATACTAAACGTCCGCCCTGAGTACCTAATAAATCCTGCCTGAGCTTTTTATTGAGGAGAATTTAATAAAAACAACCATTGCATCGAAGGGATTTTTCTTCTGGACAGAACATGGGGAAAGGGTGGGTGGTGTGCTTAGGACATTGGGGCAAGCAAAGAAGCAGTGGGATTCCTGTTTCTGAAGGACTTTGGCACCCTTTAGGGTATGGTTCAGAACTTGGATGCCTGTTACGGGGTTCTTAAGAACATAAGAGAAGAAGAAGAAGATATTGGATTTACATCCCGCCCTCCACTCTGAATCTCAAGAACGGCTCACAATCTAATTTATCTTCTTCTTCCACAACAGGCACCCTGTAAAGTGGGTGGGGCTGAGAGGGCTCTCACAGCAGCTGCCCTTTCAAGGACTACCTCTGCCATAGCTATGGCTGACCCATGGCCATTCCAGCTGCTGTAAATGGAGGAGTGGGGAATCAAATCTGGTGCTCTCAGATAAGAGTCCGCACACTTAGCCACTACAGCAAACTGGCTCATAAGAGAACATAAGAGAAGCCATGTTGGATCAGGCCAATGGCCCATCCAGTCCAACACTCTGTGTCACATAAGAACATAAGAGAAGCCCTGTTGGATCAGGCCAGTGGCCCATCCAGTCCAACACTCTGTGTCACAGAAGAACATAAGAGAAGCCATGTTGGATCAGGCCAGTGGCCCATCCAGTCCAACACTCTGTGTCACAGAAGAACATAAGAGAAGCCCTGTTGGATCAGGCCAGTGGCCCATCCAGTCCAACACTCTGTGTCACAGAAGAACATAAGAGAAGCCCTGTTGGATCAGTCCAGTGGCCCATCCAGTCCAACACTCTGTGTCACATAAGAACATAAGAGAAGCCATGTTGGATCAGGCCAATGGCCCACCCAGTCCAACACTCTGTGTCACATAAGAACATAAGAGAAGCCATGTTGGATCAGGCCAAAGGCCCATCCAGTCCAACACTCTGTGTCACATAAGAACATAAGAGAAGCCATGTTGGATCAGGCCAATGGCCCATCCAGTCCAACACTTTGTGTCACATAAGAACATAAGAGAAGCCATGTTGGATCAGGCCAATGGCCCACCCAGTCCAACACTCTGTGTCACATAAGATCATAAGAGAAGCCATGTTGGATCAGGCCAATGGCCCATCTAGTCCAACACTCTGTATCACACAGTGGCCAAAAAATTTATATATTTTTTATCTAACCCCTTCTTGAAGCTGGCTATGCTTGTAGCCGCCACCACCTCCTGTGGCAGTGAATTCCACATGTTAATCTCCCTTTGGGTGAAGAAGTACCACCTTTTATCCATTCTAACCTGACTGTTCAGCAATTTCATCGAATGCCCATGAGTTTTTGTATTGTGAGAAAGGGAGAAAAGTACTTTTCTCTACCTTCTCCATCCCATGCATAATCTTGTAAACCTCTATCATGTCACCCCACAGTCGACATTTCTCCAAGCTAAAGACCCCCAAGCATTTTAACCTTTCTTCATAGGGAAAGTGTTCCAAACCTGTAATCATTTTAGTTGCCCTTTTCTGCACTTTATGCAGTATTATGGATTTTCTCAGTATTATGGATTTTCCCGATACAAACAAATTGTTGTGTATTTGTTTGTTTGTTTTTTTGCTTAACAACATGGGTGAAGTTCTTATATGCTGTGGCAAAGTTCCTATATGCTGCTGTTCTTATATCTAGTAACATACTGTAAATTTGCAATATTTTAATATGGATGATTTCAATCTATGACTCATTCCACGTTGAACTCTTTATCTATTTTAATCAGGGGGGGAATTCTAGCATGAGCTCCATTGAATATCAGGCCACGCACCCCTGATGTAGCCAGTCCTCCAAGAACTTACAAAAAAAGAGTCTTGGAAGCTCTTGGAGGATTGGCTACATCAGGGGTGGGTGGCCTAATATTCAATGGAGCTCCTGCTAGAATTCCACCCCTGATTTTAATTAACCTTTATCTGTAATGCCAGTAAAGGTAAACTGACTAACCAAAAAAAGCAACATCTTTTTTATCAGCTACACAGAAATGTGGCGGAGAAAGGCTTTTTCATTCTGTGAAGACTTTATTTCACTCTCACATCTTCCATATCCCCCCCCCCCCCCCGCCCGCCACTAGTCTCTCACATAGCATTCCTACAGTACAACCCTGACACAGCAGAGAGCCAGAGACTTGGTGTCTCCAATTACACTTGAAAAGACATGTATAAATCGTCTGACAAGTTAAAAATTAGCGGCAAGTTATGGGCCTAGCAGGATTTCCTAAGGAGCTGTCATAATTTATAATGCTTTGCCCTGAATTTCATGTGAATTCTATATATCCAGGACCTTTTAATTGGTAAGCATAAAGGTGTATCGCTACTCACCTAATGTATTCTATTGCTCAACAAAAGATTGTTGCAGAAGCCGGGGATCGTGACAAATGATTTACTATTAAGAACATTCTGTAATTATTGTTCGGTGGTACCGCAGACCGATACATCATTAACATGATAGACGATCTTTTATATCAGCAAAAATAACTAAATTAATAAAAATGGCTTCATTCCAAACCCTGTCAGAAAGCCAATACTCGGAACAATCGCAGAGCAGGGGTACCTGGGAAGAGGCATTAAGAAATCTTGCTTAGGAAATAAAGCCTTGAGATTTCCCCCTCCGGAACAGAGCAGCAGAGGCGGAAGCTTCAAATGGAACAGTTCTTCAAGCCTTCACTCATAGAAAGGGAACTCCTAGAACGGGGGTCCCCAACTCCTGGGTCATGGACCAGTACCAGGCCGTGACCTGTTAGTAACTGCCGCCGGGCTCTTTTTTTAGCAGGAACTCCTCTACATATTAGGCTATGCCCCCCTAATGTAGCCAATCATCCTGGAGCTTACAGTAGGCCCTGTATTAAGAGCCCTCTAAGCTCTTGGAGGATTGGCTACATCAGGGGGGCATGGCCTAATATAAGAGGAGCTCCTGCTAGAAAAAGAGCCCTGGGACCGGCCTGTGAGTTGTATAATTCTTTCATTATATAATACAATGTAGTAATAATAATAATAAGACGACATTGGATTTATATTCTGCCCTCCACCCCACCCCCCCACCCCCAAATTTCAGCGTCTCAGAGCAGCTTGCAATCCCCTTTCCCTTCCTATCCCGCAACAGACACCCTATGAGGTGGATGGGGCTGAGAGAGCTCTCCCCAGAAGCTGCCCTTTCAAGGACAGTGCTGTGAGAGCTATGGCTGACCCAAGGCCGTTCCAGCAGCTGCAAGTGGAGGAGTGGGGAATCAAACTCGGTTCTCCCAGGTTAGAGTCCGTGCACTTAAACACAACACCAAACTAATATAAATAAAGTGCACCATTGTATCATCCCAAAACCATCCCCACCCACCCCATCCGTGGAAAAATTTTCTTCCACAAAACTGGTCCCTGGTGCCAAAAAGGTAGGGGACAGCTGTCCTAGAGTAACAATGCAAAAGGTTAAGTCCCTAGCAATATTCCAGCGGTCATGAGCATGATGGTGCTAGCCAGTACCTTTCTTGCTGCCCACTGAGTACTTTTGGAAAACAGCTATGGCCAGTGGGCCTCTATCCCAGCAGGGCCTCTGATTGGGCATTGGCAGGGGTCATTTTGTAGAAAAAGAGGTACCAGAGCTCATTAGCATAACTCATTTGCATATGCCACACACCCCTGACATCACTGGAAGGTGTACTAAATTAGATCAGCTCAGCATCTACCTTAAAATGCTTCTTGAGTTAGAATTGCCATAATAAAACCTTATTCCCATCTTACTTTTCTCCTATGTGGCCACAGTTGCATGATGAAGATTTCCATCTAGAATCATGGAATCATAGAGTTGGAAGGGATCTCCAGGGTCAACTAGTCCAACCTCCTGCACAATTCAGGACGTTCACAAATACTGCCCCTCCTAAATTCACAGAATCTGTATTGCTGTCAGATAGCCATCCAGCCTCTGTTTAAAAACCTCCAGAGAAAGAGAGCCCACCACCTCCCAAGGAAGCCTGTTCCACTGAGGAACTGTTCTGTCTGGAAGTTCTTCCTAATATTGAGCTGGAACCTCTTTTGATTTAATTTCAACCCGCTGGTTCTGGTTCTACCTTCTGGGGCACAGAAAAAAAATTCTGCACCATCCTCAATATGACAGCCCTTCAAGTACTTGAAGATGGTGATCATGTCACCTCTCAGCTGCCTCCTCTCCAGGCTAAATATGCCCAGCTCCTTCAAACTTTCTTTGTAGGACTTTGTCTCCAGACGCCTCACCATATTTGTTGCCCTCCTCTGGACCCGTTCCAGCTTGTCTATATCCTTCTTAAAATGTGATGCCCAAAACTGAACACAATACTCCAGGTGAGGTCTTAGCAGAGCAGAGTAAAGGGATACCATCACTTCACATGATCTGGACACTATACATCTGCTAATACAGCCCAATATTGCATTTTCCTTTTTAGCCACTGCATCACGCCATTGACTCATGTTCAGGGTATGGTCCACTAAGACCCCGAGATCCTTTTCACACATATTATTGCCCAGACAAGTCTCCCCTATCCTATGATGCATGGGATTTTTCTTACCTAAATGAAGAACATTTATCCCTGTTAAAATTCATTTTATTGGTTTCAGCCCTGTTTTCCAGCCTGTCAAGATCATCCTGGATCCTGTTTCTGTCTTCTACTGTATTTGCAACCCCTCCCAATTTAGTATCATCTGCAAATTTAATAAGCATTCCCTCAAGGGCTTTTTTGGTAGAAAAAAACCAGCAAGAACTCATTTGCATATTAGGCCACATACCCTGAGATCACCATTGATTCATGCAGGGGGGCTTTGTAGAAAAGCCCAGCATGGGCTTATTTGCATATTAAACCAAACCCCCTGGCACCAAGCCAGCCAGAACTGTGTTCCTGTGTGTTCCTGCTCAAAAAAAAGCACTGATTCCCTCTATTCCTTCATCCAAATCGTTTATAAAGATCTCGAACAAAGAGGCCCTAAGACAGATCCTTGAGACACTGTACATGTCACTCCTCTCCAAGAGGATGAGGAACCAGTCACAAGCACTCTTTGGGTGCAATCTGTCAACCAGTTACAGATCTACCTAACGGTAACAGGATCCAAACCACATTTTACCAGCTTGTCAACAAGGATAGTATGTGGAACCTTATCAAAAGCCTTACTGAAATCAAGATAAACGATGTCTACAGCATTCCCCTGATCCAGCAAGGTAGTCACTTTCTCAAAAAGAGAGAGAAAGAGAGAGATCAGGTTAGTCTGTCTGCTTTCTATGTTATTTTCCCATTTTTTGTGGAGAAAAATATTAGAAAGTTTGTCAAATCTTAAGAACATACAAACATAAGAGAAGCCATGTTGGATCAGGCCAATGGCCCATCCAGTCCAACACTCTGTGTCACACAGTGGCCAAAAAAAAAAAAAACTGCCATCAGGAGGTCCACCAGTGGGGTAGAAGCCCTCCCACTGTGCCTCCCCCACAAGCACCAAGGATACAGAGCATCACTGCCCCAGACAGAGAGTTCCAACAATAAGCTGTGGCTAATAGCCACTGATGGACCTCTGCTCCATGTGCTTATCCAGTCCCCTCTTGATGCTGGCTATGCCTGTAGCCGCCGCCACCTCCTGTGGCAGTGAATTCCACATGTTAATCACCCTTTGGGTGAAGGACTTCCTTCTATCCATTCTAACCCGACTGCTCAGCAATTTCATTGAATTCCCACAAGTTCTTGTATTATGAGAAAAGGAGAAAAGTATTTCAAGAACTGGCTGAGTAATAGGAAGCAGAGAGTGAGTACAAATGGGCAGTCTTCGCAGTGGAGGACAGTAAGCAGTGGGGTGCTGCAGGGCTCGGTACTGGGTCCCATGCTCTTTAACTTGTTCATAAATGATTTAGAGTTGGGAGTGAGCAGTGAAGTGGCCAAGTTTGCGGATGGCACTAAATTGTTCAGGGTGGTGAGAACCAGAGAGGATTGTGAGGAACTCCAAAGGGATCTGTTGAGGCTGGGTGAGTGGGCGTCAACGTGGCAGATGCGGTTCAATGTGGCCAAGTGCAAAGTAATGCACATTGGGGCCAAGAATCCCAGCTACAAATACAAGTTGATGGGGTGTGAACTGGCAGAGACTGACCAAGAGAGAGATCTTGGGGTCGTGGTAGATAACTCACTGAAAATGTCAAGACAGTGTGCGATTGCAATAAAAAAGGCCAACGCCATGCTGGGAATTATTAGGAAGGGAATTGAAAACAAATCAGCCAGTATCATAATGCCCCTGTATAAATCAATGGTGCGGTCTCATTTGGAGTACTATGTGCAGTTCTGGTCGCCACACCTCAAAAAGGATATTATAGCATTGGAGAAAGTCCAGAAAACGGCAACTAGAATGATTAAAGGGCTGGAGCACTTTCCCTATGAAGAAAGGTTGAAACGCTTGGGACTCTTTAGCTTGGAGAAACGTCGACTGCGGGGTGACATGATAGAGGTTTAAAAGATAATGCATGGGATGGAGAAAGTAGAGAAAGAAGTACTTTTCTCCCTTTCTCACAATACAAGAACTCATGGGCATTCGATGAAATTGCTGAGCTGACAGGTTAAAACGGATAAAAGGAGGTACTTCTTCACCCAAAGGGTGATTAACATGTGGAATTCACTGCCACAGGAGGTGGTGGCGGCCACAAGTATAGCCACCTCCAAGAGGGGTTTAGATAAAAATATGGAGCAGAGGTCCATCAGTGGCTATTAGCCACAGTGTGTGTGTATATATAAATTTTTTTGCCACTGTGTGACACAGAGTTTTGGACTGGATGGGCCGTTGGCCTGATCCAACATGGCTTCTCTTGTTCTTATTTCTTTCTCTCCCTTCTCTATCCCATGCATAATCTTGTAAACCTCTATCATGTCACCCCGCTGTCAACATTTCTCCAAAGAACCCCAAGCATTTTAACCTTTCTTCATAGGGAAAGTGTTCCAAACCCTTTAATCATTCTAGTTGCCCTTTTTTGTACTTTTTTTCCCAGGGTTCTTAGAGACCATCTTAGAGTTCAGCAAAATTCTCACAGGGGGTTTGAATAATGGGGCCCAGAAGCAAGGGTTTTTTTTGGGGGGGAGGGGTTAAGAAAGAAAGAGCACAATAAAATCTAGAGGTTCGGAAGCTGTGCTCCTGTGAGCTCCTGCCAAAAATGAGGCCTGGCCATTGGCAATCTTTTTGACTTGCAAATATATATTTTAAAAAGTTTTGGTAGCAGCTGCCATCATGGCAAAAGGATTTTCACCGCACGACTGAAGGTCTGCGTATATGCAAGAAGAACATTTTTGTTTGGGTTTTTTTAGAAATAATACTAATACAGGCATCTTGTTAAGCAGAGATTCTGACTGAAAGATTGAAGGGTTACTATTAGAGTTATGCATAGATAAATCGTATTGGAATGCATTTTTAATAGAAAGTGTATTTAATTGTTTTAGTCATTGTTGTGACCCACCCTGAGCCGTGTTGTGAAGGGGGAGGGAGAGCTAGAAACAAAATCAAATCAAAATAAATAAATATTGAATATATATATTAATCTCCTAGAGATGGCTATTAGTCCAAAGCACCGACAGTCTCACTGAAGGGCTCTTTTTCTAGCAGGAGCTCCTCTGCATATTAGGCTGCACCCCCTGATGTAGCCAATCCTCCAAGAGCTTACAGGACTCTTAGTACAGGGCCTACTGTAAGCTCCAGGAGGATTGGCTGCATCGGGAGTGTGTGGCCTAATATGCACAGGAGCTCTTGCTAGAAAAAGATCCGGAACAGCAACACGCATCTTGGACTTTTAATGACTGTAAAATGTCTGGGAATTATTTTATTGCATATTCTGCTTTTAATATATCATGTTGTTTTTAACTGTTGCTAGCTGCCCTGAGTCTGTTATGGGAGGGCGGGATGTAAACTTGATCAAATAAATAAAAATAAAATAAAATAGAGCCTTTTTAAAATAAAATTAAAAAATCAGAAATGAAACCACGCATCATCAGGAGAGGGGGAGGAGAGGGAGTGGTTTGACGATGAGGACAATCCAATCAGTGAAAAGTGGTCTGGGGGTGACTGGGAGTGGGCGGGACAAAGGAAAGCGACACATGAGGAAAAAGGCAACTTAAAATCATCTTCTGAGGAGAAAAAAAAAACCGTTGGAATAAAAGTGGTCTCAAAACTAGGTGATTGCCTAGGGCGCCGGCCTTTTGGGGGTGAAAAATTTGGAACTCCCATGTGACTCGGTGATGGTAGACAGTCTAGGGCTGTCCCTGTCAAAAGGACTAAAACAAACATGAGGGAAAACAAACAACATGAAGTGAAAACTAAAGGCACAAAAAAGGCACGCGGCAAATGGGAATAAACCAAGCCATATGGGGCCGGAACTGATTTTAAAAATCCATGCAGAAATTCTTCTGTATTTTTCAGCGGACAAGAGAGACAGTTAATGCGATCGTGTTCCCTGCTAGCAAGTCCTGTCTGAAAAATGATTTCTTTCACCAGTTTCGCAACTCACTTGCTGCGGAAGGCTTGCGCCTTTTTTCCACAGCTCAGGCAAATGAAAGGAAGGGATTTGCTGTCCCCCCTGTACAAACAACCCATTGAGAGAGACAGGCGAAGCACCCCACAGGAGTGAAAGATGTAAATGATTTGCTCAGTTACTCTGTGAAATGAAATCTCCTTAGAGCCAGCAAGTATGAAGCTTTTTCCTTCCACAGTATTTCAAGTCACATATTTCCAATGAGAGAATGAAGATTGTCATCACAATGCCAGGCACATTCGCTGCCCTGGAAAGAAAGCTGACTGTCCTGTAAAGTAGTGGTTCCCACCGGGAACTGGTTTTGGGAAGACCGTTTTTCCATGGACTGGGGGGGGGTGGGGCTGAAAATCCCTGGGCCAAAGGAGGCCAAGCTAGAAACAACAAGGGAGCAGGCCTTCTCGATAATGGCACCCCAATGGTGGAATCAGCTGCCAGAGGAGGTGCGGGCCCTATGGGATCTTAATCAGTTCCTTAGGGCTTGTAAAACCGCCCTCTTCCAACTTGCTTTTTAAGGTGGAACCTTGGCAATAATATTAAGCCGTTTTATATATACTGAGACTGTAGCATCATTAAATTATACTGGTTTTTAGATAATTATTTAATTTAAATTAATTTAAATTTATGAATTGTATTTTAATTGTTATTATTCTGATTTTATTGTTATATCATGGCATATGTACCATGTCTTGTAAGCCGCCCGGAGCCTGCCTTGGCGGGGAGGGCAGGGTATAATAAAAATTTATTATTATTATGGTGTTGGGATGATGTAATTGTGCACTTTATTTTGTTGGGGTGGTTAAGTGTTCAGACTCTTATCTGGGAGAGCCAGGTATGATTCCTCCACTTGCAGCTGCTGGAATGGGCTTGGGTCAGCCATAGCTATGGCGGAGGTTGTCCTTGAAAGGGCAGTTTCTGTGAGAACTCTCTCAGCCCCACCCACCTCACAGGGTATCTGTTGTGAGGGAAGGAGATCATGAGCCACTCTGAGATTGGATATAAATCCAAAGTCTTATCATTATTAGTAGTTTTACTACATTGTAATATATAATGAAATAATTACGCAACTCACAGCCCGGTCTATCCATTATGTATTCAAAATGCTAAGCACCCAAATCTACCAATTGCAGGCCCTCCACTCCCCCCCCCCCCCAGTAACACCCCAAGCATTCCCAGTTACAAAGAAATGAAAGTACATTCTCTGAGAGTCAGAAAACACTGCATGACCTTGGCACTAATGTGCACATATTCCCAGGGCAGAAGAGATTACTAGGGATGGTAAAGACATAACAGGCAGGCAGTTACAAGCAGAATAATAACAAGGCAAAGCATGGGCCCTTTATGTCATGGGTGTCAAACATGCAGTTCGGGCGTTGAATGAGGCCCCCGGAGGGCTCCTATCAGGCCCCCAAGCAACTGGCTGTCATCTGCTTCCTCCTCCCTCTCTCTTGCTTCCTTCTGCACTACAGCTTGCTTTGCAAGGCTCACTCAATCGCACAGGAGCTACAGAGCAAAACCTCTGTTTTCTCAATTGATGGAGGAATAGCTTGCTTTGCCAGGCTCTCTCAACTACTGAACCCAGCCTCTCTTCCTTCTATTGGCTGAGGTTCCCTCCCTCCTGGTCCCTGGGGAAGGAAGGAAAAAGCCAGAGCTTCCTTTGCCATGTTCTCTGGATCCCATGGGAGAAATATAAAATTGGTATCTCTGTGACCTAATCTTAAATAGGTGCACACACGGTCCGGCCCGACATGGCTCAGCCCAACCCTACATGGTCCGGCCCAGCAAGGTCTCATTTATGACAGATCTGGCCCTCGTAAGAACATATATATGAACATATGAAGCTGCCCTGGGTCCATCAAAGTCAGTATTGTCTACTCTGACTGGCAGCGGCTCTCCAGGGTCTCAAGCTGACGTTTTTCACACCTATTTGCCTGGACCCTTTTTAGTTGGAGATGCCGGGGATTGAACCTGGGACCTTCTGCTTACCAAGCAGATGCTCTACCACTAAGCCACCATCCCTGCCCTGCTCTCCAGGGTCTCAAGCGGAGGTTTTTCACACCTACTTGCCTGGACCCTTTTTAGTTGGAGATGCCGGGGACCGAACCTGGGACCTTCTGCTTCCCAAGCAGATGCTCCACCACTGAGCCACCATCCCTCCCCTGCTCTCCAGGGTCTCAAGCTGAGGTTTTTCACACCTACTTGCCTGGACCCTTTTTAGTTGGAGATGCCGGGGATTGAACCTGGGACCTTCTGTTTCCCAAGCAGATGCTCTACCACTGAGCCACCGTCCCTCCCTAAGAAATGAGTTCAACACCCCTGCTTTATGTGTTCAACAACCATGGCAAGAGGCACCCTTGACATGCACCCTGGCAAGCCGGCCACTGGGGTAGGATGTGCACATAACGCACAGTATTGCACTCCTGGCAGCTAAAAAGGTAAAGGCAGTGCCCTGTGCAAGCAATGAGTCGTTACCGACCCTTCGGGTGACATCACGTCATGACACTTTCTTGGCAGACTTTTTTTTTTTTCTGGGCTGGTTTGCCATTGCCTTCCCCAGTCATCTACATTTCCCCTCCAGCAAGCTGGGGACTCATTTCACTGAACTCGGAAGGATGGAAGGCTGAGTCAACCTTGAGCCCAGCTACCTGAACCAGCTTCCACCAGGATCGAACTCAGGTTGTGAGCAGAGCTTGGACTGCAGAACCGCAGCTGACCGTTCTGTGCCACGAGGCTCTACAACGGTGCTATTCCCAGCTGTGCTCGCTGTCCAGTGCTGTTGGGGAAAGGGCACACATGCTGTGTAGGCAGCTACAAGTCAGCGTTCTGGCAGGTCTGATTAGGACTGCTAAACCCCCAGTCCGGGCAGGGGTCCCCCCTCCTGGGAGATTCCCAACCCGTCAACCCACATTGGGCCATTGAGGGGAACCTCCCCCAATGTCGTAAGCACGATGATGTCACCTGGAAGTGATGTCATCATGCTGGCGATGGCTCGCGGCGGCTGCTCTAGCCATTTCCGGGGAAACTCTATGGTTTTCCCAGACGTTCTAGCCATTTGGGAGGGAAAACTCTATGGTATAATAGAAAATGCGGGGGACTTAGCAATCCTAGAGCTTATGAGCAGGTGGCATGGTCCTTGCGAGTGGACAGGAAGGGGGAGTGAGTGGGGGGGGGGCTTTAGTTTCGTTTATTCGATATATATCCCCCCTCCTTGCCAAAGCAGGCTCAGGTAAGCACGAGTGGGGGACTCTGGCCTTTCTTTCTTAGAGCTCTCCAAAATCTGAAACTGGCCTTATAGCAGAGAAAGAGGAAGAGATTGGATTTATACCCCACCCTTCACTAACCAAAGGAGCCTCAGAGTGGCTGATGCCCTGTAAGGCAGGTGGGGCTGAGAGAGCTCTGACAGAAGTCGCTCTTGAGCAGAACAGCTCTGAGAGAGTTGTGAAGCAAGGTCACATCAGCAGGTGCATGTGGAGGAGGGCTGGAGAATGAAACCCTGTTCTCTCAGATAAGAGTCTGTGCACTTAACCACTACACAAAACTGGCTCTCTTAGCGGTTGAAGGGAAGATAACTTGGGGCAGAAATAGTTCCCCACAGTCTGAAATCCACCATCTTAAGTACCTACCTGTCATGTTATCCCCCCTCCCACCCTTTAAAACTACCAATAAATTATCATCTATGGAAATAAATTTGCCCTGCTTTATTATAATTCCTCTGGTAGAAGCACACGGAAGCACTTAGGTAGCTATTTTGTATCCCTTATTATGCAAACTCTAAATCTTGATGGATAGGGTGCCCTTAGTGATTCGGAAGGCCTGACCATGGGAAGAAATTTGTTTCGCTAAAAGTCTCGGGGCGGCAGTTAACCTGGAAAAGCGCAGGCCTGAACTGCAGCGGCTACAAAGGGAGGGGAGAGTTATTGGGGGGGGGGGGAGAATCGAAATAAAAAGCATACAAATGTACTCTCAGTCTGACTTAAGACACAAGGTTGTCTTCCCAGGGAAAATCATCTCACACTCACTGGGGAGGGGATCCTGATTATCCCTGAAGAGGAATAGAAAATATTGTGGCCTTTTTTTTTTTTTTTTAAATTACTGCGATTGAAACAAGAAACATATTGTGAGAGATGCTGTTAGTTGTAGGGTTGCCAGGTCTGACTCAAGAAATAGCTGGGGACTTTGGGGGAGGAGCCAGGAGACTTTGGGGGAGGAGCCAGGGACAAGGGTGTGAGAAGCATGATTGAACGCCGAAGGTCGTTCTGGCCATCACATTTAAAGGGACCACATGCCTTTTAAATGCCTTCCCTCCATTTGGAATAATGAAGGATAGGGGCACCTTCTTTGGGGGGGTCCTGGTCCAATCTTTTTGAAACCGGAGGGGTGTTTTGAGGAGAGGCACTGGATGCTATGCTGAACATTTGGTGCCTTTACCTCAAAAAACAGTTCCCCAGAGCCCCAGATACCCCTGGATCAATTTTCCATTATGCCCTATGGTAATTGGTCTCCCTAGGGTATAGTGAAGTACCCAGCGGACGTTTCCTCCCCTTTCACTTTCTGCTAACTCTGATTTGGGGGGAAGGCCTCCAAACCAGGGGAACCCCTGCCCCCAACTGGGGACTGGTAACCCTAGCGTGATAAGGAGAGAGAATAGAGAAGGCAGAAGATGGCAACCTCAAAGCAAGTTTTGATGGCAATCAAGGGTGGAATTCTAGCAGGAGCTCCTTTGCATATAAGTCCACACCTCACTGATGTAGCCAATCCTCTAAGAGTTTACAAAAAAGAGCCTTGTAAGCTCTTGGAGGATTGGCTCCATCAGGGGTGTGTGGCCTAATATGCCAAGGAGCTCCTGCTAAAATTAATAATAATAATAATAATAATAATAATAATAATAAATTATTTTTATATCCCGCCCTCCCCCGCCAAAGGCAGACTCAGGGCGGCTAATTCTACCCCTGAATGGCATGGTTGCAATTCACCTGCCGCTGTTACACTTTTGTTGCTCACCTGTGGCTCCCACTCACATTTCACCTACTTATCTTTGTGTATTGACCTGATTCCGTATTTTAGCTGCAATGAGACCTTCTTGTGTTGGAACAATAGGGTACAGATATTTGCAAGAGATCATCAAAAACTTACCACGCACCATAGACCACATACCATAGACCTTTATTGCCATTAATACAAGAATACAATATACTTTAAAACCAACAGTGACACTATAGAATATAATAAAACCTTAAAAAACCAGCAAAAGTTAAATGACATATAGCTGTGGGCTATGCATGAGTAAAAGCCTCTCTGATTTGGATCGCAACCTGTAAAAAGCAAGCAACGTGAGCAGTGACAAAGTTGTGTTTCCCGTGGAGCAAAAAACGAACCTTGGCATTGTCAGAAAGGCCTTGATGGTCAGAAAGCAGAGCATCTAGGTATCTTGTACGTGGACTGCTATAAAAAGGGCAGTCCAAAAGAACATGAGGGACCGTTTCGATGACTCCTTGACTACAAGGGCATCGTCTAAGATTGCGGGGGATTCTGTGGTATCTTCCGAAAAGGATGGCCGATGGTAATGCATTAAATCTAGCCAAGTCACCAAAAACTTAAGAGGAGCTATGTTGGGTCAGGCCAATGGCCCATTCTGTCCAACTGTGTGTCAGAAGTCTAGGGGCCATCAGTGGGGCTAGAACTCCCTCTCTCACTGTTGCCCCTCCAAGAATACAGAGCATCACCGCCCCAGAGAGAATGTTCCATCCATGCCTTGTGGCGAATCCCCACTGATGGACCTCTGATCCATATGTTTATCTATAGTACAAAAATCCCGTTCTACCAGAAAAAGAAGTGGTGGAACAAATGCCTTCACTAAAACAATGAAGGCTTTATTGCCTTGCCTTCAAGTCTTGGCCGAGCTGTCTGTGCCGCAGGCTTTCCAGATGGGGAGAACTTAACCTCTGGCCTGAATTAGGATCCATGAAAAACCCCACCGGTGTTCACTGAACATGATCCAGACAAAGCACTGATGTAATGTTAGAACCAGACAGTACCGTACACACACTTGGCTGCTGCTGAAAATAGCAACTATGCATTGACGTTCCCTTCCTTTGTGTCAAATGCGAACACAAAAAGGGTATGCTCACACCAATACTCCCTCTAAGCTGTGGAGTTCTGTGAGCAAAAATTCTGCTTGGTGAGCTATTGTCGTTAAAGTTGTGAGCTACTGCATAAATTACTTTACTCTGGGGCCATTTATCCTGGGCTAAGACAAAAACGTGTGAGCCGGAGGCTAAAAAATTGTGAGCTACCCAAGGGTGGAATTCTAGCAGGAGCTCCTTTGCATATTAGGCCACACACCCCTGATGTAGCCAATCCTCCAGGAGCTTACATGGCTCTTTTTTGTAAGCTCTTGGAGGACTGGCTGCATCAGGGGTGTGTGGCCTAATATGCAAAGGAGCTCCTGCTATAATTCCACCCCTGGAGGTAGCTCATACTAACTCAACTTAAAGGGAACAGTGGTTTTCACCATTGGTCCATCAAGGTCTGTATTGTCTGCTCAGGGCTGCAGCGGCTCTCAAATGGATATTACACCTTTTAGTTAAACCCCATTAAGTTCCATGGATTCAGGAGGACATTAACTGTTTAGCATGACATCGTTACTTGTGTATTCAGAGATCATGACTGAGTGAAGATGTCTCTTTCCCTTTTGGATTGTGTTAGATTCACTGGTATAACATAGCCACAAATCTCTATTAGGCTGCAGAGTACAGAAGGCTTACATGCAGCAGTGGGGAAGAAGAAGAAGAAACTGGATTTATATCCCGCCCTGCACTCTGAATCTCAGAGTCTCAGAGTGGCTCACAATCTCCTTTATCTCCCTCCCCCACAACAGACATGCTGTGAAGTGGGTGGGGCTGAGATGGCTCTCACAGCAGCTGCCCTTTCAAGGACAACCTCTGCAAGAGCTGTGGCTGACCCAAGGCCATTCCAGTGGCTGCAAGTGGAGGCGTGGGGAATCAAACCCGGTCCTTCCAGATAAGAGTCCGGACATTTAACCACTACACCAAACTGGCTTCTTGGCACCACGTATGCTACAAAGAAACAAAGTTTATTTATTAGGGTACACCATTCTAGATAGTATAGATACAAGTGGGCAGCTGTGTTGGTCTGAATCAATAGAACAAAATAGGTGTCAAGTTGCGCCTTTGAGACCAACAAAGTTTTATTCAGAACGTAAGCTTTCGTGTGCTCCAAGCACATTTCCTCGGTTGAGGAATCAGGCACAGTGAGCAGAGCTACATATAGCTGGTGGTAGGCAGTGATTTAGAATGCAAAATGGTACAACTTTAAGATCCAATGACAGAATAGTAAAATTAACAAATTGAGCAAAAACTTTGATCTGGGTTGCATGAGCATGAGAAAGCAATAAAACAGTAATGTGTTTTATTCTCACACTCTGAGACTCTGAGATTCAGAGTGTAATGCAGGGTATAAATCCAATTTCTTCTTCTTCTTCTTCTTCTTCTTCTTCTTCTTCTTCTTCTTCTTCTTCTTCTTCTTCTTCTTCTTCTTCTTCTTCTTCTTCTTCTTCTTCTTCTTCTTCTCCTTCTCCTTCTCCTTCTCCTTCTCCTTCTCCTGTTCTTAATGAATGATTCCAAGCTTTTTTCTGTGCACACCGCAATATATTAATTTTAAAAGCCCCAAACCTTCCCGAAGTAAGTGGCAACCTTGCCTCTTAAAAGTTGAACTGGCTGTTCTGTGACTTTAAATGAAAGCTTTCGGCATTGTTGGGCAAATAAATTTAAACCACTTAACATGGCAGAGAAGGTCAGGAAAGCTTATTATAGTGATCATAGCGTTACTGCGCTCGCCATTGACCGCTGTTCTGTAGAATCGCCAATAATCAGAGGCCGCAAGCTGTGTTTGTCGAGAAAGGTCATCGTTCATTTCTCCCCACCCCCCCTCTGAAGCATTAATATCTTTTGTTTGTTTGGCTCAACATGAAACAGGAATCGATAGAGGTAATTCGGGCAGCAATTAGCCACTCATCTGTCAAACGGTGTCTGGGTGTATTTAACAAAAAGACCCTCGGAAAAGGTTTGGAGGAAGAAGGAAAGTGGCTCTATAATCAACAATTTATATTTTCGACATGACATGTTGTGTATGTAGCTGCAGAGCGACAGATCCCTGGATATTTAAGCAAATATACAGAGCGCATGTTATAAACCTGCAGTCGGAGGCCCTGGAAGTCACGGGAAAGGGAGGGAGTTGGATGCTTTGGGAAAGGTTTGACCTACGAGACCTTTGGGGAGATGTGGAATTTGAACTCGAGAAAGAAACAGGCCTTGCAGATGGGATGAGGCAGCAGCGAACCATCTACCACAGGGGTGGCCAAACTGTGGCTCGGGAGCCACATGTGGCCCTTTCACACATATTGTGTGGCTCTTGAAGCCCCCACCGTCCTGTCAGACAGCCTGGAGAAGGCATTTCTCCCTTTAAATCACTTCTCAAAGCCAAGCCGGCCAGTGGCTTGGAGAATGCATTTAAAGTTGCTTTCTTTCTACCTCTACCTCCCCATCTTCCTTCCTTCCTTCCTTGCAGCTCTCAAGGAGAGCCAGTTTGGTGTAGAGGTTAAGTGTGTGGACTCTTATCTGGAAGAACTGGGTTTGATTCCCCACTCCTCCACTTGAAGCTGCTGGAATGGCCTTGCGTTAGCCATAGCTATCACAAGAGTTGTCCTTGAAAGGGCAGCTGCTGCGAGAGCTATCTCAGCCCCACCCACCTCACAGGGTGTCTGTTGTGGGGGGAGAAGAAACAGGAGATTGTAAGATGCTCTGAGTCTCTGATTCAGAGAGAAGGGTGGGGTATAAATCTGCAGTCTTCTTCTTCTTCCTCTTCTTCCATCATCTGACTTTCATGTTCTTCAGCTCTCAGACATCTGACATTTATTCTGTGTGGCTCTTATGTTAAGCAAGTTTGTCCATCCCTGATCTACCATAACCCAAACTGGTACAATGTGCCCTACGCAACAAGCTAGAAATATGTGGTCACTAACTTCGTATTTAGATAGTCAGTTGGTTAAACCGTCTGTTAGCTGCCTTTCTCCCTTGCTGAACTCTAAGCAGCTTAGGGTCCGAATAAACTAGAATGAAAAACACAACAAAAGCAACCGTTACAAAACCGCAAAACCCACAGGTTAAAAAAAAACTCCAATTAGGACTGCCAATAATAGAAGCTAACTCAATCAAAATGGAAAAAAACTGGCTTCGAGGGCTTCCTGATGATTGACAGCGAGGGGGCTAGATACACCTTCCTGGGCGAAGGGTTATTCACAGAATGCTCAAGGCACTTAATGCAGCAGAGTTTATCTGGTTCGTGGGAGCAGACAAGAAACAAAGTGACACGTGGAGCCCCTACAACTGTGCAAAGCTCATATGAGTCCTTCATTTTGAGGACCTCCATTCTAGACATGAGAGAGATAGGGTTCTAATCTCGTCTATCTAGCTAGGTTGGACAGAGATGCAGAAGGCATGGCACAACCTCATGATGCCAAGATGTGAGAAGTGTGGCACAGTGTGGAGAAGAAGATATTGGATTTATATCCCGCCCTCCACTCCGAAGAGTCTCAGAGCGGCTCACAATCTCCTTTACCTTCCTCCCCCACAACAGACACCCTGTGAGGTAGAGGAAGATATTGGATTTATATCCCGCCCTCCACTCCGAAGAGTCTCAGAGCGGCTCACAATCTCCTTTACCTTCCTCCCCCACAACAGGCACCCTGTGAGGTAGATGAAGATATTGGATTTATATCCTGCCCTCCACTCCGAAGAGTCTCAGAGCGGCTCACAATCTCCTTTACCTTCCTCCCCCACAACAGACACCCTGTGAGGTAGAGGAAGATATTGGATTTATATCCCGCCCTCCACTCCGAAGAGTCTCAGAGCGGCTCACAATCTCCTTTACCTTCCTCCCCCACAACAGGCACCCTGTGAGGTAGATAAAGATATTAGATTTATATCCCACCCTCCACTCCGAAGAGTCTCAGAGCGGCTCACAATCTCCTTTCCCTTCCTCCCCCACAACAGACACCCTGTGAGGTGGGTGGGGCTGGAGAGGGCTCTCACAGCAGCTGCTCTTTCAAGGACAACCTCTGCCAGAGCTATGACTGACCCAAGGCCATTCCAGCAGGTGCAAGTGGAGGAGTGAGGAATCAAACCCGGTTCTCCCAGATAAGAGTCTGCACACTAACCACTACACCAAACTGGCTCAGGTGTCAGAACCAGAAGGAAGGAAGATTCCCTGGAAGTTGCAATTTAAACATTAAAGGGATAAAATCAGAGTAGTAGAAGGGAAAGATGATAAGTGTCCTGGCTCAGGGCTTTTTTTTTTTGTAGCAGGAACTCCTTTGCATATTGGGCCACGCCCCTGATGTAGCCAATCCTCCTGGAGCTTACAGTAGGCCCTGTACTAAGAGCCCTGGAAGCTCTTGGAGGATTGGCTACATCAGGGGAGGGGGGTGGCCTAATATGCAAAGGAAGTCCTTCTACAAAAAAAATCCTGTCTTGTCCTACCTATCTCTCTGACTCTCTGATCTCTCTCGGCTTGACTTCGCGAACGAAGATTTAAGAAGGGTGCAGTAGTCCACGTCTGCTGCAGGCTCGCTGGTGGCTGACAAGACCAATGTGGGACAGGCAGATCCGGCCACAGTGGCTGCAGGGAAAAGTCTGATTTGGGGTTGGTGCTGTAGCAGTGCGATTCTTCCTCAATCTCCTTTTGTCCTCAAGACCAGCTATGCGTGCGTTCTCAAAGGAAGAGACAGCCTGGTGGATGGTGTGCCTCCATGCTTTGCGATCTGAGGCTAGGTCAGACCACTGGTGATGGTTGATGCGACAGGTGCCAAGGGATTTCTTCAAAGAGTCCTTGTACCTCTTCTTTGGTGCCCCTCTATTTCGATGGCCAGTGGAAAGTTCGCCATACAGAGCAATCTTGGGAAGGCGGTGGTTTTCCATCCTAGAAATATGCCCTGCCCAGCGCAAGCTGCGTCTTCACAGCAGTGCTTCGATGCTTGTAACCTCCGCCCTCTTGAGCACTTCAGTGTTGGTCACAAAGTCACTCCAGTGGATGTTGAGGATGGTGCGAAGGCAGCGCTGATGAAAGCGCTCAAGGAGTCGCAGGTGATGACGGTATTAAAACCACAATTCGGAGCCGTAGATGAGGGTTGTCAACACAACCGCTTTGTAAACATTGATCTTTGTGCCTTTTTTCAGATGCTTGTTGCTCCATACGCTTTTGTTTAGTCGGCCAAATGCACGGTTTGCCTTTGCCAGCCTGTTGTCGATCTCCTTGTCAATCTTGGCATCTGAGGAGATGATGCACCCCAGGTAGCTGAACTGCTGGACTGTCTTCAGTACTGATTCACCCACAGTGATGCAGGGAGGGTGATAATCTTCCTGGGGTGCAGGCTGGTGGAGAACTTCTGTCTTCTTCAGACTAACTTCTAGGCCGAATAGCTTGGCAGCCTCTGCAAAGCAGGACGTCATATGCTGCAGAGCTGATATCGAGTGGGAGACGAGTGCAACATCATCAGCAAACAGTAGCTCTCAGATGAGTTTTTCCATTGTCTTGGAGTGAGCCTTTAGTCGCCTCAGGTTGAACAGACTGCCATCAGTGCGATAGCGGATGTAGACACCATCGTCATCATCTAGATCTACTGCGGCTCTTTGAAGCATCATGCTAAAGAAGATCGTAAAGAGAGTTGGCGCGAGAACGCAGCCTTGCTTTACACCTGTGCCTATTGGGAAGGGCTCCGAGAGGTCGTTGCAGTGTCTGACTTGGCCTCGCTGGTCTTCATGTAGCTGGATGATCATGCTGAGGAATCTCGGGGGACATCCTAAACAAAGGAGAAAAGTCAGACTGCTCCAACTACCAAGGGTAACCCTGCTCTCCATCGCAGGCAAAATCCTTGCCAGAATACTTCTGAACAGACTGGTGCCCACCATTGCAGAAGAACTCCTCCCAGAGAGTCAGTGCAGCTTCAGAGCTAACAGGAGCACCACCGACATGGTATTTGTTCTCAGGCAGCTCCAAGAGAAATGCAGGGAACAGAACAAGGGTCTATATGTGACTTTTGTCAACCTTACCAAAGCTTTCGATACCGATAGCAGGAAAGGCCTGTGGCAAATCTTGGAACGTTTAGGATGTCCCCCGAGACTCTCTTATAGGCCCCATCTATATAGTCCCCATCTGAAGTCTGTGTCCCCGGCCCCTCCGATCCCCTGCTACCCCTAATTCCACTCCTGAAAGATCTTTTTTAGCTTTCAGTGGTTGTTGTTTTTTAAAGCTTTGGTTTGTAATGAATTTGAAAAGGAAAGGCCACTCAGTCTGTTAGGGAGGGGGAAAAAAAATCAGATCATGAAAATATTTTCAAGAGCTCAGTATTTGTTTTCATTTTTCAACATTCAACAGATGGATCAGCAATTAAGCCTTCTCTGTGGGAGAATTTGAACCTGAGTCTCTGAGATTTCATCTAGCACAGGGGTGGCCAAACTTGGTTAACAAAAAAGCCACATAGAATAAATCTCAGATGTACGAGAGCTGCAAGACAAGGAAGGAAAAAAGGAAGGAAGGAAGGAAGGAAGGAAGGAAGGAAGGAAGGAAGGAAGGAAGGAAGGAAGGAAGGAAGGAAGGGAGGGAGGAGGGAGGGAGGGAGGGAGGGAGGAGGAAGGAAGGAAGGAAGGAAGGAAGGAAGGAAGGAAGGAAGGAAGGAAGGAAGGAAGGAAGGAAGGAAGGAAGGAAGGAAGGAAGGAAGGAAGGAATAGATGTGGATGGAGGAGGGAGAGGTGGAAAGAAAGCAACTTTAAGCACATTCTCCAAACCAGCAGACAGGGCAGTGGAGGCTTCAAGAGTCACACAATATGTGTGTAAGAGCTGCGGTTTGGTCACCCCGGTCTAGTATTTGCTGAGCCGTGTTTACAAAAAAAAAAAAGATACATTTTTTAAACTTTTATTACTAAAAGTCAAAGTGTGTGTGGGAAGGGGACAGGACGATTTGGGGGACAACACCAGAGATGAAGAAGGAATTTAAAAAAAAAAAAAAAACCTTCCCAAGAAGAGAAAAAAGGAGTGTCACCTTCTCTTCCATCATTTTAGAAACAAAATACAAGTCCAAACGGGTGTTGCCTGGTTCTAATAAGCCAAAAATTCTGCCCCCCCCCCGCCCCAGCCTGCCATACAGAAAGATAAAAACAAAGCAGGGATAATTGCTCTTTGGCATGAAAGGTTTTGTTTGTGTTTATGGCAGAATTTCTTAAAAGCTGAGCTTCTCGTTCATCTGTGGATTTCGTTAAGAGGAGATAAAAGCAAAGCCATTCCATTCATGGATAGTTTCTACTTGGGGATTTTTTCCTCATTGCAAATCTATGCTGTTAACAAAAAAAAAATACTTGCACATAATTAAAAAAAATGTTAAAAGAATACAAGGATAAGGAGGATGCGACTGGTTTTACCCTGAAAAAAAAATGTGAAATACCATTTTGGACACTAAAGTTGTTCTCCCTACCCCACTTTCAGACTCTGAGCTGTTAGGGGAGGACGGATATAAATTTGACAATGAATGAATGAATGAATGAAATTAAAAAGAAAACTGCAGCATAGAAGTATTGGAATGGAGAAGTTCCGTTGACTATCAGCTAACCAAAACCCAGTGCCCTGAGTCTTTAATACAATTATTACGACTAATCTCAATTGGATAATTAGTTATAGGAATATTCAGAAACATTTGCAATTGGCTGTTATTCCGGGGCTCAGCTGTCTAGCTTAGAGTCTGAGGAGATCAGAGGGCAAAGTCAGAGTGTGTATAACTGACATGGATCTTCCCCAATCAGCAGAGTTACGCAGAGCTTTTGTCATCAAAGAAGAATGTGCTGCTACCAACCAGGGGCTTGGGGCCGAGGGCCACTTCCATGCATGTAAACTGTCATCTGTAATACAGAGAATGAGAAACAAGATCAAACCAGACAAAGTGGGAAAGAAATAGGGTTGCCAAGTCCAATTCGAAAAATATCTGGAGACTTTGAGGGCGGAGCCAGGAGATTTCGGGAGTGGAGCCAGGAGACATTGGAGGTAAAGCCAGGAGCAAGGTTGTGACAAGCATAACTGAATTCCAAAGGGAGTTCTGGCCACATTTAAAGGGACCGTGCTCCTTTTAAATACCTTCCCTCCATTGGAAATAATGAAGGAGAGGGGTGCCTTGTTTGGGGCTCATAGAATTGGACCCTCTTGTCCAATCTTTTTGAAACTTGGAGGATATTTGGAGGAGAGGCTCTGGATTCTATGCGGAAAACTTGGTGCCTCTACTTCAAAAAACACCCTTCCAGAGCTCCAGATACACAGAGTCCCAAACGCTTGGGACTCTTTAGCTTGGAGAAACGTCGACTGCGGGGTGACATGATAGAGGTTTACAAGATAATGCATGGGATGGAGAAAGTAGAGAAGGAAGTACTTTTCTCCCTTTCTCACAATACAAGAACTCGTGGGCATTCGATGAAATTGGTGAGCAGACAGGTTAAAACGGATAAAAGGAAGTACTTCTTAACCCAAAGGGTGATTAACATGTGGAATTCACTGCCGCAGGAGGTGATGGCGGCCACAAGCATAGCCACCTTCAAGAGGGGTTTAGATAAAAATATGGAGCACAGGTCCATCAGTGGCTATTAGCCACAGTGTGTGTATATATATAAAAATTTTTGCCACTGTGTGACACAGAGTGTTGGACTGGATGGGCCGTTGGCCTGATCCAACACGGCTTCTCTTATGTTCTTATGAGATCAATTTTCCATTATGTCCTATGGAAATCAGTCTCCATAGGGAATAATGGAGTGCCCAGCAGACATTTCCCTCTCACCCTGAAGTGGGGGAGGACCTCCAAACCAGGGGATCCCCTGCCCCCACCTGTGCATTGGCAGCCCTAGAAAGAAAAGTCATCGCTAGAACACTCTTTTCCTACTATACATTTCCTTCCTGGACTCTATTGGCTCTACCATGGAGTTTCATGCAGTTGTAACCTTTACTGTTATGAGCTCTTCATTGGGCCAGACTTCCAGACTTCTCGGAAGCTTCAGTGCAGAATTTATTTTATTGATTTGTTTACTTGTTTTATAAGAGCCCCGTGGCGCAGAGTGTTAAAGCTGCAGTACTGCAGTCCTAAGCGTTGCTCACAACCTGCGTTCGATCCCCGGTGGAAGCTAGGTTTTCAGGTAGCTGGCCGGCTCAGGTTGACTCAGCCTTCCATCCTTCCGAGGTCAGTAAAATGAGTCCCCAGCTTGCTGGGGGGGGAAGTGTAGAGGACTGGGGAAGGCAATGGCAAACCACCCCGTAAAAAGTCTGCCGTGAAAACGTTGTGAAAGCAGCATCACCCCAGAGTTGGAAGCAACTGGTGCTTGCACAGGGGACCTTTCCTTTCCCTTATTTATTTTACACCCTACCTTTCTCTCCGGTCAGGACCGGACGTGGCCTACATTGTTCTCCTCTCTTCCACTGTGCTCTCACACCAACCCTGTGAGATTAAGTTACGCTACGGGTGCATGACTAGCCCAAGGTCACCCAGCAAGCTTCTGTGGCAGAGTGTGGGTTTGAACCGGGGTCTTTAAGATCTGAGTCCAGCCACTGCACCACACTGGCTGCTGCCTGTTTGTTCACTTCACATTTGGAAACGACTGCATGGCATGCCTATTTGCCTCCGGGCTCAATGGAAGAAGAAGACTGCAGATTTATACCCCACCCTTCTCTCTGAATCAGAGACTCAGAGCGGCTTACAATCTCCTATATCTTCTCTACCCACAACAGACCCCCTGTGATGTAGGTGGGGGTGAGAGAGCTCTCCAAGAAGCTGCCCTTTCAAGGACAGAGTCTCAGAGTGGCCTACAGTCTCCTTTACCTTCCTCCCTCACAACAGACACCCTGTGAGGTGGGTGGGGCTGAGAGAGCTCTCCCAGAAGCTGCCCTTTCAAGGACAGAGTCTCAGAGTGACCTACAGTCTCCTTTACCTTCCTCCCTCACAACAGACACCCTGTGAGGTGGGTGGGGCTGAGAGAGCTCTCCCAGAAGCTGCCCTTTCAAGGACAGAGTCTCAGAGTGGCCTACAATCTCCTTTACCTTCCTACCGCACAACAGACACCCTGTGAGGTGGGTGGGGCTGAGAGAGCTCTTCCAGAAGCTGCCCTTTCAAGGACAGAGTCTCAGAGTGGCCTACAATCTCCTTTACCTTCCTCCCCCACAACAGTCACCTGTGAGGTGGGTGGGGCTGAGAGGACTCTCACAGCAGCTGCCCATTCAAGGACAACCTCTGCGAGAGCTATGGCTGACCCAAGGCCATTCCAGCAGGTGCAAGTGGAGGAGTGGGGAATCAAACTCGGTTCTCCCAGGTAAGAGTCCGCACACTTAGCCACTACACCAATCTGGCTCTCTTTAAGCCAGAGCTTCTCTTTAAGGCCTTCTACGATCTAGGAAGTGGGAGCCATGCAGCAAAAGAAATGCATCTGCCTGTATGAATTGCCCATCGTTGATCTGTTTCTGCTCAGATTTACCTTCTGAGAGCCAGTTTGGTGTAGTGGTTAAGGGCGCGGACTCTAAACTGGGAGAACCAGCTTGGATTCCCCACTTCTTCACATGCAGCCAGCCGGGTGAGCTTGGGCCAGTCGGTTCTCTCAAAGCTATTCTCTCAAGAGCAGTTCTCTCAGAGCTCTCTCAGCCCCACCTACCTCACAGGGCATCTGTTGCAGGGAGAGGAAGGGAAGGAGATTATAAACTGCTCTGAAATGCCAAGTGAAGGTCAGGGTATAAATTCAACTCTCCTTCTCCTCCTTTAAGAGTAGCCTGTTCCTCCTCTAGTTGAGCGTAAGTCTTCGCTTTCATGGGGTTATCAGAGAGCATCTTGAGATGGTCCTTGCCAGGGGTCATTTTGTACAAAATTGGTGGTGGAGCTCATTAGCATAAATCATTAGCATATGCTCTCCCAGCCAAAAACAACCAGATGAAAGAAAGAAGAGCCTCAGGCGAGCGAGGTCTGTTTGGGCTGGCTAGAGATCCAGCCAGCCCAAGCAGGCCTTGCTTGCCTGCGGCTCTCCTGGGCTGCCCCGCCTCAGTCAAAAGGCCAGCAAGCCACCCGCCACCCAAAATCACATCAGAAGTGGAGAAAGGGTGGGGGGGGGCTTCTCCAGGGATTAATGAGGGCTGCTGTGGGCGTGGCAAAGCCCCTGGTGGCTGGCTGGCTGCCCGCTCTCCTAATCCAGGGATTGTTATGCAGCTGCACCTCCTAGTCAATGGGCAAGGTAGGTGGGGAAGAGGAGGGGGAACCCTCAGAAAGGTTTAGGAGCTTCGCTCTTGTGAGCTCCTGCTGAATCTGAGGCCTAGTCCTTGTTTATGACCAGGCAAGAGTGCCCTCTGCAATGGATGGCTTGAATTCAGAATTCCATCTGCAGAATATGTGGAAAAAGGAAAAGTCTCCTGTGCAAGCACCAGTCGTTTTTGACTCTGGGGTGACGTTGCTTTCACAACATTTTCATGGCAGACTTTTTATGGGGTGGTTTGCCATTGCCATCCTGAGTCCTCTACACTTCCCCACCAACAAGCTGCTGGAATGGCCTTGGGTCAGCCAGAGCTCTCTTATCTGGGAGAACCGGGTTTGATTCCCCACTCCTCCACTTGCACCTGCTGGAATGGCCTTGGGTCAGCCAGAGCTCTCTTATCTGGGAGAACCGGGTTTGATTCCCCCCTCCTACATTTGCAGCTGCTGGAATGGCCTTGGGTCAGCCATAGCTCTCAAAGAGGTGGTCCTTGAAAGGGCAGCTGCTGTCAGAGCTCTCTCAGCCTGACCTACCTCGCATTTGACTATTGTATAACAACTCAATACGACATTTACGTATATATTTCTTAATTCCAGTGATAAATAAGCCTCCAAACTGAAGAAAGACGGATGAAATGTGTTGATATCTAGAACAGACATCTTTGGAAGGGCTTCTTTATTTCCATGAACTAAATACTGGAAAATTGTCCCTCCTCGGTGATTGGAAAGACTGTTTTTGAACCGTCTTTCATTGATGTCTTCTTGCTACATGCTCTTGTCTGTTTGAAGTTCTATGTGCAAGCTCTGTCAGGACACCACTGACCTTTACATTACACTGTTTTGTTGTTTAAAATTTATGGTGTCTCTTAGCAGTTTTTCTATTTACCCTGCTGACCTACCTCACAGGCTGTCTGTTGCGGGGGAGGAAGATAAAGGAGATTGTAAGTCACTCTGAGACTCTGAGATTCGGAGTGGAGGGCAGGATATAAATCCAGTATCATCCTCCTCCTCCTCCATGAATCCTTGTAATCAGGGCTCTTTTTTTGCAGCAGGAACTCCTTTGCATATTAGGCCACGCACCCCTGATGTAGCCAATCTTCCAAGAGCTTACAGGGCTTTTAGTACAGGCCTACTATAAGCTCCAGGATGACTGGCTACATCAGGGGTATGTGACCTAATATGGAAAGGAGCTCCTGCTACAAAAAAACCCCTGCTTGTAACAGCAATTTTGGGGGGAGGGTTTGAACCTGGGACCTTAGGAATGAAAGGTAGGTGCTCTGCCAATGAGCCATGGCCCTTCCTATCCTATTAGCATTTTGCTGGAGTTGCAAAGCCTTTTCCCCCCGGTTTTATAAAGCATTTGCATCGTTGTTGGCACCAGGTTCTGCCTGAGAGCCCTGCGCCATGTTGCTGACTGTTTTGTCATTTCAAATCACATCTTGAATGGTGAAAAGGCAGGGCACGCATTTAGAAAATGAACAGGAAAATACTGAAAGGCCAAGGCAGCTCGTGTGGAGAGTTTGAAGAAGAAAGTTAAAGTTCCTTCCTGATCCGCAGGTATTTGGGACTCTGGGGGCTGTTTTTTGAGGTAGAGGCACTGAATTTTAAACACAGCATCTAGTCCCTCTCCAAAAAATACCCTCCACGTTTCAACAAGATTGGACCAGTGGCTCCAATTCTATGAGCCCCAAAAGAAGGTGCCCCTATTCCTCATTATCTCCAAATGGACGGAAGGCATTTAAAAGGTGTGTGATCACTTTAAAAGTGATGGCCAGAACTCCCTTTGGAGTTCAATTATGCTTGTCACACCCTGGCTCCTGGCTCCGCCCCCAATTTCTCGTGGCTCCAGAGAGAGCCAATTTGTTGTAGTGGTGAAGTGTGCGGACTCTTATCTGGGAGAACCAGGTTTGATTCCCCACTCTTCCACTTGCAACAGCTGGAATGGCCTGGGGTCAGCCATAGCTCTTGCAGGAGTTGTCCTTGAAAGGGCAGCTGCTGTGAGAGCTCTCTCAGCCCCACCCACCTCACAGGGAGTCTGTTGTGGGGGGAGAAGATATAGGAGATTGTAAGCCGCTCTGAGTCTCTGATTCAGAGAGACAGGCGAGGTATAAATCTGCAGTCTTCTTCTTCGTCTTCCATCACCTCCAACATCTCCTGGCTCCACCCCAAAAGACCCCAGACATTTCTTGAATTGGATCTGGCAACCCTACTGCTTCCCAAGTGTTGTCCTCTTTGCATTGCCTCTCCAGTGCCAACCGAGATGGGAGGTATAATATAGTGGGTTCAATGCATGGAAGAGGCGAGGGGGTGGCGAAGCATCAGCTCTTTATTGATTACAGTATCCTGAGGCATACCCATAAGACTGCTGGACCGGGCCCTCAGGGCCAAATATATACACACCCCTGTTCCCACGCAAGCGTTTGATTGGTCCATTCAGACCAGTAGGGGGCCCTTGATTGGAGCAGGGCAGCAGGGTTTTGGATCCTGCTGCCCATTGTTCCCACGTCCCCAAGCTCTGGCCATCTGGCTCCAATGAGCCAGGCAGGAACATGCATTCAGTTCTCACTTGAGTCCGCATACATTAGAAGAAGAAGAAGAAGATATTGGATTTATCTCCCGCCCTCCACTCCGAAGAGTCTCAGAGCGGCTCACAGTCTCCTTTACCTTCCTCCCCCACAACAGACACCCTGTGAGGTAGATGAAGATATTGGATTTATATCCCGCCCTCCACTCCGAAGAGTCTCAGAGCGGCTCACAGTCTCCTTTACCTTCCTCCCCCACAACAGACACCCTGTGAGGTAGATGAAGATATTGGATTTATAGCCTGCCCTCCACTCTGAAGAGTCTCAGAGCGGGTCACAATCTCCCTTCCCTTCCTCCCCCACAACAGGCACCCTGTGAGGTAGATGAAGATATTGGATTTCTATCCCGCCCTCCACTCCGAAGAGTCTCAGAGCGGCTCACAATCTCCTTTACCTTCCTCCCCCACAACAGACACCCTGTGAGGTGGGTGGGGCTGGAGAGGGCTCTCCCAGCAGCTGCCCTTTCAAGGACAACCTCTGCCAGAGCTATGGCTGACCCAAGGCCATGCTAGTAGGTGCAAGTGGAGGAGTGGGGAATCAAACCCGGTTCTCCCACATAAGAGTCCGCACACTTAACCACTACACCAAACATTACAGGAGGCCGGTGTCCTCCTTGGTTGAACTGACACTTGCTTGACTCAGTCCCCATTCTAGAATGTCTGAAAGAAATCCTTCTTCTGTAATCCTCCACATTAAAACTGCATGATATCCCGGCGAGGGGAAGAGCACAGGGGAGTTAAACGAAAGCAAAGTTAGAGGGTTTTCCTCATAAAACCAGATCTTCCTTGACACTTTTAGTCAATGCAAAAATAATTGTGGAACTATAAAAGGTTTTTTATGGCCAATTATTCTTGTCTTAGTAAGTACCTATAATCATAACTGCCTCTGGAAAAAAAAAAAAAAAGCAAAAGTAATAATCCCCCGCAGACAAGACTCAAACTTTCCCTCCAGGATTATAAGGCGAGAGCAAATGGTTTCTCATGCATGCATAAAATATATGAATATTGAGACAGAACTGGCGTTAAGGTCAGGGAGTTTGACATCTTTTTATTTTCTCGCCCACTTTCGAGAAAATATACAATTCATCCTGATTGGGCCGCTGACACCCGACGGATTTGCATCGCTGCCGCCTGAGAAATGTCTATACGTGTGTTAATGCCTTCGATATTACAAGCTCAGGTAAAAGCTTCTGTATGAGAACCGAAAGGTGGAAAGTGTAACATAAGAGATTAAGATGACACTGGAAAGCGTCAAAAGGAGATGCCATTCTTCAGTTAGTGGGAAGGGATAAAAAACACTGGGTAAATCCAGACCAAGGAAATCAGCGTTGGAGGGAGTAATGGATGCAGATTTTTCCCTCGCTGAGAGTGAACAGGCCTTCCACCAAGTCCTCCCCACAGTGAGGCTGATTCCGCACTAACCTTGCTCCGCGCCAGGCTTCCATTTCTCTCCGGAGCAAGCTAGTGGTTTCTCACCAGCTGTTCCACGTCTGCATTTTGTGCCAGGGCAACCCGTAACGTGCCACACCGCAGCATAAACCTGGTTTTTTTTGTGTGTGTTTTTTCAGATTTACGCTGCAGAACAGCAAATCACGGGTTGCCCCAGTGCAAAATGGCAGTGCGGAGCAGCTGCTGCAAAAATTGCTAGAGGAACAGAAGCCTGGCGCAGAGTACGGTTAGTGTGGAATCAGCCTGAGATGCCATTAAAAAAGTAAAAGTAGTCCCCTGGGCAAGCACCAGTCATTTCCGACTCTGGGGTTACATTGCATCATGACGTTTTCATGGCAGACTTTTTGCCCTTGCCTTCCCCAGTCATCTACAATCCCCCCCCCCCCCCCAGGAAGCTGGATACTCCTTTTACTGACCTCAGAAGGATGGAAGGCTGAGTCAACCTTGAGCCGGCTACCTGAACCCAGCTTCCACCAGGATTGAACTCAGGTTGCGAGCAGAGTGTCAAGATCGACTAATAAAGACTTAAGACTGGGGGATCCCGGCCTAGCAATAGGCCCTGTTAAAATCATAATGGATTCACTGCTGCTAATATTTTACCTTTGTTGCTTCCCTTCCCCCCTTTGTTCTTATTTTGATTTGTAACTGGTGTGAAGGAACTAGTTGGCGCCTTCTCAGGGCCTGAGGTGGGAGGAAGCCCTGCATAACAATCCAAGGACACTGGCTAGCTATCACCTGGGAAGTACCTTGTAGTTGTGTGTGAATGTTCCCTCATGTAACCCCCCCCCCCATAGGAATGCTTTTGAAATGTATCTTAAAACCCATGTATCAATGTATTGGTTTCATTCTTAGCAAGCTAGAGACTTGTGCCAGAGTACCGGTTATCAATAAATGAACTCTTAGTATCAACTTTGACTCATTCTTGAATCCATCGTCTTGACACAGAGAGCTCAGACTGTAGTACTGCAGCTTTACCACTGCGCTACGGACCTCCTAAGATGCCATTACCTCTATGAAATCCCCAGCGAGAGCCATGGGATCTTTCATCCACCCCTTTATAGGAGGCAACACAATGTGTTTGGAGGATCCATTGCAAGCGTCTTCCTACAATGTTACACAGGGAATGCCTCCAAATGTCTGAAGCACCTCCTGCTCCAATATGGCAGAGGAAGGACTGTATTGGCTATGGTTGCCAACTCCAGGTTGAAAATAATTGGAGAGTGGGGGGCGGAGCCTGTGGAGGAGAGGGAGCACAGCAAAGATGTGACACCAGGGAGTCTACCTTCTGGAGCTGCCATTTTCTCCAGGATGCCTGTAGCTAGAAACATAGAATCCTGGAGAAAAAGGGACCTCCAGGGTCATCTAGTCCAATCCCCTGCACAATGCAGGAAACTCACAAAGACCTCCCTCTAAATTCACAGGATCTGCATTGCTGTCAGATGGCCATCTAGCCTCTGTTTAAAAACCTCCAAGGAAGGAGAGCCCACCACCTCCCGAGGAAGCCTGTTTCACAGAGGAACCGCTCTAGCGGTCAGGAAGTTCTTCCTAATGTTGAGCCGGAAACTCTTTTGATTTAACTTCAACCCGTTGGTTCTGGTCCTGCCTTCTGGGGCCACAGAAAACAATTCCACTCCATCCTCTCCATGACAGCCCTTCAAGTACTTAAAGATGGTGATCGTATCACCTCTCAGCCACCTCCTCTCCAGGCTAAACATCCACCTTTCCTCATAGGACTTGGTCTCCAGACCCCTCACCGTCTTCGTCACCCTCCTCTGAACCCATTCCAGCTCGTCTATATCCTTCTTGAAATGTGACTTATGATTACAGGCAGGGTTTGTTTTGTAGAAAAAGCCCAGCTGGAACTCATTCACATATTAGTCCACACCCCCTGATATCACCATTGTTTTGCTTGGGGTTTTTTTTTTTTTTAGAAAAAGCCCAGCAGGGGGCTTATTTGCATATTAGGCCACACACCCCTGACGCCAAGCCAGACGGAAGTGTGTTCCTGCTCAAAAAAAGCCCTGATTACAGGAGATCTCAAGGCCCTACCTCGTGGCTATCGCCCAAACAATCAGCTCTGATTCCAGAAAGAAGTGACTGGGCACCAAGATGCACACTTATGGGCACTTTTGCAGCCTCAGCTACCCCGATGAGGATCACTCAAGTACAATACAAGTAAAAAAATGTGCTTTTTAAAAGTTATGTTGCCTTTTAAACTGTTCGCTGCCCTTGAAGGCCCTAATCGAGTGGAAATGGGGGGTACAAATGTTTCAAATTATTATCATTAGGGTTATTTTTTGGGGGGCAGCAGGGACTCCTTTGCATATTAGACCACACACGCCTGATGTAGCCAATCCTCCTGGAGCTTATAGTAGACCCTGCTGCAAAACAACAACAACAACAGCCACAAAAACCTGATTCTCATCATTATTTATGAATTGTCACATTCTAACTGGTAGAGGGTATTTTGCAACTGGAGATCTAGCCAAGTTCTTGGGAATTGCAGATGTGACTTTGAAGGATTCTTGCTGTTCAAAATAACACTATTAGGGTTTGTAGAATCTTTCGGGATCAAGTGCCGTGTTCTACTGGGGAAAGTTTTCCTTCCAGACGTTTCGTTCTCAGCTGCGGAGAACATCCTCAGTGGCGTTGCAGCCGGAGCAGGCGCTCAGACCTTCTTGGCTGCTGTGCATTGCTAACACTGTCAAAATAACACTGTCTTGTGGAGCTAAGCTGAACGCCCAGAATGCCCAGGTGTCTCCCAGGACCTCCAGTCACTGCTCCAGGGGTTCAAATGACATCTGGTATGATGGTCCCTTCCAACTCTTTGATTTTATGATTCTTCTAGAGGCGCTTTAACTCTATTTGTAGGTCTTGGTATATTGTGGTATTCACTTGCTCTTTCTGAGAACCAGTTTGGTGTAGTGGTGAAGTATGTGAACTCTTATCTGGGAGAACCGGGTTTGATTCCCCACTCCTCCACTTGCACCTGCTGGAATGGCCTTGGGTCAGCCAGAGCTCTTGTCGGAGTTGTCCTTGAAAGGGCAGCTGCTGTGAGAGCCCTCTCCAGCCCCACCCACCTCACAGGCGGGGGGGGGCTGGAGAGGGCTGTGGGGGGGTGGGGAGGGAAAGGAGATTGTGACCGCTCGGAGACTCTGAGATTCAGAGTATAGGGTGGGATATAAATCCAATATCATCATCATCCTTTGGTAGTGAAGAGCAGTTTATAAATCCAATCTCGTCCTTGTCCTCCTCCTCCTCTTCTTTTTCTTTCTGGGGTGGCTTTTTAAAAACCAAGAGACTGCCATGGCAGGATCAGTGATCCAAGCCCTGTTTCACATTTGATGATGGTGATGATGATGATGATGATGATATAGCACAGGGGTCCTCAAACTACGGCCCGCGGGCCAGATGCGGCCCGCTGAGGACGTTTATGCGGCCCGCCGGGTTATGGCAAAATCAGACCGGAAGTGACATTCGACCTAAACTCGTGTTAGCAACGCACACTTCCGGCACTGGGCTGAGGCGGCGGAGACAGAGTGTGAGGTGATACCGAGGTGAGGTGAGTTCCCAGGCCGGGGTGTGTGGTGTGGGGAAGGGAGAGAGATGCAGAAGACGGAGAACTGACGGCCCGCGGCCTTGTACAGTAACGGCAGTCCGGCCCTCCAACAGTCTGAGGGACAGTGAACTGGCCCCCTATTTAAAAAGTTTGAGGACCCCTGATATAGCACATTGGGGAAACCATGCAAAGTCCCCCTCCCAGATGTAGTCCACCGGGCTCTGCCTAAAGTCTTCTCGATGCACTTGTTCAGTCGTTTAGTCCCTCCCAAGTTAAATAAACTTTCCTGAGATTACTTCTCTTATCCCTGTCAAGGATCTTTCACCCTGAGGTTGTAGAGGCTGAGTGGATGATCAATTCATTGCCAGCCGGTGCTGTAATTTAACTTGCTGTGTCTGACAGGAGATGGGGGAATGGCTAAACAGAGGCTTTGCTTGTAATCTTCTTATCATCTTATCCTGGAGAGGTTTGGAGAGGAGGAGGAGGAAGCCTTTTCCAGCCCCGACTTGGAGTCGAGGGTTGCCGCAAAGGGGGGAAAATAGTCTTCCCAGGTGTCTGAAATAGAAACACTGGAACACTCCCTGTCTGCTGACTGACTAGCAAAGCTTTAAGATCATTCATGACGTCACAGTCCTGGCTAACATAGAATCATAGAGTTGGAAGGGACCTCCAGGGTCATCTAGTCCAACCCCCTGCACAATGCAGGAAACTCACAAACACCTTCCCCTAAATTCACAGGATCTTCATCGCTGTCAGATGGCCATCTAGCCTCTGTTGAAAAATCTCCAAGGAAGGAGAGCCAACCACCTCCTGAGGAAGCCTGTTCCACTGAGGAATCACTCTAACAGTCAGGAAGTTCTTTCTAATGTTGAGCCAGAAACTCTTTTGATTTAATTTCAACCCATTGGTTCTGGTCTTTACTTCTGGGCCACAGAAAACAATTCTGCACCATTTTCTCTATGATAGCCCTTCAAGTACTTGAAGATGGTGATCATATCACCTCTCAGCCACCTTCTCTCCAGGCTAAATATGCCCAGTTCCTTCAACCTTTCTTCATAGGACTTGGTCTCCAGACCCCTCACCATCTTTGTTGCCCTCTTCTGGACCTCTGGACATCTTTGGCTTGATTGTCTACAGGGGTTTGCTTAGATCTAGGCCTGCCCAGCCTCTTGTTATGGTGGGAGGCCTCTCGCTGGCAGGTTTTGAAGGCAGGAGGGAGGGGGGGAATAAAATAGTCCCATCACTGACGTGGTTATGTCACTTCCAGGTACAACCTGGAAGTGACAAAAGGAAACGCCAGAAACTCTATGAAAAATTCCTGGGCTTGGACACTTCTCCCTGTCACAACACAAGGAGCAAAGTTGTCAGACATTGTAACTTACTCTTAATTGTACCTTGAGTAGATATGTTCCCTTGCTCTAACTAACGCCATTTTGTATGCTGTTACTAACCGTGAGAATAAAGATCTGCATTTCAAACAGAGAGAGACAGTTGCTAACCACAAAGGAGGAATTCCTCACTTGGCACCAGCAAGCGCCTTGAGCCTTTGAAGATGGCATGCCCCAAGGTAACCAGCGGGGTTCCTTCCCTGGGAAAGAGATAAGGGAGTATGGGAACAGACAACTGTCTCTCAGGGTGTGAGAATGGTTTTATTGTTTTGCTTTCATGTACTCTACAAAATACCAGGCATAGCCTTGGAATGTATCAAACTCAATCTGCTTCTATCCCAGACCGCTAGTTCTCAAATAAATGGATTAATTTTGAAACAAAATGGTTCGTTTTCATTTGAAGTTCCAAAAGTCTGACAAAAGTCTCCCCTCTCTCTGGAAACTGAAACAGAACAGTGTCTCTTCCTCATTGCAAAGAGCTAATCCCAGCTTTTTTCTTTGAGGGTGCTTCAGAAGAGCTTAGAAGGCATGACCTTTGTGCCTGCAGAGAGAAGTCCATTCAGGAACAGTCGCCACCATTGCAGGACATTCAGTTTGGTACTTCATAACATTTTGGCAGAACTTCTCAGCATTTTGTCAGTCATTTTTGTGGTGGCCCTCACTACCAACCGATTTCGCACTCAGCTTACCCCGCCGTCACGTTCCTCTTCTCTGCACAGCGTCCTCCCGATTTTCCACTATCTGCTCTGGAGCTACAGCAAACATCACGGTTTTCGCTGGACCAACGGAAACTGGTTTTTAGCGGTTTCCATTTGCCACGCAAACCCTGCGATATTTGTTGCCACTCCGGAGCAGATAGGGGGAAATCTGAAGGATGTTGCATGGAGAAGAGGAACGTGACAGTGGGGAAAGCTGAGTGCGAAATCGGTCACCCAATGAGGTGAAGGTGGCCAATGAGCTGATTGTCATTGGAACTCTTGGAGCAGTTAGAAGTCTCCAGAAACACCTGGGCATTCTGGACAGCGTGTGGACAGAAACACCTGGACAGCGTCCTCCCAATTTCCCACTATCTGCTCTGGAGCTACAGCAAACATCGCGGTTTTCGCTGGACGAATGGAAACTGGTTTTTAGCGGTTTCCATTTGCCACACAAACCCTGCGATATTTGTTGCCACTCTGGAGCAGATGGGGAAAATCTGATGTTGCATGGAGAAGAGGAACATGACAGTGGGGAAAGCTGAGTGCGAAATCGGTCACCCAATGAGGTGAAGGTGACCAATGAGCTGATTGTCATTGGAACTCTTGGAGCAGTTAGAAGTCTCCAGAAACACCTGGACATTCTGGGCATGGAGCAAATAACCCCAGCTCACCTCTGTAAGTCAGTGTTGCTTGGACTGGCAGGAATCCTCTGCAGTTCCCAAGAACTCGGCCATATCTTGAATTGCAGAACACCCTCTAACAGTCAAATCTGTGACAATACACAACAAACATAAGGCCTGTTCAGACGCACAGTTTAATCAGTTGTTGCTGCTGTTTCCTACTGGATTAAAAGTGGCTGATCAGACAGCAACATAGGCCTCCTGGTAGTCAATCCTTGTCGCCCCCTCCCAATCCTTCTCTGAACTGGATTATTTGTTACCCGCTCCTTTGCGGTGTTTTTTTCAGTTGTCCAGTTTCACCTCGTAGTTTTCTCCGTTAGGATAGTTCTGCTGCGAGATTAACCAACTTCCGGATGTCTGAAGGCTGTCCCAGAGCAAAAGGAGCCTTAGACATCCAGTTTACGCCGCCATTTTGTTTTTACTACTTAGCGATATGTGCATAATCACATAATGAGCTTTTTCCCACACAGCTTACCGCGGAGCGAAGTACCTCCTCACCGCGCAGCGTCTGCTCGGATTTCCCACCAACTGCTCCGTGGAAGCAGGAAGTGCCGGGCCTTTTGCATCACAAATGTAAATCGCTAAAACCCAGTTTACGTTAGTGACGCAAAAGCCGCGGATCTTCCTGCTTCTGCGGAGCAGTTGGTGGGAAATCCGAGCAGACGCTCCGCGGTGAGGAGGGACTTCGCTCCGCGGTAAGCTGTGTGGGAAAAAGCTCAGTGTTTTCTGATCTATGCACATATGCACATAGTGGCGGGGGGGGGGGGATAACTGCATGGTGCTGTCGTGTGGATGGCAGAAAATCGTTTCACCACAGAACGATTCGAATTGTAGTATGGCAGTCTGAACAATAATATCTGGAACAAAGATATTTGGAACAGAACCAGGTCAGTTTAACACAGACTCAACACGCTGTGAGAACTGGGCCATAGTAAATCATTTTTCCTGTTTGTTTCCATTCCCACCTTTTCCATCAGTAGGTTCCTCAATCTTGTTAAAAGTTCTGCTTGACTTTTTTTATTATATATTTCTCCCCTGGTGGTTTCATTAAGAAATATGTCCGTCTGGAGGTTTTCATTTTCTGTTTTCCATCCAAACCTTTTCATACTGCTCAAGTATTCCAAAAAGTGGACTTTTCACTGAAAAGAGCCTCCTTGCCAAAGTCCAAACAAACAGGAAGCAGGGTCCCAGTTTTATATGCGCTCAAATGCAAAATACATCTCTGGGCTGGCATTTCTTTACTTCCCATTCAATTTGCGTGAGGGGTGAAGAGGGTGAGAAGAAAAGGCGGGGCAGGCACAAGAGACGTCATTCACACTGCGGCCACATGGGCGTCCCCGGGAGGAGGACGAGTCAAGCGATTTGGTTTTGTAGGATATTTGGATGTATTGGGGTGACGTGTGTGAGGGACCAAACAAATACACCATTTCGCACAGGGTGGAATCTTTGGCCACAACTGTGGTGGAGAAAGAAATCAAAACAGTTTGTTTATGCTGGCCCATTTTAATATTCTCCCATCAATGGTGCTATATGGGAGTTTTAAGGGAATTCCATATCCAGACAGGTTATGCCCATGTGGGATGAGGGCGACTGGGCCTGTAAAACAGAGCTCTCTTGACAGGCTTTCAGCGGACAAGCAATGAAAGTTAAACAACTAGTGTGATATGCTGGCTAACAAAGTTTAATAAAACCATTTGAAAACCTTCATATATTTTAATAATTCATATAGTAACAGAGGTCCAATTCGAACATTCCCATATTACCAAAAAAAAAAAAAAAGTCCAGTTTGGTGTAGTGGTTAAGTGTGCGGACTCTTATCTGGGAGAACCGGGTTTGATTCCCCACTCCTCCACTTGCACCTGCTGGAATGGCCTTGGGTCAGCCATAGCTCTGGCAGAGGTTGTCCTTGAAAGGGCAGCTGCTGTGAGAGCCCTCTCAGCTCCACCCCCCTCACAGGGTGTCTGTTGTGGGGGGAGAAGATATAGGAGATTGTGAGCCGCTCTGAGACTCTTCAGAGTGTAGGGCGGGATATAAATCCAATATCTTCTTCTTCTTATGAGCACCCAGATGTAAGCTCATTTTGTCAATAGACTTCCTCGGGAGTAATCCTTTCTATGTTTCTTCCAGGGTTAACAGCCTCTAGTACCAACCAAATGTTAATATTCTTCTGCAACATCTTCTCTCTCATTCACTCAATGACACTTAAGTGTACATATATATTTTATATAGGAGCTTGAGACAGTCCAAACTTATTCATTTAACCAGATTCACAAGCCTTCTGGAGTTTGCTGGCCTAGCTCGCCACAATATATTACTAAAAGCAAGCTTTTCTTTAGATGGTCAGTTGCTCTTATACTCTATAATTAATTGTACGTTTTAAATTTTAATTTCAAGCAAGTCATTCTTTTGACAGCAATTTAGCTCAAAGCCACTTAAGTGTATTTGAGGCTTTCAGCTGAGGCAGTAGACATCGCTTGTAACCGGCTTTCCCCCTTCATTCCATCCCAGAGCTGTAAGACCTGCTGAACCTGGACATTAGGCCGTGTCTGTGAGGCAGAAGTCGTCATTTTAGTCTCTACTATTATTTCGCAATTTTAGATTTTATATATCTTATATTGGTTTTTAACTGTTGATTGTTCTATGATGTAACCCGTCCTGAGTCTGTTCCATGGGAAGGGCGGGCTAAAAATCGGATCAAGTAACCAAATAAATTGAAGATAGCAATCGCATTTTCTTGCATTGTAAATTTTAACACAATCTTCGCGTTGCGTTTTTAAAGCCTTTTCTGCAGCTGTTAGAGGGTCGATCTGATTCTTGTAAGGCCTTCCGACTTTTAACCTCAAATAAGGGCAAAATCAGAGTCAACTCTGCAGCAAAATTCCTCTACTCTGCTTTTAGGAGATGTTCCTTTTGTCCATAGATTCTATTGCAATCCATTTGAATCATGCTGTTATGTCAACAAGAAGAAGATATTGGATTTATATCCCGCCCTCCACTCCAAAGAGTCCCAGAGCGGCTCACAATCTCCTTTACCTTCCTCCCCCACAATAGGTACCCTGTGAGGTGGGTGGGGCTGAGAGGGCTCTCACAGCAGCTGCCCTTTCAAGGACAACCTCTGCCAGAGCTATGGCTGACCCAAGGGCATTCCAGCAGGTGCAAGTGGAGGAGTGGGGAATCAAACCCGGTTCTCCCAGATAAGAGACCACACACTTAACCACTACACCAAACTGGCTCTCCAAAGGTGATGAGGATGAAGAAGAAGAAGAAGAAATCAAAACAGTTATTCGTAGGTCATATTATTTTGAATCTGAAATTCAAAATTGTCCCTCCTAGAGAAGGCAATAATTGGGTATGGCCTTTCACAGCTCTAGCCTATGTCTGACAAGAAGCAACAAGAAGAAATCCAGATGAAGCTGGTAAAAACAAAAATAAAAGAGGAACGAGTCGGGATTTTAGAGTTATCCACCAAGCTATTAAGCAGCAGCAAAGTCCTGAGAAGCAAACCATCCACGCGCTGCCTTCAAGTTTCCCCTCGCAGTCCGGCTTTCGAGTTGAGACTCCTGTCGGAGCGCATGGAATTAATTAATGCTGCGTTTAAAAGGGCTATTAAGGGGGACTTCCAACTCCTTTACTGTCTGAAGGCTATTTCTCACAGTTGTTATTTATTAGACCCAAGTTGTAAAATGGTCTGTAAGAATTACAGTAGACTGAGGCGATTAGCAAAGGGCATGGTGGGTGTTCGTGGTTCAGGCTTTAGCCGATCCTGGTCAAAGGGGCATGAATACATCGCTGAGAGAGAATCCCAATCCTTTGAGAGGAATATGATGAAGACAAGAACATTCTGCTAGGTGAGACTTGTGGCGTCTGGGAAATATGCACTGGCACGCTCCTTGGCACCCTTAGGCACTGATTTGGGAACCACTGTTTTCAGGTTTTATACGATGTTTTGTTGTTCTTCAACAACTAACTAAGCTTTAGAGTTGAGGTGGAGAAAAAGCTCTCCCCCATCCATCGCCCATCCGGCTTTAACACTTTGTCATGATAGAACTAACTTTAGAACATAAGAGAAGCCATGTTGGATCAGGCCAATGGCCCATCCAGTCCAACACTCTCTCGCACAGTGTCCAAGAAACCAGGTGCCATCAGGAGGTCCACCAGTGGGTCCAAGACACTAGAAGCCCACCCATTGTCCCCCCCCCAAAAAAAATCAAGAATACAGAGCATCACTGCCCCTGACAGAAAGTTCCAACAATAAGCTGTGGCTAATAGCCACTGATGGACCTCTGCTCCATATGTTGATCCAATCCCCTCTTGAAGCTGGCTATGCTTGTAGCCGCCACCACCTCCCGTGGCAGTGAATTCCATGTGTTAATTCCATGTGTTAATTCCATGTGTTAATTCCATGTTCACCTTTGGGTGAAGAAGGACTTCCTTTTATCTGTTCTGACCTGACGGCTCCACAATTTCATTGAATGCCCACGAGTTCTTGCATTGTGAGAAAGGGAGAAAAGTCCTTCTTTCTCTACCTTCTCTATCCCACGCATAATTTTGTAGACCTCTATCATGTCACCCCTCAGTCGACATTTCTCCAAGCTAAAGAGCCCCAAGCGTTTTGACCTTTCTTCATAGGGAAAGTGTTCCAGTCCTTTAAAGCAATTTAAAAACCTGGCCTGTAAAGCAAGAAGGACATGGGGCAAAATAGGGTTTCCTTTTTTTGCTTAAATTATCCAGGACTGCCACTAACTCAAATTCTGCAAGACGCAAGTGCAGACAGACCATAGCCTGCCCTGTCAGTTCCTCCATGCTTGGTCTCTGTAATTCATTAGACCAAGAAATCAAACTCACACCCTAAATAAGCTACAGCTGCCACCGGTGGTGGCGGCAGCTGCTAATGAGGGAAAATGGAAAGCACAATCAGATTAATTGGCACGCATGGGGTGGGGCAGGATGGAGGGAGGAGAGGAGAAAGCAGACGGTGGCCAGGTTTTCCAGCAGTCTACTTCGGGCTTGGAACCTGTGAGCTGCAATTCATTTGCTCTCACAATTCCAGCTCAGAGTTCTCTTTCAGAGATTCCCGGGTTTGACATTCTAGTCCCATATTTATATTTGATAACGTGTCATTCCGCCCCCCCCCCCCTAATTAGCCAATGTCACTTGGCAGAATTTGAAGGTACAAAACTGCCTTTTACCAAGTTTGGTGCAATGGTTAAGTGCACAGGCTCTTCTCTGAAAGAACCAGGTTTGATTCCCACTCCTCCACATATACCTGCTGATATCACCTTGGGTCAGCCACAAATTCTCTCAAAGCTGTTCTGCTCAGGACCAGTTCTGGGAAGAGCTCTCTCAGCACTACCTGCCTCACAGGGTGTCTGCTGTGGAGACGAGAAGGGAAAGGAGATTTGTAAGCCGCTCTGAGACTCCTTTGGCTAGCAAAGGGTAGGATATAGATCCAATCTCCTCCTCCTCCTCCTCCTCCTCCTCCTCCTCTTCTTCTTCTTCTTCTTCTTCTTCTTCTTCTTCTTCTTCTTCTTCTTCTTCTTCTTCTTCTTCTTCTTCTTCCTCTTCGACTTCTACTCCAAGCAGGGGGGGTTTTCCAGAGATGCAGGCAAGGGTTTTTTCCCAGTCCTGCTCTTTGAGATCACTGGTGATGGAACTTTGGACTTCTACATGCCATACCATTGAGTTGTGCTCCTTCTCCCAACAAGAACTTCCTGACCAAGCATGTTCAATATAGAACTGGTCTTTCCCAGTCTTACTCTTTGAGATCACTGGTGATGGAACCTTGGACTTCTACATGCCCTACTTTCGAGCTCCTCCTAACAAGAACTTCCTAACCAAGTGTGTTCAGTATAGGAAAGTTTGGAGGTTTTCAATTACTAGGCTAGGTGCTATTTTTCATAAGTGTTGGTAGAAAGAACAGGATGAATCCCACCCTTGTAACCATATTCTATGGAAGGTAGACAGTCCAAGAGAAGACAATGGAAAGGGCCAGTAAATGTGTAGCCGCTGCTTCCTTGGGAATCTTGTACCATGGTGTGTGTCCTATTTCTGTATGTCACTCCCCCTCTCCTATAGCACAAACAATATTCCAGTTTGCATACTGAAAGTCAACAACTGAGAGATGATAATGTCTGGTTATCTGTCCTGGGTCTAGTCTGAGGCCTTGTTTGACAAACTCACTGCCACAGGAGTTGGCGGCAGCTACAAGCATAGACAGCTTCATTTGGGGAGGGACGATGGCTCAGTGGTAGAGCATCTGCTTGGTAAGCAGAAGGTCCCAAGTTCAATCCCTGGCATCTCCAAAAATGGGTCCAGGCAAATAGGTGTGAAAAACCTCAGCTTGAGACCCTGGAGAGCTGCTGCCAGTCTGAATAGACAATACTGATTTTGATGGACCAAGGGTCTGATTCAGTATAAGGCAGCTTCATATGTCCATATGTTCAAGAGGGGATTGGAGAAACATATGAAGCAGAGGTCCATCAGTGGCTATTAGCCATAGTGTATTGAAAAACTCTCTTTCTCGGGCAGTGATGTTCTGTATTCTTGGTGCTTGAGAGGGGCAACAGTGGGAGGGCTTCTAGTGTCCTGGCCCCACTGATGGACCTCCTGATAGCACCTGTTTTGTTTTGTTGCTTTTTTTGCCACTGTGTGACACAGAGTGTTGACTGAGTGGGCCACTGGCCAGATCCAACATGGATTCTCTTAAGTTCTTAACTCCCAGGTCAACTGAGTGTTAGCTGGTCCTCCACAGCACTATCTCATTTGGACTTAAAGCAAACTTCAGCACATATGCCATAGTACAGAAATCTGAACAGGTCCAGAGGAGGGCGACGAAGATGGTGAGGGGACTGGAGACCAAGTCCTATGAAGAAAGATTGAAGGAGCTGGGCATGTTTAGCCTGGAGAGGAGGTGGCTGAGAGGTGATATTTGATACAGGTACTTGAAGGGCTGTCTTATAGAGGATGGTGTGAAATTGTTTTCTGTGGCCCCAGAAGGTAGGACCAGAACCAATGGGTTGAAATTAAATCAAAAGAGTTTCTGGCTCAACATTAAAAAGAACTTCCTGACCAAAATTGCCAAAGTCTTTTTTTGAATTAGTAAAACAGGAAAATTTGGAGGACATATGGAGAAAGTTTAACCCTGAAGTGCGGGACTATACTTTTTTTTCTGCAAGACATAAGACATTTTCTAGAATTGACATGCTATGGGGAACCAGAGATTTAGGCCTCATAACAAGAAAGATAGAGATTTTGCCTAAAATTGGCACTGACCATAACCCAATAATGTGGATTACAAAACTGTCCAAAAGATTGAGAAGATGGAGATTGAATGAAGACTTGCTACAGAACAAAGAAACAGTGACTTTCCTAGGAAAAGAAACTAAAGAATTTTTCCAAGTGAATGATAAAGAAGATATCGATTTTCAGACGGTCTGGGATGCTTATAAAGCAGTAATGAGAGGGTTGCTGATTACTTTGAACAATAAAGATAAAAGGGAAAAAGAAAAACAACTACTGGATATTCAAAATGAAATAAAGAAAAAAGAAAGAGAGCTGAGGAAAAGACCAGGGAAAAAGAAAATTCTAAGGGAAATTTCAATATTGCAAACTCAATTAAGACATTTATTAAACAAAGAAGTAGAATGGAATTTGAAAAGGCTCCAGCAAAAATCGTTTGAAGGAGCAAATAAGACGGGGAAATACTTGGCGTGGCAGCTGAAAAAAAAGAGGGAAAATAAAATAATTAATAGAATTGTGATAGATGAAAGAGACGTAGTTACTCAAGAGGGAATAAAAAGAGAATTTTTTAAGTATTATGCCAAGCTGTTTAAAGGTGCTGAAGTAAAGAGAAAAAAGATAGATGAATATCTACAGAAAATAAAAATTGAGCCATTAACTGAGAATATGAGAAAAATTTTGAATGACCCAATTGAAAAAAATAGAAATTGAGGCAGCAATCAACGTGATGAAAAATGATAAAGCTCCCGGGCCAGACGGTTATACAGCCAAGTATTTTAAAATGTTTAAAGATGAATTAATACCAAAATTACAGAAGCTGATGAATGCAATAAGAGTCAAAGGGAAGGTACCAAATACATGGAAAGAAGCTGTTATTTCTTTGATACCTAAAGAAGAAAGAGATGTTACAAATGTGAAAAATTACAGACCAATTTCACTTTTGAACAATGATTATAAAATATTTACAAGAATTCTGGCAGAACGTCTTAAGCAATATTTGATAAATTTTATAAAAGAGGACCAAGCCGGTTTTCTTCCCAAAAGACAAATAAGAGACAATATTAGAACTGTTGTAAATATTGTAGAATATTATGAAAGACATCCAGAAAAGGAAGTAGCGCTATTCTTTGCGGATGCAGAAAAAGCATTTGACAATTTAAATTGGGACTTTATGTTTGCAGTGATGGAAAAAATGGAGCTTGGAGAAAGTTTTATAAGAATGATAAAGGCAATATATTCTGAACAAAGTGCAAGGCTGTGCATCAACGCAGATCTTACAGATGAAATGAAAATTAGTAAAGGTACCAGACAAGGCTGCCCGCTTTCGCCATTGCTGTTTATAATGACTCTTGAAATTTTACTAATGCAGATTCAAGAAGAAAAAGATTTAGAAGGACTACAAATAAAAGGATTTACCTATAAATACAGAGCATTTGCAGATGATATAATGTTTATAAATGAAAATCCTTTACAAGTTACACCTTTGTTGTTAATGAGAATACAAGAGTTTGGGGAGTTGGCGGGACTTTATATAAACAAAGAAAAATCAAAAATCTTATGTAAGAATATGCAGAAAAATAGACAACAAGAACTACAAAGACTAACGGGTTGTGAAGTTACCTCTAAGGTAAAATCCCTAGGGGTAGAGATAACAATGAAAAATATTGATTTGTTTAAGAACAATTATGAAAAGCTATGGCGTAAAATAGAAGAAGATATGCTAAAGTGGAACAAGCTCAATTTGTCACTGTTGGGTAGAATAGCTGCAGTAAAAATGAATATTTTACCAAGGATTATGTATCTGTTTCAAACCATCCCCATTGTGAAAGATGCTAAGCAATTTGATAAATGGCGAAGAAAAATTTCGGAATTCGTGTGGGCCGGGAGGAAACCTAGAATTAAAATGAAAGTCCTGATAGATGCGAAAGAGAGAGGTGGATTCCAATTACCAGATTTGAAACTGTATCATGAAGCAATTTGTTTAGTATGGTTAAAAGAATGGATAATGTTATTAAATAAAAAACTTCTAATGTTAGAAGGCCATGGAAAAAAATTCGGCTGGCATGCATATTTGTACTATGAAAAAAAGAAGATGGACGGTCTTTTCTCTCACCATTATATAAGGAGTAGCTTATTAAATGTGTGGATAAAGTACAAGAAATATGGTGATGAGAGGAGACCTTTATGGATAGTGCCGGCTGAAGTGATAAAGTTAACGGCCAAAACAGTCAAGGAAAAACAACTATCATACAACCAGTTACTAAAAATACAAAGCGGGAAAATAGAATTGAAAACTGCAGAAGAACTAAACTATAAATATGATTGGTTTCAAATGCAACAAATAAAAAGTTTGATGGAGAATGATATCAAAGCTGAAGGAATAAGGAAAGAACAAACAGAAATGGAAAGAGTTCTGCTTGGAGATAATGAGAAATTAATTTCAAAAGTGTACAAATTACTTTTACAATGGGCTACAGAAGATGAAGTAGTGAAATCTCAAATGATAAAATGGGCAATTAATGTAAATAAAGAAATAAAGATGGAATCTTGGGAATATCTGTGGAAAAATTCCATGAAACTCGCAACATGTCATAGTATTAAAGAGAACTGTTTTAAGATGATGTATAGATGGTATATGACTCCAAAAAAATTAGCAAAGATGAACAATAAGATGCCAGATAGGTGCTGGAAATGTAAAAAGCATGAAGGTTCTTTCTACCATATGTGGTGGACTTGTGAAAGAGCTAAAATGTTTTGGCAAATGATTCAACAAGAGATATCTAAGATCCTGGGATATGAATTCAATAAAGAGGCAGAGACTTTTCTGCTGGGATTACAAATGGAAAAATTTCCAAAAGAAGATAGAACATTAATATGGTACTTGCTCTCAGCTGCTAGGACATTGTATGCGCAGTTGTGGAAGCAAGAAAAAATACCAGAAAAATGGGACTGGATTATGAAAGTTATGTCATGGAGTGAAATGGACAAATTAACAAGAAAATTAAGAGACTGTGATTTAGAACTTTTTAACCAAGAGTGGAAGAAATTCAGAAGATATGTAGAGAAAGAGTGGAAAATAAAAGGACATTGGACAATTTTTGAGGATTAAGATTTTTAAGATAACAATATAACTCTTGAAGGGGGTTCTTCTTCCCTATGTTTCTTTTTTGTTTCGTTTTTTTTCTTGATAGTTAAGGGTACCTTTAATATCTGTTTTTTTAAAGAAAATAACACTGGCGGGGGTCAAGTAATTGGGGGAGGGGTGGGAGAAAGTAAGATGTGGGGTAGAATGATGGTCTTTTTCTTAATATATATTAAGCTTTTTATAAGTTGTAGTTATAGTTCTACTACCATATGTTACTAATAAAATTGTTTATTCACAAAAAAAAGAAATGGAGCCATATCAAACACGTGAGCCTCAGTCAACAGTTTGAAAAGAGAATTCTATCCCCACACCCCATCACACCCTTTTCTTTTAAGAGCTCTGAACAAGACCAGAGTCAACAGCCCATCTGGGAAGTAGACTTCATTTATTGGCTGGGGCAGGATAACCACAATCGGCTCATGCTTCCTTTATGACATTGCCCATGAAAATGCTTCCCACTGATTTACATACTTGTCTTCACAATTTACTTGGAATCGACTCGCTCAACTCCTACTCGGAGCAAAGAATCTGGCAGGAAGAAGGTCTCAGAACCAAGGGACGCCTGAAACTTGGTTTATTGCAATGCTTGTAAAATAAGGAATGAACCCACAAATATATATTCCCCCCTTCTCGTTGGAATCTGCTATGAGAAATGCCAAGCCAGCTTGGCAGTGTTCTACGTTACGCTTCAGCCAAAGTCTCAATACTGGATTTCAGGGCTTTTTTTGTAGCAGGAACTCATTTGCATATTAGGCCACATACCCCTGATGTAGCCAGTCCTCCTGGAGCTTACAGGGCTCTTAGTACAGGGCCTACTGTAAGCTCCAGGAGGATTGGTTACATTAGGAGGGCTGTGGCCTAATATGCAAAGGAGGTCCTGCTATATAAAAAAAGCCCTGCTGGGTTCTAATTGTTTTGAGAATCACCATCCTGTCCAGTGTTCCCTCTAAGCTGAGATAGTGGGAGCTAGTTTATCATTTGTTAAGCCTCCAGCTCACACAATTTTGCCTTAGCTCAGGAAAAAAAATAATTTATGCAGTAGTTCTAGGGTTACCAAGTCCTATTCAAGAAATATCTGGGGACTTTGGGGGTGCAGCCAGGAGACTTTGGGGGTGGAACCAGGAGATTTTTGGGGGTGGAGCCAGGAGCAAGAGTGTGACAAGCATAACTGAACTCCAAAGGGAGTTCTGGCCATCACACTTAAAGGACTGCACATCTTTTAAATGCCTTCCCTCCAATGGTAATAATGAAAAATAGGGGTACCTTCTTTGGGGGCTCATAGAATTGGACCCCCTGGTCCATTTTTTTTTAAATTGGGGGGTATTTTGAGGAGAAGCACTGGATTTTACGCTGAAAATTTGGCACCTCTACCTCAAAAAACAGCCCCTCTGGAGTCCCAGATACCCACAGCAATTTTCTATTATACCCTTCGGGAATCAGTCTCCATAGGGAATAATGGAGTGCTCAGCAGACATTTCCCTCCCCACCCCCGCTTTCTGATGACCCTGAAGCGAGGGGAGGGTCTCCAAACTGGGGGATCCCCTGCCCCCAACTGGGGATTGGCAACTCTAAGTAGTTCACTACTTTAATGCCAGTAGCTCATGAAGAAGAATTTTTTGGTCACAAGACTCCGCAGCTTAGAGAGAGTGCCGTTCCTGTTCTGTTTCTGACTGATTTCCTGAAGAATCTCGACTCCTACTTCCCTGCCTAAAGTATAAATTCATATATCTGTTCATAAAGGCTTCTGGAGAAATGCTGTGTATGTTATTCACATTCTTTTTGGCACCCCTTTTGTTTCCTGAAATGTTTTACCTTTACCAAGAAGAACCTTGGATTTCGCTTTCAAGGAAATGCAAGTGAAAAAATTAGGGGCGTTTTCGCACAGGGCTTACCCCGGAGCGATGTCCCTCTTCACCGTGCAGTGTCTGCGCGGATTTCGCACCAACTGCTCTGCAGAACCCGGAAGAGCTGCGTAGTGCCGCGGCTTTTGCATCGCAAATGTAAACCGCCAAAAACCAACTTTACATTTGCGACGCAAAAGCCGCGGCTCTTTGCGGCTCTTTGCGGCTCTTCCGGTTTCTGCAGAGCAGTTGGTGCAAAATCCGCGCAGACGCTGCGCGGTGAAGAGGGACGTCGCTCCGGGGTAAGCCCTGTGCGAAAACGCCCTAGGTTTCTAAAAAAAAATCAGTGAGAAATTTCATTAACTTAATCAAAGGGTTTCTTTTAATTATTATTATAAGGAGGATGCCCTGAATTAATTTTAAACATTGCCAAAAGTTCACTAGTAATATTAGTCAGAGGCAGCCTGAAATTAAACTTTTTTTTTTTTTTGCATAATCTAGTTGCATATAAACTTGTCCATTGAATAGTAGGTGCAGCTGCACCACAATCCCTGGATTAGGAGAGCGGGCAGCCAGCGAGCCACCAGGAGCTCTGCCACACCCCCAGCAGCCCTCATTAACCCCTGGAGAAGCCCCACACCCTTTCTCCACTTCTTATGTGATTTTCAGTGGTGGGTGGTTTGCTGGCCATTTGACTGAGAGGGGAAGAGGCCAAGGAGAGCCCCAGGGGAGTGAGGCCTGCTTGGGCTGGCTGGATCTCTAGCCAGCCCAAGCAGGCCCCACTAGCCCAGGGCTCTCCTTTCTTGCCTCGGGTTGCTTTTGACTAGGGTGGATGGGTGGCATATGCTAATGAGCTATGCTAATGTGCTCTGCCACCTATTTTTCTACAAAAGTCCTGATGTGCTAGCAAACTCCGGTAGCTTCAGAAGAGTCTCGAGAGGGAAGGCAATTGTTGCTGATGCTGTGTCATCACAGTCCTCCCCACCACTCTAGGAATTTCCCCCAATCTCCATAGTAAAGCAGATCGTGATTAAGGGAGATTCGTATGTCAATGACATCATTGCGTGATCTTAGGCAGTGCAGTGTGAGTCAGGCATTTTCCCTCCATAGAAAAAGAACTGGCAGCTCTTGGAAGCAGAGAGAGGGAGTGAGCAGCGAGCCTCCCCGTGTCAACTTTTGCATAACTTGTAGCAGCTAGGAATTCACAGAGTTGCATTGCATAGAATTATAGAATCAGAGTTTGAAGGGCCCATAGAGGCCATCTAGTCCAACTCTCTGCTCAATGTAGGATCAGCCTATAGCAGGGGTGATTAAACTGGCTTGGGAGCCACATGTGGCTTATTCAAAGATATTGTATGACTCTTGAAGCCCCCACCGCCAGCTGGATCTTATCCAAGCCAAGCTAGCCAACAGCTTTGAGAATGCATTTAAAATGGCTTTCTTTCTACCTCTGCCTCATTCATCAATTTCCTTCCTTCCTTCCTTCCTTCCTTCCTTCCTTCCTTCCTTCCTTCCTTCCTTCCTTCCTTCCTTCCTTCCTTCCTTCCTTCCTTCCTTCCTTCCTTCCTTCCTTCCCTCCCTCCCTCCCTCCCTCCCTCCCTCCCCCTCCCTCCCTCCCTCCCTCCCTCCCTCCTTCCTTCCTTCCTTCCTTCCTTCCTTCCTTCCTTCCTTCCTTCCTTCCCTCCCTCCCTCCCTCCCTCCCTCCTCGCTCTCTCCCTCCCTCCCTCCCTTCCAATTCCAATTCTAATAACCTTTAATGGCATAACAATAGTTTACAAAAAATGAATGAGCATACAATTTGCCCATATGTCAAGAAAAAACAATATAGATACATCAAACTGTAACAACAATTGATAATTAATAGCAACAAGGATAAAAAAGGACAATAATCTTAATCTTGAGTATCACAGACAACAAAAAGGATTAAACATTAAAAAAAAATCCCTTCAATGGCATAAAATTATGAAACAAAAGGAATAGGATCCAAAATGGGCGAAACCGAGTAAAAAAAATCACTCCCTCCCTTGTCTTGTGGCTCTCAAACATCTGAAGTTCATGTCTTGCGGCTCTCAAACATCTGACATTTATTCTATGTGGTTCTTACGCTAAGCAAATTTAGCCTGGAGAATCCCTGATCATTATTTTTCCAGCTGCTGCTTACAGACTGCCAGTGAGGGAGAGCTCACCGCCTCCTTTGATAGCTGATTCCACAGTTTGTTCCTAATATCCACCCCCCCCCCATTTCTTTCATATTTAGCCATGGTCGGGGGGGTGGGAATCGTCCCACCTATTTTCTTTGACCAATTCAAAGTGATCTAGTGTGCATGCATGTGAAAGCTCATATCCAGAATGAAACTGACATTATGAAACTTACGGAAACTTATATTCTGAATAAAACTTTGTGGGTCTTAAAGGTGCTGCTGGGCTCAAAAGTTGAACATATGAAGCTGCCTTCTACTGAATCAGACCCTCTGTCCATCAAAGTCAGTATTGTCTACTCAGACTGGCAGCGGCTCTCCAGGGTCTCAAGCAGAGGTTTTTCATGCCTACTTGCCTGGACCCTTTTGGGAGATGCCAGGGATTGAACCTGGGACCTTCTGCTTACCAAGCAGATGCTCTACCACTGAGCCACCCTCCCTCCCCTGCTCTCCAGGGTCTCAAGCGGAGGTTTTTCACGCCTACTTGCCTGGACCCTTTTTAATTGGAGATGCCGGGGATTGAACCTGCGACCTTCTGCTTACCAAGCAGATGCTCTACCACTGAGCCACCCTCCCTCCCCTGCTCTCCAGGGTCTCAAGCGGAGGTTTTTCACACCTATTTGCCTGGACCCTTTTTAGTTGGAGATGCCGGGGGTTGAACCTGGGACCTTCTGCTTACCAAGCAGATGCTCTGCCACTGAGTCACCATCCCTCTCCAACTTTGTTTTCTTGCTTCAGACCAACACGGCTACCCACTTGAATTTATCCCCATTTTCATGCCTTTCTTTTATGTGATTTTCGAAAAAGAAATCACGGGCCATTTTTATACCGCAAGATGCAAAAAGCAGGCACCAGTGTCAATGGCAAATTTTCAGTTGGATGTCAATCATGCGCATGGGGAAACCGCCAGCCATGTTTGAACTTTCCAATCAACCTGAACGACAAAATTCAATAACATCCCAAGAAGCGAATGTCCTTGCTTGAGGACCAATGTGCGCTCGCCTTGTGGAAAAGTGGCAGAGGAGATAAACTCGGTTGGGAACAGTCACACACCCCAGACAAAAGCAGCAGAAGAGAAGACCCTCGACAAAATTAATCTGCTGTGCCCCATAAGGAAATCCTCCGCTGACATTTGCCATTCCTGTCAGGCTTAATAAAGAGCTTTTAAAAAAAAAAAAAAAAAACCTAACCCTGTATTTGCCTATTCAACACTTCAGCCCTTCAGCTGATTTTGGAAATTATTTCTGATTTATGACTTTCTTTCTAACAGGTGTCGTCTGGCCTGTCAATTATCCCTCAAAGCAAATGCTAAGTGAATCCTGGCTGGGTAAAATTAACAATACGGTGGAAGGGCTGGGGGGGTGGGTGGGGAAAAAAAAAACATGTCGGCGCCTCCTTGTGAAGAAAAGAGAGGTTAATTCCACTAAGGATTTGACTTAACTGCTTCTGGGGATATTTATGGGCAATGGACGTGGGTGAGCGGTAGCGGGGGGGGAGAAAGATGCTGCAGATGGTAAAAAGGTTCAGGACCCCCTACCCCCGTCAGGTGCAGACCACCACACTAAAACAACAGACCTCATTACTACCACAAGGGCTCCTTCGGGCCTGCTGCCATTTGAAGCCTTTGGCTGATTAACTCGAGGGAGGCCACACTCGCTAGGGAGCTTAAAACACCTTGTTCCTTATTCCTCCCAATTTGACACAAGAATGAGCTTTGATCTGGGCTCATTACAGGCTCGCCATTTCTCTTCCTCCCCCTCCCCCTACCAACCGCTTACTGCAAGCAGATGGGGTGAGCAACTCAGACAACAGAAACAGGACTCCCGCCTGCCCTCTCACACACTCCCTACTGTTTCTGTTCTATTCAGGACCCTTTCAGCCCCAAAGTTCCTGTTGTGAGGAGAGGAAGGGAATGTGAGTTCTGAGGTAAAGAAAAGTGGGATATAAAAACAGCTTCTTCTTCCCCTCCTCCTCCTTCCTCTTTCTCCTCCTCTTCTTATTCTCCTAGATGCTCTGAGCCATAGCCCCCTATCTAACATTTCATAAGTACAGGTTTGGAACAGGAAATCATTTTCCAGAAATTATTTTGTCAATACATCTAGTCCCCCCCCCCAAAAAAAAATCCCAGCGTATCAGAGATTAGAAGCTTCTGAATTGCCAATATTTCTATATTAGTTGTCCTTGTCCTTGAAAGGGCAGCTGCTGTGAGAGCCTTCTCAGCCCCACCCTCTTCACAGAATGTCTGTTGTGGGGGGAGAAGATAAAGGATTGTAAACCGCTCTGAGTCTCTGATTCAGAGAGAAGAGCGGGGTATAAAACTGCAGTCATCATTGTCTATATTAGTTGTTTTGGAAGTCCATGCTCCTGTAAAGTTAGAAGCTATTCCCTTCAGCACTCCAATGTATGCTAATTTCCTCCCCCCCCCCCCATTCATACGGGGTGGGGGTGGGGGTGGAGAGTCAGATCAATTCCGCACTAGCAGTTGCTTTGCTCCCAGGCTTTTGCTTTCCCCAGCTCAAACAATCGATTCCCTGCCAGTTGCTGCAGGGGTGCATTTTGATCCGCAGCTCCCGCCAATTTCGCCTGCGGCTTCTGGAACTCTGAAAAACAAGAGCAGGAAGCCATGAGGGAAATTGGAAAGAGCCGTGGGTCAAAATGCACCTTGTAGAAACTGGTGGGAGATTGATCACTTGAGCCGGGGAAGGGAGGAGCCCAAAGGTGGAGCAACTGCGAGTGAGGTCTTATACTGGGAAAAGGAAAAATCCAGATCCAGCTCAGTCCTACAATACTCCACATTAATGACCCATTTGCTTTCACAAAAAAATGAAATTATGTGGATGACCAAATCTCCATTTGGATGGATAATTTCTAATTCCAGTACCAATAAAATCCTGCAATAGATGACTTCCCATCACCCTTGTCAGAACAGAATGTGAATCCAAATTCCTGGGCATCGGATTGTTTATACTTTTTCCATCTGGGATAGGAATCTTTTGTTGCAATTACATCATTTCTGTGTGTGTGTGTGTGTGTGTGTTTTAAAGAGAGAAAGTCTGGTTAGGTGTCAGAAACTATATAATTAAATGGCAAACGCTCAGGGCTATATTTGACCCAGTTGTGGGATACCCTGTTTTCTGCAGCCCCCAGGCGAGTAAACCACAAATAAATCCCATTTTAATGAAAGGAACCTTATTTTGTCTACAAAATGTTGAAAGTCTGGGACCATAACAAGTGTGCCGAGAATGGCAGGCTCCCAGAGTCCCGGCTGCCTGGTTTGCTCGCGTAACCTCATATAATCATACTTGAAACTGCATATGAACTTTTATCACAGACAGCTGGAGAGAAATGAGCAACGGGATTGCTGTGAAAACACGTCCAGGAACGGCAGGCTGTGCTTTGCCTGGTGCAATGGTTCTCTAAGCAAGCACCTTTAATTTCCATTTCTCTCTCTCTCTGTCTCATAAGAGAAGCCATGTTGGATCAGGCCAGTGGCCCATCCAGTCCAACACTCTGTGTCACATAAGAACATAAGAGAAGCCCTGTTGGATCAGGCCAATGGCCCCTCCAGTCCAACACTCTGTGTCACATAAGAACATAAGAGAAGCCATGTTGGATCAAGCCAATGGCCCCTCCAGTCCAACACTCTGTGTCACATAAGAATATAAGAGAAGCCATGTTGGATCAGGCCAGTGCCCCATCCAGTCCAACACTCTGTGTTACATAAGAACATAAGAGAAGCCCTGTTGGATCAGGCCAGTGGCCCATCCAGTCCAACACTCTGTGTCACATAAGAACATAAGAGAAGCCCTGTTGGATCAGGCCAGTGGCCCATCCAGTCCAACACTCTGTGTCACATAAGAGAAGCCATTTTGGATGAGGCCAGTGGCCCATCCAGTCCAACACTCTGCGTCACATAAGAACATAAGAGAAGCCCTGTTGGATCAGGCCAGCGGCCCATCCAGTCCAACACTCTGTGTCACATAAGAACATAAGAGAAGCCATGTTGGATCAGGCCAGTGGCCCATCCAGTCCAACACTCTGTATCTCATCTGATCCTATTATGCTGCATAGAGGAACTAGGCAAGGCTGCCCACTATCACCAGCCCTGTTTGCCCTTGCCTTTGAACTTCTTGCTGCAGCCATACGATCGGATCAAGAAATCTCTGGTGTTCACATTGGCTCTAACACTTTCAAAATAAGTCTGTTTGCAGATGACATGTTCATGTATTTAACCAACCCAGTCTCCTCACTTCCAAAGCTGGATTCTTTGCTTATGCACTTTAGCAACTCTTCAGGTCTCTCTATCAATCAATCCAAATCAACTCTGCTTCCACTTCACGTCTCATCCCCTATGGAAAGCTATATTCGACAAAATTATAAATACCACTGGGCAACAAAATGTTTATCCTACCTGGGCATTTGCATTCTGTGTGTTCTAAAAGACATCATTAAACTTAACCATCTCGTTACTTTTCAAGACGTTCAGCAGACCGTGCACAAATGGAACACATTGTCTCTTTCCTTTACTGATAGATTAAACTTTATCAAATCATTTTTGTTTCATAAATGGTTATTCTTGTTTCGCACAATACCGGTCAGTCCACCTCCAAAACTTATCGCATCCAGGCAGCGATCTCTAAACTCTTTTTCGTGGCAGAACAAAAAAAAACTAGGATCAGTTTTTCCATAACAAAACGGCATTCTACACAAGGAGGTCTGAACTACCCCAATCTTCTCAAATACTATAAATCGACATTGCTGTCAAACATTGTCCGAATGCTACAGTGTGATTTACGGGCAGACTGGACTAAAGCTCTAATTCCGCTTGTCTTTCCTAGATCTCTTGCAGAAACCATCTGGGCTGAGCCTCATATACGAACGAAATCACTTCAGCGTAATATATTTTTAAAATCTGATCTTCATATTTGGGACTCACTCAGGGACAAGCTGCACCCCAAATTATCTAGATACTCCGCCTTCCTTTTCCAGCACTGGTTCCCACCTGGTAATGATCTTAAAATAGCACAGTGCTGGAGGGCTGCTAACTTAACACGATTGAAAGACATTGCATCTGCTGAGGGTCTTTTATCAAAACAGAAACTTCTGTTAAACAATTTTATTTGGTAATATATGGTAAACATATCCAATACTAAAACAAATATTAATAAACACACTACCTCCCCCATACATTACACTTTCCCCACCTCCCCTCCCCCCAAAATTTTGACTTCCGCCAGTGCCATTATCTAAAATTCTATTATTAAAAGGTATGTTTAACTTTAAAAGAATCTTAATTAAAAAAGGAAATATATATCATTTTGCTGAGAAATAAACAAACACATTTCTTATACTTTATAAAGTCCCACCCAGTTATTATAGTTCATCTTCTTTCTTCTCCTAAAAATCTAAGTGGTATTCTCAAAAATTCTTTCCTGTTTCCTGTCCCACCCCGCACCCGCCAAACTCCTGTGTGGTCGGGTGTAGGATTTAGGGAGGTTGGCTTGTTCTTTTTCTTGAGCGAACGAGGAGGATCCCACGGAACTGTCCCACAAGCGGTCCGCTTTCCTCTATATTTAAAATTTGAATTCTATGTTAGAATCTCTGTATTGTAAGCCGCCCTGAGCCCACTTCGGTGGGGTAGGGCAGGATATAAATCAAATAAATAAATAATAAAATAAATAAATAAAAACCGCCCAATGTCCTTTTACTTTTCATTCTTTTTCTATATATCTTCTGAATTTATCCCAATCCCTTTTAAATCCCTCTAATTCATAGTCTTTCAAGATTCTTGTAAATTTATCCATTTCACTCCATGACATGACTTTTTACAATCCAGTCCCATTTTTCTGGTATTTTATCTTACTTCCATAACTGTGCATATAATGTCCTAGCAGCTGAAAGCAAGTCCCAGTTTACAGTTCTATCTTCTTTTGGAAATTTCTCCATTTGTAATCCCAATAGGAAAGTCTCTAGAGTTCTCTTAAGTTCATATCCCAAAGTTTTAGAGATTTCTTGTTGAATCATTTGCCAAAACTGTTTCGCTCTTTCACAAGTCCACCACATATGGTAGAAAGAACCTTCATGCTTTTTGCATTTCCAACATCTATTGTCAAAACAGAAACTTAAACAAGCTCTTCATAGTCCCATTTCATGGTTTTTGTACTTGCAACTTCAGCATGTGGTCTCAACTTTCAAACTAACTAAAATCATGACAGCCCAACTTTCTGATTTTGAATGTGTCCTTAAATACTCAGAGGGTATTAATCTCCAATAAGGGTTTAATCTCCAAAATCTATAACATTCTGATCCGTATTCAGTCTACATAGGCTTCCCCCTACCAATGCAAATGGAGTCAGGATTGTGGAGTAACACTTACTGAGGAAAACTGGTCAGAAATATGGTCTTCTAAACTATTGAGGAGTCCTCTAATACATACAAAACTACAATCCTTTAAGCTTCTGACATGATGGTACCTCACACCCAAGAAATTATCTGCAATGCCATCTAATCATTCATCATTATGCTGGAGGAAATGTGGAGAAGTAGGTACTTTCGCCCACTGCTGGTGGCAGTGTCCCATCATTAAAATTTACTCATATTCACCTAATTACTGGCTTTGCAATTCCATTTTCACCTCAATTACTTTTCTTAAACCTCTGGACTGGAATACAAATTCCTCGTCATAAACAAGATCTAATTTCAAGTCTCCTAGTAGCAGCCAGAACTGCAATTGCCTCATCGTGGAAATCTCCTCAAGCTCCTTCTCTCTCAAGCTGGTTTGCCAAAATCTGGGACATCCTTATCATGGAAAAAATCACTGCTCACATACTACACTCTGACATTTGCCCTAAAAACTCACATTTCCTAGGAAAATGGTCCTCATTTGTAGATTGTGTAGCAATTCATGATCTCTAACCATACAATTCAGAATATCTCAACTTACTCTATCTCTAATTCTTTTTCCCCCTTTTATAATATCTTCTTTCCTCCTCTGTTTCTTCTAGTCATGGTCTACATCTCGCACAAGGTGCATACTACTGTTGCAGAAGGTACACTTTATAGTAATAGTAATAGTTTATAGAATAGTAATAGCATTTACTATACTCTTTGCATTGATATTCTTTAAATTAGGTTTGTGTTTTAGGTTTTAAATTCCATAACTGATTGATTATGGCATCTTACATAACTTGATGTTAAACTACTTGCTAGGTTTCCTATCTTTTAATTTCTTTTTTATACATAAGGTGGCTGTTATGTTCTTGTCCAATACGGTTTACAGCTTGTTTATACATACTTCTTACTTAGCTATAGTCAATATTATTTACTGCACTGCAATGTTATTTACAATGTTATTTACATCCTTGTTCCTTTGCAATCTTGTTTGTTTTTTGTATTGGAAAACTCCAATAAAATGTTAATTACCAGTCCAACACTCAGTGTCACACAGTGCCACTGATGGATGTCTGCTCTATATGTTGATCCAATGGCCTCTTGAAGATAGGAACATAAGAGAAACCATGTTGGATCAGGCCAATGGCCCATTCAGTCCAACACTCTGAGTCACATAAGAACATAAGAGAAGCCATGTTGGATCAGGCCAAGGGCCCATCCAGTCCAACACTCTGTGTCACATAAGAACATAAGAGAAGCCCTGTTGGATCAGGCCAGTGGCCCATCCAGTCCAACACTCTGTGTCACATAAGAACATAAGAGAAGCCATGTTAGATCAGGCCAATGGCCCATTCAGTCCAACACTCTGTGTCACATAAGAACATAAGAGAAGCCATGTTGGATCAGGCCAAAGGCCCATCCAGTCCAACACTCTGTGTCACGCAGTGGCCAAACCCCCCAGGTGCCATCAGGAGGTTCATCAGTGGGGCCAGGACACTAGAAGCCCTCCCACTGTTGCCCCCCCTCCAAGCACCAAGAATACAGAGCATCACTGCCCCAGACAGAGAGTTCCAACAATATGCCGTGGCTAATAGCCACTGCTGGACCTCTGCTCCATGTTGATCCAATCCCCTCTCGAAGCTATGTTTGTAGCCGCTGCCACCCCCTGTGGCAGTGAATTCCATGTGGTAATCACCCTTTGCGTTAAGAAGTACTTCCTTTTATCCTTTCTAACCTGACTGCTCAGCAAATCCCATTTCTCCCTCCCTCTCTCTCTCTCTCTCTCTCTCTCTCTCTCAATATGCTTTTCTATTCAAGTGTTCTATGCCAGGGGTGATTTTGTAGAAAAAGAGGTGCCAGAGCTAAATTAGCACAACTCATTTGCATCACTCATTGGCACATACCACACCCCCCTGACATCACCAGAAGGTGTACTCAATTATGTCAGTTCAGCATCTACCTTAAAATGCTTCTTGAATTATAACTGTCATCCTAAAACCTCATTCCCATCCAGTGTTCCCTCTTAGTTGAATTAGCGTGAGCGAGCTCACAATTTTTTAGCCTCCAGCTCACACATTTTTGTCTCAGCTCAGGAAAAAAAAAATGGCCCCAGAGCAAACTAATTTATGCAGCAGCTCACAACTTTAATGCCAGTAGCTCACAAAGTGGAATTTTTGCTCACAAGACTCCACAGCTTAGAGGAAACATCATACTTTTAAAATTACTTTATCCTACGTGGCCACAATGGGATGAGGAAGATGGTCATCTGTCTATATGCTTTGGTTATTTTCCCATTTTTCGTGGTGAAAAATATGAGAAAGTTTTGTCAAATCTTAGAGTTCAGCAGAATTCTCACAGGGGTTTTGAACAATGGAGCCCAGAAGCAAGTTTTGGGGGTGGGGGTGGGGGCTAAGAAAGAGCACAATAACATTTAGAGATTCTGGAGCTCTGCTTCTGTGAGCTTCTGGCTAAAATGAGGCCTGCCTATTCCACAGAAGCTGAGAAAAGAGAAAGCCAGGCAGAAGAAGGGAGATACATTTCCAATGTAAAACGTTTCGAGTTACGGAACGAGGCAGCCAAAAGAACCAAAGCATTTCCTTTACTTCCAGGCTGCTTTTCAGCTGCAAAATGAAAGCAGGAAATTGACCCTGTGATCTAAGATCCAGCCGCCCAGGGGTCGTTTTGTAGAAAAATAGGTGGCAGAGCTCATTAGCATAACTCATTAGCACATGCCGCTGCCCCACAGCCAAAAGCAACCTGATGCAAGAAAGGACAGCTCCAGGCAAGCGAAGCCTTCTTAACCTAGCTAGAGATCCAACCAGCCCAAGCAGGCCTGCCTGGGGCTCTCCTGGGCCGCCCCCCCCCCCAGTCAAAAGTAGGCCTGCCAATCCCCAGGTCCCAGCGGGGGTTCTTCCACTTTCCCAGGCTCCTTCCCACCCTCAGTCAGCTGGCAGGCGGGGTGAAGCCCCGCCCCCAGAGGCCCATGTGCCTTTCCCCTTCCGGAGGCTTCAGTCTCCGATTGAAAGGCTTCCTCTTGGGATGGGGTGTCTGTGTTGCTTTGAAGAAGTTGGCAGCAACTCGTGAGTAGAGAGGCCAATCCCTCACTTCAGAGTCGCCAGAAAAGGGGGAGGGGAGGAACGTCTGCTGAGCACTTCATTATTCCCTATGTGGAGATCGATTCTTATAGGGTGTAATGGGGAATTGATCTGGAGGTTTCAGGGGCTCTGGGGGAGCTGTGCTTTGAGGTAGAGGCACCAAATTTTCAGTATAGTATCTAGTGCCTCTCCCCAAAGTACCCCCCAAGTTTCAAAAAGATTGGACCAGGGGGTCCAATTCTATGAGCCCCAAAAGAAGGTGCTCCTAGCCTTCATTATTTCCTATGGAAAGAAGACATTTAAAATGGTGTGCTGTCCCTTTAAATGTGTTGGCCAGAACTCCCTTTGGAGTTCAATTATGCTTGTCACATCCTTGTTCCTGTCTCCGCCCCAATGTCTCCTGTCTCCACCCCCAAAGTCCCCAGATAATTCTTGAATTGGACTCGGCAACCCTAGTCAAAAGGCCAGCAAGCCACCCACCATCCAGCCTCGCACTCCCAGACCGTACGCTCCACCCTCTTTGCTGCCTCCAGCCTGGGGCTTGCAAAGAGAGCGAGAGATGCAGAGCCGCCCATGAGCCGCCCCCCTCCTGGGAGAAGCTGGGCCTGCCGCTACCAGTTTCACTGCACATGACTCTCTCTAGCTGTGTTGGGGGGGGGGCAAGGTCTCCCATTGGGCTGTGTGAGAACACTCCTCCATGAAACGCAGCTGATGGCACTGTGCTGTTCTGTGTCAATATGTGGAAAGTAACCTACTGAATGGGTGATGTCATTTCTGGTGATATCAGGGGGTGTGCCCCAATATGCAAATGAGTTCCTGCTGGGCTTTTTCTATTTTTTTTTTAAACCCTGCTTGCAGCTATGTTGCACTAGGATCTTTGCAAGAAGCATGGCTTCCCGTTAGCCAAAAATCCACTGGGATCACAAACTAGGCAAGATCATGGAGAATGATGGAAAGATTCTTTGAGACTTCTGACTACAGATAAACACCTGGAGCATAACACCCTTTGTTGAAGAATTGTAGAAATAATGAGACACAGGATTTGGATCATAGAGTTGGAAGGGATCTCCAGGGTCATCTAGTCCAACCCCCTTCACAATGCAGAAAACTCACAAATATCTCCCCCTAAATTCACAGGATCTTCATCGCTGTCAGATGGCCACCTAGCCTCTGTTGAAAAACCTCCAAGGAAGGAGAGCCCACCACCTCCCGAGGAAGCCTGTTCCACTGAGGAACCACTCTAATGGTCAGGAAGTTCTTCCTAATGTTGAGCTGGAAACTCTTTTGATTTAATTTCAACCCATTGGTTCTGGTCCAACCTTCTGGGGCCACAAAAAAAAACAATTCTACACCACCCTTTGTATGACAGCCCTTCAAGTACTTGAAGATGGTGATTGTAAGACAGAACACAAAAGAAGGGGACAGCAAAAGATGAGATGGCTAGACAGCATTACTGATGTAACTAACATGAATTTGAGCAGACTTTGGAGGATGGTGGAAGATAGGAGGGCCTAGCGTGTTGTCCGTAGGTCAAAACCATGGGCTTGCAAAGAATCGGACTCGACTGTGCAGCTGAACAACAACAAGAGCAAAAAGGTAGAAACAGCAAAGGTTGGCACAAAGAAACAAAAGCCCTGACGCGACTAGCTATACATTCCCTTCCTCTAATCCCAAACAGACTCACCACCCCTTGGGTGAGGCATCCCTCCTGGTGTAGCCTTTCTCCAGCTCAACATTCCCAGAGAGAATCCACTTCCCTCTCTAGCTGGCCTTTTTCTTGTTTCCTCCCAGGTCCCACCCCCCTGTGCAAGTTTTCCCTCCCAAACTGCAGCCTACACCGTCAGAGGGACAGAAGGGATTCTGGGAAATGTGGGCCCTGCAGCTACTCTGACACAGGCTTTCCTGGAGCCTGTAGGCTTCACTAGACCTAGGATCATGACAGACGATATTGCAGACGTGAGGGTCCAAGGCCACGAAGGACTTTCAATTTGATAACCAAAACACTGTGATGATCGCCGACATTGTGCCCGTGAAGTGCTTTTTAAATGTGCTACGGAATTGCTAGGTATCGTTACTGTGATGCCGATAATTGATAGCAACTTACCTGGGTGAGCAAGGATGCATCTCTCCCCACATCCGCTCTTGTTCTGAAATGCCCTTTAAATGAAACAGCACCGATAACACCAATGGTCATTTTCTTTTTTTTTGTCTCCTGCAAGGATATGATATCCATTCATCTGTTCCACCTGAGCAGAGGGTATAGTTAGCTGTGCTGAATACCACTGAAGATAGGTTTCAATTTCCCAGGTGGTCGCAATGATATATTGACTTTCCCGGTGACCACTAACCTCTGGGTTTTATCACCCTGAGCCCTATCATTAGCGTGTTGCTCAATCTTGACATCCTACTGCAGCTCTCCTGGTGTGGCAGTGATTGTGTGGTGTGTAATGGCAGGTCTTCTTTGGGAAATAATGGGTATCAGCTCATGGACGGGTTACTGTATAGACCCTCAAACACCTTCAGCCGAGACGTCCCAGCTTTTGCATTCTTTCTCAGTTTACTCGTTCCCTCAGAGAAAAGCTTGAACATCCCCAGTGCATCTGAATGAATTTTTCAGAGACAGCATAGTGTGATGGCTGGAATGTTGGACGAAGATTTCAGACAATAAGATTGCCAGACCTAGTAACACCAGGACTTATTTAAGTTGGAGCTTGGGGGAAGCTATGTCATGCAGTGTGGCAACATGAACATATGAAGCTGCCTTATACTGAATCAGACCCTTGGTCCATCAAAGTCAGTCTTGTCTTCTCAGACTGGCAGCGGCTCTCCATGGTCTCAAGCTGAGGTTTTTCACACCAACTTGCCTGGACCCTTTTTGGAGATGCCAGGGATTGAACCTGGGACCTTCTGCTTACCAAGCAGATGCTCTACCATTGAGCCACCATTCCTCCCCTTAGACATATGAAGATATGAAGTTGTCTTCTACTGAATCAGACACTTGGTCCATCAAAGTCAGTATTGTCTTCTCAGACTGGCAGCGGCTCTCCAGGGTCTCAAGCTGAGGTTTTTCACACCTACTTGCCTGGACCCTTTTTGGAGATGCCAGGGATTGAACCCGGGACCTTCTGCCTACCAAGCCAATGCTCTACCACTGAGCCACTGATGCTCTACCACTGAGTCCCTCCCCTAAACATCCATTCCAGGTGAAAATGAGGAAGTGACTTCACTGTTTAGTGATGTTCTAGGAATTTCTCCAGTTTCTATGACAAAAGATCATAGAGATCAGGGGAGTTGCTTGAAGGGCGCGCAACGGAAGGGACTGCTAATGCCGGATAAAGAAACTCACTAGTCGCATGCACATCGTTGTGAGCATTGGTTCCAGATAATGTGAAGTGAATTGATCAAAATGAAGGTCTACAACCGAAACACGGCTGTTTAAATCTAGGAAATGTGTTATCATTTACACTTCATTATAAAGACATTGCCTCATCTGGAGAGCTACCGTTGGCCACCCCTGCCTTATGTGTTGAGTCTTCAATGTACTGCAAAGTAGCTTTTGACATCGCTGGCAACATCGTCATGCATCAGGAGAGGTCAAAGTGCACCTGCTCGGACTTTGCACTCCTTTGGAGTCTTTGCTCAGCATGGACTCTTTCATGATGAAAAATGGCAAATGCTTTATTGTAATTTTGATTTATAATTTTGGATATATACATTATATGTTACAAAACAGTATGAGATATTTCTTTAACAGTGAATCCTTAAAAAATTCTTTCTCCTGAGCAACTACAGCAGAGTCTAGGAAATTTCACTGAAATTGACTTTTTTTTTTTAGAACACGGGTCTCCCCTTTTTCCCAAATCTTATTGTTCAGCAAAATTCTCACAGGGGGTTTGAACAATGGAGCCCAGAAGCAAGTATTTGAGGGGGAGGGGGAATGCACAGGAACGCAGTTCCGGCTGGCTTGACATCAGAGGATGTGACCTAATATGCAAATAAGTTCCTGCTGGTCCTTTTCTACAAAAAAGCCCTGCTCAAAGCAATGGTGATGTCAGGGGTGTGGCCTAATATGCAAATGAGTTACTGCTGGACCTTTTCTACCAAAAAGCCCTGTTCAAAACAATGGTGACGTCAGGGGTGTGGCCTAATATGCAAATACATTCCTGCTGGACCTTTTCCACAAAAAGCCCTGTTCAAAACAATGGCAATGTCAGGGGTGTGGCCCAATATGCAAATGAATTCCTGCTGGACCTTTTCTACAAAAAAAGCCCTGTTCAGAACAATGGTGACGTCAGGGGTATGGCCTAATAAGCAAATGAGTTCCTGCTGGACCTTTTCTACAAAAAAGCCCTTTTCAAAACAATGGTGACGTCAGGGGTGTGGCCTAATATGCAAATACATTCCTGCTGGACCTTTTCCACAAAAAGCCCTGTTCAAAACAATGGTGATGTCAGGGGTGTGGCCTAATATGCAAATGAGTTCCTGCTGGACCTTTTCTACCAAAAAACCCTGTTCAAAACAATGGTGATGTCAGGGGTGTGGCCTAATATGCAAATGAGTTCCTGCAGGACTTTTTCTACCAAAAAAGCCCTGAATATAGCGCATACTAAACTTTCATCGCTCAGGTGAAGTGATTTATACATGGCGTTATTTCTATCACTGCTCAACCTTACACGGTGTTGTTTCTTGTTTTGTTGCTCCCACCTGGAGGTTGGCAACTCTAGATTTTCCGACCCAGGGAAGTGTGTAAGGCTGCTAGATGTATAGACACTGGCATGGAATTGTTTTCTGCTCATACTGGACTTGCTATTGGCTTTCACCAGGCTGTTAACTTTAATTTCATTCTGCATTAGCGCCTCTGTCCCATGTGATGGTTTTCTGATCCAGCGGCAAAGAATCCATTTGTAATTCAGATGGGCCCGGTTTATATTGGGGAGCCTTTTTTTGAAAATGGCTTTTCAGATCATCGCTGTCATATATATGTATAAAAAGGTTGAAAGTTATGATTTCTTCTACAAAAAATGATAAAAGTCAAGCTTCTTTCAGATGTCGACGGTTAAAATGCAGGACGGGGTATTTAAATGAAATCTGGAAGATCGGGATTATTGAATTATCGGTTTGCATTTCAGGTCAGGCAAGACTAGGAAAAGAGGCCCTTTTTTATTTAAATGGAGAGTTTAGTGGCTAAATGACTTTTCAAAGTCAGTCTGGGTTCCCTGTTTGTGAGGCTGTGCTTTTCCTTAAAAATTTCAGCTAGAGAAGGTGTGGACAAGTTGAAGCATTTTCAAAGTTCAAGATGCAGCCGGGCTTCGCTATTTTCTTTTCTTCGGCAATGTTCCCTCCAAGAGCAGAGATTTAGACTTTCAAGAAGAACTCTCATTCCTAGGGTTGCCAAGTCCAATTTAAGAAATATCTGGGGACTTTTGGGGTGGAGCCAGGAGACTTTGGGGGTGGAGCCAGGAGACATTAGGGGTGGAGTCAAGATCAAGGCTGTGACAAACATAATGGAACTCCAAAGGGAGTTCTGGCCATCACATTTAAAGGGACAGAACACCTTTTCAATGCCTTCCTTCCATAGGAAATAATGAAGGATAGGGGCACCTTCTTTTGGGGCTCATAGAACTGGACCCTCTGGTCCAATTGTTTTGAAACTTGGGGTATATTTTGGGGAGAGGCACTAGATGCTGTACTGAAAATTTGGTGCCTCTATCTCGAAAAACAGCCCCCCCCCAGAGCCCCAGATACCCGCAGATCAATTCTCCATTATTTTCTATGGGAATAAATCTCCCTAGGGAATAATGGAGTGCCCAGCAGACATTTTCCTCCCCTCCCCCCGCTTTTTGATGACCCTGAAGCGGGGGAAGGGCCTCCAAACTGGGGGATCCCCTGCCCCCACCTGGGGATTGGCAACCCTACTCATTCCCCAGGTAAAGTGGCAGCGGCTTCTATGTATGGTAAACGCCGTCACAGCACAACAGGGTGATTCATTTGTGGGGAGCCAAGATTTCTTTTGCTACTGTTCCAAGACATGCAGCTGAGGGTGGAAATTGGAGACTGCCCTACCCCCAGGTGGGGTCTGGAAGTCTTCTGGTATTACAACTGATCTCCAGGCAACACGAAGAGCTTAGCTCCCACGTAGAAAAGAGCTCCTCTGGAGGATGGACTGTATGGCAATATGCCCCACTCATCCTCAAACCTTGCCCGCCCCAGACTAGGTTTGCCAGGTCCCCCCTGGCAACCAGCAAGAGGTGAGGGGGCTTACCAGCAGTGGGGGGGGAGGCCTATCAGAGAAGGAGGAGGAGGAGAAGACCATAGATTTATATCCTACCCTTCTCTCTGAATCAGAGTCTCAGAGCGGCTTACAATCTCCTTTATCTTCTTCCTCCACAACAGGCACTCTGTAAGGCGGGTGGGGGTGAGGAAGCTCTGACAGAAGCTGCCCTTTCAAAGACAACTCTGCAAGACCTATGGCTGGTCCAAGGCCATTCCAGCAGCTGCAAGTGGTATAGTGGGGAATCAAACCCAGTTCTCCCAGATAAGAGTCCACGCAGACTGGCTCTCTGGAGGAAGAGGAGGAGAGTTGTTTCTTATACCCTGCTTTTCACTACCCAAAGAAGTCTCAGAGCATCTTATAATCACCTTCCCTTCCTCTCCCCGCAACAAACACCCTGTGAGGTAGGTGGGTCTGAGAGAGTTCCGAGAGGACCCAAGGTCACCCAGCTGTCTTCATGTGAAGGAGAAGTGGGGAATCCAACCTGGTTCTCCCAGCTTAGAGTCCACTGCTCTTAACCACTACACCAAACTGGCTCTCAATGAACAATGAACCAGTTGAGCAATGAACGCTGCTGTATTCTTTATTTTGAAATGTTATCAAAAGTCACAAGCTTTATGGCAGCGAAGAGCACGCCCAGCTTTTGTCTAAAGAAATGGGCTTTGGTCTTTCAACGAAAACAACCGGCAGGGATTTTTAGGGGACCAAGTCTCTGAAACAGTTAACCCCACCACAAAACTCAGTCTCCAGAGGGAACGAAGAGGAAAGAATCTGTCCATCAGCTAAAAAAATAAAAAACCTCCTCTGAGCTTTCAGTTAGACGTTTAATCATATTATGACTCCCCAAGCCATCCGAGCCAATTTAATCAAATTCTATCACGGACATGGCGGTATTGTTTTCCAAGCCTATTAGCAAAATAAAAGTTACCACTTATTAAATGAGGATCCTCCTGCATGCTGATTGCCTCGCTAATTTGGGGATGATTATTCCCTTATTTTGTTCTCCGTCACAACAAGACAAGGCCCTCCACACCACTGAGAAGTGAATGATGGCATGACGGTTCTTGGGAATGCTGCAGGAAGGGAAATGCTGAGCTCAGCCTCAGGGTTCCTGAATTCCTTTCTTGGATGGAGCTTAGAATCAATAGAATCATAGAGTTGGAAGGGACCTCCTGGGTCATCTAGTCCAATCTCTTGATGACATTCTGTTATCTCTCATCCCGGCCCGGGCTCATTTTGTAGCTCCTTTGCATATTAGGTCACACCCCCTGTTGTAGCCAATCCTCCGAGAGCTTACAGGGTAGGGTTGCCAAGTCCAATTCAAGAAATATCTGGGGGCTTTCGGGGTGGAGCCAGGAGACTTTGGGGGTGGAGCCAGGAGACATTGGGGCGGAGCCAAAAGCAAGGGTATGGCAAGCATAATTGAACTCCAAAGGGAGTTCTGGCCATCACATTTAACGGGACTGCACATCTTTTTAAATGCCTTCCTTCCATAGGAAATAATGAAGGATAGGGGCACCTTCTTTTGGGGTTCATAGAATTGGACCCCCTGGTCCAACCTTTTTGAAACTTGGGAGGTATTTTGGGGAGAGGCACTAGATGCTATACTGAAAATTTGGTGCATCTATCTCAAAAATCAGCTCCCCCAGAGGCCCCCGATACCCGCGAATCAATTCCCCATCATCCCCTATGGGAATAGTTCATGGAGGTGCATGATGGTTGTGGGGGCGGGGCTTCCCTGTAAAACCGGGGGATCCCCCTCTGGGACCTGGGGATTGGGAAGCCTATTACAGGGCCCCCTGTAGGAGGAATGGCTACATCAGGGGTGTGTGGACTGATATGCAAAGGAGCTCCTGCTACAAAATGAGCCCTGCATTCTGCTCTTAGCCGTTTGCTGCAGCTTGTAGATCAGAACAAAGCAGGGGTCAAGTACCAGCAAAGACCACCAGCGAAGTCTTAAAGGCGCCACTTGACTCCTGCTTTGTTCCACTGCTTCACACCAAGACAGCTGCCCACCTGGATCTATCTTGTAGGTCAGAACTTAGAGTAGGTTTGCCAGGCCTGTGTTGGAAATAGGGTTGCCAATCCCCAGGTGGGGGCAGGGGATCCCCCGGTTTGGAAGCCCTCCCGCCGCTTCAGGGTCGTCAGAAAGCGGGGGGGAGGGGAGGGAAATGTCTGCTGGGAACTCTGTTATTCCCTATGGAGATTTATTCCCGTAGAAAATCATGGAGAATTGATCGCGGGTAACTGGGGCTCGGGGGGGGGGGGGCTGTGTTTTGAGGTAGAGGCACCAAATTTTCAGTACGCATCTAGTGCCTCTCCCCAAAATACCCCCCAAGTTTGCAAACTCCCAAACTTCCAGGGGGTCCAATTCTATGAGCCCCAAACAAAGGTGCCCCTATCCATTATTTCCTATGGAAGGAAGGCATTGAAAAGGTGTGCCGTCCCTTTAAACATGAGGGCCAGAACTCCCTTTGGAGTTCAATGATGCTTGTCACAGCCTTGATCTTGGCTCCACCCCTAATGTCTCCTGGCTCCACCCCCAAGTCTCCTGGCTCCACCCCCAAAGCCTCCTGGCTCCACTCCCAAAGTCCCCAGATACTTCTTAAATTGGACTTGGCAACCCTACTTGGAGATTTTGGGGGTGGATTCAGGTGAGGGCATGGTTTTGGGGGGAGGGGGTTAGGGTTGCCAATCCCCAGGTGGGGGCAGGGGATCCCCCGGTGTGGAGCCCCCCTGCCTGCTTCAGGGTCATCAGAAAGCGGGGGGGGGGGAGGGAAATGTCTGCTGGGCACTCCATTATTCCCTATGGAGACTGATTCCCATAAGGTATAATGGAAAACTGATCCATGGGTATCTGGGGCTCTGAGGGGCTCTTTTTTTTTTTTTTTAGGTAGAGGCACCATATTTTCTGCATAGCATCCAATGTCTCTCCTCAAAGCACCCTCCAAGTTTCAAAAGGATTGGACGAGTGGTTCCAATTCTATGAGCCCCAAAAGAAGGTGCCCCTATCCTTCATTATTTCCAATGGAGGGCAGGCATTTAAAAGGTGTGGAGTCCTTTTAAATGTGATGGCCAGGACTCCCTTTGGAGTTCAATTACGCTTGTCACAACCTTGCTTCTGGCTCCACCCCCCAAAGTCTCCTGGCTCCACCCCCAAAGCCCCCAGATTTTTTTTTTAATTGGGCTCAGCAACTCTAGAGGGGGCTCAGCATGCTCCAGTGCCACAGAGTCCACCCTTCAAAGCAGCCATTTTATCCAGGGGAGGCAATCTCAGCCAGCAGGACATCAGTTGTCAAAGCGAGAGATCTTCAGGCCCCACCTGAAGGCTGGCAAATCCAACCAGGAGGCTGCGTAGACTTGCCAGTGTCATGGCAAAACAAATACCTGGGGAATTCACCACATTCCTTCATGCCAAAATACCGAAGGCAGATAAAATACCAAACGGTTGGCATTCCTAGTCTGAATGTGTCTTCAAGGCAACTGAAAGCCCCCCCCCTTACACAAATATCACTTTATTAAATGAATAGGAGCCGCCCCCCCCCCAAAAAAAAAAAATGTTTATTTGATTATTCCTCTCAGACATGAGAAACCCTGTGCTTTCGATGAAGTGAAGGAAAAAAGAAACTGCCCGCATAAATGCAAACTGCTATATGGGCTCTCCTCTCTCAGCAAGCACAATGATTAATCTTATCAAACATTGCCCCTTAGTTGAAATACTTTGTTAAATAGGTACTGTGTAACTGAAATGGATCTCAAATATTTCTGAATGAGCAATGAGGAAACATATGTTTCCAACCTGCAGTTACGAGTACTGTAAAATATGATGAAAACCACATGATTTCTTTCTTTTCTGCTCTCTTTTTTTAAAAGGAACAGATGTGAAGTAAATGCGGAGAGTCATAGTGAGGCCTAAAGTCCTCATAGTTCATTGTTAATATCCCCCCCTCCCCCCAAACAATGAATTGGGCCATATGGCATCAAAATTATATTGTTCTTCTCTGGAACTTAAAGAGGGCAACTCTTTAATATTTGGGGGTAATTGGGAAGGCCCTCTGGCTGTAGCTGCTACCAGCTGGCCAACAGGCCTTAAAAAGCCAATTTAACCAGCTAAGTGAAATCCTTTCACCCATCTGTGGGGTGTGTTTTCTGTAGGGCTGACAACTGTGTTAGAAACTTCCAGGAGTTTTTGAGGTAGGGCTGCCACTCTCCCACTGGGGGCGGGGGATCCCCTGCCCTGGAGGGCCCCAATCCACCAGCAGGGAGCTGGCTACTGGGGGGGGGGGATCCCTGCCTCCGAAGAGCCCCGTCAGTGTGCACCATCCTTGGCACGGTGATGTCACCCAGAAGTGACATCATCACATCGGGGATGCCGTAGCAGGGACACTCTAGGACGTGCGCTAAAACTCTATGGTACCATAGAGTTTTATCACGAGTCCTAGAGCATCCCCGGCACAATAAGATCGCTTCTGAGTGACATCGTGGTACCGCGTGGGCAAAGCGCACATGAGGAACAAGTCCCCCGCCACATCGGTGGAGGGACTTGGCAACCCTATTTTGAGGGTGGAGCCTGGGAAGGGAAGAGTTTGGGTAGGGAATGAAGCTCACCAGGCATATGATGCCACAGATATAGGCTTGCCAGGCTTTGGGTCTGGGCAGGAGATCCCCTGGTTTTGCAGGCTCCCGCCCATCACCAACCAGCTGGCCGGAGGGAGGAAGCTAGGGTTGCCAAGTCGAATTCAAGAAATATCTGAGGACTTTGCGGGTGGAGCCAGGAGACTTTGGGGCTGCAGCTGGGATCAAGGTTGCGACAAACATAATTGAACTTCAAAGGGAGTTCTGGCCATTTGTTTTTTTTTGCATATTAGGCCACACTCCCTGGTGTCACCATTGTCCCATACTGCGTTTTTGTGGGGAGAGCCCGGCAGGAACTCATTTGCATATTAGGCCACACCCCCTTGTGTCACCATTGTCCCATACTGCACTTTTTGTAGGAAAAGCCCGGCAGGAACTCATTTGCATATTAGGCCACCCCCCCTTGTGTCACCATTGTCCCATACTGCACTTTTTGTGGGGAGAGCCCGGCAGGAACCCATTTGCATATTAGGCCACACCCCCTGGTGTCACCATTGTCCCATACTGCACTTTTTGTGGGGAGAGCCCGGCAGGAACCCATTTGCATATTAGGCCACACCCCCTGGTGTCACCATTGTCCCATACTGCACTTTTTGTGGGGAGAGCCCGGCAGGAACCTATTTGCATATTAGGCCACACTCCCTGGTGTCACCATTGTCCCATACTGTGTTTTTTGTGGGGAGAGCCCGGCAGGAACTCATTTGCATATTAGGCCACACCCCCTGGTGTCACCATTGCCCCATACTGCACTTTTTGCAGGAAAAGCCCAGCAGGAACTCATTTGCATATTAGGCCACCCACCCCTGACCAGGGCCGGATCTAGGGGGTGCAGAGGGGGGGTGCTTCTCCCGGGTGCCGATGGAGGGGAGGTGCCAAATTGGGTATTTAGTCCATTGCATTCTATGGGACCATAAGATGGAATGGCCCATAAGGGGCATCATTTTCTAATTTGGCCCCCCCTCAAAAAACATGTCGATCCAGTCCTGCCCCTGACGCCAAGCCAGCAGGAACTGCATTGCTGTGTTTTCCGGCTCAAAAAAAGCCCCGTCTGATAGAAATCTTGGCGTTGATGAAGTTATCAAATTGTTTCCTCCCTCTGTCATTCCTCATGCAACTCCAGCCTTTCATACTCGTGGTGATACTCCACTACTTTTTATATTGGCAGTATTATTACTCGTGGTAGTTTTGTTTGTTCGTTTTAAACTATGTGGCTAAGTGTCATTTCTTTAGATAGCAGTAATCATGTATCGATTTTGACCAGAACTGAATTTAGCTTCAATTTGCCTTTGATTTATGGGCAAGGTCAGGTGAAATACCCCAGTATTTCTCAGTTAACAAAAAATCATTTCCTTGCAGTCTTTGCATTGATTCGGCACAAACAAAAAAGTTATCACCTCCAAGACACAAAACCTGCATCCAGCACGTGAGGTGTGAGAGCTGCAGGCGGAAATACAACATCCCAACATTCCTTGTTTACAGTGATCTCTAGTTAAACGTGCCAATCCCCAGGTGGGGGAGCAGGGAATCCCCCTGTTTGAAGGCCCTCCCCTGGCTTCAGGGTTTTCAAAAAGCGGGGGGGGGGATCTCTGCTGGGCACTCCATTATACCCTAACGAGACCGATTCCCATAGGGTATAGTGGAGAATTGATCCATGGGTATCTGGGGCTCTGGGGGGTTGTTTTTTGAGGTAGTGTCAAATTTTCAGCATAGTATTCAGTGTTTCTCCTCAAAACAATCCCTAAGCTTCAAGAAAGATTGGACCAGGGGGTGCCCCTATCCTCCATTATTTCCAAATGGAGAGTAGGTATCGAAAAGATGTGCTGTCCCTCGGAGTTCAATTGTGCTCATCACACCCTTGCTCCAGGCTCCACCCCCAAAATCCCCGGATATTTCTTGAGTTGGATTTGGCATCCCTATCACAACTGCCAAGCAATGCTCCTTCTAAGCTGTGGAGTCTTGTGAGCAAAAATTCTATTTTGTGAGCTACCGACAGTAAAGCCGTGAGTAAGCAATTTGGCTACTGCCTAAATTAGTTTGCTCTGGGGCCAACCTTCCTGAGCTAAGGCAAAAAATGTGTGAGCCAGAGGCTAAAAACTGCTCAGCTAGCTCACACTAACTCAACACTGGTGCCAAGGAACAACAGAATCCAGCCCCTCGGAAGCTGGTGGGACAGGAATGTTCCCATTCCAAGTAGACAGTGGGGAGAGCGAACAGAAAATGGCATCTAATCCTCCCTCTTGCACCCCCGCCCCATTACTCTTGGTGAACTCCCTGGCTTTGTTTATATTTGAGGTGACAAGACAGAAACCAGAAGTGGGAATGGTGGAGAGAAAGAAGCGTGCATGTGCGGGGGGTAATTCACTCTGGCCTCAAAGAGCCATCCCTGAAAGCTTCATTTTGAGAGTGCACACTTGGCTTCTCACAGCAGACCACATCCTCAACCCATGTCATCTGTGGAGATTCCTAGGCTGTGATTCATTGTGACATCGGAGACCACGGCGTCCTCCTTGCCAAACATTCACTTTGCAGAATGTGAGAGAAAAGGCCCGTTTCATTTCGACGCCGTGGTGATATATATAAATATGTCCCCCTCCCTCCTTCCCCCTTCCTGCATAGTTCAGAAGGAATATTTCCTATGAGAAACTTCTCCTCTGTGGGGACGATAGAACAATTCTAGGATTTTCAATCTATACGAGGGGTTTTGTTTTTTTTTTCCTTTTCCAAAGTTCCTTCTCACAATTCATGGCAGGCCGATCGGAGATTACCACCACAATTAGGGTGCCCGGAAGAAGGAGCACATGGCTACAAAACCATTGATAACCTTGCGAGGTCAGGCATTAATAAAGAAGAAAGGGCGCACTTGAAATATGGCTTCCAATTTTAGTTTGGGTGACGACAATAATCATAATAACTCGGATCAAAAGAAATGCAGGAAAACAGATAGGGGATCCAAACGGTGACTCCAAACAACCAGATATGTTTGTCTAGGATCTTTAGTTTCACTGGTAAGATGTCTATCCACCCTATAGGGTTTTTTTTTTCCCTCCCTTATCTCCTTCTTTGGAGAATGGTCCTTATCTAATATCTCAGTACATTTTACAACCCCATTTTGGAAAGGTCTCCTTGGTCACACGCACCTTAGGCTAAAAGGAAGGACTGTTGATTGCATATTTTGCTTTAACATGAATGCCCATCAGAGAACAATGCAGAATTTAATTACACTATTACTTCCAAAGGAGGTGGCGGGCGGATAAAACGGGGACTGCGGCAGCTATGGGGCTCTTTGTCTCTGTGCCAGGGAAATCCAGACATTTTTCCTCATCAAAAGGAGAGTAAAAGAGGATCTTTTCCCCTTAAAAGGGGGATATAATTTTAAAGTTAAATTAAAAAGAAAACACAAGTTCCACTGGTAATTATCTAAATATAATACCTGCATTCACGGGGCCTTCGTACGGAGCGATAAGCAATCTGGGTTTGGCTCTGCATGAAGCAGAGTTGGAAATTGCTATCGAGTAGCAGCCAACTTATGGCATGCCTGTAGGGTTTTCAAGGCAAGAACAGAGGTGGTTTCCCATTGCCTTACTCTGAATAGCACAGGGGTTGCCCATACGGTTGCCAAGTCCAATTCAAGAAATAGCTGGGGACTTTGGGGGTGGAGCCAAGACCAAGGTTGTGACAAGCACAATTGAACTCCGAAGGGAGTTCTGGCCATCGCATTTAAAGGGACTGCACAACTTTTAAATGCCTTCCCCCCACTGGAAATAATGAAGGATAGGGCCATCTGCTTTTGGCGCTCATAGAATTGGACCCCCTGGTCCAATCTTTCTGAAACTTGGAGGGCATTTTTGGAAGAGAGACTGGATTCTATGCTAAAAATATGGTGCCTCCACCTCAAAACACAGCCCCCCCCCCCAGAGCCTCAGATACCCACATATTATCTTTCCATTATACCCTATGAGATTCGGTCTCCATCAGGAATAATGGAGTGCCCAGCACACATTTCCTCCCCCCCCCCCCCGCTTTCTAATGACCCTGAAGTGGGGGAAGGGCCTCCAAACTGGGGGATCCCCTGCCCCCACCTGGGGATTGGCAACCCTAGTTGCCTGATCTGGGCTGGGAAACACCTGGGAATTTGAGAGGTGGAGCCTACAGAGGGTGGAGTTTGGAGAACGGAGGGACTTTGATGGGGTATAATCTTCCAAAGTGGCCATTTTCTCCATGTGAACTGATTCCTGTCATCTGGAGATCAGTTGGAATAGCGGGAGATCTCCAGGGACCACCTGGAGGTTGGCAACCAGAACTTGGCTTCCTTGTTGGTCTCCCATCTGAATGTTAATCAGGGTCAACCTAACTTCTGAGATCTGAGGAAGTCGCCTATTTGAGGAAGTGAGCTGTGATGCATGAAAGCTAATACTGAAATAAATGTTAGAACAGGGATGGCCAAACTTGCTGAACATAAGAGCCACATAAAATAAATGTCAGGTGTTTGAGAGCCACAAGAAGGAAGGAAGGAAGGAAAATAGAGGGGGAGGAAGGGAGAGGTGGAAAGAAAGGAACTTTAACTTTAAATGCATTCTCCAAGCCCCTGGATGGCTCGGTGAAATGATTTAAAGAGGCAAATACCTTCTCCAAGCTGGCTGATGAGGTGATGGGGACTTCAAGAGCTACATGTGGCTCCTGAACCATAGCTTGGCAACCCTGTGCTGGAACCAGTTTTGAGTCCCGTGGCACCCACAAAAGTTTATTGAAGCTATTGTGCGTCTTAAAAGTGCCACTGGACTCAACTCAACATTTGTTCTATGGCTCCAGACCAACACAGCTGCCCACCTGAAATAAATGTTATTAGTCTCCAAGGCACCGCTAGATGTCTTATTTATTTTGCGGTAACAGACTAACATGGCTAGTCTGACATCATCTTAAACTATGGGCGTTTTCGCACTGTCCTTAATCGGCAGCGACATCCCTCTTCACCGCGCAGGATCTGCGCGGATTTCGCACCAATTGCTGCGGAGCACCCGGAAGAGCCGCAAAGTCCCGCAGCTTTTGCGGCGCAAATGGAAACTGGTTTTTGGCGGTTTCCATTTGCGCCACAAAAGCCGCGGGACTTTGCGGCTCTTCCGGGTGCTCCACAGCAATTGGTGCAAAATCCGCGCAGATCCTGCGCGGTGAAGAGGGACGTCGCTGCCGATTAAGGTCAGTGCGAAAACGCCCTATGTGTAAGAGGCAGAATCTTAACCTAGATGACTCAAACTAGTCTGATCTCATCAGATCTCATAAGATAACCATGGAGGGACCCGGGTTAGTAGTTGGATGAGAGACCACCAAAGAAGTCCAGGGTTGCTACGCAGAGGCAGACAATGCCCGACCACCTCTGAAGATGTCTTGCTTTGAAAACCCTATGAGGGTTATGTACTTATTTCTAGGGGTAGAATTCTAGCAGGAGCTCCTTTGCATATTAGGTCACACACCCCTGATGTAGCCAATCCTCCAAGAGCTTACAAGGCTCTTTTTTGTAAGCTCTTGGGGGATTGGTTACAGCAAGGGTATGTGGCCTAATATGCAAAGAAGCTCCGGCTAGAATTCCACCCCTGCTTATTTCATTTATACTGCTTTTCTACTTAATGGGGACCCAACGTGTCTTACATCATTCTCTTCTCCATTTTATCCTTACGACATCCCTGTGGGGTAGATTAGGTTGAGAATTTGTGACTGGCCCAAGTTCACCCAGTAAGCATCCACCACAGATTGGGATTTGAACCTGGGTCTCCCAGATGATAGTCTGACACTCTAACCACAAACAGATTGGTTTTGCTTTTCTTTTGTGGGCTGGCAGTATTGACATTTGAAAGACAGCCCCTGCAAGCGCTGAAGGAGAAAAATAAAGATTGTCTCTGAATTAGAAATGAAAGAGAATATCTGAAGCTGTCTGGTCCTATTTGAATATCCCTCTTTTGGTTTTATTGCTCCCTCCTGAGTCTTTTATTTCCATGCTAGTTCTTTCCTTCATTCGGAATGATTTTTTCCTGCCAAAACGTAATGCATTTTTCAATGTTATTGGTCAATGGTCAATTGTGTATAAATGGTGTATAATGTATAAATGGCATGAAATGTAAAAATGATGTGCGCGGATGAAGAGTCCCAAAGAAACAGAAGAATCAATGGCAACAGTGACGACGAGGGGGAACAAAAATCTGATGACAATGCACCGATGTGTGTCAGTGGACCTTATCCTGGGGTTTTTTTACTCAAAACTGAGGGAAATTTATTTTTGTTAGGATCCTACTCAGGCGACTAGTTTGCAGGATTGATGAGGGAAATTCACATTGGCAGCTGTTTGTTAAGAGCCAACGCTGTGCTCGAGGGATTGTGAGCTGATGAAGTTGTCAGTTGATTCAGAGCGCTTTCGCACTTGCCTTAAGCCGGAGCGACGTCCCTCTTCACCGCGCAGCGTCTGCACGGTTTTCGCACTAATTGCTCCGCGGAACCTGGAAGAGCCGCAAAGTCCTGCAGCTTTTGCGTCGCAAATGTAAACCGCCAAAAACCAGTTGACATTTGCAACGCAAAAGCCGCGGGACTTTGCGGCTCTTCCAGGTTCTGCGGAGCAATTAGTGCGAAAACCGTGCAGACGCTGCGCGGTGAAGTGGGACGTCGCTGCGATGAAGCGGGACGTCGCTCCGGCTTAAGGTAAGTGCGAAAACGCCCTAAGTTAAACAAAGTTTGAGTCCCTTCGCACCTTTAACGTCAACAAGGTTCAGATTCAGATTATTTATTATTACGGTACATTGATTAAGTCGCTGCGTGCTCTTCTTCATGTTCTTCTGTCTCCCTCTGCTACCGCTGGTGAATCCTGTCTTCCCAGGATCGGCCTTTGGCTCATCTTCAGTGCATTCATAGAATATTTGCAAACACTGTAACTTCTCTAAAGGAATGCCAAGAATCCCAGCATCTCAAAAGTAATACACACAAATGAGACGTGAACACGTTTGGAGCGTGATCTAAGTATGTTTCTGTCACTGGGACTTGTAGCAGTGATTAAGTTTTGAAATTTTGCTCAAGTCTCACAGTCAGCAAAGGGTTCATTAAAGTTCCAAAATGATCAGACTCATCTTTGTTAAAAAACTAAGTTGCATTTATTGATAACTACAATGTTACTCTGGGCATGGATTCATTGGAACTGATAACAAACAGCTTGAACCATTGGCATTTATGAATACACTTCAAAGGATTTGGGCTTTAAACTATTTTCCATAATAAACTACAGACTGTCTCTGCAAGTAACACTTTCACATGCCCGCTTATCTCTCACAGTTGATGGTTACATCCCCCTCCTGGTGATGTCCTTGCTCTGCTCAGGAGGCGCCTGGGAAGTTAGCTGAGCACTTTGCACTTCAAAGGCCGCGCTGGCCTCTGGAACCTTGGTAACATCCATTCTCACCCCCCTCTTGTTACTATGCAAGGCATATACGTTAGTAGCATAGGGATTTATTAAGCATTCAGGTTACTAAGCAGTAAATAATGAATTCAAGAATCAAATGTAACTTCAATGAAACATAGTCTGACACTCACCTGGAAGTGTCGGTGTGGTACAGTGGGTAGAGTGTCAGACCAGAATCTAGGAGATTCAGGTTCGAATTCCCATTCTGCTCCCTTGGTGACCTTGAGCCGGTTATTCCATATCTGTTGGGACTGGTTTGGGATGGCTGGACTTGTCAGGCAGCTGTACTTACCTTCACTTAGCAGAGTGCTCCTTCTGCACTTCAGTGCAGCAGTGTGGTCTAGTCTGATGGTTACCACACTATCTCACAAACTGCACATAGAGCCTTTGCTTTAAGCGAAGAAACCAATAATGGTGGGTTTATTACAAGAAAACATAACATATAAGTATTGTGGAGAGAAAAGAATGACTAAACTGTTCTAACTAACTGGATGGCTTCGGATAGTAGTAGGCCACCTGCTTAGTTCAGTCCAGGAGGAGAGACACTGTGCTGTTCCTTTTAATGCATGCAGGAAAGAAGAAGAAGAAGGAAGAGGAGAACAGGAAGAAGGAAGTTCCCTGAGTTACATTCTATTGGTTAGAGAGGGTGAGTGACAGGAAGGAGACTAATATGAACCTAGCTAGCTAGTTTGCTCTATGGTGTTTGTAGTCTTGGAGGACCGAGCAAGAGACATCGTCAGTCTGTTCTTCTAACTATATCTACCTCACAAGCTTGTTGTGTGAACAAAATGGAGGAGGAAATAAAGTTGTAAATTGCTTTGGGTCTCCTTCGGGGAAAAGAAGAAGACTGCAGATTTATACCCTGCCCTTCTTTCTGAATCAGAGACTTAGAGCGGCTTACAATCTTCTACTCCCCTCACAACAGACACCCTGTGAGGTGGGTGGGGCTGAGAGGGCTCTCACAGCAACTGCCCTTTCAAGGACAACCTCTGCCAGAGCTATGGCTGACCCAAGGCCTTGCCAGCAGCTGCAAGTGGAGGAGTGGGGAATCAAACCCGGTTCTCCCAGATAAGAGTCTACACACTTAACCACTACACCAAATTGGCTCTGACCAAAGTCAGGTCTCCATATCTAAATAAATGTCTGATGTGCCATTCTTGTACTATTTCATACTCTTCATTTGGTGCAGAGTCAGATGGTTTCCAAATATGAAAATAATGACTGCAGCAAAACGAGACTCTGTACGAGGAACTAAAACAATAAATATGCAATTGGTGGAATCATTAAGAGATAAAAATGTTGGTGGGTGGGGAAAGGGGAGATAACTTGGTGAACTCTGTGTTCATCCATAATGGGCTACTGCATAGTTGAGCTGTCCTTCTAGAAAACAAAAATTAATTTGCTTTGGCCAAATTAAAATTAATTAAAATTATGCAATGTTGCCCTTGTGTTAATTTTAACGGCGAGGTTGTTGTGATTTAAGGCCACAATTAGTTCTAGTGTTTGAAAGAGAAGCACTGTAATCGAGACAGGACATTTTAATAATCCTGGTTATAAACATTTAATACATCATCTTTAGGGACTCACAAACACATTGTAATTAACTTTTACAACTGAAATAAATCAGATTGCATTAGCATATTGCAAAAGGAAAAAAAAATGATTTGCATGATTGAAAACAGCTTTGGAAAATTATGTATAACAGGGCTTTCATGTAAACATCAATGTGAACTGCTCTGAAACTTGTACCGTTTTATTACCGGGTGTTGTGTTTTCTCTCTTTTGAAAAAAAAAAAAAAGTTTAAAAGAACAAAAAAATAAATAAAAGTATTGTCTTTCCTCCTCTGAGAGCGCTTTCTCCTCTGCTCTCATCCCTAACATATAAATCACCTCCTAGTAACAAAGACGTAAAGGGTCTATAATGACCGAGGCCAATTTAACAGTTTTTAACCATGGGATTAAGACTTTTATTACGAAAACACTGAGAATTTTGTGATCGTCAACAGAAGTCTAGTGTCCCGATCACATGAAGTGATGATAGTGCTTTACTCTGCTCTGGTAAGACCTCACCTGGAGTATTGTGTTGAGTTTTGGGCACCACATTTTAAGAAGGATATAGACAAGCTGGAACAGGTCCAAAAAAGGGTGACAAAGATGGTGAGGGGTCTGGAGACCAAGTCCTATGAAGAAAGGTTGAAGGAGCTGGGCATGTTTAGCCTGGAGAAGAGGCGGCTGAGAGGTGATATGATCACCATCTTCAAGTACTTGAAGGGCTGTTATCTAGAAGATGGTGTAGAATTGTTTTCTGTGGCCCCAGAAGGTAAGACCAGAACCAATGGGTTGAAATTAAATCAAAAGAGTTTCTGGCTCAACATTAGGAATAACTTCCTGACCGTTAGAGTGATTCCTCAGTGGAACAGGCTTCTTCAGGAGGAGGTTGGGCTCTCCTTCCTTGGAGGTTTTTAAACAGAGGCTAGATGGCCATCTGACAGCAATGAAGATCCTGTGGATTTAGGGGGAGGTATTTGTGAGTTTCCTGCATTGTACAGGGGGTTGGACTAGCTGACCCTGGAGATCCCTTCCAACTCTAAGATTCTATGATCTAATAATAAGCTGACCTTTGTTAGGATCACTATAACCCACAGAGACCCCTAAACTATTTACTGGATGCTGAATCCTACAAAATATTGGCATGAGCTGAGTCTTGAACTGGTGACCTTCCGATGATCCACATGTTAGTGGAGGGAACCCTTGTCATCTCTAGCACGACCCCTTCCTCTGGCAGACAATTGGCTGACCTAGGTCAGGTTGGCAGCCTAACCTGGCTGTAACTTCTTCTAAGAAAGGTGCATATGGAGGACTCCCAGACACTGCCTAGCAATCAGCTGGAGTCCAGAGGAACAGGAACATGGAGGCACCAATAGCATGATGTCACTTCCAGTGAAAAACCAGAAGTGATGCTAACACCCCTTTAAGAAATGCTGGAATCTCAGTGGGCTTACCATAGAGTTTCCAGCAATTCCCAGAATACCAGTTCCTACCATGAGTGTTGTCAGAAGTGACATCACAACATCCCCTGATGGCAATTCCCCCCCCCCCCGTTATTTTTCTCCAGATAGCCATGGAAGTGGTGGCAGGAAATGGGAATTCTCCTGGTTGAGGAATCCGCCCCACCTCCAGCGGGAAAATGGCAAGCCCTGCCGGTATGCATTAAGATTCTACAGTCCAGTTTATGTCCTCTCTCCCTCATTTGCATATTAGGCCACACCCCCTGACATCACCATTGTTTCACACAGGGCTTTTTGTAGAAAAGGCCCAGCAGGAACTCATTTGCATATTAGGCCACACCCCCTGATGCCAAGTCAGGCAGAACTGTGTTCCTGCTCAAAAAAAAAAGCCCTAGTTATTTCCTACATATAGTCACATGCAGAAATGGCTTTAAAAGGAGGATCCTGGAATATAGATGGAGCTATGACTACTAGGAAAGCCAGTTTGGTGTAGTGGTTAAGTGTGCGGACTCTTATCTGGGAGAACCAGGTTTGATTCCCCACTCCTCCACTTGCACCTGCTAGCATGGCCTTGGGTCAGCCATAGCTCTGGCAGAGGTTGTCCTTGAAAGGGCAGCTGCTGTGAGAGCCCTCTCAGCCCCACCCACCTCACAGGGTGTCTGTTGTGGGGGAGGAAGGGAAAGGAGATTGTGAGCCGCTCTGAGACTCTTCAGAGTGAAGGGCGGGATATAAATCCAATATCTTCATCTACCTCACAGGGTGTCTGTTGTGGGGGAGGAAGGGAAAGGAGATTGTGAGCCCCTCTGAGACTCTTCGGAGTGGAGGGCGGGATATAAATCCAATATCTTCATCTACCTCACAAGGTGTCTGTTGTGGGGGAGGAAGGGAAAGGAGATTGTGAGCCGCTCTGAGACTCTTCAGAGTGGAGGGCGGGATATAAATCCAATATCTTCATCTACCTCACAGGGTATCTGTTGTGGGGGCGGAAGGTAAAGGAGATTGTGAGCCTCTCTGAGACTCTTCGGAGTGGAGGGCGGGAAATAAATCCAATATCTTCTTCTTCTTCTTCTACTAGCCCATATGATTAAGGGAAACCTCCATGTTCAGAAGCTGCATATCTCTAAATATTAGTCCTACAGGGAAGCCTTGGTCTATACGGCCTGTTTATTGGCCCTCCAGGGCAACTGAGCTAAAACAAGTTTCTGGATTAAATGGACCACTGGTCTGATCAAGTAGGGTTCTTCCTGTGTCCTAAAATTGCTACTAGTCCACTCTAAATTGCATTTTTACTTTGAATAAGATGTGTGGAATGCTTCAGTCCTCATGCAATGCGATTTTATTCCATCTCTTCTGGGTTGGATCAAATCTTATTGTAGATACGAAATCCTGGTTAAATGTGACTTCAGTGGGATTGGTTTAAATTCATTCAAATTACTGATGGCTCATCTCTAATAAAGAGAATCTAGTTGTCTCATGTGCTCAAGAGGGCGGAGGCTACAAGCATCGAGGCACTGCTGTTGAAAACGCAGCTGCGCTGGGCAGGGCATATTTCTAGGATGGAAAACCACCGCCTTCCCAAGATTGCTCTGTATGGCGAACTTTCCACCGGCCATCGGAATAGAGGGGCACCAAAGGAGAGGTACAAGGACTCCTTGAAGAAATCCCTTGGTGCCTGTTGCATTAACCATCACCAGTGGTCTGATCGCAAAGCATGGAGGCACGCCATCCACCAGGCTGTCTCTTCCTTTGAGAACGCACGCATAGCTGGTCTCGAGGACAAAAGGAGATTGAGGAAGAATCGCACTGCTACAGCACCAACCCCAAATCAGACTTTTCCCTGCAGCCACTGTGGCCGGATCTGCCTGTCCCGCATTGGTCTTGTCAGCCACCAGCGAGCCTGCAGCAGACGTGGACTACTGCACCCTTCTTAAATCTTCGTTCGCGAAGTCAAGCCGAGAGAGAGAGAAATCACATTGTGGGGATCTTTTCTAGGGAAACTGTCAGCTTTGAATTTTCTGTCATAAAACCAAGTCATCCACCCTGCCGCTAATCAACTATCTAAGCAACAATTTTGGATTTTTTTTTAAAAAAAAGCTTACTAGCAATTGATATTGTCATCATCCATGACTCTCGCACCCGCATGAAGCTGCCTTATACTGAATCAGACTATTGGTCCATCAAGGTCCACATGTCTACTCAGATTGGCAGCAGCTCTCCAGGGTCTCAGGCTGAGGTCCTTCACATCTTTTCACATCTGGTTCTCTTTAACTGGAACCAGCCCCATGGTGCTGAGTGGTAAGTTGCATTATTGCGGTCCAACCTCTGCTCACGACCTGAGTTTAATCCCAGCGGAAGTTGGGTTCAGGTAGTCAGCTCAAGGTTGATTCAGCCTTCCATCCTTCCGAGGTCGGTAAAAGGAGTACCCAGCTTGCTGGGGATAAAGTGTAGAGGACTGGGGAAGTCAATGGCAAACCACCCCGTAAAAAAAAAAAAAATCTGCCATGAAAACGTCGTGACGCGACGTCACCCCAGAGTTGGAAATGACTGGTACTTGCATAGGGGACTACCTTTACCTTTTACCTTCTTTTTAACTGGAGATGTCAGGGATTAAACCTTGGACCTTTTGCATGCCAAGCAGATGCTCTGCCACTGATACTCTGTGTATTTCCTGCCTTACTTAAGAACTTCCTCGGTGGCTAACAAAAAAAAAAAAGTGTCAACCATCAAAAAGCAACAGCAACAAAATTGATTCAGTATGATGCATTTAAAACAGCCACAGCATAACGTCGGACCAATCAAACACAATACGATGGTCTTCGTCTTGCACTCAATTCCAATAGAGAAAATGCCAATTTGTGGGGAGGGACCTCTGTAATATGTCACCACCACAGAGGAGGCCCTGCCTTGAAGTGTAACATACTCTTTTGTAGCCAGTCTTCATCTTCTCCTGAAATCCCCGAGTTTAATGAGAAAAGTCTTCACATTCACTTCACATTTTTCTATGGACAATATTTCTTTGGTGACTCTAAAATGGATCATCTTCCCTTTAATGTGGACTGCCTGTATCTGATACGGCAATATACTCAAAATTATAATGGAAGTGACAAAATTCAGTTGTGTACTGGTCTGTGCTGAATCTTAGGGGGGGGGAATAGGGGTCCCAAATCCCCCGCTAGGCCTGGAGACCCCCGATTTGGAGCCTCCTCCTCCCGCTGGCCATAAAAGGGAAAGCGGGGGGGGAGGGGGAGAACGGCAGCCCTTCCCACCCAGCCCCGATCACAGCAGCCAGAGCTCTTCCGTTTTCTCAGGCTGCTTCCCGCCCACAGTCAGCTGGCCGGTGAAGGGAGGGGAGCCCAGCCACGCCCCCAAAGGACCATGTGCCTTTGCATCTCAGGAGGTGAGTGAGTTCTGTCTCCTGCATCAGATTTCCCAGAAAGGGGGGGGGGGCGGGGGTGGAGAGGGAAACGTCTTCTCATAGGGTATAATGGGGAATTGATCTGGAGGTTTCGGGGGCTCTGGGGGAGCTGTTTTTTGAGGTAGAGGCACCAAATTTTCAATATAGTATCTAGTGCCTCTCCCCAAAGTATCCCCCAAATTTCAAAACGATTGGACCAGGGGGTCCAATTCTATGAGCCCCAAAAGAAGGTGCCCTTATCCTTCATTATTTCCTATGGAAGGAAGACATTTAAAAAGGTGTGCTGTCCCTTTAAATGTGATGGCCAGAACTCTCTTGGAGTTCAATTATGCTTGTCACACTCTTGTTCCTGGCTCCGCCCCAATGTCTCCTGGCTCCACCCCCAAAGTCTCCTGGCTCCACCCCCAAAGTCCCCAGATATTTCTTGAATTGGACTTGGCAACCCTAGGGGGGAATCAGATAGTTGGAAAATAAATCAAAGATCTCTAGCTTTATAAAGCTAAGTCTTCAAGGTTCATCGTAATATCAACGGCTTATTTGCTTGGAATTACAGCTGGAGGCAATGAGGGAGGTACCTGTCAGTCGGGAAGTGCTCAGACTTGGAGCTTTTGAAGACTAAGAAGCATCCAAGCCCCCTGGAGACTGAGACGGTGACTTTCCAGCCGAGAGGGAAGCCAGAAATATTTTTTTCCCATTTGCCCCAGGCAGATCAACTCCTTCCTGTTTTAACCCTGCAGAAAGAGTGCAATAGCCAGGACACAAGTTTAAGGAGCATGGAGAAGAAAGCAGCCTCAGCACTTTAGGTCTTGTCGAAGCTTATGTGAAATGAGGATATAAGTACGGCCTTGTCACATTATATTACTGCCAAGCTGCATTGGACTCAATAATTCTTCAATTGGGAGCACTAGACTCTTTTAAGATTACTTACTTGGGATGCTTCCTCCTGAGCCTTGTACTTGAAGAAATTGCTTCGATAGCATCATAAAGAGACTTTGGGAACTGGGAGGTGCAAATGTTCTTCTTTGTATGCACTAATAGTGATGTGTCTAATTTGAAATGATTTACTAGTGCTTGATTTAAAAAAAAAAATATTTTGTAATATTGGTTTGAGGCTGGTTTACGTGGAGGCGTTTTGCCTCCCCCCCCCCTCCCCTGCTCCAATTTTCCATGTTTCTCTTTTGGCATTAAATTTCAGCATAACAAAGACCTTTATTACCCGTTATCATTCAGCTTCCTGAAACAGAGCACTTGCCGAATTTCGGAAGTGTGCACTAGAAGTTGTGTTAGAAATTTTCTCCCCCATGGTCTGGATTCCCAAGGGGAGAGCATCATTTCCTCCTGTGGGCCGTTCCTTATTGATTTCAGAAAAGCAGTAAGTTAATTAATGGGTGAAGTGAAGCCTATTGCATAATTAACAGGACATTTACCTAAAATCAATAACCTAATTGCCACACCTACTGTACATCAGGGATATTGTTGATTGTATTGAGAAAAACTCATTTATATCTCTGTGTTAACACAACGATTGGTGGCTTTTTTTCGGCAGGGCAACCGGATCTGTAAAGTGATACTTTATTGAACAACCGATTGAACTTTTTCAGCCTTGTGAAATATAAAGGACAACTGTAGAGCCGAAGCAACCAGTTGGTACATGTAGGATACCCGCTATTCCATGCCATTTTCTTAGTAATTCACTTGACAGTGAAATGTGGATAAAAGAATTTCAAAAGAAGTTTCTGTAGTCTTCATGGTCAAAAGGAGGTCCTCTAGTCTTCTTTTGTATCTGATGCAAGTTGGTGTAGAGAGTTTGGCTCTCTCTGTAGTAATGTGTAAGTAGGCTGCAAGCTGAACTGGTGGTGATTTAGTATCCCTATAGTATGATGAGAATTATACCTGTGTGAAGAGTGAAGAAGATTAGGGTTTGTAGAGTCTTTCGGGATCAAGTGCCATGTTCTACTGGAGAAAGTTTTCCTTCCAGACGTTTCGTTCTCAGCTGCGGAGAACATCCTCAGTGGCGTTGCAGCCGGAGCAGGCGCTCAGACCTTCTTGGCTGCTGTGCATTGAGTGGGGCCAGGGCTGCTGGAGAGCTGCTATTTCTAGGCTGGAGGGGGTGTGATGAAGATTATTGGTAAGTGGATATAGTTGCTGAAATGGTAAATTTTTCTGAAATGTATGAATGTTATCCTATAATAAATGGTTTATTGTATGATTGTTTTATAGGCAAAAAGAAATATAATGCAAAACAGGCATACAGACCAGTTATGCCTGTAAGCTGATGTTGGTATTTTGAACTGGTGTTGAAGTATCCTCTGCATACTTTGAGCAAATCCGGATTTATTAATTTTTTTTTTGCCATTAGTAAAGAAATTGGATTTACAATTTTTTTCTGGTGAAAGTATTCTTTATTGGAATTGCAAGAAAGAACATTTGGATAGAGGCATATAGCGCATGGAGCTGTTGTTTCTTTTCCCAAACTTCCTCGTGATGGCTGGAGATCCCCCGCTATTAGAACTGTTCTCCAGGTTACAAAAAAAAAAAAAGTTTACCTGGAGAAAATAGCCACTTTGGAAGCTGGACTCCCCAAACTCCACCCTTGAACATGAACATATGAAGCTGCCTTATACTGAATCAGACCATCAGTCCATCAAAGTCAGTATTGTCTTCTCAGACTGGCAGCGGCTCTCCAGGGTCTCAAGCGGAGGTTTTTCACGCCTACTTGCCTGGACCTTTTTTAGTTAGAGATGCGGGGATTGAACCTGGGACCTTCTGCTTCCAAGCAGATGCTCTACCACTGAGCCACAGCCCGTTCATGGCTCTCCAGGGTCTCAAGCTGAGGTTTTTCATGCCTACTTGCTTGGCAATTTTTTAGTTGGGGGATGCCGGGGATTGAACTGGAACCTTCTGCTTCCAAGCAGATGCCTACACTGAGCACAGCCCCATTCATGGCTTTCAGGGTCTCAAGCTGAGGTTTTTCACGCCTACTTGCCTAGAGTTTTTTAGTTAGAGATGCGGGGATTGAACCTGGGACTTCTGCTTCCAAGCAGATGCTCTACCACTGAGCCACAGCCCCATTCATGGCTCTCCAGGGTCTCAAGCTGAGGTTTTTCAGCGTACTTGCTGGACCCTTTTTAGTTGGAGATGCGAGGATTGAACTGGGACCTTCTGCTTCCCAAGCAGATGCTCTACCACGAGCCACCGTCCCTCCCCTTCTGAGGCTCCACCCCCCAAAAAATCTCCATGTATTTGCTAACCTAGAGCTGATAACTCTAAAGGATACTCAAAGGTACTATGTTACTACTACTGCACTTTACGTGTGTTAATTGCTGTCGAGTTGCTTCCAGATCCTGGCAACCCTTTGAATTAATGACCTCCCAAAATATCCTATCAGTAGCAGTCCTGCTCTGCAGGGCTGGAGGAACAATTAGGCAAGGAGGCACTGGCCTATGGCCCCATTCCTTAGGGGGCCCCTGGCTGGCTTGCCCCTCCTGGTCTTTCTCCTGCTTGCAGCCTCCCAGCCTGCATGCGCGGTCAGCAACTGAGCCGCTCTTTGCCTGGCTTGCTTAGTGCAGCTACGGCTGACATAATCGCCAAGTTGTAAGCTTCCCTGAGCTAGGGTTGCAAGTCCAATTCAAGAAATATTCTGGGGACTTGGGGGTGGAGCCAGGAGACTTTGGGGGTGGAGCAGAAGACTTTGGGGGTGGAGCCAGGAGACATTAGGGGTGGAGCCAAGATCAAGGCTGTGACAAGCATCATTGAACTCCAAAGGGAGTTCTGGCCATCACGTTGAAAGGGATGGCACACCTTTTCATTTCCTTCCTTCCTAGGAAATAATGAAGGATAGGGGCACCTTCTTTTGGGGCTCATAGAATTGGACCCCCTGGTCCAATCTTTTGAAACTTGGGGGTATTTGGGGAGAGGCACTAGATGCTATACTGAAAATTTGGTGCCCTCTACCCCCAAAAACAGCCTCCCCAGAGCCCCAGATACCCGCAGGTCAATTCTCCATGATTTTCTATGGGAATAAATCTCCATAGGGAATAATAGAGTTCCCAGCAGACATTTCTTCCCCCTCCCCCCGCTTTCTGACGACACTGAAGCGGGGGAGGGCCTCCAAACCGGGGATCCCCTGCCCCACCTGGGGATTGGCAACCCTACCCTGAGCCCACTTGCAGTATAGGGTGGAATATAAATCCAAAAAAAATTAAATTAAGTTTGCCTCTGCCTCTCCTCTGCAGCTTTGTCGAAGGGCCTTTTGAGAAGGTGCCTGCAGACTGCAGTAGGGGCTGTGGGTGGTGGGTGGCTGCTCTCGCGCTGAGATGATTGGCGAGAGGGCCCCCTAGATTTTGACTGCCTAGGGGCCGCTACAGGTTTAATTCGGAGCTGCGCTCTGGTCTTGCAAACTGCGGACCAGTGGCTTCTTTAATTGAGTCAACATAGGGTTGCCAATCCCCAGGTGGGGGCAGGGGATCCCCGGTTTGGAGGCCCTCCCCCCGCTTCAGGGTCATCAGAAAGCGGGGGGGAGGTGAGGAAAATGTCTGATGGGAATAGGCTTCCCAACCCTCCCACCCTGGTGGGGGACCCCAGGTTTTCCAGGCTCTTCCCCCGCTCCCCACAAAAACGGAAGCGGGGGAGGGGGGAAACTGCGCCAAGGAGCTTGGCGAGCCCCTCCTTCTTGGAGCGGGTGATGCCGCTGTGCGGCTGCGTCCTCTTCTCCGTAGCTGCTCCTCGAGATGGGCTTAGCCTGAGCCCATCTCGGAGGAGCAGCTATGGAGAAGAGGCAGCAGCGCAGCGGCGTCGCCCGCTCCGCCTCTGATGTTAAAATCAGAGAAGGGGAGCCTGGAGGCAGGCCAGGAGCGTGGCGAGCCACAAATCTGGGTCCTTCTAGGACCCGGACTCACTGCTCACCATGCTTCTGGCCTGCCTCCACCCTTCTTGTCACCCGCTCTGTCTGCGCTGCCCCGCTACTCACCGCTTGCAGGCAGGCAGGGAGAGGCCGAGCAGGGCCGCGGGGGCGACAGGACGATGCAGCCGCTGCTGCTTTCCCAACCGGGCGTGCAAAGGTGCCCGGCGGCCCAGAGGAGGAGGAGGAGGGCCTTGCGTGGCCTGCTGCTGCTGGGGCGCCCGCCCGGGCCTACTGCTAGGATGCTCCGCCGGGCCTGGGGGGGTGGGGAGGAGCAGCAGGCGGCGGCTGGGGCAGGGAGGCGGCAGGGGCTTGGAAGAGGTGCCTTCCGCGGGGCTGCTTTGCCGCCTTCGAGCCTGTGGGCCTGGCGACTCCTCGCGCAGTGAAGGGGCTCTCTCCCTCCCAAGAAACAGCTGGCCGTATTCAGGCAGGGAAGTGATGGCGACCGCTTTGGCATTACTTGGCATACCTCCCAATGTCAAGCATGGTGTAATTGATTGTTTTAGGTCCTGCATAAGCTGGTCTGTGCATTGTCATGGAGGATCCGTTCCTCATATTTGTTATTGAGTTCAATTATCTTGCCACAGCCTTGATCTTGGCTCCACCCCTAATGTCTCCTGGCTCCACCCCCAAAGTCTCCTGGCTCCACCCCCAAAGTCCCCAGATATTTCTTGAATTGGACTTGGCAACCCTAGCTGGAACTTTATTATTCCCTATGGAGATTTATTCCCATAGAAAATCATGGAGAATTGAGCCGCGGGTATCTGGGGTGCTGGGGGGCTGTTTATTGGGGTAGAGGCACCAAATTTTCCGTATAGCATCTAGTGCCTCGCCCCAAAATACCTCTAAAATTTCAAAAAGATTGGACCAGGGGTCCAATTCTTGAGCCCCCAAAAGGTGCCCCTATCCTTCATTATTTCCTATGGAAGGAAGGAATTGAAAGGTGTACCGTCCCTTTAAATGTGAGGGCCAGAACTCCCTTTGGAGTTCAATTATGCTTGTCACAGCCTTGATCTTGCTCCACCCCTAATGTCTCCTGCTCCACCCCAAAGTCCTCAGATATTTCTTGAATTGGACTTGCAACCCTAAGTCAACGCCTTACATTTTTTGTACAGATCTGTTAATCTGACTGTCCTGACCAATAAAGACATACAGCCGCAGTCCAGGTGAAAGAGGAAGGGGAAAGGTTTATTCCAATGAACTGAGAAAAGAGCTAGGCCAAAGCCTGCAATATGGAGCTGCGTTGAGTACTTTCAAAATGGTCACAATTTTATACCCTTGATGACACATTGGCACATGTTGCGTATACACATACTAATTGGCTGCAACGTCCAGCATAATTTCACAGCGAGATCAGCTACACACTACTGATACACTCTACCAGTTAGCAAGAACTCATTGGGCAGAATCTATGTCACAGAAAGACATTCTACTTTGCATGCACCTTGATGAGATAAATCCAGTTTGGCTATAAAATCCCCCTACTTCTGTTGTTAATTAGAAACCCAGTAAAAATACAATAAGGCATAGTGCAAGGTTATAGATGAGACTAGTATGTTGGTCATTGTCTTCTCCTTCTTCTTCCTCATCAGGCCTATCTGTGTGTTAACCCTTAAGGATGTCACTTGAGCATGCTTGTGGCCTTTCCAACTAAAGAAGAGAAGAGAAGAAATTAGATTTATATACCGCCCTTCACTACTCAAAGGAGTCTCAGAGTGGTTCACAATCTCCTTTCCCTTCCCCTCCCCACAACAGACACCCTGAGAGGTTGGCAGGGCTGAGAGAACTCTCACAGCAGCTGCCCTTTCAAGGACAACTCCGTGAGAGCTATGGCTGACCCAAGTCCATTTCAGCAGCTGCGAGTGGGGAATCAAACCCGGTTCGCACACTTAACCACTACACCGGACTGGCTCTCCACTGTATCCCACGCGTTAGCTCTTCCTCCTTCCCTGCTGCTTGCAACTTTTGTTAGCACCGTTGTCTTCTCCAGTGGCTCTTTTCGTCTCATAATGTGACTAAACTACAATACTTTATTATTAATAATAATTTCACTTGGTTGGTGGTCCTGTGCACATTTAAGGCAATATAATATTTTGCTTTGTTCTTGGGGCAATAAGCCCTGCTTCCCTTTTGACGCATGCAGCAGAATATATCCTGTGACCCCGTCTCATTTATTTTCTGACTTCCCCCCAACGTATTGTGGTTTTCCTTCCAGTATCTGTGCGGGGGTTTTATCAGTGAATCTTATTTTCTCTCTTCCTCGCCCTGCTGGAATGTCTGTGTTGGGTTCACTGGACTTTTCAGATAGACTGTGTGTGTGGGGGAGAGGGGGGTGGGGGGAAAGCCCAGCTAATCTTTCCAAATTAGCGCAGCTCTGAATCTGGAGCGTCTCATTAGATGCGTGTCTGAGATTTATCCGCTTTCATTTGCCTAATATTGGGCCTAACTTTCGGCTGCTGGCCCTTCCAGCAGGGGGTAAGTGCGAATGGGAAGGGGCCTTTTGTCACTGCCAGACGGCCTCGCTAATTTGCTCCGCCTAATAAAATTACAAATGAACGCAGCTTTCCTTGTGCTGCCTTTATAAGTTATAATAACCTTGGTCCCCCATAACCTCCTGCCAGCTGAATTAATCAGATCGTATTAATATTTCTTCTTACTTTCTTTTAACTGGTTCTTCTCTTAATTAAAGGGGCCAAAGATGTAAACAGGGTAGGTGACTAGAACGTTGGCGTCGGGGATATAAACAAGGCTCATTAATAAGATGGATGTCCCAGCAGACGGCAAAAATTGCTTAGTCGGCAAGCATGCATTTTGCAATTTCCTTACGACTAAAAGGACTAATGCCAGATCTTTACCTTTTCTCTCCCCCCACCCCCACCCCAATCCGTACCCACCTTTTTAATGTATAAAAGATGGTAATTTTGGCGAGCTAAGTAAAGTGGAAGCTGATCTATCAATCAGCTTGGATAAAGGTAGTTTGGGGTTATTAAATCTTGTTTCTCCCATCAAAACGATTGTCATGCCAAACTGGGATACAAGAACAGCCACAAAGAGGGGGGGGGGTAACAATTATGCTATGGGGCAGTATGGAATATATTGGGTGTTCATACTTTGGTTCCTTAAAATGAAGATTTTGTTAAAAAGAAGACTTTTTTTGTGTGTGTGAGTGCCATATTAAAAAGACTTTCCTGGGAGTAATCCCACTGAAAAGACTTGAGTAAGATTCTAAGTAGACCTTTATAGAGTGGCTTCCTCAGGCAAGTGAGTTCCTTATACATGTACAAGCTGTACAAGTGTCTCTTAAAATATGTACAAGGCCAAGGATCATATAAAATTAGTTACACAAAACTCCCAGTAGACCATATTTCAATGAGAGATACTAACTGTTTTGTTTTAAAGCGGCATCTGAAATTACAGGGAGGGACAGTGGCTCAGTGGCAGAGCATCTGCTTGGTAAGCAGAAGGTCCCAGGTTCAGTCCCCGGCATCTCTAACTAAAGAGGGTCCAGGCAAGGAGGCATGAAAAACCTCAGCTGGAGACCCTGGAGAGCCATGAATGGGGCTGTGGCTCAGTGGCAGAGCATCTGCTTGGTAAGCAGAAGGTCCCAGGTTCAATCCCCGGCATCTCCAACTAAAAAGGGTCCAGGCAAGTAGGCATGAAAAACCTCAGCCTGATATCCTGGAGAGCCGCTGCCAGTCTGAGTAGACCAGACTGACTTTGATGGACCGAGGGTCTGATTCAGTATAAGGCAGCTTCATATGTACAGAGAAGTCAGCTATGTATTAAAAATTTAGCTCATCCAAATAAAATTTTGATATTTGAGGAAAATGCTTTAGTTAGCTTCCTCATTCCATTCTTGGACCACTTTTTCTTCCCTGGAAAAGAATGGCTCCCACTTCATTCTGGATGGATGGACAAATGCAGGGCTTTTTTTGTAGCAGGAACTCCTTTGCATATTAGGCCACACACCCCTGATGTAGCCAATCCTCCAAGAGCTTACTGTAAGCCCTGTAATATGAGCCCTGTATGCTCATGGAGGACTGGCTACATCAGGAGTGTGTGGCCTAATATACAAAGGGATTTCTGCTACAAAAAAAAAACACCAGACAGACAGATGGATGGACAGATAGATTGGGAGAGCCCAGGGCTTTTTTTTTTTTTTTTTAGCAGGAATGCAGTTCTGACTGGCTTGGTGACAGGGGGTGTGGCCTAATATGCAAATGAATTCCTGCTGGGCCTTTCCTACAAAAAGCCCTATGTGAAACAATGGTGGCATCAGGGGTGTGTGGCCTATTATGTAAACGAGTTCCTGCTGGGCTTTTTCTACCAAAAATGCCCTGGGAGAGTCAGTTTGGTATAGTGGTTAAGTGTGCAGATGAAAATTTCGGAGGATCAGGTTTGGTTCCCCCACTCCTCCACACCCAGCTGTTGCGTGACCTTGTGTCAATCACAAGTTCTTTCAGACCTGTTCTCTCGAGAGCAGTTGTCTCGGAGCTTTCTCAGGCCAACCAGCCTCACAAGGTTTCTGTTGTGGGGAGAGGAAGGGAAAGGAGATTGTAAACCACTCTGAGTGAAGGGCAGGGTATAAATCCAGTCTCCTCCTCTGTATTCTGCTTTGTTAACCTAACAGGGAATGTGGATCACCCACACCATCCTCAACAGTATTATTCCCTACTAAACCCACTGAAACCGATAAACTTAGGGTATAGCTCTGTTTAGGAATGTCTTGTTTGTGTACTACACATTACAGTGCTTCTGCAGTTTAATGTGTTGATAGAAAACTGGTGAAAACTGGTGCTCAGACTGTTCCCTTGTATACTGCTGATACTTATCCCTCTTGATTTTCTTATAATCATTATTACTATTAATAGGTTGGATCCCATTACTATTAATAGGTTTCACTAAAGGAAATGCATTTCTCCTGTGGAAAGGGCCTTTGCCTGATACAAGATGCTGAGAAGAGTATCTTGCAACAGGGAAGCCTCTTTTTGCTAGAGGAAAACACCCCCACTTTCAGAAAGGATACCGTTAATAATTACGAGAGTTGGCAATTGTTACTATTAACCGCAATTGATATGGTTAATAATAGCAACAGGCATCCACACTGAGAACAGACTCTCTGGTTACACCTTGATTTTCCTGGCAATCTTTCTGCAGAAGGAAATGTGGACCTCTGGATTCTAGCTTTCTACTTCCTTTACTACCATATTCTTCTGCCATTGCATGAGGAACCTATCACTGTGCGATCGAAAGGACAAGGAGGAGAAAAAAAAATAAACCCAAAGCAACGAGGAGAATGGTCAAGCTGTTTTCCTGAGAAGTGTATCTATCGTCCTGAAACTACACTTCGACCGCTCGAGCTATCCCTGCGCTTTTAATAACTTCTTGTTAATCCTACAGGACTGAGACGCGAGCATCAGACTGATGAATAGTTATAACTCCAATCAAAACTGTAATACGCGTCGTGATATATGGATCTCCCAAGATTTTTGGCAAACTTGTCTGCGGCTTACTACTTCGCTGATGAAGATTGCAAGTAATTGTGTACGCATTTCTCTACAAGATAAATGGCCATTCCTCCCAAGGACGCTCAACCTTTGTGAATGTGAATGTGTGTATATCTGGGCTTCACTCTTAAAAAAAAAAAAAAAAACCTGACAAGGCATCTTGATCATTTCCTCATTCAGAGGCCTTACCCACTGCTGAGCGCACGGCCCCCCTCTCTGAAATGTTATTATACTGTCGTGAGCCTTTCTCCTCTCAGGATGTTACTTCATTTCCACCTTTTGTCTTAGCCTGAATGTGAATGATGCTCTTTCAGCAATATACGGGCGCTTAAACTCCCTGCTGTAGCCTAACATAAATATACAACACCCGTCTCAGCCAATAATTCACTTCAGGCCTGGAAAAACAGTGACTTCCTTTATTGGTCAGAATCTCTGGCAATTCCCAACAGCTGTATGTTTTCACCTCCGAGGATCCTTATCTTCAAGTTTCCATTTGTCTCAGCAGTATTCCAGTGGATTGCCAATAAAAATGATTCCCATTTTTATAACCCTTGAGAATGCAGGAAGCTAGCTTTCCAGAAAAACACCACCTCAAATAGATGGCGCTTTATATATATATATATATATATATATATATATATATATATATATATATATATATATATATATATATATATATATATATATATATATAAAACTTGGCCAACACAAAAGAATTGCAAGAGATTATAGGAGTTGGAAGGTGTAGTTCTCCAAACATATAATCCCACGAATATTCAGGTATGCAAAGCAAAGTTATTTTGGATATAAGCAAACTCAAGTGAACGTCATTCTACCAACATTCAGGGATATGGGAAACAAGGTTCTAGGAGAAACAAACGAATCCAAGGACACGTTGCCTTACAAATATTTGGGAACGTAGAAAAGCAAAGTTGTTCATGAAACGAGCGAACCCCAAGGGGACAGCCTCTTACGAATATTCAAGAACACGAGACAAGCAAAGTCGTTTGCGAAACAGCAAACCAAAGTGAATTCTTGCTGCATGCTCGTTTCAGATGTGCACAAAAAAGACTGGAATGTAGATTTGGAAAAGCAGATAGCAAGAGAGCCTGTTGTTCTGCCAAAGAATTAGACTGGAGATGGTAAAATCCCTCTGCAAGATATACTTTAAGGAAATGTAAACAGGGGGGCAGGGGAATTTGCTATGTTAAAGCCAGCTGTGCCGCTTGGTTCTATGATGGAGCAACTGTTTAAGAGGGGGGCAGATAGCTGTGATATACCAGGTGTCTTATCATAAGAGGCTGGTGGGGAGCTTTTTTGAATTGACAATTGTTGCAATCTGAAGGGATTCTTTAATTTCTCCCTCTGGTTTCCTTCTCTGCGTGCAGTCCCCCCCCCCCTCCTCCGATGTTAGAAATGGTATTTTGGAACTGTTGTAGAATTTGGATTGTACACTAAGAAATACCCTATTTCACTTTTCCAGTAATTAGGAAGCCAATGGATTGGTCTTTCGCCCACAACAACCATAGCCAGCTCATGAAGGAAATACTCATTTTGTGGAGTTTGGTGAACATTTCCCTCAACTCTTTTTAACAGTATGTGGCTGAAGGGGGAGGAAGAAACTCGACAGGTTAATGTGCAATTAAAGGGCCAAGCATTAAAAACAAACTGTAAAATAAATCATAAGACAACATACATGTATTTATTGTAGAAAGCTAAAGCCATTTAAGGGCCCATCATAAGCCTCTATCCTATGCACAGTCAGAAAGCCACAATGGGAACCCACTCAACTTGACCTCACGCGTTTCGACCTAGACTGGTCTTCTTCAGAGGTCAGAAAGGTAAGTACACATATTGGCTCATAATACAGAATACAACAGAACAATAGAGGCAGCTGAGAGGTGATATGATCACCATCTTCAAGCCCTTGAAGGGCTGTCATATAAAGGATGGTGTGGAATTGTTTTCTATGGCCCCGGAAGGCAGGACCAGAACCAATGGATTGAAATTAAATCAAAAGAGTTTCCGGCCCAACATTAGGAAGAACCTCCTGACCGTTAGAGCGATTCCTCAGTGGAACAGGCTTTCTCGGGAGGTGGTGGGCTCTCCTTCCTTGGAGGTTTTTCAACAGAGGCTAGATGGCCATCTGACAGCGACGAAGATCCTGTGAATTTAGGGGGAGGTCTTTGTGAGTTTCCTGCATTGTGCAGGGGGTTGGACTAGATAACCCTGGAGGTCCCTTCCAACTCTATGATTCTATGAACAACGCTGGACCACAAGGGAATTTAATGAAGTGACAAAGACTTAAAGATATTCTTGAGGCCTCTTATTCTACAGCCTTATGTCCTAATCAAGGGCATACATATTGCATCCAGTGTCTTATTGTATGTCACATGGTCCAGAATTGATCAAGGTAGGCGTAAGGACAGAGCCTATATGCCAAGCGTTATGTGTCAGGGGGAGGACCACATTTTCAAGGGGGTGAACAGTATAGGGGAAGAGCTATTCTTCCAATCCCACCCCCCTACAAAAAACAAATCAAGCTCTTTTATTTGTGCGGGGAAACAAGTTTGAGTATCTGTAAATATTCTCCCACTGTGGTAAATATGGGGGAGTATTTTTTTTTTGGGGGGGGGAAGGTGATATTGGGCAGGAAAAATGGGTGTGGGGGAAAGAAATAAGTCTCTCTGCGGCAGAAAAAAAGTAGGAGTTCACAAGCACCTTTAAGACCGACAAAGTTTTATTCAGAATGGAAGCTTTCTTCTTCAAACCAAAAACTCACATTCTGAATAAAACTTTGTTGGTCTCAAAGGTGCTACTGGGCTCCTATCTCTTTTGCTTCAGACCAACACGGCTGCCCACCTGGATTTATCTGCACCTGTCTTCCCAGTTAAAAAAAGAGAAGTCCCTGGCACTTTGCTCTGTTGGGAGCTAAACAGCAAGACGGCTTTCTACCAGGGACCACAATTTTCCAGTTGATCTTCTGAGGACCACACGACAATGATCCCCACCCATAGGGCTTCTTCTGTAGCAGGAACTCATTTGCATATTAGGCCATACCCCTGATGTAGCCAATCCTCCAAGAGCTTACAGGGCTCTTCTTACAGGGCCTGCTGTAAGCTGCAGGAGGATTGGCTACATCAGGGGTGTGCGGCCCAGGGACGGAATTCTAGCAAGAGCTCCTTTGCATATTAGGCCACACACCCCTGATGTAGCCAATCCTCCAAGAGCTTTCAGTAAGCCCTGTAAGAAGAGCTCTGTATGCTTTTGGAGGATTGGCTACATCAAGGGGACGTGGCCTAATATGCAAAAGAGTTCATACTACAAAAAAAAAAAAAAGCCCTGACCTCCTGGATGTTTGGGAGATTTTAAATTTCTCATCCCTGATGCTTTGATTCCCAAGACCCGATTTCAGTTATGCTTCTCCATTTTTATTTCCTTACTTGATTTTTAACCTGCCTTTCTCACCAAAGGGGGCCCAGAGCAGTTTACGCTGTAGTCATCTCCTCTGCTTTATCCTCACAAGAGCCTTGTGAAGTAGAGGAAGCTGAGGGTGTGTGACTAGCCCAAGGTCACCCTGCAAGTTTCCATGGCCGAGCAAGGATTTGAACTGGGGGTCTCCAAGTTCCTAGTCCGGCAACCTAACTGCTACATCATGCTAGCGTCAAAATATATATATATTTTGCATTTGTGTGTGTGTGTGTGTGTGTGCATGCATGCATGCCTGGAAGTCATGGTGACTTCTGGAGTCCTCTACAAAGACATGGACGGTGTTCAGGGAAGTGACTTGAGACAGCCTTCCTCTGCCTCCATCCTGACTGCTGGCATTTCAAGGAGGTCTCCCATCCAAGTACTTGCCATGGATGGCCAGTTTGGTGTGGAGAGCCAGTTTGGTGTAGTGGTTAAGTATGCGGACTCTTATCTGGGAGAACCGGGTTTGATTCCCCACTCCTCCACTTGCACCTGCTGAGATGGCCTTGGGTCAGCCATAGCTCTGGCAGAGGTTGTCCTTGAAAGGGCAGCTGCTGTGAGAGCCCTCTCCAGCCCCACCCACCTCACAGGGTGTCTGTTGTGGGGGAGGAAGGGAAAGGAGATTGTGAGCCGCTCTGAGACTCTTTGGACTGGAGGGCGGGATATAAATCCAATATCATCTTCTTCTTCTTCTTCTTCTTCTTCTTCTTCTTCTTCTTCTTCTTCTTCTTCTTCTTCTTCTTCTTCATGTTTAGCTTCCAAGATCTGACAAGATCGGGCTTGCCTGAACAATCCTGGTCAGGGCTCAAAATAAACTTTTGGCACAAAAGGGCAACAATACGGCATCTTGAAAAGTTCCATTCTAGATATTCTCTGGAACGAAAATAGTATGGGAGGTTTCATGATCCCGTCAAGCAGGTTATTGCACTAGGCGGGGCCCACAAGACAGAATGCACAGGTATGGGCAACCACTACAGCCAGCGAGAGGTTTTCTGCGAATCCTGGCGATATGGCAGCCTGGCAGCTATTTGATCTTACGCATTTGTAGGACAGCACTTTCAATAAACCTGGACTGATTCCCCACTAGCCTTACCTTGCTCTCGCTCTCCTCTTCTCAGCGGGGCTTCCGTTGGATTTTGCACAAGCTGCCCCGAGGCTTCAATTCACTCTGCCTCTTTCATGCAACAAACAAGAGCCTCTAAAAATAAGTTTCTGTTTGCCACGCGGAAAAGGCAAAGCGAGTTGCAGCCCCGGGGCAGATAGTGTGAAATCTGACGGAAGCCCCACGGAGAAGGGGAGCGTGAGGGCGGCATAAGGCTACAAGGAAATCGATCCTGGTGAGCGAAACTGTCACAGTGGAGTATATCAGAAAAGGTAGCCCGGTTAGGGCCATCCAGGACTGGATAACGCTTCTGAAAGGAGCTCTTAGGCTCAAATTGTCCATTGTCCTTCTATTGGCTGTATGCCTCAAAATATCGAGATCAGGCCTCGGATTCAACAGGAGCTCACAGGAGCGCAGCTCCTGAACCTTTCTGAGGGTCCCCCCTCCTCTCTCCCCCCCCACCTTGTCCATTGAACAGTAGGTGCAGCTGCATAACAATCCCTGGATAAGCTCTACCGCCTATTTTTCTACAAAACAACCCCTGATCAAGACGATTGCCCCAAATGTTTCCACGTTGCAAACTCTTTCCCTGGGCCCACTGCTGCCACAGTGCCCTTTAAAATGGCAAGAATATGCAGGCTAAAATTGGCAGGCTTAATTTAAAACAAAACAAAAACAAAACTTTCTGGCTTTCCATGGGCTCCTGATCGAAATGAATTATTGCCAAGTGTTTTAGTCCGGGTGGGGTGGAGGGAGAGAGAAAGCCCTAAAAGGGATTTGAGGCTATTGTATTTATCTGACCATTATGAGAGCAGTAAAACATGCTGTTTCACATTGAAACGTAAGCTCTTTCCCCCACCTCGTTTTAATGTTTGCTCAGAGTATTTGTAATTGTTAGCGGGCCCAGATGTATCCGAATGTCAGCATGAGGCGAGCGAGACTTGGCGCGAGCTCACAGAAGGTAATTAGCTCAAAGTCCCCGGCGCTAAGTTGGTAGTGGAAACCCAGATGCGGAATGAAGCAGGGACAGCTGAAAAGGAAAGTGGCAAAGGTTAAAATCTATTGTTTGCGGTCCTAAAGCTTCTCAGGGTAAAAGCTGGAACTCGGGCTGATGGAGTGCTAAAAGCTGGGGAGAGGATTCACTGGGAATTTCTCCTGTAGAATGTTCTGTGGATGAGTAGACCTGTGTAATTCAATTATTGAAGCTAAGTCCACCAGCGGTGGCATCCTGCCAAGGGTTTGACACACACCTGGTTTGTGTGTGTGTGTGTGTGAGACAGAGAGAGAGAGCTAGAGAGAGAATTTTCCTTTTAATGGTCTCCCTGTGTAGCTAGTTGTTTGGGTTTGGGTTCGTTGGCTTCTTTACTGCTGTTTTCTTAGAAGTTTATTTGTTTATACCCCACTTCTCTTCCTAAAGCAGCATTCAAGAAAGTGGGGGGGGGTCATTCTCCCGCCTCCTCCATTTTATCTGTGAGGTAGATTAGGCTGCGAGGGAATTCCTGCCCCAAGTTCACCCAGCAAGCTTCCATGGAAGAATAGGGGTTTCGACCTGGGTGTCCCAGATCCGTGTCTGATGTTCTAACAACTATATTTATTTGTTTCTTTGTTGGTTGGTTGGATTTCTAGACCACCCTCCCCCAAACCGGGCTCAGGGCGGTTCGCAAGATTCAATTAATGCATTCTATTATTCCAATAAATAATCATAAAAACACACAGGGTGGAATACTGGCGGGAACTCCTTTACATATTAGGCCACACACCCCGATGTAGCCAACCCTCCACGAGCTTACAGGGCTCCTTTTTGTAAGCCTTTGGAGGATTGGCTACATCAGGGGTGTGTGGCCTAATATGCAAAGGAGCTCCTGCTAGATTTCCACTCCCTGAAAACACATAAAAATTAAACAACATAAAACTAATCAAGATGGTGTTGAAATATTTGTATCCTACCCCCCCAGGAGGATGGGGAGTTGAAGATTAAAAGATAAAGGATAGCCGGCTTAATACCCCTGCTGGGTAGACAATACCCACAGTTCTGGACTTCAAGCACTGTATTCCAAAGATGGTATTCCATCCCCTGTATTCCTAAAATGAACTTGAGTTCAATGTGATTTGTAAACAGGGCTTCTGTCTTTGGCCATCCCTGGGGATGACTCCTAAGGAAAGTGGGGGGGGGGGAGTCTGGCTGTCAGAGAGGCTTGCCAGATCCTGCCTAGCTACTGGTGTGGGGCTCCTGCGTCCTTCCCTGGATCTTTTTTGCCTCCAAAACCATAGATTTTGCCCACAATAGAGCATCACCCCCTTGATGTTAAGAACATGATGACATCACTATCGGGTGATGCTATCGCATTGCGGATATCATGTGGCAACATCCCCATTTGGGGGTAGTGTTAGGGGGGTGGATTGAAGCCCTTAAAAAGTGGGGGATCCCCCACTGGGATCTGGGGACTGGGAATCCTACTCAAATTATCATTGCCTTCTCTGCCCTCATCTACCAGCCCTCATCTATCCTCTTCACATAACAACTTGCTGGTAAACCCTGGCCCTAGAGATATCTGGCTGTCCTCAACCTTGACCAGGACCTTTTCGGTCCTGGCCCCTGGTGGAAAAAAAAAAGGTTAAGGTAAAGGAGGTCCCCTGTGCAAGCACCAGTCGTTTTCGACTTTGGGGTGATGTTGCTTTCACAACGTTTTCACGGCAGACTTTTTACGGGGTGGTTTGCCATTGCCTTCCCCAGTCCTCTACACCTTCTGCCCCCCCCCCCCAGCAAGCTGGGTCCTCATTTTACCGACCTCAGAAGAATGGAAGGCTGAGTCAACCTTGAGCCATCTACCTGAACCCAGCTTCCACTGGGATCGAACTCAGGTCATGAGCAGAGGCCTCAGACTGCAGTACTGTAGCTTTACCACTCTGCACCATGGGTGGAACTCTGTGCCAAATAACATCAAAGCCTTGCGGGATCTTATACAATTCCGCAGGGCCTGCAAGGCACAAATGTTCTGGCGGCTGTTTGGTTGAGGACAGCAATAGTTCTCCATCGTCCCATGCTCCACATCCCTCAGACTGATCCAACGCCTCTCCCCCCACATCCACGAGGCACCCACAGGCCAGAAGTGGGAGGGAACAGCAAATTTTGCCACTTGATTTTAAACTAATATATGTTAGGATTTTGATTTTATGGTTTTAGTGTTTTTATGACCAGGGCTTTTTTGGTAGGGAAAAAAAAGTCCAGCAGGAACTCATTTGCATATTAGGCCATACCCCCCCTGACATAATCATTGTTTCACACAGGGCTGTTGTGTAGGAGAAGCCCAGCAGGAACTCATTTGCATATTAGGCCACACTTCCTGACGCCATGCTAGCTGGAACTCAGTTCCTGTGCGTCCCTGCTCAAAAATGCCTTTTCATGGCATTGTATGTCATCTAGAGCCCCGCAGCTGTGGGGATTAGGTGATGCATTAATATAATATTAAATATGATACTCTTTGCCAAAGTCTCCATTAGCCAGCTGGCCCCCTGACCCCCCCCCCCTTTTATGTGTTTGGATTGATGAGTCAGCACCTCCTATACCCCTGTAAAAAGGTAAGGTAGTCCCCTGTGCAAGCACCAGTCATTTCTGACTCTGGGGTGACGTTGCTTTCACTATGATTTCACGGCAGACTTTTTACGGGATGGTTTGCCATTGCCTTCCCCAGTCACCTCCACTTCCCCCCCAGCTAGCTGGGTCCTCATTTTACCGACCTCGGAAGGATGAAAGGCTGAGACAACCTGGAGCCGGCTACCTGAAAACCCAGCTTCCGCCAGGATCAAACTCAGGTCGTGAGCTGAGCTTAGGACTGCAGTACTGCAGCTTTACCACACTGCGCCACGAGGTCCCATCTTAAATGGAGTTTCACCCTGCTCAGCCCACTGAAACGAATGGCTGTAGAAGAGCAAGTGTTTGCTCATGATAGCCCTAAAAGGTAAAGGTAGTCCCCTGTGCAAGCACCAGTCATTTCCGACTCCGGCATCACGACGTTTTCACAGCAGACTTTTTACGGGGTCGTTTTCCATTACCTTCCCCGGTCAGAGATCCAAGTCGTCAGCCACGTTGGTCTGAAGCAGTAGAACAAAATAGGAGTCAAGTTTCACCTTTAAGACCAACTTAGTTTTGTTCAGAACGTAAGCTTTCGTGTGCTAAGCACACTTCATCAGACGAGGAATCCAGTACAGTGAGCAAAGTCACACATAGCTGGTAGTCAGTGGCTCAGAAAGAAGAAGAATAATTGCAGATTTATACCCCGCCCTTCTCCCTGAATCAGAGACTCAGAGCGGCTTATAATCTCCTCCCCCCACAACAGACACCCTGTGAGGTGGGTGGGGCTGAGAAGGCTCTCACAGCAGCTGCCCTTTCAAGGACAACCTCTGCCAGAGCTCTGGCTGACCCAAGGCCATTCCAGCAGGTGCAAGTGGAGAAGTGGGGAATCAAACCCGGTTCTCCCAGATAAGAGTCCGCACATTTAACCACTACACCAAACTGGCTACAAATTTAAGATTCAATGACAGTATCTGGCAGGGAGTGGTTTAGAATGCAGAATGCAATGACAAGGAATAGCAAAATAAACAAATTGAACAAACCTTTGATCTGAGTAGCATGAGCACGCAAAAGCAATAAAACAGTAATATGTCAAAACGTGAGAGTGTCTGTTAATGACTATATTGTATTAAGCCTGGGTCAAATAGAAGGTATATATCTCTCAGAAGATTTCCCATCCAACTAATTTGCCTCTTAACATGTAACATACATATAGTGTGCTATTAGGAGAAAAATACATTAAAATATAGTGGGAGATGGGTTCAGTATATGTAACGGGATAGACAACCAATATCCCTATTTGAGCATGTCAATGCAGCTAAAGGAGAAATACATTTGGATAGTGATGGTCTTGTCCACCTAATTTACTTTTTAACATGTAAACATCATTCTAGTTTGCCATAGAAAAAAAAGAATACAATAAAATATAGCGAAAATGGGTTAAGTATAAGTAATGAGATAAACAGCCAATATCCCTATTTCGAGTATGTCAATACAAAAAAATCATTCTGATGCGCTATTCCGAAAGAGAAATACATTGGAATACTGTGGATGTATAATTTACTCAGTGAGAGTGGATTTAGCATCTGTAATGAGATAAAAAAAAACCCCAATGTCCCTGTTCAGTCCTGAGGAAGAGTTTGTTCCAAGTTGCATAATAATTTGCAATTCAGCAATTTCTCTCTCCACGCTGTTCTTGAAGTTCCTTTGCAGTAAAACAGCTACTTTGAGGTCACCCTTTGAATGCTTTGGAAGGTTAAAGTGTTCCCCCACAGGTTTCTCAGTTCCCCAGTCATCTCCACTTTCCTCCCAGCAAGCTGGGTACTCCTTTTACCGACCTCAGAAGGATGGAAGGCTGAGCCAACCTTGAGCCGGCTACCTGAACCCAGCTTCCGCTGGTATCAAACTCAGGTCATGATAACCCTACAAGTGTCTTATTGTCCGCCCGCTGACTGCCACGACTGTTATTTCCTTACAGCTGTGGAATGGCATCCTTGTGGAGCATTGTGGCCCAAAAGTGGGGGGGGCACATTCTTAGACCCCAGGAAAGGTCTGCAAAATGTCTGACTCAAATCGGCTATGGATCTGATGTTGGGGGGAGGGGGGCACCTTTGCATTTACATACAGACATGTCTGTGCTTATTTCCAATGTGCAAAGAGACTTTCGGATACAATAAACACCGTGTGATAGCTGTGATAGATTTGACGAAGATTCCCGAACACAAGAGAAGAGACAATATGTCAGGTGAGGGACTAATCTTACCCCCTGCTGAGGAACGATATGACAGAAAACGCTGGAGGAAGGACGGGCGCCTCTGTTTGCTGACTTCTGCTGGTTTTGTTCATAGCCTTCGTCTTCTTGGACAGATCTGTTCGGTTTTTATTCCCTTTGGAGAAGGAGGGAGGTGGTTTGTGCCCTACCCAGCTGAATGTTCTATCCCCATTGTTTCTCTGCACTCATCCAAGCATGGTCCATTGTCTGTGCTCCCTCTCTCTAGGTTTGCTGTCCAACTCTGTTTTGATTGTTTGTTTGTTTGGTTGGTTTTGGTCGCTGCCTGTTATTTATGGAACTGCCTCTTGGAAGAAGTCAGGAAGTTATCCTGGCCTTTTGGCACATCAGCAGTTATTTTGAAAAGAAAGAGGAAAAAAAAACTCTTCGAAGAACAGTGGCCGTTTTCCCACTGACCTTACTCCGGAGCGACGTCCCTCTTCACCGCGCAGCGTCTGCGTGGATTTCCCACCAACTGCTGCGCACAACCAGGAAGTGCCACGGCTTTTGCGTCGCAGATGTAAACCGCTAAAAACCAGTTTACATCTGCGACGCAAAAGCCGCGGCTCTTCCTGGTTGTGCGCAGCAGTTGGTGGGAAATCCGCGCAGACGCTGCGCGGTGAAAAGGGACGTCGCTCCGGAGTAAGGTCAGTGGGAAAACAGCCAGTGTTCCCTCTAAACTGAGTTAGTGCAAGCTAGCTCACAGATTTTTAGCCTCCGGCTCACACATTTCTTGTCGTAGCTCAGGAAGGATGACCCCAGAGCACACTAATTTACGCAGTCGCTCACAACTTTAATGCCAGCAGCTCACAAAGTAGAATTTTTGCTCACAAGACTCTGCAACTTAGAGAGAACATTGGTCCAGTCCCTCGCATCTCCCACTGAAAGGACTAGGTAGGAGGTGACGTGAAAGACCTCAGCCTGGAGAGCCGCTGCTCTTCTGAGTAGGCACCATTGACCTTGATGGCCCAAGGGTCTGATTCAGTGTAAGGCAGTTTTGTGTGCTCAAATTAACACTGTGGTTTCAGTTCTCCAAATACTGGGAGGCATCATGGCTCAATGGTAGCGTCTTTAAAGGAAAATATAGTTGTGCAGGCTGTAATGTGGACCATGGGTGGGAGAGAAGGTGGCAAGCCCTCTCAGCAGCTTTCAGATTTGCCCCATTCCTCACCCAGAAGGAAGAGGAGCAGTGTTCCCTCTAAGCTGTTAGCGTGAGCTAGCTCACAGATTTTTAGCCTCCGGCTCACACATTTTTGTCTTAGCTCAAGAAGGATGACCCCAGAGCACACTTATTTATTCAGCGGCTCACAACTTTAATGCCACTAGCTTACAAAGTAGAATTATTCCTCAAAGGGCTCCCAGTTTAGAGGGAACATTGACCTCCAAGGTAGTTTAATCCTGGGCAAAAAGGCAAATGTTTTCTAGCTGGTCCTGTTGGGGCTATTTAGCCAGCTGAACAGTGGTGGTCATGCTATCAGCAGAGTGACATTGCTTCTGGAGAATACCTGAAAGAAATGGCAGTAGTTCTAGAAATTGCCAAAAAAAATCACCCTTACCATAGAATTTCTGATAATTCCTAGAGCTATCAGTCTCGGAATTCCAGGTATTCCCTCAAAGTGATGTCACTGAGCAGGTGACTCTGGTGAATAAGAACATAAGAGAAGCCACGTTGAATCAGGCCAATGGCCCATCCAGTCCAACACTCTGCGTCACAGAAGAGAAGCCATGTTGGATCAGGCCAGTGGCCCATCCACTCCAACACTCTTTGTCAAATAAGAACATAAGAGAAGCCATGTTGGATCAGGCCAGTGGCCCATCCAGTCCAACATTCTGTGTCACATAAGAACATAAGAGAAGCCATGTTGGATCAGGCCAGTGGCCCATCCAGTCCAACACTCTGTGTCACATAAGAACATCAGAGAAGCCATGTTGGATCAGGCCAGTGGCCCATCCAGTCCAAGACTCTGTGTCACAGAAGAACATAAGAGAAGCCACATTGGATCAGGCCAATGGCCCATCCACTCCAACACTCTTTGTCAAATAAGAACATAAGAGAAGCCATGTTGGATCAGGCCAGTGGCCCATCCAGTCCAACATTCTGTGTCACATAAGAACATAAGAGAAGCCATGTTGGATCAGGCCAGTGGCCCATCCAGTCCAACACTCTGTGTCACATAAGAACATCAGAGAAGCCATGTTGGATCAGGCCAGTGGCCCATCCAGTCCAACACTGTGTCACACAGTGGCCGAAAAAACCAGATGCCATCAGGAGGTCCATCAGTGGAGGCAGGACACTAGAAGCCCTCATACTGTTGCCCCTCCCAAGCACCAAGAATACAGAGCATTACTGTCCCAGGCAGAGTTCCAACGATACGCTGTGGCTAATAGAGACTGATGGACTTCTGCTCCACGTTTATCCATGTGTTTATTCAATATTTTTAATTATTATAATTTTGTGAATTTATTTTATTTCTTAATGCCTCCTTCCTGCAGCTTTGCATTTCTTCAGGGAACAAGAATCCAGAGCAGGGGATTCCCCACCCCGAGGACGAGCCCTATTCACAGATACTTGCAATCAGGGGTGGAATTCTAGCAGGAGCTCCTTTGCATATTAGGCCACGCCCCGCTGATGCATCCAATCCTTCAAGAGTTTACAAAAAAGAGCCTTGTAAGCCCTTGGAGGATTGGCTACATCAGGGGTGTGTGCCCTAATATGCAAAGGAGCTCCTGCTAGAATTCTATCTCTGGTCCCTGTACTAAGAGCCCTGTAAGCTCTTGGAGGGTTGGCTCCATCAGGGGTGTGTGGCCTAATATGCAAAGGAGCCCCTGCTAGAATTCTATCTCTGGACCCTGTACTAAAAGCCCTGTAAGCTCTTGGAGGATTGGCTCCATCAGGGGGTGTGGCTTAATATGCAAAGGAGCCCCTGCTAGAATTCTATCTCTGGTCCCTGTGCTAAGAGCCCTGTAAGCTCTTGGAGGGTTGGCTCCATCAGGGGGTGTGGCCTAATATGCAAAGGAGCCCCTGCTAGAATTCTATCTCTGGACCCTGCACTAAAAGCCCTGTAAGCTCTTGGAGGGTTGGCTACATCAGGGGTGTGTGGCCTAATATGCAAAGGAATCCCTGCTAGAATTCTGTCTCTGGACCCTGTGCTAAGAGCCCTGTAAGCTCTTGGAGGGTTGGCTCCATCAGGGGGTGTGGCCTAATATGCAAAGGAGCCCCTGCTAGAATTCTATCTCTGGACCCTGTACTAAGAGCCCTGTAAGCTCTTGGAGGGTTGGCTCCATCAGGGGGTGTGGCCTAATATGCAAAGGAGCCCCTGCTAGAATTCTGTCTCTGGACCCTGTACTAAGAGCCCTGTAAGCTCTTGGAGGATTGGCTCCATCAGGGGGTGTGGCCTAATATGCAAAGGAGCCCCTGCTAGAATTCTGTCTCTGGACCCTGTACTAAGAGCCCTGTAAGCTCTTGGAGGATTGGCTCCATCAGGGGGTGTGGCCTAATATGCAAAGGAGCCCCTTCTAGAATTCTATCTCTGGACCCTGTGCTAAGAGCCCTGTAAGCTCTTGGAGGGTTGGCTCCATCAGGGGTGCGTGGCCTAATATGCAAATGCGCTCCTGCTAGAATTCCACCCCTGCTTGCGGTAGCAATTGTATGCTTTATCTGATTGTCACAGGACTGGAAAAAAGTAACCTTATCAATATTTAAAATAAATACAAATAGATTTCGTTTCCTGTAGAGAAAGGGATGAATCCCACCAGGCCTTTCTTTTTTTTGTAGCAGGAATTCTTGTGCATATTCGGCTACACCCCCCCCCCCCCCCGGATGTAGACAATCCTCCAAGAGCTTACAGTGGGCCCTGTATTAAGAGCCCTGTAAACTCTTGGAGGAATGACAACATCAGGGTTGTGTGGCCTAATCCCACACACTGATATTGCCCATGATTGCGGAGTTTAAACTAGACAGGGAGGGTAGGGGTGCTCTGTATTACTGGTGCTTGGAGGGCAGGTGTGGGAGGGCTTCTGGTGTTCTGGCCCCGCTGGTGGACCTCCTGATGTAGGGTTGCCAAACCCCAGGTGGGGGCACAGAATCCCTCAGTTTGGAGGCCCTCCCCCTTCAGGGGCATCAGAAAGTGGGGGAGGGGAGGGAAATGTCTGCTGGGCACTATTCCAATGAAAACCGGTCCCCATAGGTTATAATGGAGAATCAATCTGTGAGTATCTGGAGCTCTGGAGGGTGGGTTTTTTTGTTGTTGTTTTTTTAGGTAGAGACACTGACTTTTTGGCAAAGCACCCCAAACACGCCCCACCCCCAAGTTTCAAAAAGATTGGACCAGGGAGTCCAATTCTGTGAGCTCCCAAACCCCAAACATGCCTCAACCCAAAACACCACCCAAGTTTCAAAAAGATTGGACCAGGGAGTCCAGTTCTGTGAGCTCCCAAAGAAGGTGCCCATCTCCTTCATTGCTTCCAATGAAGGGAAACCATTTAAAAGGTGTGCGGTCCCTTTAAATGTGATGGCCAGAATTCCCTTTGGAGTTCAATTATGTTTGTCACACCCTTGCTCCTGGCTCCACCCCCAATGTCTCCTGGCTCCACCCCAATGTCTCCTGGCTCCTCTCCAAAGTCCCCAGATATTTATTGGATTGGACCGGGCAACCCTATCTTGATGGCACTTGGGTTTTGACCACTGTGTGCCACAGTGTTAAACTGGATGGACCATTGGCCTGATTCAACAGGGCTTCTCTTATATGCTTATAAGTAGCTGACAAGAAGAAGAAGAAGAAGAAGAAGAAGAAGAAGAAGAGGAGGAGGAGGAGGAGATTGGATTTATATCCCGCTCTTCACTACCCACTTCTCAGAATGGCCTACAATCTCTTTGCCTTTCCCCTCCCCACAACAGACACCCTGTGAGGCAGGTGGAGCTGAGGGAGCTCTGACAGAAACTGCTCTTGAGCAGAACAGCTCTGCAAGAACTCGTGATTGTCACAAGGTCACATCAGCAGGTGCTTGTGGAGGAGTGGGGAATCAAACCCAGTCCTCCCTGATAAGAGTCTGTGCACTTAACCACCACATCAAAGAGAATGGGTGGAGTCTTTCAAAAGAGACATTTGAGTGGTTTACAGCACAATCTTAAACACAGTTACTCTGCTTCCACCTCAAACAGGCGCTTAGGGGGTCCGGCTGAACTTTGGGTAGACATGGGACATGTAGGCATAGTAGTAGAGTCTTGCAGGAGGGGAGGAGTCAGACACATCTCGTTCTTATTTTGGTGGGACAATAGACAGGATTTCAGTTCTTCTAACCTGGCTGTAATTAGTCGTTGCTCAGTGGTAGACAGGTTTTTGTAAGCAACCAGGAGGTCACCCTCCAAGTCAGGCTGGCCCACAGCATTCTCACCCAGGAGGCGAGGAGACTCAACAGGTTCCGTCCAGTTAATTAAGTCATTTGGCATAGCCTTGTTTGGTGGAGTGCTGTTTCCTTTGGTCCCAAGCCTACTGAAAGTGAGCTCAGATTGGAGTAACTCTTAAAAGGACCACCTTATCCGTGTAGTAGTAAGTCGTTTAATGCTTTCACTGTAGTCTTCCTTTTTCAGTGAGACTCAAGGCAGATTAACGAATCAGAAAGCAATGAAATAATAGAGTATAACACGCACAGAAACCTGTGCAATAAGCAGTTTATACCCCGCTCTTCACTACCCACTTCTCAGAATGGCTTACGATGAATGAAAACAATGAAATAATAGAGTATAACATGCACAGTAACCTGTCAATAAAACAGTATAGTGCATGCAGCAGAAATGCAATAAAAATGCAATAAAGAGTGTGTAGCAAACAATGCAATAAAAACAGTAAAGAGTAGCAAAATGGCTTGCTGACCTATGGTTTGTTTCAGCTGTCCAAGGAGACTAACCCAAGTCTTTGCCCTGTGACGCATTGTTCTTGTGGCTTGCCTGGATTTTGGAGGGGGTTCTCTCACACTTCTTTGGTATAGTGCCACCAGCTGGTCAATTTCAGAATTAACCACTGAGGGAGCCAGCACTCCCGGCTTCCCTTCGGCCTTCCTGTTTTCAAAGCCGGAGTCTCTCGTGACCCAGCGACTGGTTACCGCATGGGTGGCTTATTGCACACGTGCGGAATACCATTTTGAATAGTGCGCTCAAACAGGGGAGGTGTAAGTGGAATAGGGAACAACTTCCAGCCTATAGAAGAGTGACCAATATATATATCTCTCTCTCTTTCTCGGCTTGACTTCACGAACGAAGATTTAAGAAGGGTGCAGTAGTCCACGTCTGCTGCAGGCTCGCTGGTGGCTGACAAGACCAATGCGGGACAGGCAGGTCCGGCCACAATAACCAATATATTAAAAGGAAAAAGCACACACACCTTCTTGTCACAGGAACGGACTGAGCAAGGATGCAAAAGAAAAAGAACGCATGCGACGAACCACTCCTTAAAAACAGTGAGGCGCTTGTAGCAACGCAATACAAGAACACGTCGCCAACCAAGAATATGGTAATTGTAATGCTTGGGCCAGACATCTGATGGTGAGCCAGAGACAATGGGGGAACATAGACTATAGGGAGCAATCAGTGCAGAAGATAAGAAGCATCGAGGCCTTTGTAAGGACATTAACTCTCACGTTGTCCATTTTGAGTCAAAACTTTTCCTCCGCTCTCCCCCCCCCCAGCATCAATTTTCAGTTTTGCCAAGTCAACATAGCTTATGAAAATCAAGTAACATTCTGTATATTTAATAGCCTCGTCTCCAAGAATAATCATTCCGGAATCAGCGCGGCTTTCTTCCTTCTCTCCCCGGGCTTGACAATGATTTATGAAGCAGAAAACAAGACAGCTTCATTTTCATAAGGCAGCTCCAACCTGCCGGACAGCAGGAAGAGCTCGGAAAGTTGTTTTGACTGGGAGGCCGAAACAAACATGACATAAAAGTCAATACATCGGCAGAGCTGGGCACTCGCTTTACGGAAAGTTACTTTTCTCCGCAAGAACTGGGTGACGGCCAAAAAGCCGGGGTTGATTCAATGACGCCTGACATCTCTGTTGATAACAAGAGTTGCTTTTTTTTTTCCTGGTTTGGACACCCAAGAAATGCGCAGCTGCCATTCGCTATCCCCATGTTGGTTTGTTGGTCTGGAGATGAGAAGGATCTAGTTCAGGAGGGGCCAAATTTGCTTAAGGTGAGAGCCACAAAGAATAAAAGGCAGATGTTTGAGAGCTGCAAGACATGAATGTCAGATATTTGAGAGCCACAAGGAAGGAAGGAAGGAAGGAAGGAAGGAAGGAAGGAAGGAAGGAAGGAAGGAAGGAAGGAAGGAAGGAAGGAAGGAAGGAAGGAAGGAAGGAAGGAAGGAAGGAGAGATGGAGGGAGAGCAACTTTAACTTTAAATGCATTCTCCAAGACACCAGCTGGCTTGACTTGGAGAAGTGATCAAAAGAGAGAAATGCCTTCTCCAAGCCAACCAACAGAGCAGTGGGGGCTTCAAGAGCCACACAATGTGTGTGAAAGAGCCACGTGTGGCTCCCGAGCCACAGTTTGGCCACCCCTAATCTAGCTGATGCTCAAAGGGCTGAAATTAAATCAGAGGAGTTTCCGGCTAAACATTAGGAAGACCATTAGAGCAGTTCCTCAGTGGAAAAGGCTTCTTTGGGAGATGGTGGGCTCTCCTTCCCTGGAGGTTTTCAAACAGAGGCTAGATGGCCATCTGACGGCAATGCTGCTTCGGTGAGTTAAGCTGGAGGGCAGGAAGGGTTGCATCAGTACTTAGTTCTTGTGACCCCTTCTGTAATATACTGCATTCGGAGACGTTCAGCCATGATCACGCTTAATTGACTACAACTACTAGAAGACAACATGGCATGGAAGGGTCCCCGCTTATGTACATACACCCAGAACAGCCCCGCCCCCCAGTCTTGCCAAATCCCCGCGGTTGAGTTTTCGCACCCCAACCATTCAATGGCTCCATGATGTTGCACAGTCCATATCAGGTGACCCGCAATTTCCCGCAGTTTCCGCAATTTCCCGCAGTTCCAGCAATTTCCTGCAGTTCCCACAATTTCCCGCAGTTCCCCGCAGAAGCACGCAAAGCTGCACGAAGCAGTAAATTCAGGACATGAAATGCAGTACACAACACTTCCTTACGTGCCCAGGGAAATGCTGACACTTGGGGCTCAGTCAGCAATTTTTCTCCAGGCCACTTTGCCATCTTTTGGGCATGGAGCAAGGGTCACTGGGGATGTATGTGTGCAGGGGGGTTTTTTGTATCAGGAACTCCTTTGCATATTAGGCCACACAACCCTAATGTAGACAACCCTTCTGGAGCTTACAGGGCTCTTCGTGCAGGGCCTACTGTAAGCTCTTGGAGGATTGGCTACATCAGGGGAGTGTGACCTAATATGCAAAGGAGTTCCTGCTACCAAAAAAACCTTGCCTGTTTGTAAGAAATGGCCACTTTGCATTCATTTTGCAATCAAAACCATGAGCTAGTACAATCAGGTCTACACGCAACAAGGGTAACTTGAGCATGACTCAACATATATATAAAAAAGGTAAAAGTAGTCCCCTGTGCAAGCACCAGTCATTTTTAACTCTGGGATGATGTTGCTTTCACAATGTTTTCACGGCCGACTTTTTACGGGGTGGTTTGCCGTTGCCTTCCCCAGTCATCTCCACTTCCCCCCCCCCCCAGCAAACTGGGTCCTTATTTTACCGGCCTCAGAAGAATGGAAGGCTGAGTCAACCTGGAGCCGGCTACCTGAACCAGCTTCCGCTGGGATTGAACTCAGGTCGTGAGCAGAGGACTCTGACTGCAGTACTGCAGCTTTACCGAACTGCGCCATGGGGCTCTTACATGACTCAACAGACATGTCTTTTTAAACAATCACGGGTCCGATGAGCTTGGGTTGTCCATGTATTCACCGTCACTTGTGAACACAGCTTGGGAGGACCCTTTTATGAATAATTCTGTTTTAGACTGCAAAGTCGGACTGCCGCTAGAAATCCATGGAGCCTAAACATCTGAGTGCAACCGCCTCGACAGAAGGGTCAGATCAATTGCAAAATGCCCATTAAAGCAGCCGATACAATCAAAATGCACAGTGGGGTCGTATCCAAATATTATTGTCTCCCGATGATGCTTGGCTGTCTCCCGTGTGAAGTCAGACATTGACGGATACAGTAGATTATTTTTATAGGCAGGAATGTGACCAGGGCAGTTACTAATGCAAGGGCCTCAGAAAGCTTTGCATTGTTCAAGAAAAGCATACTTTAAAAAAAAAAATGAAATGTCCATTCTCTCTTTGAAAGTAAAGCCAAGGGTGAGTTCACACCTTAGATGGGTTCCACTTAATTAAAACCTTTGATGCTGGAGCTGGAAACCAGCAGTAAGGTTCTTGGGCTGGTTATAACAGTGGCCCTCAGCTCTTGTGTTATCCCCTAAGCTGTTTCCCCACAAACTACCTTCAAGGAGGTGGTTGCTAGGAGCTGAAGCTCCTTAACATCCTTCTGCATTAGGTCCAAAGAAGCGTAGGCCAGACAGCCAACTGGCTAGGATGGGGGGGGGGGGGGGGCGGGGAACTAGGTTGACCTGTTCCAAAACATAAGCTTGGTCTAGGGTATCAAACATG